>NC_142924.1:11020000-11662500 GCF_054131065.1 Drosophila arizonae | reverse complement strand
TATTTACACGCTTCGACACATGTGCAACTTTTGCTGGTGCAAATTGCCGGCATTCAGTTGGCCAAGTGGCAGCTGGCTAAATGGCAGCTGGCTAACAGGTCTTTCAGCCTGAACGGGCACGTTTCAATTAGGCCAACAGGCGTTTGCTCTTATCTTATGCGACTATATTCTGACCAGATTTACTGGCTTACTGGCAACGTTTGACACTAATCCTAATCCGTGCACAATGCATTGATAGCAGCTGCAAATAACATGAGCTCATGTGTAATTGCATTGATAAGCCAGGTGCTTGTTGCAAGCCCCGACTAACCGTAATTAATGTGATTATTATGGCAGTCAGACGAGGCCAGGCCAGGCCAGCTGGCTGTAGCCATTGAATATGCCAATTTGCATGCCCAAACCTGATGAGGCAGACTCTAATAATCAGATTCAGAATGTTTGGCTATGCATAGCAATCATATCATTAGTAGCTCATTGTTTAACCATTCCAGCTGCCTGCTTCGCCTTATAAGTTATAACTATTGTGCATTCGCTATTCTCAGAGATGCTCTTGAGTGATGATAAATTCATTCTTCAATGTCAAATTTTTTGGTTGCAGCTGACAGCAGACATCAGACTTGAAGCTTATCCATATACTTAAATTCTTGATGCGCTTCTCTTTGGTAATGGGTTAAGCTCGAAAAAGTTCTGGCTTTGATGTGCAAGTTTTTTGTGAACGCTTCCTTAAGCAATTTTATTATATGATATGCGAATGTCAAATGAGCTCGCTTTTGTCTGCTGCCAGACAACATGACGTATGCGTGATGGGACTAAAAGGAGAGCGTTGAGCATGAATATAGCACAACAGAAAATAGAGACACTCACACACACATGCAAGCAAAGTTACACCTACACACACACACACACACACACAAATGCATATCGTAATGTGAATACGACTTAACAAATTCCTTCAGCTGCATTTTTCACAATAAATCGAGTTTTCCCATCGCCGTTACGGAATTTTTTAAATGAGACGCAGCAGCAACAGGAAGAACCGTAGCTGACTGACATTTGAATCATTTGCAAGGGCAATAGCAAGGCCGCTGCTCTGTCAACGGGCTCCTCTGGCACCTGTGCGATATGCGAATTAAACTAAGATTAAACCAAATGAATGTGCCAAGGGAATGCATGAAAGGCATTCGAAGAGTCAGCATGAATGGTGAGGACTTTTACGAATGAGACAATTGTTACCTGTAATTAAGGTTGTTACCTGCAAAATCATCTGAGCTAACAGATGGAAATTGAATTTCAATTCGCATAGCTGAGTCTAAAGCGGATGAAATTCAATTAGGTACTAAATGCAATTCAAGAATTAAAGTAGAGAGAGGGAGACAGATAATGAGAGCGAAAGAGAGGGAGAGGCATTCAGAGTAGAAAAGAGAAAGGTAGAGCCAAAATCCAACAAGAATAAGAAAGAGAATAGGTAAAATATAAAAAAAAATTAATATAATAAAAAATATGATATAATAAGAAGATATACATAGTTCAGTGACTCAAACTCCTATTCTCTTATTTATCAACTAATGAAAGCTTTGCTCATGGATACGGAAGAAAAACTCGACTTGGCTCTTGATTAAAAATATATTCATTTGAAATTTTAGGAAAGCTCTTAATATTCTTTTGCGTACCATCATCCACCTCCCTTGAGCCCTACTTCAAGCGGAAACCAGTTGAATATTAAAAACAAAAATTGTCATAGCAAAATATTCATTTATTTGTCTGTTGGGGAAAATGTTTGATTTTTTTTTTTTTTTTTTTTTTTTTTTAATTTTAAATTTAGATAATTTCTTTGTAGCCCACTTGAAACGAGCTCAGACGGTATCAGAACAAAAAAAGTAAATTACTATGGCAACAATGTCCTTTATATATGTATTTGCCTATTTGTTAATCCGGAATGAGCGAACCCTTCTATGCTTTGTGTTGCATTTGGCCAACAGTTGACACAGATTGTCAGAATTTTGTTTTTGCTCAGTCAGGCATGGAAAGCTACACAAAAGACTAGAAACCAGAGAGCAGAAAGACAGACTGAGCGAAAGAGAGAGAGAGAGAAAAAGAGAGCGTGAAGATTAAAGAATATTTTGGTGATTGTGCCGAGGACATCTGGCGGAAATTTGTTAGGATATTAGCTGACAGAATAGAAATGCTGCCAAAATATTTACAGTTAACTGTTATGTTTGCATTCGTATCCGTATTTGTAGCTGTGCTTGTACTCTCCACATAAATATACACACATACATATATACACAATCATGGCCAGGGGCCAAGCAAACGTGCTGCATGTGGCATCAGCAACAATTCAATGCTGGCCCCGCCCACAAGTCCACAATCATCCAATGCAATGCAAACCCAAGCCACCCACACGCCTGCAATTTATGCTGCGCTGTGGCCATGACTCAACTGTTTTGTGAAAGCCAACAGCATGATAAATATAATGCGTTAAGCCAAAAGCAGCGGCGTTTAAGCCAAGAGTGCAGATTCCAGCAATTAAAGTTGTATTATACGTCAGCTGAGTTAAACGTTGCTGCTGCTGTTGCTGCTGCTGCTGCTGCTGCTGTTGCTGCTGCTGTTGCTGTTGCTTCTGCTGCTGCTGTTGCTGCTGTTGCTGCTATTGCTGCTGCTGCTGTGGAGCCGTGACAGCTCGTGTGCATTATGCATGCAACTTTAAGTGTAGCACAGCGTCACGGCACGCCCCCTCGCTCGCCTCCTACACGTCACTTGGCTTGACTGTCAGCTCTTCTATTATAATCACGGCTGGCCTTTGTTACAGTTTGATGATGGTGTTTTGTTATTGCTATCGCTGTTGTTGTGGTTGTTGTTGTGGCTGTTGTTGTTGATACTGTTGCCAAGAAAATCACAAAACTAATGAGAAATTTACAATGCAGCCGCGTGAGAGCGCATCACAATATAGTTAATTATAAATATATATTAAAGAGTCGCGAAGCAGACAACATAGTTGAGAAGGTTTACAAAGAGGAAGGCAGGGATTAAATGACTGCGAGATATAGAATCGCATCTTAACATCCATTCAAGTAAAAGAAAGCAGAAGAAGAGCCAGAGAAGGAAATATAGAATGGCATAGCAGATAAAGTAAGAGAGAGACAACTACTAATACAGAAGCAGACAGAGGGATAGGGAAAGAGGCTGAGAGGAGAAACGGGGGGAGGGGAAGAGAGAGAGAGAGAGAAAGAGACAGGAGATATAGATAAACAGAGATAGACAAATACCCAGTCAGACAGAGAGAAACAGAAAGAAATCAATGATAGATAGATAGATAGATAGAGACAGACGAACAGATTCCTAAATCAGTTTCTATTATAATAAGAAGAGTAGAGCAGTTTCACATTTCAACTAGAATAACAAAGAGAGAATAATAAATTTGTATATGAGCATGTGCTAATATAAGAAAGAGGAAAAGGGAAGGTGAAACCTTCAAATGGACGCGAGAGTTTCACAGGATTCAATGCAAATACTTCCCTCACTCTTTACAATCTTCTTCTATTAACTCAATATTACCTTATTTTCTACTTAATTCAATATTACCATATCGATTCTCTCCTTCTCTCAATAGCCCAGTTATTTCCGCATAGCCTGGTAATTTTTCGCGCACTTCGGCTTCATTCAACTTTTCTTTTTTCCGCCCTCGGCATCCATTTAGATTCATTGATTGAAGATATTTTCATAAATCGCTGGCTATTATGTTCTGTTATCTCCCGCCCATTCGCAGTACACTCACATCGCTTGCAATTTCATTTTGGGAATGAGCAACCGTTGCAAAGTACAATTTTAAATAATGCCAATGGGGCTCGCCTGGCGTAAACAGAAATGCCAAAACAAACCCAACTTGTTGTTTGCACAAAAAAAATAAGTGAAATGCACAAAGCAAAACAAGGAGCGAAATGGCGAAATGGTGTTGAGCAGAGTACATAAACACACTTGGATCAATAACTGTAATCAAGGGAAAAACATGCATATTAATTTAAGAGCTCCGGCTGTAAGTCTGTCATGTCCGTGATGTATGCTGCAATACATAAATCAAGTGCTCAAGCCACATAATACTGGGGCCAAGACAAAGGCGAGTGAGCAAAGAAAAGGCTAGCTCTGACTCTGGGCCTGGCTCTGAGGTTACGTGATCCTTTCAATCGGACTTGTCATTGCCATTTCTCATTGTTTGCCAGCTGGCCACAAAGGCAACACTGGAGCTGTCCGTCTGCCTGGGGCGGAAAATGAAAGCATTCCGATTTGTAGCTGATCTCTTTCACTCACTGGCATTGGCATTCCAGGCCAGCTACCTAAGCACAAATCAGTCGCTGCTTCAATTGTCCATTGTACGTGTGCCCACTGAACTGTGCCACAGATGAGAATGAGAATCTCTGCCACATTTGTGTTATTAATAGGGATTTCAAGCGAAAAATGAAGTTCCTGTTGTTGTGTAATTGATTGCGTTGATTCCTGAATTGATGCCCAGCTTGATTCGATCAAATCTGTTGCTTTCGCTTGTCTCCTTCAGGGTTGCAAAAATTATAGCATACTTTTGTGCGCGCTCGAGCAAGCACCACCAAATATGCCTAATTAATCATTTAATTTGTCATGCCATTACACACACACACACGGTCGATAATTGATGTAATTAAAAGTAAATTAATACGCACTCTTAACTGTATATAGTTCCTTAAATTTCGTTGTGCGAGCGCAGCTGGTGAGCGAACCGTTTCCTGTGTATGTGTCCAATGGAATTTCCCTTGCATATTAAAGCGTAGGGAAATTAAAGACGTTTAATAAATTATTGCAAAAAGTCTATATTATTTGTCCATAACATTTATTGAAGCTAGCAATTTTGTGGAAGCAATATGCAGATAAAGTTTGCATATGAAGTTAATTCAATCAGACTTTGTTATTTTAATTAAATTTATCAGCACACAATTTCATAATCTGATAATCAATAATGATAATCAGATAAAATTATTCCAAAATTAGCATTAATCAGGAAGTGAAAAAATAAAATAAAAAATAATAATTTAATAATAATAATATAATAATACTCAATACTCAATATAAATAAGAGAAGAGAATAAAAGAAACAATAAAATAATAATATTAATAATATTTAATTAAATATAAATAATTATTTGTTCATATAAATATATACATTTAATTAAAGAATATTTATTATATATTTTTTGTTTGTTTTTTTTTTTCACATTTTTAAAATGACTTTTAAATTGAAATATTTGCAAATATTTTAACAACATTTTTTATAACTAGCAATCTTGATATTAAATACAAAAAGAAGTAAAATAAATATTTATTTAATAAAATAAATTTCGATTAGATTTCAGAATGTAATTTAGAATACCTAAAACAGGGATAAGCTCTAGACTCTAATTAGAATTCACTGCGATAAGGGTTTTCTGATTAATTAAATAAATTCAATTAAATAATGGCTGTTCATCTTCAATTTTTATATAGCTGTGAGTCCCAGTGATTGTCTAAGCCAAGCTAAATATGCTCTACGAAATAACTTTATAATAAATATAATTACTGCAGCAATATCTATAGCTAACTTAAAGATCTGCAAAGATATTCATTCAATTATTCAATCAAGGATCTTCTAAGACTATAAACGTCAGTAAAAACCCGTTTCACATTAGGCCAATCGCGATTTCAATTTACGATTCAGCACCGCCCGAAAAATGACTCAACTAAATGCGATTAGTTACAAAGCTAAATTGCTGGCCTCTGCGCTCTCCAGCTGGTTAACTATTATCTGCGCATTTCGAATTCATTCCAATTCCAAATCAAATTGCCTGCTAACCGGCGTGCTGGCTGTGCTGCATATTTAAGGAGCTTTTGTTGCGGCTTCGCCTGCTGTGGTACGTGTTAATTGCTGTAGCCTGTGGTTCGCGCCCTGCTCGGGCTCGCCAAGTGGAGTTGCTCGTGCAAATGCAATTAAAAACTGGGGAAAGCGGAGAAAAACTGCGCTAACCGCACAACGAGTGCAAAGCAAAGCGCATGACAGATAACAAATGGCTTTGCACACGAGCTCTGCAGCAGATTTGAGCGAAACGGATAGAAAGTTACAGTTACAGATGCGAAGAGTGGGATACAAGAGCAACAAGACAGATAACACTTGCCAAGCAAGACCTGCCATTCGGTTGCGTGCGCTGCAAATACAAATCTAATTTGGCCCATGCATAAAGAGAATAATTCCGGCATATAGCTGCACAAATACTAATGCGATTTGCCTGGGTCAGTTGGGTCAGCTGGGTCAGCTGGGTCAGCTGGGTCAGCGGGGGCGGTTGCAGCAGCAATTGCAATGCAGCTGGTCAGTGTGGCAATTAAATTGTGGGTGCGGTGCGAGGGGCATGCTTCCGCTTAGCCACTTGACGTGAGCCGCATGAGAAATTTTTGTCGCATTTTGCTAATCGACTTTGTGGGCTAGGGCTAAGGCGCGTGATCAAATATTTAAGTAGCTGCGGCGCACGTGGCGCATACGCATCCGTTTGCCATTTAATTAATCATACGCCACGTTTAACGCTATATTATCATCTATTTCACTTTCAGCACTTGCCAGACATTTGAACAATATTAAATTTTTAATGCATCTGCGGGCAACGCATTTCATGCACAGGCAACCGCTGTCACCGCCCCCGGCTCTGCCGCTGCCTCTGCCTCTGCCTCTGCTGACCTTGGCAGTCTAGAGTGTCAACAACAACAACAACAAAAACAGTAACAACAATGGCTAGCAGCAATGATACGACGCCGCTCTATTGCGGCACGGGCATGGATAATTTCCATACGAGGTAAGTCTATGGCAATGCCTGCAGTCCGAGCATTCCCCAAGGACAACGCCGACTGCACTCGGCAGGATATTTAGAAATTAAAGCACTGCCAAAATCGATTAATTGAGTGCATTGCCGCCAACCCATTCGCTTCCATTTCGACAATTTGTTTTATTTTGGGTCAAACGAGCTTTTTATGACAGCAGCAGAAGCCGCAGCAGCAGGAGCTATAAAAAAATTACATGTAATTAAACTATAAAATATGAGCAACGCAAAATATTTACTTAAATTGCATGCTCAACGCTCGTAAAACGAGAGAAATATATGAAAATAATAGGAATATCCGTAAGAGTGTGCCAATTGGAAGTGCTGGACAGGATGATACCCTGAAAGGGAATTATGCTCTTGTTGAATGAATTATAGATTGAAGAAGAAGGTTGCTTACCAAATATCGTATGAGACGACCCGACAAGACTTTTAACTGATCCTCCAGCTATATGAACAGCGGAGTATTTTAGTGAGAAACGATATATTGCCTCTACTACTTTTAGATTCATAGATAAAACTTATCAGACTCGTTTAACATATTTTTCTTTATGTCTTAAAAAATTTTAAAAATAAAAAAATAGAATAAAATTTAAACTAATTCTTCCTCATTCAAGCTTGATATTAACCAATTTCATATATAAAATCAATTTTAGCTCTAAACTCAATAGGAAATGCATTGCTCTTACTAAACACCCATATACCCCGCATTGCTCATTGCTCATCAATAGGTATAAGGGGTGAAAACGAATAAGAGTGCTCTAGTCGAGTGTGTGCCTGGCATCACATCCATATACAATAACAAAATATGTAACACACACACACATACGCACAGACATGTGCATGCACTTACATAACATACACACATACACACGCAGCATGCAGCAGCTCTCTCCCTCTCACTCTCTCTCTCTCTTCTGCTGCTGCTTGCTATAACCACTCAAAATGTTTTTGCAATATAATTTCAGTTTTTATTGTTCCGCATTTGCAAAAGTTCAGAGAAATAAGAGCTGGCATTTATGTATGTCTGTATCATGACAAGGTTAAACTAGTAAAAATTGAACTCTCTAGATTTTTATTTGCCCCTATTAAATTATATTTGATAGCACCCAGCAGGGAAATACATAAACAGAAATGAAATGAGAGTAAAAGTCAATTAATTTCAGCTGTAATAAAAAATTCATTTATTAGCCATTTAAATGCAGCGCTGATATTTGCGACTTGGCGCTCTATCAATCTAACATTGGCTAAGCATTTGAATTTTATAGTCGCTCTGCTGCACACGTGCCACACACACGCAACACACACACACATATACATACAGAGAGAAAGTGCTGTTTGTTGTATGTGTGCAGTGCAAACAAAGTTGCCTGCAATGCCAATAAAGACTGTAAGCCTGCAGCATTTGCCTACTTACAACAGAACGAATAAATTTTTCACATCCTGGCTTTTTGTTTAGTTTGCAGCCAAAGAGGCAAAAGCATTTGGAAATATTTCTAAATTTTTACGGCCCAGCTCAATGGTGACCGAAACTTTTGGGCCTCAAAAAAAAAAAAAAAAAAAAAAAAAAAAACGTAAACGTACGTGGGTGCTGGGTGACCGACTGAGCCCTCAGGGTGTTGCCTTCTTCTTTGTGAGCCCTCAAATGGAGCAGCAGGAGGTGGGGGTGTGCCCTCGCCTGCTGCTGGCTGTTTGCTCAGCAAGAAATTAAACTTACATAAAAGTGTGGGGCAATCAAGCCAGTCTGACTCCAGACAGGAGGCAGCCTTAATGCGGCCACACGTTGCCATTTGGCACTCAGGTCTGCCGCACACACTCGATCCCAGTGCTGCCATAAACATATATTTGGTTTGCTTTTAAGTAAAAATCTTGATTCTTTTCTTTAGCCAACAATGCAAAGTAAACAGCAAAACAAAAGCGCTGAAAATGCTGGAAATTTGTTAAAGTTTCCTTTTCTCTCTTTTTTTCCCCTCTATTATTTACATGCCAGCATTGTTCAAAGTAATTGAAAATATTTCTAAAGTATTGAAAATAAATAGAAATAGAAATGTTCTCGTTATAGAGTGGTTATACTCAATCTGCTAATTGTAAGTGTAGATGTGCGTAAAAGTGGAGCCGAGAGCTATGCAATGATCGTAAGAGCTCTGCATATCCGAGCTAACATTGAGGCAACTATTTCTAGCTGGCCAGCCATTCAGGCCGCACTTGGATTTAATGTTCAGCTATTTGTTGAAACCTCGACTTTCCCATGAAACATTCACAGCTTGTGTTTGCCTTACGACCAGTTGGAGATTTGTAACAGCTGGCCATTTGCTGCGCCTGAGAGGACCTGAAACAGTGGGCCAGTTGTTGTACAGTAAACCTGAAATACCTGGAAATGATGCCGAATTGTTTGGGTTATGTTATGCGGCTCACAGCACAGCATTTCCAATTTTAGCATCACAAACATGTTCAGCAATGCAAAGTCTAATGCCTGGCCAGCAATTAGTAGCTGAAACAGCTTCCCAGGGACTTGAACAACATTTCCAAGGCGCTTCACATGCAGCTCATTTGGAGTTGCTCCATTCTAGCCGAGACTTTAATAAACAAAGGAATTTAATGCGTACATAAACATGGCCACATGGCCATCCATCAACGTGGATTAGCTGGAGCAATAAATTTAACTAAGCCAGGTATTCTATATTAAATGAGCAGACAAGGAAAACGCGCGCGGAATTCGCGCGCTGCGAAAGTCTTTGATGAATGTTTCTCTCAAATATGCCACTAACAAAATGCGTCAACAAAATGAAAATGCTAAAAAAAAGGAAGGTGAGCTTGTTTACCTGCAAATACGCCACATGCCTGTAGTTTGTCTAGGTATTCTCTCAAAACGACAAACACTTCCGTTGCGCTATCAATTCCTCTGCCGTCTGCCAGAGGCGGAAACGAGTTAAAAGCCATTACAAAAACTGCCTCAACGACATGATGTGACATGATGTGGGATGTGGGATGTCGGCTGTCTATCAAAATGGAATCATTTCTATTTTTACTGCTGCTGCTGCTGCTGCTTCTTCTTCTGCATCTCTTGTTCGGCTTTCTCATATGGCAAATCATTTATTTTTGACATCATTTTCGGCTGTTCTCTCCCACGGGAGTGCAATGAAAACGCTTCTCCTATTGTCACCAAAAAAAAATAAAATAGAAAAGAAAAAAGAAAAACGAGCTGTCAAATGAACACGACTGTTGATTCATGTTAATTGCTTGTTTTAAGCATGTCGCTCCGTTTGCCTTTTAGCTTTGATGTTAATATTGCGCATACGGCGCGTTGCCCTCACAGTGGACATCTGAAAGGGCTGCACTCAATGCACGTCTGTCGGCGTCTGTGGCTTTGTGCGACTGTTGACACAATTTGTCTTTCTTTCTTTCTCTTTATGCTCATGCAGTAACGAGAAATTACTATATTGGTTTTGTGCAGTGTCCGTCCGTCTGTCGATGTGAATGTAAGCCATTTCACGGCTATTAAAGCTGGAGACTTGAAATTTATATCATATACTCGGTTATACCATCGAATTAAAAGTGTCAAGACTATCTCATTTACGCCCACTGGAGGCATCTCTGGTTGAAGTTGCTAGAAAACTGAGAGCTGAGATTTACCCACAAAGATTTACGTATATCGACGTCAATTAGTGGGATAGCTAATCGAGAAAAATTGTATATTCTACAGTTTGAAAGCTTATACGCTTAAATTCCCATTGACATGCTACAGTCCATTCGATTCGTGGTGAATGAGTATTCTGCAGTCGATAAAACCCGACTGCAATGGCCTTACTTGCTGCTTTCTTTTCGTTGTCCTCTGAGCCTCTTGAGTGATGCTTGTAGTGGCTGACTAACCGAGTGTGAGTCTGTCTGGTCGTGACAACGTCTTTCCAGCGGCGTCTTGCCAATTTGGCACGTAATGGCCAAGTGTTAGATACACATCCAATTGCTACAGAAAGACAGCGAGACAGACAGACAGTAATTTAAGCAGCCGCCCAGGCAGCCCCAATCGTCATCTTACCACACGCAAGCCTTAGGTAATTAAAGGTCACATTTACGAAGCAACATTCTTATTGCCAGACAGGTATTTGCCAGGATAAATTATTTATAGATAATCTCATTAGGTATTCCATCTGCTCATTACCTCCATCTCTGTCTCTCCCTCTCTCTCTCTCTCTCTCTCTCTCTCTCTCTCTCTCTCTCTCTCTTTCAGCTATAAGAACATGCACGGCTACATCTCGCTAGTGGTTTGCATACTTGGCACCATTGCCAATACCTTGAACATCATCGTGCTGACGCGGCGAGAGATGCGCTCGCCCACGAACGCGATTCTGACGGGCCTGGCCGTGGCGGACCTGGCCGTCATGCTGGAGTACATACCGTACACGGTGCACGATTATATACTGAAGGACAGTCTGCCCCGGGAGGAGAAGCTGAGCTATGGCTGGGCCTGCTTCATCATGTTCCACTCGATCTTTGCCCAGGTGCTGCACACGATCTCCATCTGGCTGACTGTGACGCTGGCCGTGTGGCGCTACATTGCGGTGGGCTATCCGCAAAAGAATCGACTGTGGTGCGGCATGCGCACCACCATAATAACCATCACCACAGCGTATGTGGTGTGTGTCCTGGTGGTTTCGCCCTCGCTCTATCTGATCACGGCCATTGCCGAATGGATGGAGCAGCTGGATGCGGACGGCAATGTGATAAAGAGCGTGCCCGTGAGCCAGTACTTGATCGACTATCGAAATGAGCTGCAAGCCGCCGCGTTTCCAACACTAAATGCCACGCCCCTCAGCCTAATGGCCAACGATACCCAAGGGCTGAACGTGAGCGTGTTGAGCACCACGCCCATGCCGACCACCGCTGTGCCCCCGCCCACTGTGGTGCGCAACGTGACCGTCTATCGGCTGTCCCACAGCGACCTGGCCCTGCACAAGCCCCTGCTGCTGAATGCCACGTTCCTGATCTACAGCGTGGTCATCAAGCTGATACCCTGCATCGCACTGACCATACTCTCGGTGCGACTCATCCTGGCGCTGCTGGAGGCCAAGCGGCGACGCAAGAAGCTGACCAGCAAGCCGGCCTCGACGACGTCGACGGCGGTGGCGTCCAGCAACGGCACCAAGACCGTGGTCAACGGCAAGTCGGCCGAGCGGCCGCGCAAGAACAGCAAAACTCTGGAGAAGGAGAAGCAAACGGATCGCACCACACGCATGCTGCTGGCGGTGCTGCTGCTGTTCCTCATCACCGAGTTCCCACAGGGCATCATGGGGCTGCTGAACACGGTGCTGGGCAATGCATTCCTGCTGCAGTGCTATCTCAAGCTGAGTAAGTGGGAACTATGTATAGCACCTCGATGGCATCTCGAACTGCGCAGCGCATAAATTCATTTGCTTTTGACTCCTTAGGTGACCTCATGGACATACTGGCTTTAATCAATTCCAGCATCAATTTCATACTCTACTGCTCCATGAGCAAACAATTTCGCAGCACATTCACGCTGCTGTTTCGCCCGAAGTTTCTGGACAAGTGGCTGCCCGTGGCACAGGATGAGCTGACGGCGACCAGGGCGGATGGGCTGCAGCGCTCGGTGGTGGCGGCGGCACCTGACAAGTGTCAGTCGATACACAAGCAGCCACAAGTGGTGACACTGGCTGCCACCACCACTACAACAACCACCCAAGTGACGAATCTGTAGCACGCAACACAGCAGCAGCTGCAAGCGCCTGGTCATGTGGCTGGCGACAATACCCGGGAGCAGAGGCCATGCCATGCCATTGTCGTCGTGGTGAACAGTGGCAGCGGTGCAGTGGATCATCGTCTGTGCAGAGGCGAAGCGTTGCCACTCACGTAGTTTCGCGGACGTAATTAGATATAGCTGATAATGTAAATGAAATTCAATAAAAATAAAGTATATATATGAATACATAAATATATATGCATATATATATTTGGTCCAAATTTACAGTTTACGGTTGAAAAGTTATTCTGTGGTGCGCACGCAATAAAAAAATGCATACATTAGGGCGTTTTGCATAGCATCAGCCAAACTTGATAGAATAACAATGCAAAGAATAAACAGATAATAATGCACATCATTCATACGCACCATTGGCTTGGCAATGACATTTTCAAAATAAAAATTCAACGAACTCTGTGTGCACATGCAAGGATGCACGCCTGTCGAGTGCAAATCAAACAGGATGACTAACCGTCTGATTAAATAATTACATTTGAATAACAAACAATGAAAAATATTGTATATATATGAACATTTATACGATTTATATTGATTAAATATTTAATTTAATTTTTATTATTACAAATAATTTGCATAGGATTCGAGATAATTTAAAAATATGTAGTACAGCTTTTTGTACTTAAGACCCTCAGCTTTTGCTACATATTAATAGCTATTAAACAATAATAATAATACAAATCTGAATTAGTTATATGTACATACATATATATACCATATAAATTGTTGAAATCAAGCGATTTTACTTAGATGCATCGACTGTTTATAAACAATACTTTTAAGTGATAAGCGAAGGCTGCATTCAAAACAAGTTGTATAAATTTAAAAATAAATAAAATATATAAATATAAAATAAATAAATAAAATAAAAATAGATAATAATAATAAATGTGTATATTGCATAGCTCGCAAATAACAATTAATCGTTTTACTATTTACAGTCTGCTCGCGAGATTAATCGAATAAACTGATACTCACTCGCTCTCGCTCTGCTTTTCTGTTAAGCGCCTTGAGTTGAATTGTTCGTGTGACGCTCTTTGAACGAACATCGTTTAACGAACGATACGATTGGCGTTCGCATAACGAGAGCCAGTAAGTGGGAAAGAGGAAGAGTCAAAAAATGTCAATGCAAACGGTCTGCACATGCACATACACATGCACACTCAATTCACGTACACAATGGATGTGTTTAGCGACCACATACACTCGCATACACAAAGAGCTTTTGCTTCAATCTCAACCAATCGGGTCGGGCAAGCGAGAAGAGCAACAGAAAACAACAACAAAAACGTCTTCGAGCCGATCGCGAAAGAACTCGTTAAAGAACCGATGCAATCGGTTGCTCTCTGAGTTTCTTTTTTCGCAGAGTGTGAGTAGAAGACATTTAGTTGCTGACATCGAGAAACGGTTAACAGTTATTCGTGTGCTATGCTATATTGATGAAAGTGTTTGCAGTTGAGCCCCCGCAAATATTTTCAATCAATTATAATATGAATTATTAATGTTCTCAATGCAAATTTAATTGTTGGCAAAAATAAATATAAATAAAAATAAAAATCAATTTACGTATTTGTTATGCAAATGCAGCTCACTTTGAATGTTTCACAATTAGAATTAAGTCTATTTAAATACTGTAAACAAGTTAAATACAAACAAAGTACTTATAATAAATGTAATTTAATTAATAGACAAAAAAGATGGTTGGCATTTCAAATGAAAAAAGTTTAAACCAACAACAATTTGTTACTTGTTATAATTGCTGTAATTCGGTTATAATATTAGCTATTTAATTATTAAGTAAGTAAATTACATGCTGCTAATTATGAAACTATAATAATTCATGTAAAGCTTGTTTATTAAATTGTAATAAATTACACCAGAAAATAAATATATAAAAAATAAAACTTGCTGCGTAAGTATTGAATTTTAAATTTAACTTTTTCGCTTTAATTTAAATTTGTGCAGCAATTACGAGAATCGAGAAAGTTTTCTCATAATTTAAAATTTGCAGGAAAATATGGAGTCAGCACTAAAGCCATATAAGAATGTGGAATAAAAAACATATTAATGAACTTAAATTTAAATTATGCCAAGAGGAAAGCAAGTGAAAGTTGAAAGAAAGGACGCAGTGAAACTTTTGAGACTCAGCTGGATAGCTTAGTCTCGGCTTATATGGTAAATAATATACTTAAATCGTGCTCAGCAGCCAGAGAATTCCATAGAGGAGCAGCGCCTGCAGCAGTCAATTATTTGGAATGATTATTTCCCAAATAACTGTGTTCTGCTCCCTAAATATTAAATTTCAAGCTATTGATTTCTCGCCTTGGGGCTTTACAAATGGCCAGCTGATGGCTGTAATTAGCTTATTTATAACTTGATTCTGGAGTTTAACTTTCGCTTCAGCTTCGTTAATTAGACTCATTTATAATTGTAATTTCAGTTAAGCGACTTGGAAAACTTTCCCAAATTGCGCCCAGGTCTAAAATTGCTTTATAAATGGGTTTGTTATGACAGTTTGAATGGTGTCCATATGCTCAATGACAAAGTGCGAGAGTCGCATATTTTCTGCGCTCTATTAATTATAAAATTGCCATTGATTTATATGCAATAAATAAGAATGAAAACTGAGATCTAGAATCATATTTACTTGAAGTGAATAGTCTCGTAAGACCTTTAAATAATGAGCAAATATAGTGAATATTTGGATAAATATTAAAATGTGTTACAGGGAATTTAATTAAAAAATAATTATATACATCAGCATACATATATAAAATTGCAGCACATTGAATTAAATTTAATTTCTTTTAATTCTTTATAAAATTGGATATCAACATCAAGGTAAGCAGCTGTTGCTGCTGCTCATATGCCAACAATTATGGCAATTGATTATCTTTTTATTAAGCATACGCACTGTTCCGCCTTTGTGTATTAAATGAAAACTTTTCATATGAAATTGATTGAAAAACTTTTGCCTAAAGCCGCAGCAGTGAGGCAAACAAATTGCGGCAAAGGCTTGGGCCAACTCATGCATGGATCGTTAAGTGCAGCAGCCAGCAGCCAGCAGCCAACAGTCAACAGCTTGGGCTGAAACCGTTAAAGCTTTAGCATTACACACACACACACACACACACACACACACACACACACACACACACACACACACACACACTCTTAAACACATGCATACATATCCATCGAAATGCAGGAGTGCATTTGAAGTGTGTGCTGCTGCAGACCCTCAACAGGCAGCTGCCTGCCCGACTGCAGCACCCTTTGCATATTAGACTTACAACAACAATTAGCAGGCAGTTGACAGCTTTAGCTGCCGCTGCTGCTGCAACTGCATCTTCAGCTCTTGGCCTTTTCGGGTTTGCCCATCAACGTCAGCCCAGCTGCTTTGCTGCTTTGACGCTGCTCCGTTGGATCACTTGTGGTGTGGATGTCATTTGCCCGATTGTAGTGGCAACTTTAAGGCTGTTTGCAACAAGTTAACGCAGCGCCCCTGCCAAAGGCAGCCATGTTGCATGTGGCACTCATAACACAAATACGGCTCAACCACTGCCAGGGGCAGCCAACCGACTGTGCAACTCTGCAACTGTGCAGCTGTGCAACTGGCTGTGCTCATTCAGCCGTGGAACCCTGCGCCTTTCCTGTCTCGTCGCATCTAATGAGTCTCATTACAGTAATTACGTGATGTCTGCTATAAGTGGCGAAGCTGCTGCATTTGATAATGATATATGTGTGGCTGCGCCTGTTTGTGTGGGTGTGGCTTTGTATGTGTTTGTGTGTGTGGTTAAACGTTGTTTGCTAACTGCAGGCAAAAATCAGAGCTACATCATGCTGCGCTTAACTGATTGCCATGTTATCCGGCAAGTTAATTGAAAGATATGATATGACATGATATTTATATTTAATATATTTTATATAATATATAAGAACTGAGCATAGCACAAGGAGATATACAGCACGGTAAAAAGTTCTTTATAATAAATTTAGAAACATTTTCTCTTATGTTTTTTATATGGAAAAATCTTGCACTTCAGCATTTTCATTACTATGCTCATAAGTATGCTTATTCTTATCACTATATTTCCCATGCTCCCTTTAAGGACCTTAATTAATCTATAAAAAACAACTGGCTGCTTGAGCCAAGTGCTTAGAGTATATTTATTATCACATAATGCATTGCACTTGACTCAAGCATTCCTGCTCGCTGCATCCTTAGAGCTTGGCTTCGCTTGCCTTGCTTTGGCTTGGCTTGGCTTTGTGCAATCAGCTTATAGTGCTGTCTAGCTACGCTTTGCCGTGCTGCCACTTAACTACACCTGAGTTGCTCGCAGCCAGCTCGTGGGTGGCACAGATTGGTTACGTGTGTGCCGCCTCATCATGAGGTTTACTTGCAGTTCTGTTATTGAATATCATCGCAGGCAGGCCGGGTGTGCCATCAGCAGCGATTGGTAATGGGATTTATATGTTCCCCCATGTGCGCAGCTTCGCTCCAACAAATTTAAATCAATTATTTGATATCAAATAGACTCGCAGCTCGGAGCCGTAACTAATGCTGGAACTCATTTAGCTAATGGCCACTTACATTAACGTGTAATCAGCTTAATTTGTAAGCCACTATTTCCACATCAAATTTAGCTTAGTTTTCATAAAATATATATTCTTAAGCGACATTCCACTCGAAGCGCCTCATTAGCTGTCTTACCTGACTGATGCCAGACACGTGCCACTTACCTGGGCTCGCATCTTCCGGCTTAAAGGTACAACAATTAAACATGTCTTAAAGCCAAGTTTACTTTAAGTGTTGAGGCTCTGAGTCTAAATGAAAACTTTGGTGGAATTTTACTTTAATTGAATGCTCTATTTTATATAGAATATCTACAATGCGCATATTCCTTTCTATGTAAACACATAAATATATATTACATATAAACATATACTAAATTTACCACTACATAAAACGCCTGGTTTAACAAAAAAATTATTTCGTTAGCCGCCGTAGAAAAAGAAATAAGGTCCAAGAGCTGCTGAAGTGGCCCCAACGGTTGAGCGCTGTTAATAATTAACAAGGCAACCAGCGAGTGGGCGGGCAGGGAGGCGTGGCAAATGTATGTTTAATAGCTCTCGACCACACAAACACAAAAATGCTAATTGAATAATATGGCCAAAAATTATGTTGAGCTATTTTCGTCGAAAATACGAATTCAACGAAATGAAAACACGCACAACATAAGGGTTAACGTACGGTATATGGAATTAAATTCGCCTGGTTGCTTCTGCAGTTATTATATTTGATTTTAATCAAATTTTGTGCACAAGTGAATTTTCAAAAGGCAGTACTATAAATACTAAAATAAAAATACTTTAATATTTTTTTTTAATTTGATATCAACACAATTTAACTTGGCAAATATTTATTCAGCTTAATTCAGTTGACTTGGCTAAAACTTTTTTTGTTTTTTTTTTTGGCAAGCAATTTACCACAAAAACTCAGCCACAAATAATGCCTTAGAGACGGGTCAACAAAAGCGCAGTGCGAAAGATATGAAAGCAAACAATTTTATAAAAATCTGGTTTGCTCTCTCCCAATGCTACAAGGAAAAGGACAAAATTAATAAAATTCCTTAAAGGGCATTCAAGTTTGACATTTTGCGGTTGCAAAGGCAGAAACAAAAACTAGATGAGCCACAGCAGATAACCTGCAGCTGCAGCTGCAACTGCAACTAAGTGTGTCTGTGTGTGTGTGTGTGTTTGATGGCTATGCTGCCGTCATGCCTGCATAATAGTTAAAATGGGAACCGGACGTGCAGAGAAACCAATACCGACGACAGCACAGACTACCTCTCTCTCTCTCTCTCTCTTTCTCTCTTTCTCTCTCTCCCTCCTTCTCTCTCCCTCAGTAACTATATTACTATCTCTCTCCTTTGCATGTTCTTTTTTTCCTAATTCAATCTATTTTTCCAGGTAGTCTATTTGACTTTCACTTTGCGCGAGTGTGTGTTGGTGTGTGTGTGTGCGTACTGCCTTGCCAATGTAACCAAATTAAACTAAACATTATGTACTTAACCACATTTGCTTGAACAAAACGATTTCACTAGAATTTTAAATGCCTCACAAAATAGAGTTGAAATGTGCAAAACGTCAAAAAAAAAAAGGCCAAATTGTGGAAAGCTTCCTTTGATCAGAAAATGTCGCAGCATCGCCGAGCAAATGGTTTCTATGATAACATAAGGGCGGCGAATTTTCATTTAAGCAGCTTAAATTGTCCCACAAATACATTCTCTATAATTTTGCAATAGACAAAAATACATTCTATAAATATAGAATCCAACAAAAATGTAATCACATTGTTTGAGGCTTAAATATACCAGAGAGAGGAGAGGGAGAGCTATTAATTATGCACAAATTCTTGCCAACACAGTACGAAATTATAAATAAGTGAGTGTGAATAATGTGAAATTACATTTAATTAAATAACTAAATACATATTTAGTACACATATTAAATATATTAAATTATATTCTAAATAAAATGTTAATAGTAATTTCGTTCAAGTAGATGAGCTGCAGTTAATCGGGTGAGTTCCAAAGATAAACAGTCAAGGCCAGAATAATGAGCAGAGCTTTCTGTTTAGTTGTTGTTGTTGTTGTTGTTGTCGCCAGCTCAATTTGCATATCGCCCTAAAATAGTAAACTGCTGAGCAACACTGGCGCAGGCAATGCCAAACAAGTTGGCGCCGTTTTCAACACCTGTCAAGAAGCTGAAACAACTTTGGTACACAACGCACGCAGACTGAAGCACTTTAGATGCGAGCATGCATATGTCCACGAGAGAGAGAAATACATATAGAAGGAGAGCGAGAGAGGCGGAATGGCAGAGCGTTAGCTTATTGTGATGCTGTTGCTGCTGTTGTTGTTCTTATTGTTGCTGTGCGTATGGGTATAGAGCTGCTGGCAGCAAATCGAGCCGCAAATGCACAAGATTTTGTTATTTCGCCAGGCTGGAGCTGTACGGATTCCAGTCAGCAGAGGCTTGGACAAACAGTTGAGCGAAAGAAAGAACGAAGTTTTCAGCTTACGCAATAACAAATATGGGTTAATTAATCCAGTTCAGACTTTGGAGAAACTGGCAAACAAGAAAATAGTTGTTTGTTTTCTTGCTTGCCAACCAGAAACAATGCTATTGACCAGCTTGACAACGCTCTCCATTTTGTTGTTCGTTTTTTTTTTTTAAGTTAATTGTACGGCGTGCAACGGTGCGTATGTGCAATAACAGGCTGGCTTAATTAAGAGCCATGGCCAAGTCCACTGTCATGGCAACTGCTGACAGCGAACGCCACCTGAAGATTTTGACTCTTTGGCTATCATTAGATATTGCCAGTACAGCAGCAGCATGTCACATATTCCATATAACACATACGACGCGTGTGACTCAGGTACGAGCAAAAAAAAAATGCCATATTGGTGCAGCAGTTTTGCTGCGAATGCACTCGACCTGCATGAGCCAAAATGAACTGCGATCTCGGACAATTATCGCAAATTAAGCTAATCAATATGAAGAGCGAAATGCAGCTAAATGCAATGCAATGCAATGTCAGGTCTTTGGCTGAGCTTATGTTAAATTTAGTTTAGTTTACTTTAAGGCTTCTCCTTTTTACACTTTGCTCAACCTCCATCGCAGCTTAAGTTATAATGGCTCACAAGTGCATTAAAAGATTCAATACGAAAAGCAAATATTGTTTTGTGCAGACATAAAGTAGATGCAGCGTTAGCCACGGGATTATGTCAAGCGCCAAAAAAATAAAATGGTTTGAGCAGACTATGCCAACATCTGTGGACACGTGCTAGAATGTTGCTTTCCACCCAATTCAACTCTAACACGCGCTCAGGTCTCGTCAGTGACAACCGCAACGAGATTAAATCTGGAATTTTATGGACGCGTTTTCGTTTCGTTTGCTTTTTTTTTTATAGCATAAGCCGCCGGTCGGAACAAAATCCAATGACATTGTCAGACTTTAAGGCTTAACACTGTATACACACACACACACACATGCTGCACACACATGGCATTAATCGAGCAATTACAACAACAACAAGGACAGCAACAGCAACTGTTGCTGCTGTGATAATAATGAAAATGCGTCAAGCAGCACGCAACAAATTTGATAGAAAATTTGCATAACAACTTCCGGCATTTGGGGCCGCGCGTATTTGTTGTTGACACTCAGGCAATTGTTGTTGTTGTTGTTGTTGTTGTTGCTGCTGTTTTTGTGTGCGTTAAGCCCCAACATTGTTTATGCGTGTGGGCGTATAGGCGTGTGTGTCGGCGCATGTGTATGGAAAATGTAATTTGCACTCGAAATGCCAACGAAATGTCGCACAATTTTTACTTTGCACTAACACACACACACACACACACACAGACTAGAATTGTTTTAGCGAGAAAACCTAAATTCATTTGTCTATATCTGTTTTACGCTCGATTTAGCCATGAGCAAATAATGCTGGCCATACGATTGCGCCTGAGCTGCATAGTTAAACAATTTTTGTTGGATTTCAGTTGCTCAGTGGCGACCCAACTGTCACGCGATGCGATGTGAGTCTATGATTGATGAGATTGGAAGTAAGCGTGTAATGGCAGTTGTCTGCTTATAATCTGTGAAATAGGTTGGAGTGGATGACTGGCAGCTAACCTCGAACTGAAGCTGAATCGAACTTTTGTCTGCTGATTTGTGTATTAGAGCTGCCATTGATGGCGCAACCGATAGTATCGAAGGACGATAGATCGATAGACATTGCTGGATCGTTAGAGATGTCGATAGTATCGATGCTGAAAGCCATCGGGTGACGAGCATGTTGAAACTGTCTGTCTGTCTATCTCTCTCTCTTTCTCTCTTTAGCTCTTATTGTCTTTAAAGTTAGCATAGCTTAAATGCATTTAACATTTAGTCAAACTGCTAAAGCCGCATTCAAAATTAATTTTATGCCACACACTTTGCAGCTTTGTGTATAATTTTGAGATTTCCATTTGCTTTTACGCGTTGCGGGCCATAGAAAATAATACAAAATGCCAACAAATGCAAGCAAATATCTACAGAAAATACTCGAAATAATGCGCACAGACTTTCGTTGAAAATCCCAAAGCAAATTTTGCTCGACTGCAAACAATGGCGAATAGAACTTATTAACATAAGGCAAGCAACAGATAATTCCTTAAGCTTAAGCTGAAAATGGCGTAGAGTCTCCGAGATATTTTAGCACTTGTCGAAAGGTGCTTCAGCAACTACAAAAATTGATGCGAAAGCAAACTCGACGCAGAGTGGGAGGTTAGAGATGAGAGTGCAAGAAGTTAGACAATGAGTAGGAGTGCCCTTTGGGGTTCTATTCTCATGCCGTCATCTGCTTCGTGTGGGTCGAATTTTATGGCAGGTTTGGCTCGTTTGATATATGAGCGCAGGACTCGGCAGCTCTAACTAGCCAAAAACTAGCAAAGCGTTAACGACGAACGAGTGCGAGAGCAAGAGGGAGACAGAGAGAGGGAGAGGTAGCACGAGATAGAGAACGAGAAAGAGTGAGTAATAAAGGAAGCCAAATGAAAATTCCAGTACACGCAACTCAAATGGCAGAGTGCAGCGTACGCAGGTCCTTGACAGAAAGCCGTTAGCAATAAGGGGTTCATGTAGCGCATAATTAAAGCTAGCGACACCCCAAGTCCTCAGTCAACTTTAATTGAGTCGCGCTGCCAGCAATACAACTGAACAACAGTTGACTGAGCGACAACGATGCGTATAGGTATTGCCCGCTCTGCCCGCTTTGCGACCTCATACTGAATTGAATGTGCTCGCACAATGTAATTGTCAATTACATAAACATGTAGTCAAAGTTGCAAACATGCAATTCCATTATACTTTGCGCCCTAAATGCCCGCGGCAACAAATTGCAACAGACTTTTCACCGGCTGCCGCATGAAATCAATCTGGAACTTTAATTAAACATAGTTGATCAAACTTGGCTAATGTTTTCATACTTATTTAAGAATCATGCAAATTGTGTTGGCGAATCGATTCAAAATATACAAATTTATGTTTAAATTGCAACTTTAACTTTAAATTCTTTAAGCGTCTTAGCATGCAAATTGTATTAAAATTTATGCAAAACTAACTTTGAGTTTTAAAAGCTTTTCCAAAATTACTAAAAAGAGGATAAGTCAAGGACCAGACATGGGATTATAGCCAAAGTATGTTGTTGAAAATTATGTTTCCATTAAGCGTATAATGGCTGCTGCTGCAGCTGAATGCGTTGGGCTCTTAAGCAGAGACAAAACTATGAAAGCGAAACACAATTTCTGCAATTTTATTGCAATTAAATATAAGAAATTTAAAAATCAAGCAAATGCTGAATGCGAGAGCCTGTAAAGCTGCAGTGAAAAGAATTTCAATTAAAATGCAAATGCATAAATTGAATTCATGCGGCGCCTCTCGTTCACACGCCCACATGCCATTCGGGCAGCGGCTTGCAAAGCTATGAAAATCTAAAGACTGAGCAAACGGCCCACAGGCGAATGTCAAATGAAATTGAACGGCTTCAGCTGATGGAAATTGCCAATTAATAAAAATTATATATGTATGTGTAAATTAATAAACAACCCTATGCGAGATTACAGTATTACGAATAATAAAGATTTTGTATGTTTTATATTTGTGAACTTTATGTTTGCATTATTTAGCGTATTTACATTAGTATTTCCCAGAAAAATCAAAGAAAATCAAAACTAAAAGTACGAAGGTAGAAGAAGGCTAAGCCTTAAGACCTTGTAAATGAAAGAGACGAAGAAGAACTACAGAAGATCATTTAAGTTGTGTATATGTATGCAGCAGTATTCATTTGGTATTTATATTTGAGTAAATCGAAGCTAGAGTGCTCGCAGCAGCAGAGAGTGCTCTCATTGATCACTTAAGGCTCGACTGCAACGACGTCGTCGGGTTTAAAATTTGAGTGCGACTTCGGATCTGAGTGACAGTCGCTCTATATAAAGAGGCATCAGTTGCAGCATTTCTTCAGTTGCCCGGGCTTGGTGGGGGTCAATCGTGCAGTGCAGTGACGTGAATTATGTGATCTTTCAGCTATAGAAGAAATACGTAATAGGAAGTACGTAAGAAGAAGTACGTAAGAAGAAGTACGTAAGAAGAAATACGTAAGAGGGAATACGTAAAAGGAAATATGTAAGAAGAAATATACAAGCTATAAAATAAATACGTAATAGGAAGTACGTAAGAAGAAATACGTAAGAAGAAATACGTTGAAGAAATACGTAAGAGGAAATACTTGGAAGAAATAATTGAAAGAAATACTTTGAAAAAATACTTCACTTTATACTTTACTTAGAGAAATAACTTGGAGACAAGTTTAGAGGACAGACTTAGAGGAATAACTTAGAAGAAATTCTTATACTTATAAGAAATACTTAAAAGAAATAATTAAAGGAAATACTTAGAGGAAATACATAGAGAAAATATTTAGAGAAAAGAAAAGAAGTTCTTAGAAGAACTATGCCCACTTGTTGCTTTTGTCAGTTTCGTGCAGCAACTTGAAGTTTATTAATTATATAGATGTTCCAAACGGCAGCAAACACAGCTTTAAGCATATTTCCAAAGATCTTTTATTTTCATACTTTCCTTTCTTTGCTTTTGCGTACTGCTATAGCTTTGCTTATTGCCAGGTCTTTATTAACCACCTCAGCGCCGCCTTTATAAACCTAATAACAGGCCGTCATACAGCCGTCTAATGCCAATTAATTTGTTTAAATATGCTAATTAACATTAAAAAACTGTAGCAAATTGTGTTTTCTTGTGTCCTTTGTGCCTGCTGCCATAAAGCCAACCCAAATGGCTTATCGTTATTTCTTCCGCATCACAATCGAAACAACGTCCAGTCCGTGGAAACCTATTAAAATATATATATAAATGAAAACCTTTTTATTCGCCATTGAGTCGTGCCTGGCCCAGACCAGGGGCCATAAATTTAATGACTTGGCTTTTGGCTGAGATTGCGTTATTTATGAGCAAACCCTCTGTGCCACGACATGATGCCTTTCCCAGCTAATTAGATTATATATGCTGTGCCACATTTCCATTAGATTGATGCCAACTCAACCAGTTCTATTAAGCCCTAAAACATTCAGTTTAATAGGCTTAAGCCTAGACACAATGGCAAGCCCAGGGGCAAATCAATTTCATTGTCACATCATCCAACGCGGAAATCAGCCGATTGCGTAGGGCTTAAAACACCATCCACAATTGATTAGGCAAGCAAAGCCGCTTACATCGAATCAAACATATAAAGGGACCATCGTTTATTTCTGAAATTTGACATTTCATCTATATTGACCCAACTAGCACAAATTTGTCAAGTAATTAATAAGAAATGGGTAGAGTCTAAGTGATAAACTAATAACTATTAGAATGGGTAATTTATTGAATGATAATTATACAAGTTTTGTGACAGCCAATTTCTAATCAATCAGCAAAAGACGTAATCTAATTTATTGATATTGTGAATAACAAATGAAATGGTAAAGCAGTGTTTGACATTATCATTTCATAAGTATTTATCGCTATTCTCTAGAGCTAGCCCAATTACATTTACCTATTGTCAAACCGATGAATAGGTAGAAGAAACTGAGACTTATTTTGCGACTTATCTTAAATTGTACTTTAAAAATTAAGGATATATATAAATTATACATATATACGTATTCATAGAAGATATACTGAATAAGTTCATTGAAACATAGCTATTAAAGAGAATATATTGTGTAACTAAGTTTCGATAGTTTATATTTTTAGCATGATCTTTGCTGCAATACCCAACCAAATTATATTTAATGATATAAATTTAAAAGCTATTCTTGCAGAAATTTCCTCCTAATTTTGAGCAAGTTGCAATAATTTCGTATTCGCAGAAATTAATTATTTTAATTAATAATTCATTTCAAAAACACATATTAACAAATTCTTTGAACGTCACTTGCCAATAATAAGTCATGGAAATTCAAGAATGTAGAGCAACTCATGGTAAAGCAAAACCGGCAGCTGAGAGAATTTCAAGACTAATTTCAGCAGAATCGTAGACGCTTCAAGATGCAGTTGCCAGTTGCACGTGCCAAGTTCCTTGACTCTCACTGAAGTTGGTTTGAGTCATAAATAAAACCGTAATTATATTTGCATTTGCCGCACATTCTAGCTGCACTTCAGACTGTTATTAAATATGTACAGTTTTGCGCCTTACTTTTAGCTGACACAAAAGAAAAGGTCTGAAACTTTTCCTGCCATCTACGCAAGAAGCGAAAATTTGCAATTAATTAGCACAACGAATGCCAAATAGAACAAAAAAGAAAGGGGGACCGAAAAAAAAAAGTTGGCCAGACGGTCAACGTGAGCCGGCTTTAATGCTGGCCTTTTAGCCAGTGAGAATGGCATAGAAAAGGCATTGCCCAATATTTACTTAGCCGAACCACAAAAAAGGCACAAAAGCAAACAAAACAAAAAACAAGTAAGAAAGCTCTAGTCGAGACTGCTCGACTACGAGATCCCCTGAACCCTTGGAGCAATAGATATTTCAATAATTTTTCGCGTCTTTCAGCTTACACAAGAAACACGCACACACACACACACACAGGCATACATACACACACACGCATACAGACACACATACACACACACACACGCATACATACACAAGCGCATACACACACACATACACATACACACACACATACACACACATACACACACAAGCACCCACGCATAAACACGCATGGGCTGCAGTGTGCGCTTACTATGAGAACTTAATTGTTTAATAACTTTTTTTAAGGACCTACGATCTTCATGAAACTTTCAGATTATGATTATAACATGGATATGCATGTAATTGCCAAAGCACAAGTCTCTAGTATTTGAAATACGCTTTTTACAAAAGTGAGGGTGAGGGGGTGAATTTAAGGGTGGGGGGTAAATTTTAACAAAAACCGAAATTGTATAAATTGCATATAAGCATACATTAAAAATTTGGAGACTCTATCAATAAAGGTGTAGAAGATATAATTTTATAACTGGTTTTCGATAAGGTTTTTATCGATAAAAAAAGATCGGGATGAGTTATCGAATTTTAATGATAAACTTGATATGCGCGCTGTAATTACGGACATTCTAAAAAAAATTTGAAGTCTCTAGCTCTTATATCTTCTGAAATCGACGCGTTCATACATACGGACAGACGGACAGACGGACAGACGGACAGACGGACAGACGGACAGACAGACGGACAGGGCCAAATCAACTCAGCTCGTCACCCTGATCAAGAATATATATACTTTGTGGGGTCTGCCACGCCTCCTTCTCCCTGTTACATACATTTCAACAAAACCATTATACCCTGATTTCCCATTGAAAATGGGTTCAGGGTATAATAAGTGAAGACTAAACTGTGGACCGAGCCGCAGCTTAAAGTGGCTTAACAATTTGCGCAGTGTATACATATTTAACGGGAATTTAATACACAGACGCCATGTGCTAAGAGAGTATATTGGCTTTCAATTCAATGCACATTAATTTAGAGCTCAAGCAATTAACTTAATGCAAAACCCATTTCTTACTTGTTGATTTATATTGTTTTTAGATAATTGCAAAAATCACAATTTCCCAAAATTGAATATGACAAATTAGCAATTAGTTGCAAAATAATTATCAATTTGCCAAAAAATATCAGTGGATGCCATTCTCGAAATTGGTTTTCCGCTCAATTTTGTGTGACATGTAAATGCATAATTAATGTCAATTACTTTTGCATACTACATAGATCCCGTCTGCAGCCATGAATAATATATATGAAAGTAATTAATATTGCATAATTAATAATATTCTAAGCGGTGGGTAAGCAAACATGCGAGCAGACACAGAGAAAGGGAGAGAGAGAGAGAGAAGAAAGATAATCAATTTAGCTGCTCATAATATTTTATAAAATATGTATTTGCTCTACATAATATTTATATCGGTATTGTAATACTCTCTCTCTATCTCTCGCACTCTATAAAAATGGTAACAATTGTGTTTCCATATTTACAAAAGTATTTCTACTTATATTTACCAAATATTTATCTCGTTTTGCACACTCGGTTTTTATGAACTTTATTTAATTGATCGCACTTAACATGGGACAAGCCCAAAAATCAAATTAAATTTATTCAATTATTAAATGTAGGCCGACTGTTATTGGCTCATTGAATAAACAGACAGAAATTGAAAGAGCGAGCGAACGAACGCGAGAGAGATAGAGTCAGGTAGCGAAATAGAGTTAAAGCGAGATAGAGAGTCAAAGCTTATGTGCGGCTCATATTAAATGCTTAATTGCAAATGAAATTTACATAGCTAACCATGTGGGGAAGAGTATGTGTGGGCGCGTGTGTGTGTGTGTGTGCAAGCGTGTGGCAAATGCCACTTGAAGCCATTGAAAATTTAATTAACAAAGTAAACGTTAAAATTGGCAATCTTCAGCATAATTAAGTTTTTGAAACTATTATTGGTATACTCGTAGCAAGCTATCATATCTCTCTCTCTCTCTCTCTCTCTCTCTCTCTCTGTATCTCGCTAATAAGGTACACCACAAAAACACCTCATTTTCCTTTGCAGTAAATAATTTGAAACGCCTAGCACTTGAAGCACTAAACCATAACGAGAACGTGAAAGGACGAGCTGATTGGGGCTCTGGCCAGGCGCTTTACAATGTACACAAACCGACGTTGCGCGCCTTGAAACAATTGTGCGCTGACAGCGAAAACAGCACGGTACACAACACTTTGGACTGTTGCATAAACCATTATTTTTCAATTATTAATGTCCGTGTTCTCGCAGGACCTCTCTGCCCCGAGCTCAGCTACTATGTATTTCCATTTATGTATATATGCGTGAGTGTATGTTTGTATGTGTGTCTGTTACATCATTCTTAATTTATATTTTAAATATCAATTATGTAAATAGCAGCGCAAAATGCTCATTTTCATAATCCTCACAGTATGGTCCGTGTAAAAAGTAATAACTACAAGCATATACTCGAACAGTAGTGCAATTTACATTTATGAGCTCATGTCGATGGCTCTCTTTCGAATGGCCTTCAGAATGGCGGCATATCTTGAGTATGCACTTGATGCCAAAGGCGTTTATGCGTGTTTCGAACAAGCAAGCTGTATATATTGTATATTAAATGTAAGCGGCAGTTTAACTTGTTTTGCTGCACTTAAAGTTATTTGTATAATCGATTAATATGATCGATGATTGCTACTCTGTTAAAGAGCGCTGAACGAGCACCTCTGTTAATCATAGCTTGCAGATAACAGTTGGCCGTTTTATACTTAACACTCTGTTAGCGATATCAACTGAAAAAATCATGCTTGCTCTTTTCGTTTTAGTTTCCTGTGGAGCGCCTTGTAAGTGCAAATGTATGTATTTTGCGGCCACAATACTGTACCAGTACAATGCCAGTGCATACACAAGGAAATTTTCGTTTCAAAGTGTGAATGTGCAGACACTTATTTGCAAACATCGAAAAACGGATAACAGCTGCGAGCTATGTTTTTAACATACATTTATTTAACAGCGATTGCTTGGAGTTTACATAAATGTTAGGATAACATTTATGTCCTAAAGCCTCCGTTTAACGAGTCAAACTTTAAGAGTGACCATTTTCATGTACATAAGCTATAACTCCTTCACACTTTTTATATTTACTTTGCAAACACTCATAAATTTGCAGCATGTTTGTCAACTGAATTTTCGCATTTGGGCAGAACTTTTGATTGCCTCTACAAAATCGAAATTTATTTTCTTAAGAAATCAACAGATATTTTTTTGATTTATTGTTCAAAACAAACAGGAAAAATTTGCCAATCAATAATATCTATATATGAATCAATATTTACTCAATATTTATTGTTGTTGAACTTTCAACTTGTCAACTGAATGATTTGTAGCAATTGAACAACTTTTTAATTAGCGTAATGCGAACTTTGGCCACTTTCGCTTTGTCTAAGCTGCCAACGACACCCTTTGGTAGAGCGAGCATCCACATACATACAATATATACATTTATCGGAATGAAATTGTCATGGGCTCTGTACGCTTGGCAACACGGGCTTTGACAACAGGCAGCAGAAATTACCGTTGCTAAGTACTTTCAAATGATTAAGCACTCCCACTTGACGCCTCGTCGTCTGGCCATAATGGGAGAGCTTAAATTAAGCCGTATACGCAATGGGTATACATGTGTATATGTATGTAAGTATGTATGTGTGTGAGTCTGCAGATGTATGTATACATTTACATATTTACTCAGTTAGCTTTCACTTTGAAAACTTGTAGAAGCCAAGTGCAGACCCATAAATAAGGGTTTAATGAGCCAATTGAACTGTAAGTACGTATGTATGCGTGTGTGTGTGTGTGGAGGGTGGCATTAAAAATAAATTGAAAAATGCTTATTTAGCAGTCGCCAAATATTTGCAGCTGTCGCTGAATATTGATCCTAATGATGCGTACCCGACCATTGTGTAAGAGAAAATTCCGAGGACGAACTTCAAAAGCAACAGCAACAGCAACAGCAACATCTGTGCCTTGCCATTTAATTATGGCCTTTGAAATAAACACAAGCTTCGCATACACAAATACATACACTTGCTTGTGCATACCAAAAAAGGGTACTCTGTGGGCGTGACCCTGGCCAGCCACAACGCGCATTCACATAGCAAATGTCGTAGTGTTGTCGCCGCATCCAGCTGTTGACATTTGACTGGAGCTCGGTAGCAAGAAGAGGCTATGGGTGTTCCAAGGGTTTCTGGGCCGTATCTATTTGCTAATTAGGTAACAACAACAACAGCAGCAGCATCAACAACTAGCAACATCTAAACTATGCTATGCACACAAACCCACAGCAAACTATGCGCAATTTCAACCAAAATACCCAAAAATAAATAAAAAATAAAAAAATAACCAAATTGACCACAAAATTGTGTTAAAGACTTGCCACACACACACACACGAAACTAAAACCTTTAGCCACAAAATTGCGTTAAAGCGTTGGTAAAACATAGAACGAAACCGAAACGAAACCTGAAGAGCAACCTGAAACGAACTAAATCCAAACAGATCTCTTTTTTAATTGCAATTGCTCATCTGCCCCCGGAATGCCAAACTAATCCAAAACTTTGACTGTGAAACTTTGATACATGGATAGCTGTAATGGCTGCTTAAAAAGTTTACCTAATTGCGCAGACAAATTGCGGCTGCTGTGCTGCCTTCCAGAATATTACACATACGACATGTTGCCGCACTCAAACTTTATTTGCTGGAAATTAAAGAACGAAGCAGCTGAAAGTGAAAATTTAATTTGTTGGCGTTTTGAGTTTTACCTTTGCTGCACACAGAGCACAATCAATCAATGCCTTCAACAAGTACTTTTGTTTGTTTTATATATGCTCTAAAACGCTCCCTCTACCCTATCAATATTTACCTTTATATTTTTACCATATCAAATATCAAAACTCATATTTTTCATACACTCGCAATCAATCTTCAGCCAATGTATTCATATCTAGTCTATCTATTTCATATTGCATATGCGATAAAAGGAAATGGCGAGGCACTGTTATTTCCTTTTTTCCTACTCCGCTAACAACGGCGAATTCGTCATGCATTGAATCTCTTTTTTTTTCAACATGTAGCCATATTCATATTTACTCGCATGGATTTCCATATTGTTCGTTATATATATACATATAAGTATAAACATATGTATGTAATTTTGGCATTGCTTATGCCGTCTGTCTTCCAGTTAGCCATGTGCACATAAACTTGTTTTTTTCCCCCTATTATCCTGTCCACTGTGGCTTTATTAAAAACTTTACAATGTGTGTGTTGCTTTGGGAGGAAAAGGAAAACTAGACCCTGCCCCGTCTCCTAAATACCATGCAAACATATCATGAGTGCTACATTTTAGATGTCCAGATGGGAATGCTAAGTGCATAACTCATACGCCATGATGGCCTACTTAGCAAGCAGTTTTATGACCCCCTCCCAACCTTTACTTTTTTGGGCCACACAATACGCTGCGCCGAGCACTGTAGGAGCTTACAATTTTTCGGCTTAAAGTGCTCACATATCGTGGCAATTTGTAGCATGAGCTGTGCCCCACAGATACAGTTCTGGCTCTGACTTTCGTTTCGTCTAATGAAGCCACCGGGTTCGAGGCCAGCTTTGATTATCTAATTATGCGCAAATTACGCAGCTGACTGTGCGGCAAAGTTAATTAGTTTAATTTTAATTATATCGCTTAGTGCATGAGCAGGAGCTGGATATTGTTGTTGCCAGCAGCAGCAGCAGCAGCAGTACATCAAAAATTCTAAAGTGAAAACTGCGTTTGTCATTAGCGGTAAAGCGTTTAGGCTAATGTGTGCTGCCACAAAAAGTTTGCCACGCCACAATTCACATGGAAAGTGCGTATCTTTAATTATATTTCTATTCCAGGCACTTACAGTGGGTAACAGAAGTTCGTTTACGCCTTACTCAGCCCTGCTACATATACACAAAACAACTTCAATTCAATTTAAGCTCAACGGAACTCAAGTTTAATCTTTCATTCGGTCCCTAAATTGTCCAAGAATTGTGCGCTCCACTTAGGCACGCGTCAACTTCCGACTTTGGCCCAATATAAATTATGTGATTTGACTTATTTCATTATTTGTCTGCCATACCCTATGCGGGCTAGGCAGAAGAGGGTCGCTGGGACTAGTGTCATGCTCAAAAGTTTCCCAACATACAAATGAATGCATAATTTATTGTTAATAAATAGCTAAGCATTCGTGCCTTGCAGAATGTCTGCAAATGCTCTAGCCACGCCCACTCTTCGAACTCGAAGGAAGGCCTGTCGTGTTCCTTCAACTGCAAAACTTGTCACTTGTTTAGCTCATCTCTCTCAATTTGAATTTGTGTGAGGACTTAACTTTTGGCTGCCACACACATTTTAATAGTCGCTGGCACATAAACCACTTTAGATTGGCCACGACACAATGCACCACCGGGGAGCTGAAAAGTGGCAGCTGGGGAGTGGGAGTTGTAAGAATGGGAGCTGGGGAATGGAGATGGGACCTGGTAGCTGCTTGACATTCGAATTCGTTTCGTTGTCATGTTAAACCACAAAACAATTTAAGTTAGAAACACTGAAAACTTTTCTATTTGCCACGAATCGAGAGCAAGACAGCAACAGAATGTGACAACTAAATGCCAAAATTGTCAAGGAAAATAAAATAAGGAGTATCGAAATATCAAATGAAATGTCGAAGCTTAAATGTCCTTATATGAAAAGCTGTTGTAAAAGTAAATGATTTTCCCTTCTCTGCGCTTCTCATTCTTGAGGTTTGTTAATACTCTTATTAAATGTCGTTTTCTCTCAGGCTTTTATCTGTCCCTCTTGCAATTTATCGTCTATAGTTTTTTTCTCTATCTCTTCGTCTCGCTCTCACTCTCTTTCTCTCCCTAACACTATTCTCCCTCTCTCCTTTTTTTGCATTCTCTATCTCACTCTCTCTCTCTCTCTTTCTATTTCTCACTTCTTTTACTCTCTCTAACTCTGCTTTGCACACGTACTCTCTCCCTCTCTCCTTCCTAATTTTTCTCTCTCGTTCTCACTTTCTCCATCTCTCCCTCTCTCAGTACATCTTTCATTACAAGTGCAATCAACTCTGAGTGAGAGCATATTGGTGCAGACAACGTAGCTTGTTTGCTTTTCACAGTCACGCACTATAGATACAATCTTTGCCTGGCATATTTTTGGATGCCATTGCCAGCAAGTGGATGACCGAGCAGTTTCATATGGCTGTCCCGGCAACGCCCCGGCCAAGCTCTATTGCGACGATAATTATGCAAAAACTTGTCTAATAGCGGGCTCAACGCATGAACGGCCTTTGGTCAAATGACACATGCTGTTGCTCAAACTGTCACACAGGGCGTATGATTGACATAGTGACAGGATACTCGCCGTCTCGCTCACTCCCACCCTCCTTGTATTTCTGTGCCCACATTCAATGTCATTAGAGCATTTCCAAGGATTTCGACTACAATACGCCTGGACATTGATTTATTGTCAGCTCCAGCTGTAAACATTGCAAATTCGCCGCAATTTCAAATGGCTAATTGATTGAACATTTGTGGCAAGCACTTGATGAGTTCAATTACGGCTTGAGGCAACATTCGAAGAGATATTTCATAGACAGAATTAATGGATGCTCAATGCTCAAGTATTTTTTATCCAGAAATAAAACTCACTCAATTCAATCTACATAAGAGACTTCTGCATTGCTTAAGTCAATTGCTGCAGTCAGTCTGAGATGCAAATTCTTTTTATATATATCTTCATTCAATTTCGAAATGTTTTCAATTGCTTTCCGGCTGTACAGCGCCTTGGACTTGGGCCAAGGCTGAGGGATGCATTATAAATAAAATGATGTAGCTGTCGCTGTCGCATAATTCATTCATATCCTGCTGTGCTCTGCACACAGAATGCACTTAAATTACGAATACGCCGCGTGCGCCAAGAACAAAAATCTTGCGCATGCAAAATTTATCACTTTTAGGAGGACAAATTTCAATAACTAGGCCATAAAGGCAAAGGCCATAATTACACTAGAGTCGAGCACTAGGCATTGTGGTATAGATGGTATAGAGCTGTCTGTCCCACGCACATTTCGGATGAGTCTGTAAATGCAATTCAATCAATGCACTCGCCACTGTTTGGCATTATGTGGAAGCTCTAATGCAGCATTCATTTAAATAATTCAAATGTCAGCTGGAATTGCTTGCTGACAGCCAAAATATTGGCGCACTTAAATCATGCCCTGCATTTTTAATTAGTTTCAGTCCACACACATCACTTCTGCTCTGACAGCGCACAAATATGTGGCGAGCGGAATAAATAAACAAACGACATAACAAAACAAATTTTCAATTCATTCTGTGTAGCCGCAATCTCATCTCTCTCTCTCTCTCTCGCTCTCTCTCATGCTACATTTAACAATTTAACTCAAATAATTGAAAAGCTTAAAGTTTTCCCATCTTCTTCCATTTGTTAGTGTTGCCTAAATTATTTTCTTGATAAACATCTTTTACATATATATTTATTTATCTAGCCGTCAGCGGTTCCTGCTGCAAAAGTTTATAAAGTCTCAAGTTTTGGATTTAACCGCAAGTGCCCCGCCCACCAAATGTGAACAGAGCCCCCTTTTTTTGTGGGAGTTTTCCTGCTCAGAATTAACAAGCTCATATGTCAGTAGCGATAAAATCTTTGACGCTGTCGCATTAGTCCTCTGTTGGATTTACGCCGTTATCAAAGGCAGACGCGGCGTATGCGTGATATATAAACATTGTGCCTCGCAGCTGGCTCAAACTGTCGCTCATTTGCATGACTTATTTTCTGCTGCTATGATTTACCCCCGCTGCAGCTGCTGGCTCACTTCACACTCTTATCAAGCGTAGCCAACACTTCATTAATTGTCTAAAATTAGCCATAAAGTCAGTCAGAGCGACACGCAGCCACTCGCTTTATTGTTGCTGCTGTTGCTGTTGAATTTAGCAGGGCTTATGCAGCCGGGCACCCCTATGTAGCCTCCAAGCACTTAACTTACTTAGCTCATCCCCCCAACTTAGTCAGTCAGAGCAGCTCTTGCTGTGCCAACCTTAGCCCAAAAAAGCTCGCACAAAAGCGTTTGAATTAATTTTTCTGTTTTGTTTTCTGGTTTTTGCTTATATTTTTCATCTTGTTGTTACTTATTCTGTGAGACCCTCTTGCTGCTCATTGAAGTGGCCTTTTGATTTGCTTTGCCACAATTTATTATTTCTTCAACGCAAAATAAAATAATTTGCGTAAAAGCTTAAGAATGGTTAACCAGAGCGACCAAAAAATACAAAACAAAGAAACTGAGTGATGAGGGCAACAAAAGCTGGCAAAATAACTACAAGTTGACTAGAGGACACCCTGAGGCCCCTTGTCCAAAATACATCCTATGGGCCCTATACATATGCATAAATTTACATATTTACGTGCTGGCATATGGAATTTCACATCTTGTTTATTTTATAGATTCTTGAAATCTTTATGATTTTTTTGGTTTGTAAAAATTTTTGTAATTAAAGTAATATTAAGTCATTTACAATACATTTCCAATTAATTTTACACACATCCAACATTTTACACTATATCAATGTCTAGTAGTTCCAAACTGTAAAATTTAAAATTTTTTATTAGTTTTCTTTTTGTGCATCTTTTTTCCTGTCTTTAATACTTTTCTTGCCATAAATAATTTTCTTAACAGCTTATACATAATATGTATATACATAAATAAATAAAAATAATACACACACAATTAAAAAAAAATTTATAATTGATTAAAAATAAAGTGTCCCATATAAATAAAATAATTTAAATTGATATTTAAAATATACATAAAATTAAAATACAAAAATAAATAATTTAATTTTTGAAAAATATGTATACCAATATATTTCATTTAAATATAATTATTTTATCATTTTTCCTTTAAGTTAAGTTAAATCCAAATATATTTAAGCATATACATTAAGGTTTAAACAAAATTCAAGTAATTTAAACACTAAACAGCGTTTAAAATCAGATTGTATTCAATATTACCAGGAGCCTTTAGTTGTAACAGATGCACACCCTAGTCTCTTATGTTATCTAATGAAGCAAACGAGAAAAAAGTAAATAAAATACAACAAAACTTTTATTACAAAGGGCAGACAAATAGCAATGTTTTTTTTTTTTTTTTTTTCTTTGGTATTTATAGTGTATATTTCTTTCATTTTGACTAGGGTTAAAGCAGTAACCGCTGCGGCTTGTACCCTTAGTGACTTTTGATATTTGATGTCAACAATCCATTCGAATAGTTGTTGCTTTTATTTTATGGTATTTCCACCCCGCTTTTGTGGCCCTGCCTTGTGGGCTTACCTGTTACCTTAAATTTCTTTAGGCACACTCAGTATATACATACATATGTATATATACAATAAAGTACTAATTTTTTGTGGCATGTCTGGGCCGCTTTTGAAGTTTGAAGTTGCGTCTCATAGACCAACTCGCTCTTGTCGCTGATTGTGCGTGAAGTTGTTAAACTTAAGGAGTGCTAAGTGCTGCCAGCTGCCCGATTATGGCCTATAAAGCACGCATGCGGAGGTCATAGGCGTGGGCGGGGCGCAAAGCAGAGCAAAGGCTAAAAAATTAAATAACTCCTGTGTGGGCAAGGTCCACCTTAAAAGTAATGGACGCCAAGCCGATGGGGATGTTGGGATTTCGGTGTATAGAAGCATGTATGTGTGTGTGTGTGTCTGTATGTTTTGATATGTTTTATGTTATGTTGGCTTTAAGCAGGTCTGACACTCAGGAGATTTAGTTTAAGTAAATTGGATTTTTATTTAAGTTTGAGCTTAAATATTTAAAACAAGCCATTTTTTATAATTTTTTGTTTGAAAAATAGTAAAACACAGAGAAATATAATAAAAACGCCTGAAGTTATTACGATTAAATACCTTTGACTGCAAAATTCAAGCTCACATACCAAAAGTAATTAAATTTGCAATGAAATATTTTCTGATGTGCCACGCCTAAATATCCGCCCATTATAATATAGTACATTTCTATTATACATAAGCTAGACTCAATGTGACGTAGCTGTGTTTCGACTTGCCACGCCTACAACGGGCGTAACTCTAATAACTTGTAATCTGAGCTTAAAGATATGTACATATATTTACATCTGATTGGCCACGGCCCAGCATATAAATCAAAGAAAACCCGAAGCATTTATTCCAAGTCTCAAGCCTGAAGCATTCATATAGATAATGCATTATACATATATATAACCCTATATATATACTGCTTTGATTGCTTTCTAAACAAGAGTATATTTAAACCCATGCTCATAATGCAAATTGTTGTTGTACGAGCGTGTTACGCTTTATTTGAGTCATCAGCAGGCTCTCATGGTGCGCCCGTGGCACGCACTCCGCCGATGTTGTTCCAAGCGTAATTGAAATTGTCAGTGATTGGAGGTTGGTCCGGTCAGCGTATAACGTCGTCCAGCTGGTTGCATTATCATGACAAAGCCAGGCAACATGCTGGCCACGTTAAATGCACATAATCAAGTGGCCAACAGCAGTCAGCAACCAGCAGCAGGAAGCCTAAGAAATGTGCAGCGATTGCGTAACCGTCGTTTAATTAAGTGGGCCCTGCGATTGACTCGATTGCGTTGAGAGATGGCAAACTACGAATCTCCTTGTAATCTTCCATGTCTCGTTTTTTTTTTTCTGTTGTATTAAGAAACTGGAATGCAATGGGATGGGAGGGGCTGGGATGGGATGCTATTTATAGAAAGTGCTTTTAGAGCATTTGCTCAGGAAGCAATCGATGTTGGGTATGTGGGATGTTGATTGTGGTGCACACATACCTCAAAATATACTTATAATCTCTTCCTTACTTGCTTATCTTCTCCTGTCTGGGCTCAATCGTAGCATACGCTCTCTCGTGGGCCTCTTCGATTTGGGAGACGAGCAGATATTACAAGAGGCTAGATCTTCGGCATACGATCACTGCAGCATCATGAGCTCATTGTCTTCGGCAATGCCTGAGTCTTCGTACCGAACTCGTAGTCACGATTCCCTCAAAATCATGTAGTAGTATTAGTGAGAGACTGAGAGTTTGAATAGAGTTTTTTAAACTCCAAGTAAGCTAGCGCTTGTATCCTCTAACTTTTAGTCAGTGTGTGTGAGAGGGAAAGAAACTACATTTAGCTGTTACTGACCGCCGTCTCGAGTGTTGCTGAGTGTGGGAGAGAGAGAGAGAGAGAGAGAGAGATGGGCTATTCGGGTAGTGTCGTTTTCTGCACAGAGACTCGATTAGTCAATCGGTCGTACTTGGCGATGGAAAAGAAGTAGAAATTATCATTCTGGAGAGGAACGTTGTGGAGGACAGACGCTAGGTGTTTGCAGCTGGGAGAAATTGCGCAGATATAAGATGACCAAATTTATACAAATCGGACAAATGTGCATATATTCCATATATAGAATTGAGGACATTTTCATATCATGGCAAATAATAATAATAAATTACGAATATGTAAATACATCAACACACATAGTCAAAACACTAACGATCTTTCCATTGAAATTTAAAGTTAAGTTTATTTATTAATTATATTTCATTTTATATTAAATGTATACATACATATATATTTTTTACAAGTTCGTAAAGCTACTCAAAAGTTTTCACCACATTTACCAAGATATATCTGTTTTGTTTTATTATATTTGAAATATTCTTGCTATCGGGAAATAATGTTCGTAAATACACATATCGTATCAGATTCTAATACAAGGTAAACTTTCTACACACATTTATATATATATATATATTTTAATTGTGAATCCCCTTTATTATATATATATATATATTTAATCGTGCCATACTTGGATTTCATGTTTTATCATTTCATTTCAGTATATTTTTGTTTTCCTTTTTGCAACTTTTCGTTTTGTCGTAATCTCAAAACTTTTTACAAAGCAAATCGAAAAGTGTTAATATGGTAAATATAGGTTGAGTAAATCGGATGGTGATTATTGGCTATATCTGGCTGGCTTAAATTATCATACAGTTAAGGACCTAAAAGCGAAAAAGTTTAACAAACAATTGTGGCTAATGTTAAAAAATAAAAAGCTAAAGCAGAGAAACGAAAAATTGTTTAACTTTTTTAATTTAAAGCGCCTTTCCCCTCCAACTACTTCGTATTGGATGTTCGTCAGCAGCTGCTCATTGTCCATCCATCCAATTAGATGGCCTGTTCCGGATGAAGCGTGTGAATCAAACAGAGATATATCAGCAGGGACTCCATTATAAACATGCACATAAAATAGACGTAACCCTAGAGCAGCTCCTCGTTGGCATCCACAAGCAGTGGGCGTGGCCGCTGCTCACGACGCCGTCGCGCATGCAACGCCGCCTGCTCGGCTTGATCCAATGGTGGCTCCTCGCCGCGTTCGACTGCTCCCCCACCCTCTTGTGCTTGCGCCTGCTGTGCTTCCTCGGCCTCTTGGCGCGCCTTCAGCTCCTGAGCGGCAGCCGCTTGCTGTGCCTGCTGCTTCTTGCGGTGCTCATAGTTGACCAGGCGCTGACCCACCAGATACTTGTCCACCTTGATCGACAGATACAGCTTCTTCAGTTGCTTTATCTGAAAGAGCACAAAGCAAACGCTGCCCACAACAATAAAGCTAACTGGATAAACGAGTCTAGAGATGCCCAGCAGGGTGTACGGATCGGTGCAGAAGATCGGCATGATCGAATGGCCGATCACATATGGTATAGCCAGAGCTAGGCCAAATGTAGTCACCACCGGTACTGCCAGGTCGCGCATCACAAACTTCAAGTCGAAATCGCGCAGTCCATCCGTATAGGCGCGCTCCAAGGATCGCTTCAAATGCCAATCCGGTCCCATCAGTGTGAGTGCTATGGCGATCTTCGTGTACAGCACGCCCAGGGCCCAATCCTGCCACAAGAAGTGTATGGGCGTCTGGCGCCATTGCACGCGTAGAGGTATGACAACTACCAGCTCCAGGAGTAGGCCAAACAGCAACGGCACCAGCACAAATATGCCCAAGAGAGTCAGCACAGGAAGAGCATATTGCAGAGCGACGCGAGCCCACTGCTTCACCTTGTTGACGATGGCGGCCCGTCCCTGTGGCAGCAGTGTAACAACTACAGCCACGCCACGGGACACAATCCAGCATAGATATCCTCCGATTTCGGCCGTGTACAGCTCATGGGGACGCAACAGACGTTCGTTTTTGCGTGCCGCCTCCGGATCTGCCACTGGCATGTCAACCGGGATTGGCGGAACAGCCTTGTCGCCCGGTTGACCCGTCCAGAGCATCATCAGACGGCGTCCTATGTAGACGGGAACAGTTAGTATGACCATGGCAGCGCACACAATCGACAAGCACATCAGCGAGAGCAGTGCACACAGGCGTAGAGTGAAGAATGTAGGTCGTTCGTAAGGCTGAAAACCGACCGGGACATCACGTTGCATGATCGCCTGATGGGCGGCGGCCAAATTGCGTGGCGGTGCTGGCTCTGGTATTGGAGGTGGCGGTGGTGGTGGCGGAGGTGCAGCACCAGCCGCAGCGCCGGCTTCCCCTGGCTGAGCAGCCGCCTCGCCGTCCTCACCTGCTTGGGGCTCCGGTGCGGGCAGCAAATAGCTGCGTATGCCAAGCAGCCAGGCCACAGCCGTACACCAGATACGTAGTAGTCCCTTCAACCAAATGCGCGTTTGTGTTTGCTCGAAGAATCCGGGCAGCACAATCTATTGTGAATAAGATGTCTTAGCATGACAAACTATGTCAATATGTATGGACTTACCTGAAGTAAGAGCAGCTGCAAGCTCAGATCATTCACCTCCGAGTCGCCGCTCAAAGCGTACGGCAAGAAATTGGGCCAGACAAACTGTAGAATACGTATGGGCAGCCAGAGCATGAGCAGCACGGCGAAGCCAAAGATCATGGCCGAGGCAACCAGGCGGCGTATGTGACGCACAATGGGAACATGAATCATTTCTTGAATGGGACTGAAGTCGGGATCGTTGACATTGCGGAAGATCCAAAGGACACCGGGACGCAGCACCTCGCGCAGCAGCGATATGAAGGCGGCAAAGTAATAGACATACACCATGCCAAACATCCAGTGGACAAAGAGAGATGTACCCGGGGCGGCCTTGAAGCTGGCCTTGCGATCCTTGAGGCTGGCATCGAGTAACGGCAGCGAGCAAATATCCAGCCACCAGCCACAGATGAGAGGCAGCACGCCGATCTCCACCACGGACAGCAACGATACCTTCACCACAATGTAGCACAGTCCAATGAACCAGCAGATCCGACGCAGCCGAAAGACGCGTGCAAAGAAGTGAAGCACGACCAGGGTCAGTCCGATGCAACAGTAGCCAAACAACGTGGTGATCAGTCCATGGAAATGCAGCAATGGCTTCTCGGGCTGCAACAAATCCATAGAGCTTAGTATAAAGTTTCCCACGCAATACGGACAAAAGGCAAACGTAAAGATGAACATGGTGTTTAGCGAGATAATCCAAAAGACGTGCTCCAAGAACACAAGTGAACCATCCAGGCCAAGTAAACGTTCCCAAGTTAGCTCTTCTGCGGCCCGATCCCATTCCATTGGATTCCAGTTTTGCTCATCATTGTCGGCATCTGCAGCAGCGATGCCCCCAGCGGCCGCGGCTCCTGCAGCAGGCTCCGCTGCTGGTTGGGCTCCTTCGCCCTCGTTGTCAGCCGGATTGGCCACAGCTGGTGCGGCATTGTCCATGGGCACATCCTGTGGCGCATTGCCATTGTTGTTGTCATCTTGAGCGACATCTGGAGCAAGGGCCGCGGCGACGGCGGCGGCAGCAGCTGCAGCTGGGACTGCTGCTGCTGCTGGTGCCTCGTCGCGCTCAAGCCAATCAGGTCCACCGCCATGAAGAATTTGCTCACGCAACCAAACCAGGCCAATAAAAGATAATAGTGTACAAGTTACCACAAAGCATCCACGAAAAGCATCCGCAGCCAGATTCTCTATGGAGAAGATGTCGAACGGAAGCGAGAGAATCATATCAAAAGAACTAGCCCGGAACAAATAGCGATAGGTTCGATATGCCGATAGTGGAACCACACCAAACCAGGCCATGCCCACAAGGGAGTAGTGCAGCCAGCAGCGTGCGCCCTCTAAGACGGCGGACATCAGACCCATCAGGACATCACGCAATGGTAAGACACGCGGCATATCCGGTGCGTAGATGGGCTGGAAGCTGAAGCGGTAGCCGCATAGCTCGCAGTATTCCTTGTGCGAGTAACGCATCCATTGCATCAGACAATCCTGGTGAATATACTTGATGCTGCCAGTGCAGATGCATGGATAGAAGAGCGGTCTATCTGGCAATGCCTCGCAGCGGCAGACGCGACATATGTCGCCCTGCGACAGGTCATCCATTGTTGTACGTCTGGGTATGCACTACTGTTCGTCGTCTGCTGATTCCACCTTTCTATGGCTATTTGCCATTTGCGCAGTTCGAGAGGCACTCACTAATTGCACTCAGAATCCGATTACCGTGTGTTCTCTTTCTTGAATGCTCAATTAGCACCTGAACGCGTTGGGAAAACTTGCAAGCGAACCGTCGAGGTGGAACTAACACTTAAAATTTGATTTCAGTATGCAATCAAATCAATTGAACTTTTGATATTACAATTTTTATGCCTGACGCGAATACGTGTTACTGTGTGAGTCTCTGCGAATGTATGTGTGTTGGTATTTTAAAAAGTTTGTACCTTTAAGGTATTGCTTTTCTTAAATACTTTGGTATTTTATTAATTTATTTTGAGGTCTTTTCAATTGCACACTAACAATGTGTACTGACTGTTTCACAAAGCTTTGCAAATGTGACTATCGAATTTATTGTACAAAGCTATTGTGATCTTTTTTAACAAAGAAATCCATAATGTCAAAACATATATAGCAATCTTTTCTTTTTTCGAAATTTCGCTTTGTTCATGTACATGATGTTTCGTGCATTGCTTCCAGAACTGTTAGAGTATTGAAGTTGCGGTAATTCCAATACAATTACCATTGCCATACTAAACTTTTAGTATTTTAAAATTGGTTTATTGTGGTCACACTGGGTAGGTAATAAAAACAAAACAGCTGCTTCGAATGTGTTGGTAACGCTGAGAATTCCAACTGTCATACAATCTCGTAACTTTATAATTACGAACAAAAAAAATTCAAAATGCAAAGACAAATGGTAAATCTGCTTGAAAATGTGGCACGACAGGTGCGCAATAATCAACGCGCATTCTCAGTGACGCCGAAACGTAGAGAAATCTTCAAAGTACAAAGCCCCGAAGAGTTTGACAAGAAGGTGAAGAACAGCCAGGAGCCAGTCATAGTGGATTTCTTCGCAACGTAAGTGTAGAGCATAATATATTCTACTTCAGTGTTTGATATGATCTTCCTCTTCAGTTGGTGCAATCCCTGCAAGCTCTTGACGCCGCGCATCGAAAGCATTGTAGGCGAGCAGGCAGGCTCCATAAAACTGGCCAAAGTTGACATCGATGAGCACAGTGAGTTAGCACTGGATTACGATGTAGGCGCTGTGCCCGTTCTTGTGATCATGCAAAATGGAAAGGAAGTACAGCGCATGGTGGGGCTGCAGGACGAGGACAAAATACGCGCCTGGGTGGCCACAGCGGTGAAAAACGCAAAGCAATAGGAGTCCAGACCGAAACATCAGACATGTTTTTAAGCTTTAAATTCTTTTTACTCAATCTGGGATTTTCGAAATAAATGTTATTATTCGTTGCAAACAAATTAAACTACATCTAACTTAATAGCTCAAATCGAGTACCAGCCCGGCGTGCCAGGTCGCTTCTTGTTGCGATCCAAAAACCTGCGAAAGCCAGCTTTCGACTCATCCAGTGACTTTTCCTCCTTTTCCTGCTTCTCTGCTTTATTTACAAATATATCCGGAAAGGTAAACGCTTCAGTTTTTGGCTGAAAATAAAAGAAGAAATTATATCATGCCCTGCAGTAAAGTTTCCAATAGTCCACTCACCATGGTTACATAAGCATATTTGACATCGTCTTTCTTTGTCACATAGCCGTAGGTTTGATCACGTTTAGTCTCACCCAACGCGATTCGTGTGCGGACATCTACCACGGGCAGCTTATAAATCTTTTCCAAATAGTTTTTAACATCATACTTGGTCATCTCCGTGGACACAGCGAAGGTAACAACATTAGCCGGCTGTTCTTCTGTTGGTCGTACTAGTTTCATCCAAAAGTTCGGCAGGAATACGCGCAATTGTGGATTGCCGCGTTGATAAATTGGATACCACCGCGTGGACATAGTTCAACTTTTATGTTGTAATTCAAAACAGAAAACAAAATTACAATTCAGTGGCAAACGGCTCTCAGCTGTTTTTCCTGGAAAATGTATCAACCTGCACAGCAGAATGTACTAAAAAATCCTACACACGTGTTGAGCACAGCTGATTTGGCAACACTAACAAAACGATTTGAAAGTGTTTTTATTTTGACATGGTCAAGTTGAAAAAGACGGGAGCGCAGCCACCTAAAAAGCCGCTCAGCCGCAAGGAACTGCGCAAGCTAAAGCAGGAGACGAAAAAAAATAACAAGAGGATCTACCATGCGGACAAGGTAAATGGCGCCCAACGTGTAGCCGAGGCGGCAGCGGCTGCGGCATTAGCAGCGAGTAAAACTGTCAAGAAAAAGAAAAAACCCAAAAAGAAGCAGCTAAAACCAGAAGAAATTTCTCGGGAAGAGCTGCTGGCCGGCGAAGTAGACGAGGATGATGATGAATCAATTGGCTCGGATTTCAGTGATGCGGAAGTGGATGCTCGCTTGCCGGCAGCTCGCAAAGTAGAGATATACGACCTAGTAAGCAAGAAGCCTAAGAAGCACGCGGGCATCCAGCGGCAAGACGAGGTGGAAGTACGGAATCGAGAGTTGCGGCAACAAAAAGAGCTGCTCAACAAATCGCGGAAGCAGCGAATGAAGCAATTGAAGCTAGAGAATGAAGAGGAGGATAAGGAAATTGCCAAGCTTGAGAAAAAACTGAAGCTCAATAAGACCAAGGACAAGAATCGTTCGGTACGCAAAATGTTCAACGATGGATTGGACTATTTGCTTGATTTCGTGTTGGACGACGAGGAAGAGAAGCAGAAATGGGAGGAGAAACAACGTCGTAAGAAGGAGCTTAAGGAACAGCAGGCGAAGGAAGAAGCAGGTATGTGGAGCGACGAAGAAGATGAGCCAATGGATATGCCAGGCGAGGATAGCGAAATGGAGGAAGATGATGCCGATGACCCGTTGACGGATGAAGATGAAGTGGAGGAGGACGCAGAAGACTTTGAATCAAATAGTGAAAACGAACAGGACACAGTAACGAAAGAGACAAAATGTATTTATACAAGAATTTTGATTTTTTTTCTAAATCAATTAATTATGTTAATTTTTCAGACAAGGAAGACATTTACGGTCGTCGCCTTGATGCCGAGGGCAACATTGTACCTGATACTGCAGAGGTGGAGGCTAAGGTGACCGGGCAGAAATATATACCTCCACATCAACGCGCGCTACTCGCCGCCAGCGAGGGCTCCAGCGCCCAACAGGCGGAGCAACTGGCACGCCTGCAGAAACAATGCAAGGGTTTGCTCAACCGTCTGTCCGAGGCGAACCTTCACAAGATTTCTAGTGGCATCGAAACGTTATACATGAAGAACTCCCGCTACAACATGAATGAAACGCTCACAAGACTGATGCAGGAGGCATTGCTCGGTCGATCACGTGCCAACGAGCGCATGGTGCAGGAGCACATGGTGTTGCTAGCATTTCTGCATGCTCACATTGGCAGCGAGATCGGTGCGCATTTTTTGCAAACTTTCGTCGAACAATTCGATGGCTTTGTGAAGGAGATTGACACATTGGAGGTGGAGGATAAGCGTCTAAATAATTTGGTGCTCGTTCTCTGTTACATGTACATCTTTAAGATCTACGAGCAGCGCTTGCTACTGGAGCTGATTGCTCGTCTTGCGGGTAGCCTGTGTGAGAAGTCAGTTGAGTGTCTGCTCCTGATATTCCAAACCGTTGGATTTCGGTTACGCAAAGACGATCCATTGGCCTTTAAGAACATGATGCAGAACGTGCAGTCGCAAATCGCGTCATCGCCATTGGAGCTAAAGGAGAATCCTCGCTTACGCTTTATGGTTGACATTCTCAATGCCGTGAAGAACAACAACATGAGCAAGTTGCCTCAGTATGATCCTGAGCTGGCAGAAACGCTTCGAAAGCGCCTTAAGGGAATGCTACGCAATGATCGTTATGTAGTCACACTGAATATCACCCTGGAGGATCTACTGCGTGCCGATAAGCTTGGCAAATGGTGGATAGTTGGATCGGCATGGGCGGGAAATTTGGCCGAAATGGGCCCGGCACAAGCGGAGCAAGAGAAGCAACAACAGCAAGCACGAGGGGAGCGTTACTCGGAAAAGCTACTGCAGCTGGCCAAGAAACAGCATATGAACACAGCCGAGCGTCGCAGCATCTTCTGTATTATCATGAGTGCCGCCGACTATGTGGATGCATTCGAAAAGATTCTACATTTATCCCTGAAAGATCAGCGAACCGTTGCCTATGTGATCATACACTGTGCGCTGAATGAGCGACATGCGAATCCCTACTATGCCCACCTCGCATTGAAATTCTGTCAATACAATCGCAAGTTTCAGCTGGCCTTTCAGTTCGCCAGCTGGGATCGTATCAATGACATTGAATCCCTTTCAAAAATTCAGATACGCAACTTCGCCAGCTTCCTGCAGCAGCTGATCCTTTCGTCTGGCCTGCAGCTGTCCGTACTGAAAGTTGTGGACTTTATGCAGCTGCATAAACTTAGTTTTTATTTTATGCGCGAGATCATGACGCGGCTGCTGCTGTCCAGCGAGGAGAGTCAACTCTATCAGGCATTCGAGCGAGTAACCAAGAACTCGAAGCTGCAGCAGTTCAAGCAGAGTATTCGCTTATTCATGCAGCACTTTATGCTCGAGAAGCTGGAGGATCACAAGGAGGAGCAGCAACAGCTTCTGCGACAGCGCATCGAGCACCTGGACAAGCTATTGGCTTATGTAGATTTGTAAATTACAACATTTTGCTTAATGTTTATTAAACTCTTAATAATTAACAACGCATTTAGCCTATTCTATTGAAACTATAAACTAACGATTAGTCGAAACTCTGTAACAAGTTGCGAGCTCTCTGATATCGTACGGAATCAACGATTTCCTGTCGCTCCGCCTCTTCGCTGAGCTCCTCACACTGCTTGTCCATCTCCTGTATGGCGTCTTCGGCCAATTTGATGATGGTTGCTTTCGCGGCGCCCTTAGAGCCCGCCAGATACTCCAAGGCGATGGGCCATATATCGGCACTCAGTTTTTTCTCATTGAAGGCGGTTTGCTGTATGGAAATCTGTCGCAGCTTCTCAAACTTCCAATCTTGTCGACTGTCCCGCCACTTCCTAAGATACTCTTCATTACGTTTGCTTTCCTTATCGGCATTCTGGTCTTTTTGCTCCTCCAGCCGTTGCAAGTGTTTTTGTTTTTTCTTCTGTCGTACCGTTACAATGGCATTTGAATTCTCTGGCTTAGCTGCCTGCTCCAGCTGGTCTGCTGTGGGCATGTCATCCAGCTCCTCATCTTCTACGGCGTCTTCTTCAGGCTCTTCTATTTGCTTACTACGTTTTTCCTTGATGGCGTCTTGGTCTGATTGTTGTCTGCGCTTGGCAGCTTTGTCTGTAAATAACGATAGGTCAATTAAAACATATATATACATATGTATATATCGAGTTTCATACTTTTTTTGGCCTGTTTTTCTTCTTTTTGAGTTCCTGCCGCTACCTGATCCTCCACAATTAAACTTTTGTTGGCCACCTCGTCGTCACTCGGGCCTGCCTGAGTTTCATGTTTGCGTTTTTTGGCTTTACGCTTTTGCTTTTTCATTTCGAGTTCCGTTCGTGCCATATTTGACTGTTTGATTTGTTTTCCGAATAAATTTAAATTATTATTCTCGTTTCATGTGCTCTTCCATGTTTCAGCACCCACAACTGCGCACAGCCAACTTCACGTGGGCAAATTAGTTGCGCGCAGCCAACTTCACTGCGCTCAAAATTGCGCTCAACAAGAAATGCGCTGACCACAAATGTTTAGCTGATTTGTTTGGAAACAACATTTTAATCTTATCGCGTCGCGGCAGGCGTACGAAGTACGCCAGTGATAGCTGATGAGGCAGTCATAAACACGACACATATCAAAATGCTGCTATTGGAGCTAAAAATTCTAACGCTGAACATATGGTATGTTTTTCTCAGTTTGGTCACGCGGCCAAAACCGTTTCGCCTTGCCTTGTCTCGCCTAAATCCAATTATAATTTGCAATTGCATACACTTCAGGGGCATTCCACTTGTCTCCAGCAACCGCGCGCCACGTATCGAGGCCATCAGCAAAGAATTGAGCAGCGGTCAGTATGACATAGTGTCCTTGCAGGAAGTCTGGTCACAGCATGACAGCGAGCAACTCCAGCAGGGCACGGCCAGTGTCCTGCCCTATTCCCATTACTTTCACAGTGGTGTCATGGGCGCAGGCCTGCTGGTGCTCTCCAAGTATCCAATCTTGGGTACGCTATTCCATGCCTGGTCTGTCAACGGCTACTTCCATCGCATACAGCACGCCGATTGGTTTGGTGGCAAGGGCGTAGGCCTTTGTCGCATCCTGGTCAAGGATCAAATCATTCATCTGTACAACGCCCATTTGCATGCCGAATACGACAACGACAACGATGAATACAAAACGCATCGTGTGATACAGGCATTCGACACGGCCCAATTCATAGAAGCTACGCGCGGTACCTCGGTGCTCCAGATACTGGCTGGTGATCTCAATACTCAACCTCAGGACATTACTTATAAGGTGCTGCTGCTCACCTCGAAGATGACAGACAGCTGTGTCTCCGACTCGTTTCGGACCAATGAGTGCAGCAGGAACTCGTACACATCGGCAAGTGCGCTGGCCAAGAATCCCTTGGGCATACGGATTGATCATATTTTCGTGAGGGGCGCTGATAATATCAAGGCAGATATAATTGAATATACACTACCATTCCCAGAGCGTGTGCCTGGACAGAAGTTCAGTTACTCGGATCATGAAGCTGTGCTGGCTAAACTAAGACTTACCCGTCTGCCAACGTCGTCTGGACGCAAAGCAGCAGCAATCGAAAATGGTGTAAATACGGAAGATGTTGAGTGCAATATAGTTGAAGATGTTTGCCCGGCAGATGATGTTGGCGGTGCAATAAGAGGAACTGAAGCAGTCAATGGCAATGGCTGCACAGCTAATGCCCAATCCTTGCCTGCTGCTCGCACAGCAGCGTTGAATGAGGCACTGGCTCTATGCGAAGCTTCCCTCTTGCAGTTGAATACTGATCGTCTATTATATTATAGTGCAGCGACTGTTCTATTTGTAATCCTTGTACTCCTGATTGAATTTGATCCTCCGGTTGGACTTCAGACGATTTATGTACTACTCAAATTTATCGTATTTGGCGTCATATTATTCTGTCTGTTTATGGCATCGATTTGGAACTACATGGAACGCAATGGAGTGCTGCAAGGCAAGAAGTCCATGGAGGTGATGCTGCTGCATGCCCAGAAATATGAATATTTTTATTGATCCGCATGTCAATTATCCATGAACTGTAACAGATAAGAAGCTCAATAAGCATTTATATATTTATACGTCTCGCTTAGATTAAAAGAAAAAATTTAGGAATTTTATGCAATAAACTGGTCCTCTATACCGTTTTAAAATTCAAGTAAACTATTACACGTTAAAAGAAATTGGTTGATCTATCGAAATGGTTATCGTTATCGGTGATTTGTCGATATCATTGCGAGTGGTCACAGCAACAGCTCCCGTTCTAATAAAAAAAGAACATTTTACCAATAATAAATGAAAATTTATGTAAAAACTGTTGCGATTTTCACTAAAAGTGTCTTTTGTTGGATATTTATTGGGTAAATAAAACTCTAGCTGTTTTTGGCAACCAACAGCGCACACAAGGGATACACACTCCTCTGGGCCTGCGGCTGAGTCACTGAGACCAAAACAAAGGCAGACAACAAAGACAATGAACAAGCTGCCAGGTGCCAACTTGGAGTTCGTGCGCGAGGACGACTTTGTCGAGTACTATATATTTCCCAAGCTAGATGACATTGATGAAAAAGCAAGTGATGAGCAAGTGCGTCAGCAGCTAGAACAAGTGCGTGCGGACTGCATGTCCATTGTGGAGAAGAAAGTGGCGGAACGCTGTTATATATGGAACAAGGATGAATTTCAGCTGCAAGTGCGCACGGGCAGTGCCGAGGAACGGCTGCTCAACGAGGAAGACAACAAGCAGGAGGGGGAGGAAGAGCCCGAGGGTAAGTGAATATTATTAATGTAGATCTATATTTAGCTATAGCAAATTTCACTCGATTTTAGGTATTCTTCCGCCCCATTTGCACGGCGTCACGCATTATGGCGACAATATTGGCGACGAGTGGTTCATTGTCTATCTCTTGAGCGAATTGACCCGCTCGCGACCGGACTGCATAGGGCGCGTCTTCGATGGCGACGGCGAGTTTCTGCTTATCGAGGCAGCCGATGTGCTGCCCGACTGGGCGAGTCCCGAGACGTGTGAGCAGCGCGTCTACCTTGTCAATGGCGGGCTGCAGCTGTTGCAGAATGCATCCAACACCAGCGACAGCAAACGAATGCCCATGGCTAAAGCAGTGCAGCGCATACGTCTAAATCCCACTCTTTACCGCTGTTCCCGTGACATTCAGAACTGCATTGAGGCACGTCTACAGGAATTTCAGCCAGCAAAGCCTCACGCATCCATTCATCGGCAAATCGTACAGCTGCCCCAGAATGCGGCACAATTACTTAAGCAACGACCTGGTCTAGTCGCATCCGCTGTACGCGCCTTCTGTGAGAGAGATGCAATCGACTCAAAGGCATTGCGTAGCATGCGCTACTTTCCACCTGAAACGCCACGGAAGCGCACAAATGTTGCCTTCACTCGCTATCTGTATGCCATGATAATGCATAGTCAATATACACCGGAGCGCCGACTGGGTTGGCAATTGACGGACGCCGTTGCCAATCCAGAGTGCTACAAGGAACAGCTGTTGGGCGTAAAGCTGGCCAGCGGATTGGAAATACTTGCCAGCCAGGCGAAACGAGCTGGTGACCAGCTGGACGACAAATCACCTGCCTGGCGTGCATATCTGCGCAGTTTGCAAGGCAAGGGCTACTTCCGGGACAACATCGAGGGCAGTGCGGAGTATGAACGTCTGTTGGCCACAGCCAAGGAGTACTTTAAGTGCAACCAGGAACGCTTTCGCACGGCGCCGTTGGTGGGCGCCGAAATAGTGGATATGCTGTTGCATCCTGCCGAAGGCAACGCCGCGGAGCTCCTTCGGGACGAAGAGAATAATCTGCTGCCCAGCGATTCGGATGATTGGCTGAACATCACAGCCGAGGATCTGGATGCAATGCTGCAGCAGCGCTATGGTCCACAAAAGCTATACAATCCCAACGGCGACATGAATGCAGAGGAATTCACAAAGCATCTGTCTCAGTTCTTAGACAGGCAATCCAACTTTGAAGGTATTGAAGGGCCGGGTGAACCCGTTGACGAGCTCGACTCAGACGACGACGAGCCGCCGGCGCCAGCAAGTGCGACCAGCAGCAATGCAAAGGTGAAAAAGAACGCTTCGATGAGGAAGGCTTGCAAGCGCAACTCCTTGATTCAATCTGATGAACAGGACAGCACCCATGTGCGCAATTTTCTGGACTTTGTGATACCCGAGGACAACTGGGACTCCACTTCCGAGATGAGTGACTATGCGGACGAGGAGGATATAGAGCGTAACTTCGATGAGTTGTCCAATGCCAGCGGTGGCGGCGACGCCAACTATCGATTGGATCGTAATATCAAGGCGTACATGGAGCAAATGGATCGGGAACTGGCTCAGACAACCATTGGCAAGTCGTTCCATGCCAAGAGTAGCACAGCTACTAACTCAACGGAGCAGCACCATACTGCGGAGGATGATTTCGATGACATTGAGGACTTCGAGCCCATAAATATTAACGTGAACACGCTGCGCAACATGATGGATAGCTATAAATCACAAATGGGCGGCGCTGGTCCCGTGTCCAATCTATTTAATGCCATGGGCGTGGGCATGTCGGCAGCGGCAACAGATGAGAAGGCCAAGGATCTATCAGAGTCGGCTGTCTAAGGCACAAACAGGAACTTATCAACTAGATATTAAGATTAAAATCACATTTAAATTCGAATTATACATCTATATATAATATACATATAAATATCTGTGTATGAGTGCTATTGTTTTTATTATGATGAGCAACGAAACAGGTAGGTTTAACGCTAGTCCTTGGAGGCAGGCACAAAGTTTCCATAGTCCCGCCTGACCTGCATGGGCGAACCGCCTTGCTGTGGCTCATTGCGGCTTCTATGCTGATAGTTGCGCTCCGAGGATCTGTTTCCTCCGTCACCGTCACCTCGGTCTCTGCGTGGATACGATTCATATCTGTTGCGTCGGTGATCTATAGATAGAACTGGTTAGTGAATTTCGATTTTCTATACATCTAATTTGTTTACCTCTGCGATCTTTGTTGCTGTTGTGGCTGTTGTGATTGTTGTAACCACGTCTCTGCCATCCACGAGCGCCGCCTCCTCGACGCTGTTCGCCATTATAATTGTATAGGCTGAAAAAGGGGCCACCTCCAAGACCAGGTGAACTCCTACCACATAACCAATTCTCTATTACTGGCGGATCCGGCACCGGCTTAGCGCAATGCGCCATAAATTCGACATCATCTTCTGTGTAGCGTGCACCGAACTCTTCCTCGCATTCTTCTAAAAAGCTAATATCTTTGTCGGAGAGTCTGTTGATTTTACGATTTGGATCAACCATTGTTGAAAACGTTTGTTGTCGCTTAGTGCTTAGTATGCTGATCGCAGAGCAAGCCAAAAATTCGAGAAGTATTAACTAGGGCTTGGCAATCAGCAGTCAGCAGTCCTATAGATTCAAGATTAATTTTAAAGGGACTAAGCACAGTGTCTCTATTTCTTTGAATAATTTATAATTAGTTCAACTATCTAGGTGTTGCCGGAATACCTAATGACTTAACCTGGTCACACTTCTAAATCTACCTTATGTCCGCTGTTGCTTTGCTCACAATAAACATGAACAGCATACAAAGCGCAATGGAATATCGCTACTGAAAATAAAATGAGATGTAAAAATATCGTGAAGCCTATCGTAGCTATCGATATATTAGTTAGGCACGGAATCAGTATTCTAAGTGGAATGCGGGAGTGTTTTGAGTGAATTGTAGCTATTTACAGCGATTGTAAATAGTTATAAATGTTAGTTAAGCTTAACGCTCGCACTAATAATAGAAGCGCTGGACATGCCACTGCATCGCAACCATAGAACTACGAGAGCCACAAGCATTAGCACGCGGGTCAACTGCCACAACCAACGTGCGCATCTTCAGAGCTGGCCATGGAGCAAAAGTCATCACTATCCGTGCGATGGCTGCGGCGTTATCGTGTCTGCTTTGTAATATTACTTTTAATTGTTGCCATCCAACTATTTCTGGCCTACAAATCGGTTGAGCTTGATTTGGCGGGCGCATTGCGCACGCATCGTGATGCTCGGGAAGCGGAAGAGCCGCCACCAGAGCCCGTTGCTCCGCCAGCTCCTGTGCAGGCTGGGGCTAAGCACTTACGCATAACTTCTAAGGAACTGGGTTTCGAGCCCGAATGTGATATCAATGCCAAGGAAGCAATATCGGCACTGCAGCGTGCCAAGACGAAAGACTGCCGCCAACATATCGCCAGCATAGCCTGTGCCATTCAAGCCGGACGCTTCTATGCGACCCATCTTCAGAGCAGCTGTCCGGCAGGCAACCATAGAGCCAATGTATCACTGGGTTGCTATCGCGACGAGAAGGATTCACGCCTGCTGGGCGGTTACTTTACCAGCTTCAAAACGTCCAATTCACCGGGCAGTTGTGTGGAGCTCTGCCTGCAGTCCGGCTACCCGTACGCGGGTGTGCAATACGCCCGCGAATGCTTCTGCGGCTTCGACACGCCGCCCAGCTCCGCCAAACTAGCCGACTCCAGTTGCAATATGAAATGCATAGGCAACGCCAAGGAAATCTGTGGCGGCATCTATGCCATGAATGTCTATGAAACGGGCATTGCCAGTAAGTGAAATGACTTATTCATCTAATAGTATATTTTTGACTTATACAATATCCTAATATCCTAATCCTTTGCAGAATTTACGCCACAATTGGCAGCCAGCACTCCAGCACCGGGGCAAGAACAACGAGCCGTTCGCATTGCATTTCTGCTGACATTGAACGGTCGCGCCCTTCGCCAGGTCCACCGACTGCTGCGCGCTTTATATGCGCCCCAGCACATTTACTACATACACGTGGATGCGGTGAGTGGTCGAGCAAAGCGAAGGCGGTGCGGAGGTGAAGCAATGCCACCGGATTTCGTAATTAAAGCCAGTTCAACAATTTGTGTTAATTACACGAAATTTAACGCCTCGCAGCTGGGGCAGCGAAATCGGTTGTAGAATTTGAGTCTGAATGAACAAGTATATGTATGATATACAAGATATAGGGTAATATGATAAGCGTGATATAAAGTTACTGAGAATACATACAGTGGCGCTCTGCTGAATATGTATACAATGTTTTTATGTATTAGATATTAACTTAAAGCCTTATAAACTTGATTTATAGCAATCTTAGATGTACTGACTTAGAATACCTCTCAAATGCATTTACAAACTTCCACTAAGACTCATTTTCTCTCCACAGCGTCAGGATTATCTGTATCGCAAATTGCTGGAGCTGGAGCCAAAGTTTCCCAATATACGTTTAGCTCGAAAGCGTTTCTCGACAATTTGGGGCGGCGCCTCGCTGCTGACCATGCTGCTGCAGTGCATGCAGGATTTGCTGCAGTCCAGCTGGGAGTGGGACTTCGTCATCAATTTGAGCGAAAGTGATTTTCCCGTGAAGACGCTGGACAAGCTGGTTGAATTTTTGAGCGCCAATCGTGGCCGTAACTTTGTCAAAGGCCATGGCCGTGAGACGCAACGCTTCATACAGAAGCAGGGCCTGGACAAGACGTTCGTGGAGTGCGATACGCATATGTGGCGCATTGGCGATCGCAAGCTGCCAGCCGGAATACAGGTGGATGGTGGCAGCGACTGGGTGGCGCTATCCCGTCCATTCGTTAACTATGTAACGCACCCGGCAATAGATGACGAGCTGCTGCAGGCATTGCTGCACCTGTTTCGGCACACCCTGCTGCCCGCCGAATCCTTCTTCCACACGGTGCTGCGCAACACGCAGCATTGCGATACCTATGTGGACAACAATCTGCATGTGACCAACTGGAAACGCAAGCAGGGCTGCAAGTGCCAGTACAAGCACGTGGTGGACTGGTGCGGCTGCAGTCCGAATGACTTCAAGCCTGAAGACTGGCCGCGGCTGCAGTCCACCGCGTCGAAGTCACTGTTCTTCGCGCGCAAATTCGAGCCGATTATCAATCAGGCGGTGCTGCTGCAGCTGGAGGAGTGGCTCTTTGGGCCCTACACCAGCGAGTATGTGAATCTACGTGGCTACTGGCAGTCGCTCTACCACCACGAGGATGTTCACGGCGCTGGCGATGATCTGGCGCGCACAGTTGGCGACAGCCTAATGCGCCTCTCTGCGCAACAGTTCAAGCTGGATGCAGTGCAGCTGCTGGAGCTAACGCACTACCTACATCGGGATCAGTACAAGGGATTCCTAGTGCGCTACAGCGCCCTGGCAAGGAACACTTCCAAGGAGCTGCAGCTGGAGTCGCGTGTGCGGCCGGTGCAGCACGGCAAAGTGGCGAAAAATTCACGTGTTACCAAGCGCCTGCGCAACTTTGAGGTCTCCACGGACTTCGACCAGAAGGAGCAGGTGGCGCGTAACTTCGCCAAGCTGTTGGGACCACACAGCGATCTAATGCTGAGCTATACATATCAGGGAGTCGCTGGCTCACAGGACACATCGCATTCGTACAATTTGACGCTGATCTGGCTGGATCCATTCGATCGACTGCAAGACTTCAATGAGCTGCATGTGGAGGACTCTCAAGTCGATGTTATTAACTACTCCAAAACGCTGCTCAAGCGGCCGCTTACGCCCGGCATCTGGACAGCCAAGCTAATTGGACGCACCTCCATCTATGCGCAGCTCAAGTTTCTAGTCGCTCCACTGGCCTACGCCAAGGGTGAGCCCATTCATACTGCAGCGGCTGCACGTGCTCAGAACGGTGGTCAAGCTGTGTCGCTGCCCGATAACTTTGAGATGCCCGCGGAGTGGCAGCAGCATCTGCCCAGCGTGAACGAAGTCAAGACCCTACTCGAAGAGGCATCGGCTCATGCTGAACTCATTGGTCAGCCTTTGTACAGCCGGATCGATGATTTGGTTGGCAAATTCTTTCTACTACGTGAAACCTGCATTGTGGACGGATCTAGCGTGCTGCCGGAGCTGCCGCTATGTCGAGACACCGCCTGGAGCTCGCTGGCTCCGGACCCCAAGAGCGACATGTAGCCGCTGCTCAAGCGCCGATAGATAGATTGGGCCAGACAGGCCGTCTTAGAGTCATTTGTTATAGCCATTTTCGTAAACGCAGCCATTGATGAAGTTTTTTTTACCATTTGTTATTCATATTGTTTTTGTACATAGTTGTGAATGTCTCTCGCTCCATGTGTTTTTTAACCATCTCGTATGAATACTTAATAATCATATTTTCGATAAGACCCTTTTAGATCCAATATTATGCTCAACGCACACAGAACAGAAATTAATTGAGAGTTAACTCGACCCTTGCATAAGCCTCGATACACGATTTTTATTTAGTTTTAGATTCCAATGTTAATTTTATGCACCTGAGCTTAAACTTGAGAAGAAATGCGATTTCCATTAGGAAATCTTATTATTATACTGCAATCTGTAGTTTCAAATAGATCTGTATATATATCAACAAATTTAACTAGATAGAATACCAACAATTACCTTATATACAGAATCGTCCATTATGATAATGAGCTTATGCAAGAGCATATTAACTTTCGCTTTCGTCACCTTAATCTTAAGTGTTTTGCCTTCAATCTTCTGCACACTTTTCAAACTCTTTCAAATTCGGATTCAACTCAAATCTCTGCTTCTTTTATAATGTTGTGATATGTGTAAGATGGGGATGAGTTTGGGGACTTGCATCTTGAATGCTCGCAAGTTTTTAATGAGTATTACAAACATTATTATTGTTAGCGTTTAAGTAACTATGCGATGCAATTGTAACACTGGACATATTCGTATATCTCTACCGTTTAGTATAAACTTTTGAACTATGCAACTATATGATTGGTTTCATTTGCGACCCGAATTTCAGTTGTTTGAGCTCGCTTACAAGGTATGTATATATTCAATGGATGTATTTGTATATTAGACTTAAGTATTTAAAGCCAAGGCCATTTGTACTGCCGTTCGCTATGCGAGCACATTTTAAATTAACAAATCCTCATCCGGATCCTCCTCATCGAAGTCATCATTGGCATCTGGTGTATAGATGATGTTGCCGTCCTCCGCTTCACTGGTGCTGCGAGGGTCATAGAGGATTAGTGAATTGTTTAATGAGCAATTCCGCAAACTAACCGTTCATATGGTAATGTGAGCGCATTGCGCGCCACAACTTCATCCTCATCCAATTCAATTTTGAAGGTGCGACCAGGATCAGAGGCATTATCTGGCGTCTCCTGTATTGTGGTAGCAGGTGAAGTCGTCGTGTCGGCACCCTCGGTCAGAGGCTTCACTTGGAACTCTGTCTTGCTGACTTGGCACTTGTAGCGTTTGTTGGTCACCCCGCCGCCCGGCTTGCGGGAAATTAGAGACAACGTGCTGTCTGTCTCCAAGCGCAGCACCAGCTCCGCCAGATACTCACAGCCAGCTAGAATATAGTCGGCGTCTGGATGCTGTAGATGCATCGGTGACGCCCACAGGAAAACACGTCGAACATGCTCTGACTGGCGCAACTTATTCAGATAGTCAAAAATAAAGGCAGGAGTCTGATAACAGAGCAAATCCGCCAACGTTGGCAGTATTACATTGTAGCCAGTCTTTGTTGTGATGGGATCGGTTGGATTTGTTTGTTGATTATTTGCATTGTTGGCGCAATCACGCAGCAGCGCCTCAAAGCTGGCCACGTGCTTCAATTGCGTGCCAATTGGCAGTGCTTTAATATCATTGCCCTCGCCCTGTTCGCTTAACAGGCTGGTTATGAATTTTAGCGCGATACGATCGCGATTTAGTTGATCTGCAAAATCGAGCGATATGTTTATTTATTTTGTTTTGACATTTATAATCCAAATTTACTTACCAATTATCAACACGACCTTTTGATTGGTCACAATTAGATTGGACAGCATTGCATTTAGTTGTAATAAATTAAAAATAAAATTAAACTGCAGTTTTTGTTGTTGCTAACCTTTAGCGATGTAAGTATCAGAAAGCTATCGATATGCAAAGCAAGCGATATTTAAGCTTTATACGATAGTGTTGTTGCAGGTGCGCTATTATAATGTTCATCTCTACAGCCAGCTGATATTTGATACAACCGCCTTTTCCAAATGAGTAAACAATACAAATAAATCAAAATGTAGGGCCATCCAGATCGATTACAAAGCGCTACAAGGGAAAGTGAAACCTTGAACTTGTATACAGTTTTTGTAATGATAATGTCGAATGACAACGACTGATAGTCGGTCAACGGCTTCGGCGCGCATTGATTGCTGCTCGTTTGATCTCATTTATTTGCTTTCTCTGCCGATGCCGACGTCAGCGCTGACGTTAACGAATCAGCCGCTCTGTTGTGGTTTGCTTGGATCGCTCAGTTGTGGTAAATATCGCTGTGGCTCTTGTGTTTGGATTTTTGGCAGTCGTGTGCTACAAAACCAATAAACAAAAAACGTGGCGCTTGTTACACTTTTTAACGATTTGACACACAATACCGTAAGTAATATTTTCTAATATTAAAAAGCTTCATTATAAACAAATTGCATGACTGTATCCATAATATCCAACAAGTGGTTAACAAAGATTGAGCGTTTGTGTATTGTGGTTTGTCTGTTGGTATTAGGTTCTAAAAGCTTTTGAGCAAAAGCTTTAGACGCTGCTGTAGATGCTTTTTGAGGGGTATTGCGTAGGCGTCGCTGCCTTTGCAGATATTTTCGCTGCTTCCATATGGATGACTTTTGATGTACCCGAGAACAACAGCTCGAATCCTGCAAACAACGCAGTTAGTTCAACAAGTGAAGACAGCTGGCAAAGATAAAATTAGTTAAAAATACTTGCAAGTCAACATTTCATTATCTAAAAACTCTGGCAATCGAACACTATTGATAAGCCGCTTAAAATTCAAATTAAACAACAGCAGCAAAAAGGAAACAAGCAAAATTTTATCAAGCATACGACATGCTATTCACGCTGGGTAAGTGTGTGGGTGCATTTGTGTGTGTGTATGAGAGAGAGAGAGAGAGAGAGAGAGAGAGAGGCTGCGAGTGAGACTGTGTATATGAATATGCGTCTATGTATTGTGGGTGCAATTATTATGCATAGAACATGTTATTTGCAAGCCAACACCTCAATTGAAATGCAGCTCAGAAAAAAATTCCATTTCAATAGAATCAAAGGAATGTACAGCTGCGCCCTGCCCCTCCCCCTTGCTGACTTCACTAATCGCCGTAGCGTATGCCTAGCATATTAACAACAACAACAAGGTTGGGCTAACCCATTGCATGCCAATTTCAATTAGACAATGGCCAACACATTACGCGCTCGAATGTGCATCAAACAGGAATATTGAATTATAGTTAATAATTAACTAACTTTATGAGCATATGAAAAAATATTCAAAGCTCTTTTCAGTAGTCAAAACTCGCATGCGAGCAATGTTGTTTTTGTTAAAGCTTGCCGCTGCCAGCGCCGCTGCTCCATTGCGGCGTGGCTGCTCTGCTTTGTGCAAAGCGCCAACTTTGAATTCAGTTGCGCATTGCACTTTGTGGTGTTCGGTTGTGACTATCGTTGTGCTAATTGGTTCTGTGTGCCGTGTTTCTCTGTGCTACTGTCTTTCGAGTTGTATTACTCATATGCCATTGCATGCAAATCAAAGCTGGATTAGATGTTAATCAGTGTCATTGGCCAACCATTTGTGTATTGATTTTTGTACAAAAGTGTAAGCACAATGTCAAAGGATATGGATATTGAACAGGCGGCGCAGGCGACGAAGACGACGACTTCAATCGAAGTTAAAGCCGAGCCTGTCACTATTGCCGAACCAACAGCAACAATAACAGTAGTAGCAGCAGCAGCAGCAGCGGCAACAAATGGCGATAGCAGCGGCAAGGCGGTTGAGGAGCAAAAGCAACAACCAGCAACGGCAACAACAATAACAACAACAACAATAACGGAACAAGTGCAACCAACAGTTGCTGCCGCCGTCGAATCGACCGCAAGCAAAGGTACAACAACAACAATAACAACAGCAACCAATACTAAGCGCAACAAATAGCTTTCAAAAAATCAACAGCTCACCAATAACAGCGCTTAACATTTTAGTTTCGAATTAGTAAAAGTTATAATAAAACGCAGACACCGGTCAGCCGGACGAGCAGGACGGACAAGCGTAGAAAGAAAGAAATTCAAACAAACCCACATACACACACACAAACATACGCACACATGCGTAGAAGTGATAGGTTTAAGCGAGAGTGAGCGAGAGGGCGAGCGTGTGCCAATGCAATTGCATTAACATTTCTCATCCTCGTGCTTCGCCTCCTTCTTTGGCATCTGCTGTCTCACTGCCTCGCCCTCTTTCTCTCTGTTTCTCTCGCGGCTTCAGTTTGCTCAGTCAACAACATTTTCGCACCAAGTTGAATTTCACTTTAGTTTTTCAGCAATTTTTTCTTGTGTTTTATGCTTTATTTACTTTTGCTGTTTTCAACTTTTTACGCTTTTCCAAAGTCATCGGCGTCGCATCTTCAAAAAGTTTTACTTTTTATGTGGATTATTTATGTATTGCTTGTATTTTCTTCTGCCCATTACCTTCAAATTTTGCGCACGATCTGTTGCAACGCTTTGCCGAGCAGCAACGACTGCAGCACGGCTGCTTAACTAACAGTCAATTAACTATAATCTGCACCCTAATTAACATTCGAATATGTCCAATTCATTTCACTTGCCCCAAAATTATGGAGCCAGCCGAAAATGTTGTCGATTGTATAACTGTGACACGTGCCAGACAGACACAAAAGAAATCTAATGAAAAGACTGTGCCACATTCGGTTTATCTCGACTCGTTTCAATTGAGAATTCAAAACTCATTTGCATAAGAAAAAAAAAAAAACTTTAATTAAAGCGTCTGATAAGTGAAATGTTAAAAATTCGCTATCTGAGCATGGCTTGTTACAAGGTTTCTCTTGACTAGGTAACTGAACCCAGAAGTGAGCTCATTTGACTATGCTATATGCAAGAAGTATATACTGTACTATATAGTGATGTTAATACATAGTAATGTAAGATAATATAGCAGGCAGTGTCCTGATATGATATATACCATAAATTGTGCTGTAATAGCAAATAGTAGCATATAATAGCATATGGTAGTATATATAGCAGTATATTCTAGTGAGCTATATATACTACTAGTAGTAGTAACACATAACAGTATTCAGAATTATGATATATGTGTATAATTATGATATACTACTATTTATTACTCTTATTCTGAAATATATTACTAGTGTTAAATCATTTAAAATTCTTTGAAAATTTGTAAAACATTTGATTTCTGTCTGCATTCTTTTAAAATCTAAAATAAATATAATCTATAATTTCCTCTTCACATTCACGCTCTTCGTAAGATCTTGCTGTTAAAAGTGTATCGTCTTCTTTGAATTTCATTTAGTCTTATTATTTATCTAACTTCTAGTTGCGCTTTCAACACTCAGTAAATTATTATTCCCTACATGACTACAAACATTTCAATTTATCAGAGAAGCACTGAAATTTTTTAATTCATTTGCCATTTATTTTCTATCTGCCTCTCTCTCTCTCTCTCTCTCTCTTCTTGTTCATCTTTCGCTCCGACAAACCCCATACAATAGATACACGCTGAACAATGCTATTTAAAGCGATTTGGTATCATTTTTTTGCCACTGCCAAAGATTGCCGAAGTGGCTGCTAGACAATGTTTACACGCACTTCCCTGATAAGAGGTTCGCAGGCAAGGCATATGCTAGCCTCTGCCTCTCATCTTATAGCTGGGAAAAACAATTACAATATCAGTTGAGAGGCGTGTCTCCAGTTGGGGGGCGCAGTAATCTAATAATCTATTCGCGCATTTGGTATCAGTGCGTGCTGGCTTGTTTGTTTAGAGATCTCAGTTTGCCGGCGACGCTGTTAGATGAGTCTTTGTTTATCGCTAGATTTATTGGAATTACAACTGAATGCGGTTTTCTATGCCTCGTCGACGCGTATGCTTCGAAATCTATTGAATTTCGCTATGATATCATGTGTCAGCTATGGCGAAAATGTCGGGTCAATTACCAAGTAACGCTAAAATTCCAAAAATAGATCAGAGCAAAAAAATATGTATACAGAAGAATGTTCTGTCTGCTTCAATACAGCTGAGTGTTTAGATAATCGTAATAAATAAAAATTCTTTATTCTTAATTAAAACAATATTGTGGAAATATGAAATTTTGGACTGCTTAGCGCATACAAATGGATATATCTAAAGATGTATTATATATGATTCAGATCAATTTATTTTCCCCAACTTTTAAACGCATTGATCTATAAAATCTACAGAATTAAACATGTAGGTCGATGAGATTTCCATGCAGTCGATAAATCGATGTTAAAGAACTTAAGCTGTTAAATGATTTCTCAGAGCATCTCATAGTCGGGGACTCCCAGTCAACTCTTTCTTATTGTCTCACTTATTTGCTTCTTCTTTTTTCAGGCAACAACAAATCCAATATGGATCCGACGCTGATCAACTTTAAGGTGCTCTATGTGCTGACACAGCTGTGCGGCTTAACGATGATTGTGCTGGTTGGCACCTGGATCGGGCAGCATTTCGGTGGCTTGGGCGGCACCGACAATCCCAAGCAGGAGTTCAACTGGCATCCGCTATTTATGACCATTGGCTTTATCTACTTGTATGGCAATTGTGAGTAGCTGCCGTCAGTTAGTTAGTTAGTTAACCAGGCCGGAAAAGGTGCCACTAATCGGCCACTCCAATGCAATTCTTTTGCAGCCATACTCGTCTATCGCGGCTTTCGCACCACACGCAAGAAGACATTGAAGCTCACCCACGCCGGCATTCACATGGCCGCCTTCGTGTTGACGGTGATTGCGCTGAAGACGGTCTTCGATTCGCACAATCTTGTTGATCCGCCCATTCCCAATATGTACTCGCTGCACTCGTGGCTGGGCCTCTCCGCTGTCATCATCTTCTGCTTGCAGTATGTGGCCGGGTTTATGGCCTTCCTGGTGCCGGGCATGCGGGAGAACTATAAGATTGCTCTGATGCCGCTGCACATATATTTCGGACTGTTTGGCTTTGTATTGGCCATTGCCAGCGCCGTTATGGGGCTCACCGAGAAGGCCATATTTGCGATGTATGCTATCTGAATTTATAAACGCTTATAACTTGGCTAATGCTCCATAAATGTTTATCTTTGTCTAGCCCCAACTATTCGAAGCTGCCCTCAGCGGGCGTATTGGCCAACATTATCGGCGTGCTCTATGTTGTGTTCGGCGGTCTCGTTGTTTACCTGGCCACCGAGCCGTCGTATAAGCGAAAGCCTATACCGGAGGATACAGCTCTGCTCACAGCCAATGGAAACGAGTAGAGTTGAGCCGATGTCCCCAATGACCAGCTGCAATCATAACTTAAGCTCAAAACTGTGCACAAAACAAACAGAAAACAAATCCCAAAGTGGAGGATGCTATTAACCGTGTGGTGCTTCGTTTTTCGTTCATCTCAAAAGCTCTACGAAATGTTAATGTTGAAATGCGTGTTTTTAATTATAATAGTGAATAATTTATGAGTTATATAAATTTAATATATATACCATATATATCTATTTATACATATATATATTTTATGTATGTCAGACAACTGAGTAAACGCCCATAAAATATGTTTTAATCCTTACCCAGAATAATCTGTATTATACGAATATATGTTATAAACAAATATATCTATATGTAATATATCTATCTATATACGAAATTGTTTTTAAATTTAAAAACCGCCAAGATATCAGATTATATTCTATTTCAGTTGATACGCATAGGTATATACATTTCCAGTTTGCTTCAGCTATTGACTTTTGTCTTTTCCATCTTTATTGTCATCGTTCCGCCTATCATACTTGACAGTATTGTGGCTTGTGGGCTTAGGTAATCTCTCGTCATTTGGGAACTGAAGCCAAGACGCCTCATCGACCCCCTGGAAGTTGAGCTCATCGTTCAGGTCGACGAGGTATGTCGAAGTTCTGCCCACGATTGGGTTATCCTCGAGGCCGCGATAATAGCATTTGATATCCAAATGGCTCAATGTTCGAGCCGTGTTTTCGGTGACGTGTATGTGGCCAGTAACGCCCTTCTCTGCCATAATCGAGGCCCAGTTGACAGTTCGGCCCCAGAGATCGAAATAGAAGCGGGATTGGCCCACAACACCGGTGTGCGCAGGTCCATGCGAAATGCCAATCTTCAGTTGTCCGGGCATGGCGTTGGGGAACTTCATAGTCAGATTTTGCATGGACACATCCTGCATTATGCGCAGCATATCGGCAGCATAGTGAACCAGATACAGGACGCAATAATCACTGTATTCAAGATACGGATGATGGAATCGCGGATTATAGTTTAGCAATTCCGGCATCTGAATATGTTCACCTACTAATAGGCAAATGTGAAGAGCTCTCAAGATATATGTGTTTAGAGTTATAGTTACTCGATACATTTGACAATCTGGATAAACGGCCTCTGACCGGTTTCCTTATGGAAGTCCTGCTTGACTGGGATAGATTGTCGTCTGCATCTAGGCCACAAGCAGCCACATAGGTCCAGTTCATGACCTTGATCTTCTCCACCTTAAAGCCTTTCGCATACTCCTCGATTAGATCATCGAAATAGCAAATGAATTCGTTAAGGACACGCAGACTAGTCGTATCCAATGGGAAGTTGACAATGGAAGCGAATAATACGGCGACTTTCGCAACGTACTTGTGATATGGCGGATCGTTAGAGGGGTGATTTATAAATATGGGCACAAGGTAGGTGGGCAACATGTTAGCCAGGATATACTCTGCATTGCTCTTGCTTTTCTCTATTAGCTCCCGCTTCTTGTTAGCGTTAAGCAGAAAGCTTAAAGTTAAAAGATGGCATTAGAAACTAAGTAGAGTATATTGGGCATATTGGGCAGATCTTTCTCCCTTCCCATACTCACTAATAGCTCACGCGTTTTAGGTAGATTATGTGATGATCCAAGATCATGTAATAAATGCAGGCCGATAGCAAGTGCCAAACGCTTGCCACTTCTGCCGGCAGACCCATATTCGTTTTCTGTTTGCTGTGCTTTATGTTGTAGAACACATACAAGGTAAGGATGTGAAATATGCAGAGCAGAACGATCAGCGACGCTTTGAAGATCAGAGGTACGGACAGAAAGGTGAAGAGCATGATCACTAGAATCATATGCTCTGAAGCTTCCTGCAGATGGTAATCACATATAAATCTATTCGGCCTAACACTTTGTATCCCAGCTTACCCAAGGCTCAACGATACTCGGACCCGACAGGGTTTTATCTTCTATAAGCTTTAGCTCTTCCCGTCGAAGCATAATCTATAGCCATATCCCATATATACAAATGCATATAAAACTAAAGTCGTTTACATACGTACCGCTTCTAGAGTGCCCAAAATATAGACCATCCACAAACACAATACATAGACTATAGAGCGCAGTATTCGTTTCTCTTCCAGCCATCGACTAAATGTACAGAGCCAGCGATGTAGACAAAATTTCGGTGGAGACACTGCACGATGCTTGGAAATTTGTATTGTAATTTTGTTATAGAAGGCAAGCAGACATATTATAATCAATATCCCGTACATGACAAGCATTTTGTATGAAACTACAGAGCTAGACAAATGGAATTTGTTAAATGAAATCATTAAAAATGTTATAGAAAATATATTATTGAGTAAAGATATATGGGAAGAGATTCATCAATTATTTTCTCATCAGATAATAAACAAATATATCAAATTGTAAAACAAGATTGAAGGTGTAATTGTTTAGGGGAGTCGTAAAGAGTATTAGGAGATGCTTCTTCTTTTGCTTATAGAGAGATGCTTACCTGAATGGTGGAAACAGGGCCATTATACAAAAGACTGTGGCAATGAATACCATTAATAATAGGGCATATTTAAATAACAGATCTGGCTGACTATTGTAGCCGCTTTCAACTTCGGGCTTGCGATAGATTCTCCAGAATGGCGTGATATAAGGCTTGATAACATAATCCTCATTGCCACGTTCGACGCGATTTGAGAAATCGAAAAATTTCGCTAGGCTGTGTGTTGTATTACTCCATGTACGTTACTATTTATGATATTTATACTCGATAAGGCGGATTATACTTACTTGATGCTGTCGACGGGCATACACTCTACCTTTTCGAGCAGGCAGCTAGCAGTTTTCTGGCGCAACGCATCAAGGTCTTTCCCATCAAATGCGACTGATGCTCTTGATACCGAATAGAACGAGCTCCGTAGCATACTGTGATAGGGTAAGCTATCTGAATTCGACTCTGAATCTTTGGAAAGGTGCATGAAAAAATTGCCCGTGGTACTTTTTATGACTCGGGGCTGAGGCCCGATCAAGTATGTGGTAATATTGGCCTTCTGCAGAAGCGAATGACTTTGGGCCTCTTCCGGGCCATTCTCATAGTTATATTCACTATGCAGCAAACGGAGCGTTTTCTGCGACACGTGCACCATATTCTTGCGGCCCAGCGATGCCATGCAATGGGCTATGGCCACATCCTGTGACCAGATATCGAAGCAGCACTTCTGACGGCCCACAATGGCGGTGAAGGCCTCACCATCATGAACGGCCACACGAACTGCAATCTTGAGTTCCTTCTCCTGACCTATTTCATCTACAATGCTGATAAAGTCTAGAGCAAAATCTACGCAGGCATTTGTACGCCTGGTTGATTTCGGGATTATTCCGGAGATACAGCTAAGGAAATTGCCTAGGAACTTGATCGGCAGGACATTATGCTTAGCTGCAGACTGATCCAACCGCACACAAATACCGTTCAGAATCTCCAGAATCTCGGACACGTCGAGCTGTGTTATCAGCTGATAGTTTGTTATATTGGCGATCAGTATAGAGACATTTGAATACAGCTCTATGAAGAGAAGACTACAAATGGCATTAGGCATATGAAATGAGATGATTTTCTGATCGATACGAACGTTGAGATGAAATATCGCATGCCCTGGCGCTGCTCATCGATGTGCTTATACATTTCCGCTTTCAGAGTTGATCGGATATTGGATGACAATAGCTGTTCCATGATGTCATTTTCCATTAGCACGGCGGACTAAAGAGACTCAATGAGATGTGACAGGTAATACGAAATTCGATTTACCCTTAGCTTAATGTTCTGATACAGCAACTTGCGACGATTCAATATCATTCTCCTCAAGTCGTATTCGATGAAAATGCGAAAGCCCTCCATGAACATATTCAGTGAAACCAGATAGATGGCATAGGATCCATGGCTGCTGAGGCTGATCGGTTCCCTAATCGACAGGCTTGAGTAAACATAATATAAGAAATAGATCGCGGTAGAGCCAAAGCCAAGAAACGAGGGTTTGCCATAGACGGAAATTGGCAGTAGAGAATATATTGATATGGTGACGACGTGATCGTAGGAGCTCCTTAAATGCACATCAGGGCCGGCACTCAGTGCCATAAAGAAGGTATCTAAGGCTAACTGTTAATGGGTCTATTGACTAGAGACACCCAGATACCCATACCCGTCAATACTATCATCAGGGCGGCTGCGCAGCTGGCCAAGATGTTCCAAAGTGGAAATCGAGCATATTTCTTCTTGTCCTTGAAACATATCAAAACTATGAGCGGCAGCAGCACCATAATAACTATGAATGGAACCGTTGTCCGGATCGTATGCTGCAGAGGCGAAGAGACTGTTTAATTCGGTCAAGCGATGCTCAAATCACAGCGAACTCACTCCCTTGTACATTATTTGCAAAAGCACGTGTAAGAATCCCAATAGCTCTGCGAGGAACACGAAGAGCGATACATTGACCACGGCCAGGCGCTCAACGTATCGGCGGTAGCATGGCTCCAGGGAAAGATCTTCAATTTGTTTCTACGAGATGATGAATGAAATTTCATCAGCCCGAATGAGTAGATCGAAAGGACTCACGCGCAAATTAATCCACTCCCAGCCCTTTAGTTTCGACACATCTATGATGGATTCATCTGGCATCAGCATCAAATTCGGCGATTTGATAGACGAGCTCATGACTTGTTTGTGTTTATCCAATGTATTTGTTGTAATCAAATATTCTACATTGACTTTGAAAGCTGTAACAACTTTCTGGCTTTATCAAATGCTAGATGAGGTTGGCTGGAAGGGATCGACAAGGGGCTTATATAGAGTAGCTGCATTGTGGCTTAATCAGAGCAATTAGAAAAGCTCTTTACTCCCAGTTTAGCTATAGTTGAAAATACTTATATTTGCTGTACAGAGTTTTAGTTTTATACAAATTTATTTACATAAATATTTGTTTATAATTTAACTATTTTCCTGCGTTGGCGCTGGCGCTGGCTGGTGGGGCAGGAAGCCTTTGTATTCATCGTCGGTGCCCAGTATGTAGGTGGGTATGTTGCCACGCCCCTTGACGAATGTTTTTCCCCGGTAATTGCACTGAATATTGAAGTTGCGCAGCTTCAGTGCGGTATTCTCGGTCACCTGTATCTTGCCCGGAATACCTGTTGAGTCCATGCGCGAGGCCATGTTCACCGGATTGCCCCAGATGTCGTAGTGTGGCTTCGATATGCCCACAACACCGGCCATAGCCCGTCCATGCGAGATGCCAATGCGCAGCATGCCGTAGTCCGTGCTGCCCTCGTACTCCGACTGCATATTCTCGGCATTGAAGCGCCGCATGGCTCGCATCAGGTCCAATGCGAAATTGGCCATCACCTTGACCACCTCGTCGTTGCTGCGCTCATTATCATTTTCAGTGCTGCTCAGCCTGGGCGTGCCGCTTATCACATTGCCCTCGTACTGGCCACGCTCCATGTCCAGGGCCAGCGTATTGCCATTGCCATAGGGCACGCGCTGCAGCTGCTCGGAGCCCAGATTGCGATACTGACTGCGTCGTCCATTGGGCATTAGCGAGACATTGCGGAATTTCACCTGTGGCGCATTCACCTGCTCGGAGCGAGTGACGTCCAGGCCACAGGCGGCCATATAGGTCCAGTTGGCCACCTTGATCTTCTCCACGCGCAGACTAGTCGAATACTTGTTCAGCTGAGGGAGGGGATATGTTATACTAAGAGTCGGCCATATATATATTTGTCTATCCTTGCTCACCACATCATCAAAGTCACAAATGATCTCGTTGAGCACGCGCAGGCCGATCTTGTCGGTATCAAAGTTTTTGATCGAGGCAAACATCACTGCCACATTGTCGTACTCCTCGTAGTAGAGCTCATTCTGCAGCTGCGTGGATAGGTAGAAGTCGGCTGCAAATCAGAGATCTATTAGTATTACATAAACCATATTTTAGTCACTCAACTTACCCACGTGCGAAGGCAATATATTCACCAGCAGCACCTTGATCGTATCATTCGTAATTAAGGCGTCGTCCTGCTTCTGCATCAGTTGCCGCTTCCAGCTGCCAATTGCTGTTGTCTTTAGTCAGGCAGATTAGAATTGAAATGCTCAAGCAACTTACTTGTAGTCCACTTTGGCTATAAATTCCGTCTGCCGTTCCATCAAATGAAAAATTCCCAGCGTTATGAAGATGAGCAGAAAGTGCGAATATTTTGCATTGAGATTAACATTCGTCGGAGGACTGCCGTCAAAGATATGATCAAATTCATAGACCACCAGCACCGTATAGGCGGCCGTGATGAGCACAGCGACAGTTGTCTTGACAACGAACGGAATGCGCGTGAACAGAAAGGCGGTGCCAATCAGTAGCGTAACGCAATTGGTCAGGATCTGAGAGAACGATTTTAAGATTCATTAAAAATACATATTTTCGTCTGACTTACCCAAGGGTGGAAGCATTGTATAAGTTCTTCATCTCTTTTTGGTCCACAGTCGAGCTGTAAAGTACATGCAAATCTCGTTAAGTAGGTAAATGTACGATTTATGCTATTCTACACTCGCGCCAACATTTGAAAATTGCATTTAATGCTGTTAGCTGACAGTTTATCGAACAGGGCTGTTAGCTTATTGTTGCAGCGTTGCCACCTAATCACTTAAATTTAAATTTCATTAAACCCACCACTTGCATGGCGGTCACAGCAATGCAGGAGACTACCACGAGCATGTAGACAGTGACGCGTATGCCAATGCTGCGCTGCATGAAATCGGACATTTTGTAGAGCATTCGACTGAGCTTATATTTCGGCAGCGACTGTTCCGTGTCGGAGAAGTACATAATCCAAAGTTTCTTATACCAGGAGATGATTAGCATTGCGGTAAGCACAGATATAGTGACGCCATCAATGATCCAGTAGTGATATTTGGGACTGCAAATATAGTAGAGTATTGAGTATGTTCCTATTTCCCATGCCCATGCTAGCTCCTTAACTCACTCTTTGCTGAGCAGCTGAATGGACAGTAGGCATATGTAGACAAACCAGGCCAGGACTATGCTGTACTTCAGCATGACATCCGGCTCTCGGATGTACTGTATCTCCCAGTTGCGTATGCGAAAGAGCAGGCAGAAGGAGCTAATGTTGCGTCTGAAGGTCTCCTCCTCGATTTCGTCTTGGGTGAGGTTTGTGGATCGTCTGCAAATCTTAGTGATCCTAGTGCAGGGAATTGGTGTAAGTCAAGTATACTCTATGTGGCTTAAAGGAAGTACTTACTGTATGCGACCGATGGGCATTTTGTCCAGCTCCCGACACATCTCCAGCTTGGCCTGGTTACGCACTTGATTGTACTGCTGCAGCGTCGAGTTGTACATGAAGTTGGACTTGCTGGCTTCGCTCAGCTTCTTGGCCTGGCGCTCACGCTGCACGCGACGCGGATCATGCATGGGGGCCTACAACTTTCGACATTGATTAATTGTGCAATTCGCCTGGACGAGGGGCTGCAGTGCGTCCATGGAGCAATACTCACGCGCAATGATTTGATGAGGAATGTGCGTATGTCGTGCTTCTGCAGCACTGGATCCTCGCGTGCCTTCTCCGTGCCATCCTCGTAGAAGTATTCGCCGTCCAGCAGCCGCAACGTCTGCTGACTCACATGCACACGTCCTGTGGCGCCGGTGGCCTCCAGTCGGTTGGCGATGTCCACATCCTTGGACCAGATGTCGAACTGCCATTTGGAAGCGCCAATGACGCCGGACAGCACGTCGCCGGAGTGAACGCCAATGCGCATATCAATATTAAGATTTCGCTTCTCCCTGGCAGACATAGAGGTTAGTAAGCGAGCCAGGTGCATGAGCTATCTCACCTAACATCGCGTATGTCCTTGATCATGCGCAGGCCCAGATCCACACAGCACTTGGCGTGATCCTCGTTGGGACTGGCCAAGCCCGCGACGCAGTAGTAGCAATCGCCCAAGAACTTGATGCGCAGCACGTTGTGTTCCTCACTGGCAATGTCGAAGCGCACGAAGAGATCATGCAGCGCCTCCACCAGCTTCTTCACATCCAACGTTGTGGTCAGGTGAGTGTAGTTCACCACATCCGCATAGAGAATGGTGACATCCTTGTGTGGTTCGATGAAGAGAGTGCTACGGATGAGAGGTATAGATATTGCAGCAGGATTATGGTGGGCTTTACACTTTGGACGACTCACCCATGATCTGGTTGACGCCAACGCCTCAAGGCTTGACTATTGTTGCTACAGCCATGATTAATGCCGGGTCGCTGATGATGTTGCTGCTTGGAGCGTTCAATGCGATTGCGCACATCCTCCTGTAGGCGATCGGCAATCTGGGCGGGCAGAATGCTCAGCAGCAAGCTGCGCTCCTGATCTCTCGCATAGCGCAGCAATAGATTCTCCTCCACATACTGACGCCGATCCAGGAAGGTGGTGCGCAGCGCAATATCCCGCATCAGTCGGAAGAAGATGCCCAAGAAATTGACGCAGCTCAAGTAGATGGCCTCGCTGTAAAGTGAGCTACAGAGGAGATATCTACCCAAAGAGCAGGGAGCTGAGACTTACTTGAATATGCTGTGCATTTGATTGGCCTCCTTGGCGGAGATGACAAAGCTATAGTTGATTATATAGCAGATGGTGACGGCGGTGCCCAAAATGAAGGGCTGCAGCACATGCGGAATGGGCATGAACATATAGATGGCATATAGAGTATATGCATCATAGATGGGATTAAGGATGTCATTGTTGCTGGTGGCATGATAGACATTCAGTCCAATGTCTGGAGAGCAGGGGGAAAACAATGAAAAATAAATAGTTGGTCTACCAGACTAGCCGCTATAGCTACCCATGAGCACCAAGATGGATACAGCCAGCCAGGAGGAGGCATAGACTAACCAGCCGTGTTTGCTGATCAGCTCGTTGCGAAAGTTGACCGAGAGTATTAGCCAAATGAGGACGCCCGTTACCAGATAGGTGATCATGTCCACATAGGCATAGGTCAGATCCGATGAGGTTAGCAGCACCAGGGCGTGCGTGCAGGTGACGAGCAGCTGGATAAAGATGAAAATGGACAAATAGCCAATCCGAAGGCGGCGCATATATAAATCATATGACTCCTCCAGTTCCAGATTGCGACATTTTCGCTAAATATAATCCAAGAGATTAGATGCCGCTTGAGATATATATGTACATATATACATATGTATGTATGTATGTAGTAGAGAATTCCTTAGCAGCTTACCACTAGATAAGACCACTCCCAGTTCCTTTCATTGAGCGTCGTCTGGACATGCTCATGATTGGAGCGAAACGAACTCGTTCGATTGCTGGCATTATATTGCGAATTCATACTGTCTGCACTTGTTGCTCTCGTTCAGGGCGTAAGCATTTTTACTTGCTGCAAATGACTTGGATGACTGAGTTCCAAGACTGCTTAGCTAAAAGATTAGGCTCCTGGGAGAACTACGCACTGGGGCCATAAACGAACGCACACACATTGATTCAGTCAGTCAGTCAGGCAGCCAGAGCCAGAGCTTATCAGAGCTAAGAGAGCGAGGTGAGCGTGAAGAGCGTACGAATAATTGTTTTTGTGATTATTTCGGATATCTTGGAGTATCGGATTCAAGTATTTGGTTTATTCCGCTCATACTAAAGCAATATTGTATATTTGAGAGTACTAACGCCAATCGAACTGTATCGCAATTCGCGAGCGCTGCGTGACACTGCGCCAGCAGCTAATTTAGCAATTTGTCTAATGTGTTGTTGATAGCGCCTAATGGTTTGTAAATCACAAACACTCGCCTATCAAGACATGCACAGTCTATTAAAAAAAAATTTGTAAGAAAACGTATTATCTCTGGCCCACTGGCCACAGCGAGCGATGCAATTGCTTCTTTCGCTTCTTTTCGTTGTTGTTGTTATTTTGTAATGTGCAATTTGTTTGGTTCGCGTATTGTAATTTATTGGTTAATGGCAAAACACTTGAAATAATTCGCACTTCACTTTGGTTGGCAATAAATACGATAATAATTAATAAAAAAATTAACACCACTTAAGCTCGTCGCGCTGCTACAACCCAATACAAAACGGACAGGTATCACAAATTACTCTTTGGCAAAGCTGATAAGCGTCGTCGTCGCCGTCGATTGGCAGAGACGGTTGCGGCTGCGGTTGCGGTTACGGCTATTGTACTGCTCAATGAGCTACGGCACACGCGTTACGGCTGGTCTCGATTCCTATGTGACACCTGAGCGCCGTCCAATACGCTTCAACTTCGGCGATCAACTGATGGCAAGTGTTTAGACGCATTGCTATCACACCTGTTGTCGGGTTTGAAGCGCTTATCGGTGTGAAGCATACGCCAAAATGCTTGACGCATATTCATAATATACTTGCTACTTAATTTGATTGATTGCTTTTCTATATAATTAATAGGGCAATACATTTTTAAAAATAACTCGCTAACATTTATTTATCTTCCACCCAGCCATAGCAAATATTTGAATGCAGAAAAGGCGCCAATATTTGATTTTATAACTCGATCAGGCAGCTCCGCGCTGTGCATTAAGTTGGCAGCTCTATATTCTGTTAATGTACATAGTTGTTTTATAACATTGGGCTTATCGATTATTCCAGGACTTAACAGCGACCGGTGTAACTATATTTAACTGTTGTTAACTTATTTTTTTAATAATAAACAATTAAATCGAATCGATTACAGTGAAACAAGATCTTATTTCATAAATTTTGTAGAATTTTTCGGAACGTTGCTAGAGCACGAAAACAATTAACAGCAGAGGCATTGCTGAGAGCGCTCCTAGTTAACAGCCAATGTTAATGTTGAATTATTACAGCTGTTATCACAGAACGAGAAGAGGAAGATTTAATTATTTTTGTTTTTCGACCCGTGTGTTTTTCTGTCCCTTTTTTTTCGTGTTGCATATTAAATAAAAAACGGCATATAAATAGAATTGACCCAAGTTAAAGAATCGCTGCAATGTCAGCCTTCACGGAATCCGCTCTTATCAAGAAACTATCCGAACTGAACCCCAGCCAGCAGAGCATACAAACATTGTCCTTATGGCTGATCCACCATCGGAAGCACCACACGGCCATAGTCCAGACCTGGCAGCGCGAATTGCAAAATGGTACGTAACAAGCGAGAAGAGAATGGGAATGGATTTATTACAGAAAATTATCTCTGCATGCAGTGCCGGAACCGAAGAAGCTAACGTTCATGTATCTGGCCAACGATGTTATACAGAATAGCAAAAAGAAGGGGCCCGAATATGGCAAGGAGTTCAGTAATGTGCTGCCCAAGGTGTTTAGCCATATTGGCGAAACCTGCAGCTCGGAGAAACTGCTGGGTAGTCTGGGACGTATTTTGAACATCTGGCAAGAGCGCGGCGTCTACGATCCCAAGGCGATTGCCGATTATCGGTCGCGCATGAATCGCGAGGGAGCTGCATCAACAGCGGCTGCGTCCAATGGCAGCAAGAGTGGCGGTGAATCAGCTGCGGGTCACAAGCACAACCACACCAGCAGCAGCAGCAGTAGCGGCAACAGCATCAGCAGCAGCAACAACAACAACAAGTCGGAGAAGTCCGAGAAACGCGAGAAACGTAAACATGAAGAGAGACACATGAAGTCGAAGCGACCACGTGCATCGCACCATCAAAGCATCAGCGTAGAGTCGCCTGTCGTTGAGCCCGAGAATGGACACACGCCTCCATACTTGCCATTGGGCGAACCGCCCGAGCCCGAAGAGCTAATCAAAGCGCTGACCAGTATTGAGAACTCGGCGTCAAGCGATGCGTTGGTGCGCGAACGCATCGCCAAGCTGCCGCCCGAAATATCTGAAATAAGCTGCATTAGCAAACTAGAGGATAAAGACAAGGCCAAGGTCTTGGCCAAACAGGTGCGTTCTATCTAATATCAACGGGCTTGGATTCATTTACTAAGGATTTGCATTTCTGTTTGTCCAGGTCAATGAGGCCGTTGAGCTGCTGAACGACTACAATGCGCGTCTGGCGGCTGAAATGGAGGAGCGCACCAAATTGGCAGCGATGCTGCGCGACTTTCAGGCGGAGCAGAAGGAGCTACTGGCCCAAGCGGAGCAGCGCTTGGATGTACGTTGTTAGCCAATTGTATATACAATACATATATGAAAGATAATCGCCCTTTGCTATGCATTAAATGTTCAATTCGCTCTATATCCCACTCATCCTCGATCGAATGTTCTCTGTGTACATATATTTGCAGGAGCACAAGAAGAAACTGGCCAAGATGATGAGTCTGCAAAAAGAGATACACGATCACTTGTCCAACTTGCCCGACCTGACGCAGCTGCCAGACGTTACAGGCGGCCTGGCACCGCTCCCCTCAGCCGGCGATCTCTTTAATACCCTACACTGAGCTGGACACCAACACGATTCGAAAATAAGCGCTGAGTCAAAGCCTAGATTTTTACATACTATACATATAGAAATATATTAAATACAATATAATGACTTCGTTAGCTTATGTATTTGCTCGTAATACCTTCAGCCACATTCAACAAAATAATAACAATTAATTGATTGCAATTAACATTTATTGACAGTTAAACTGAAAGCACATGCAATTATTTATGCGAGGGTCGACTGAGAAGTTTATGACGCTTTGGTTCTAGTGCATCACATAGTTGGCCACGCCCTGCCACTTCTCGACGAAGCCAATGATGTCCGTTACGCTGCTGGTCGGGGCCATTTTGACGGCCACCGCGAACTTGCTCCAGACATCGCGATTCACCTGGTTGCTGGAGGCGGAGAAGGTGACGGGCTGGCGGCCACGCACCGGATAGCCGCTGAGCAGACAGGGCAGATCGTTTGGACCCAAGCTGGACTCGTAGAGGCCGCGATCATCGTTGGGCAGCAGCTGATCCACCTGCTGGTCCATGCTGACGGCCAGCACCCATTCGCGCACCTCCTCGTGCAGACTGGGCTCGTTTTTGAGATGGATGTCCTCGGGCAGCGGCACGGAGCTCGGAAAATCGGTGGCTGCCAAATCCGAATGATCGACCAAATTGCCGGAGCCCTCCTCAATGGCCTCGCACACGTCCAAGTAGTGATTGAGCATGACGAAGGCCTCTGCCTCGCGACCCGCCTGCCGCAGCTCCATGCCCGCCTCGTAGAAGCCCTTGTCCACGGGCAGCACATCCGTGTGTCGCAGCAGCGCCAAGGAGAGACGCACGGCCACCGGATGCAGGGACTGCACCTGCTTGCAGGCGGCTCGCGTCGCATAGTAGTGGGCGATCAGCAGATACTGTTCGGCATTTGCCGCGAATTTGGACTGAGCGTGCTCCGAGCCGCGCAGCCCCTGCAGCAGGCCGTAGAGAAAGTCGCGCAGTCGCTGCCACACGGCTCCGCTCTCCGCCTGCTGCTCGCGCAGCGCCAGGCAATCGAGGGCGATGCGCGTGTAAATGTTGAAGTGCTCCTCGATGGGTGGCGCTCCGTAGCTGAGGTAGAGACCCAAGGCGGTGACGCTGTCGCCCTCGCGTATGAGCTGCGCTGCGTAGGCCGCCACGTACTTCTGCAGCACGGAGGGACTCAGCTGCTTGGCCTTCTCCAGGCAGCGCTGCCACTGGCCCTGCTCGGCCAGCAGATCCAGGGCGCTGATGATATCGATGTCCGCCAGCTGCTCCACGTTGCCCTCGTGCTTGAGCCGGGACTTCTGCTGCTGCTCCACGTAGGCCAGCAGCTCGGCGTCGATCTCCTTGGCCAGGCGGCGCGCCTTCGACCACTGTTCGGCGCGGATGAACACATCCACCGCCTGCTTGGGCATGTCGGCGGCCAGGTACAGCTGGGCAGCCGGCCCGATCTGCTTGATGGCCAGCAGACGCGGTCCCAGCGCCTGGGCGAGGTCCTGCGCATCCTGCCCCTCCAGAAACTGATTGACTATCTCTGCGGCACGCAGTAGGGCACGCTCCAGCGTGGCTGCATCCTCGGCATTGCTGGCGTCTATCTGCATCAGGCACTCGGCGGCCTTGCGGAATTGCTCCCGCTTGGCGAACTCGGCAGCTCGCTGGAGATAGGCGCGGGAGTCGGCGCCCGCATCCTCGCCCTGCGCCTGGCCCCGCTGCACTTGAGCCTGCAGCCGGCGCAGATCATTCAGGGCGGCCGGATAGTGCTCTTCAGCGATGCGCAGGGCGTCCTCGAAGAGCGCCTCCTGCTTGTAGTGTTCAATAATGAGATCGGGTCGCTGTGCGCGCAGCAGCAACATCTCGTAGTCCTGATAGTTGCGTGTCTCCAGCGCAGCGGAGGCCTGGCCAATGAGCACCTCGTTCACGGCATCCGGCAGATGCTGCTCGGCCACGTTGAGCGCCGCCTTCCAGTCGCCAGCATGCTGGTACATCAGTATGGCCTCCTTCGGCTTGTGCGCCTTCAGGAACTCCGCTTCGGCCTCCTCGAACTTGCCCTCGTCCTCCAGCGACATTGCTATCTTCAGGTGCACCTCGTCTGTGGGCTTGCCGGCAAAGCGGCACAGCTCCATGGCGAAGTCGAATTGGCCGGAGTCGCAGGCAAAGCCCACGGCCGTATCCAGCAGTCCCAGCTTGCTGAGCAGCCGCACTGCGCTCTCCACCGGCATGGACTTGGCCCACATGTAGGCCACCTGCTGGCTGGCGCCCTCGGTGCCCTTCTGCTTGGCCACGCGATAGCCATCCTCCCAGCGGGAGGAGGAGCAGTACATGTGCACAGCCGACTTCCAGTCGCCCGACGCGATGAAGTGCATCTCGGCATTCTTGAACTTGCCGCGCGACTCCAGCTGCCGCGCCAGATGCAGATGCGTGCTGTCCAGCAGATCCTTGTGGTAGCGCTCGACCAGTCGGATCATCGAGTCGTACAGCTCGCGGCGCTTATACATGGCTATGGCCAGATCGGGCTCATTGACAGCTATCAATACCTTCTCGGCATCCCGATACTTGGCCTGCTCCTCCAGGCTGCTGGCCAGCTGGACAAACAGTTCGCGCAGCTGATCCGCCTTCAGATACTTCTCGCCCAGCACATAGGCGCGCTCCCACTTGCCGTGTCGGTTGAGCAGCTCGATGGCATCCCTGTAGAGATTGGCGCGCACCAGCAAATCCTCAGCGCCATCCAGGTCGCCCGCGAAGGCCAAGTGCTTCGACAGATCCAGGGCATAGCGCTGTATCAGCTCAGGCTCGTCCAGCACCTTGGCTATCTGCACCGCCTTGCGCCACTGCTTGGCGCCCACCGCTGCCTCGAGAGCTTTTTGTGTGGCGCCCGCCTCAATGTAGTGGTTGATGGAGGCATCCAGCTGCTTGCGACCCACCAGCCAGTCGCCCCACTGCTCCTCCAGGGCGGTCACCTCCTGAGGGGCCACAACCCGGGCCAGCTCCAGCGCTCGGGCGAAGGCTCCGCCCTTGCGGTACAGCGCCAACGCCGCCTCTGGTCGGGAGAGGCGATGTGCAATGTCGCCGGCCAGCTCGTAGAGCTCGCTGTGCACCAGGCCCTCGGTTACCTGCAGCATCAGCTGCTCATCCTGCAGCAGCTGGGGCGTCTTTAGGGCCAGGCGGGCAGCGCGTGCCGGCTTGTTGGCCTTGAGGAACAGTGCCATGGCCTGCTCCAGTTGGCCCTCGTCCTCGAGCACTTGGCCCGCCTTCTCCTGCTGCTCGGTCTCGAGTAGGAAATCCATGTGCTGTTGGCGCAGCTCGGCCAGGCGCGCATAGCCACGCCGCTCTGCCAGGGCAACCGCCTCGTCCCACATCCTCAGCTGCTGGTACATGGCCAGGGCGGCTTCAATGTCGCCCTGCTCCAGGTAGATGCGCTCAGCTGCGCGCAAATCGGAGCCCAGCAAAGCCAACTTGGCCCTCACCTGCGGGCAGTGTATGCCCGGATTACCCGTAGTCTCCTCGTAGTTATCCGCTTCCCGTATCATCTCGGTCAGATAGTAGGCCTTGGACACGTTCCCCAGAGCCGCATAGCAACGCTGAGCCACGCGCAGATTGCCCTCCTCCAGTGATATGATGGCCAGGTTGTGCCACATGGCCTTGGCCGCCGGCTTGTCGCCCAGGGACTCCAGGAAGTGCACGGCCCGGCCGAAGTCGTTGTCATTGACAGCTGTGCCAAACTCGACGAGCCCCTCGTCCAGCTGGTAGCTGTGCTCGCTGGGTCCGTCCTGAGTGCGTACCACAGTGCGACCCTAAGGGAGGAGACGAAGGAGAAATGAAATTAAAGCCTGACTATGACTATGAGTAGGATATCAAAGGGAGTAGGAGGAGTCCTTACATTCTCGCGCAGCACCTCGATAGCCTCGCCGCGTATGCTCTGCATGGTCACATGCTCGGGCAGATCGATGTTATACCAGATGGCCAGATTGCTGTTGCTCTGGGCCACCACCACGTCGCTCTGCGGCACCCACTGGACAAAGGAGATGTTGCTCAGGAGCGTCTGCTTCTTGCCGTTGTAATTGTCGACGAGTATCAGGCGCAGCTTTTTATCACGGAAGAGCAGCTTGTGCGCCGTCTCGCTCAGCTCGAGCCAGTCGATCTTGGTCTCGTGATTGATCTGCCCGATGATCTGCTGGCTGACCAGGTCAACCACACAGATGGTCTTGGCGTCCAGCAGAAAGGCCAGTTTCTTGTTCTCGCGTCCATTGCCGCGTTCATTGAGCCGCACTGAGATCACATGGGGATTGACGAACTCCGTGCGCACCGAGCCCAAAATGCGATTGTCACCGTATTCGACAAGGCTCAGCTCGCCCACGTTGAAGATCAGGCAGACATTCAGATTCTCGAAGTAGAAGCGCTCGTGCCTGCCCGACGCCGTCCACGGCACCTCGCTGGTCAGATTGCGCGTGAGGTCGCACAGGATGAGCGACTCCTCGGTGCGGCCCACTAGGAAATTATCCTTGCCCATGATGCGCACATCATCGATCTCCAGGCCCAACTGAGACTCGATCGTCAGCTGCTGCGTGGGCTCTGCCAGTGAACGCACCAGCAGCTGACTGGGCGCCACAAAGATCAGCTCGAACTTGTCCTGCCAAATGGTGCGCTTCAGCACCGACTCGTACAACAGCACAGCGCCGCTGACCGAGCCCAAGGCGAGGCGAGCGCCGTCTCTGCGCCAGATCAGCGCGCTCAGCGTGTACAGGCAGCTGATCTCCTTGCTGGCGCTCTCGCTCCAGGCGCTCTGGCGCGGACTCCAGGCAAAGATTCGTATGCGGTCGTAACTGCCGAAGGCAACAGCCTGACCGTTCGGACTGCTCGCGGCTACAGTGAACTCTCGCTCGCCCTCGGTGCGGGAGAAGTCGAAGCAGCGCTGCTGACGGCCCTGGAAGTGAGTGGGAGAGAGAGTGAGAAAGATATAGAGTTGATAAGTAAAAAAAGAGAGAGAGAGAGAGAGAGAGAGAGCAATGAAAGAAAAAGAGATTGACTTAGCTATTTCCTTCTCTAGTGCACTCCCACCTCAGTCGTCTCTTTCCCACTTCCTCTACCCTTGACCCCTTACCATGCTATCATAAAACACAATGCGCTGATCACAGCCAGCGGCACAGAAGCCGCCCTGCGGCCAAGCGAGCGCAAAGGGTGGCACAGGATGCTGCACCACGCGGCCCAGTGGCTCGCTGACCTCCTCGGTCAGGTAGTAGCGTATGATGGTGCCGTCGTTGTGGCCGCTGAGGAAACCATTGCCCTTGGTATTGGCGGCCAGCGAGATGCAGATGCTGTCGCCGCCATAAAGGCTCTGGGACTTGTTGCTCTTGCAGTGCAGGGCGCGCACTTTGCCATCCTCAAGGCCTGCCAAGAGAGAGGGAGACAGAGACAGAGATAGAGAGATGAGATTAGATTAGATTAGATTCTTATTAGAGTCTGTCATTCACTTACCCGCTACAATGGCTCCGGTTGTGAGCCAGATGAGCGCCGTGACGGCGCCTGCTTGGGGAAACTTATTGCAGATGACCTTCTTGTCGTTCCAGGACTCGCCCAGCTTGTAGACATACACAATGCAGTCGCTCTGGCCCACGGCCAGCTTGGTGGAGTCCGGGCTGAAGGCCAGGCCGCGTATGACATAGGAGTTTTTGCCGTTGGCCGGATTCGCTGGCTTCGTACTGAACTTGTCCCGCCGCTCGCCCGCATCGTCGTAGAGCAGAATGTGCCGATCGGCGGTGGCTATGGCCAGCTTCTGCTGGTTGGGCGACCAGGCGAGGCCCGCCACACGCTGGATTTGCTCCTGGGGGTGAAAGATGAGAGTTTCGCTTGGTTAAAGGGGATGCCCTCTGATCTCACCTGCCCCTCAAGCAGAGTTCGCAAATATTTTAACTGCATTGCTTGGAAAATTTCGCTTGAATCTCTCTGAATTGCTCAAATTGCAGTCTTTAGTTTTTCAGTTGATAGTCCTTTCTGTGCGCGTTTTTCAGCTTGTTTTGGCCAACAGTTGTCAAGGCAACGTAGTCTACGTTGTTGCTGCTTCCGTTTTGCGCCTGCCATTCTAAATAAATGGCTTTTGTTTTGAAATGCAGCAGGTGCCGGGCATGACACAGGATGTGGGACAGCGTCTAAAGCTGTATCAGGGGTTGCTTTTGTTGCTCTTGTTGTTGTTGCCAAACATGATAATGTCAGCATTGACGCTGGCGTCGCTGCCAAAGCTGTTGCTTGCTTTGCAGCCACGACGGCAGCTCAGCCTGTTGGCCTAGTCCTGGCAGTAGCAGCAGCAGCAGCAGCAGCAGCAGCAACAGCTCAAAGGGGCGCATGTGTGCGAGAGAGCGCAGAGAGTGCTTCAATTCATACAGGTGTGTTGAGCCAAATGACTGAGGCAGCGGGCGGCAGAGAAAGTCTGAGCGAGCGAGTGACAGAGAGGGCCTATGAGGGAGGATTCCATACGAAATAGGCATAAATGCAGCTCTAGCGGCAAATGTGCGTGGGTTTGTGTACAGACTAGTAGAGAATATTATAAGTATGATTATAAGACTATAATGCCACTGCTTGACAGTTTTTAAATTATTTCTTTAATTCAGCAATCTTTTCTTAGATCAGTTTAAACTCTTTGAATTCATCTAAATATTATCTTAAGAGAAATTCCTCACTTAACGCTCAGCGAAGACTGAGCTGCACTAAGCACACATATATGCAAAGGTTTGTGTACCGACTAAAGTGTATAAGAGCACTTTGTACAAATAATTGCTGTGTATAAAACAAGTATAAGACTGTAATTCAACTGCTTGCCCATCAGTATTATATCCTGCACTGCTTTATTAACTGCCGTCCCGCTTAAGCTATTCACCTTTTTCGGATTTATTTAAGCTTTACCAAAAACTTTCCCCAGTTGCCGCTCAGCAAAGCTTTGCGTTACGCTCTCGTCTCTATTCGTGCTCGTCTCTCTTCGTGCCAGCAGAGCCTCGTGCATGGCTCGTGCCCCAACGTCGGCTAGGTTGGCCAAGTCGTTGAGTCTAAACGTGCCACCATTGGGGACTATGGACTCGCGAATGAAGTGCGAGCCGGCCAGGCCAAGCCAGGCCAGAAGTCGGTCTGGTATAGGCTAATGTATGGCAACGCATTGTGGCAGGTCAAAGCGCGCGATGCTGTCTAGGCCTGCCTGGCCAGTACTCTACCCTGTTGGAATGTGTGCGTGTGTGTGGGTGTGTGTGTGTGTGTGGATGTTAGCGCCTGGCATCCCTTTAATGAGTTTCATTAATTAAAGCTACTTTGTAAGCAGCGGCTTGCTCCTGGCTGTTGTTGCGGCTGTTAGTACAGCTGCTGCTAGTATAACAGTTGTCTGTCCGTGTATGTGTGTGTGGGTGTGCTTAAGTAAACATGCAACATGAATTTCGTCCTTGACTTTTAATGGGTTTATGACAAAAACGTTGCTAACCACCACAGCCATTGCCAGGGCCATGATCCGCAGCTAATGTGCAGGGCGCACTTTATTGTCGCTGATTTTGCAGCCCCATGTGTGTAACTTCCCACTCTCTCTCTCTCTCTCCCTCTCTATGTGTTTGTGTGTGCGTGGATAACAGAGTTGTTAAAGCGGACGTCTGCCGGAAGCTCTTGTGGGTGCCATTTTTTTGCTTCTGTTTCATGCTGCATGCGCCGCACGCCATTTTTATTTCTATATGTATGCTTAAAACCTTAAACCCTAGCCAGACTTTTGTCTTCTTCTCAAAACTTGTGCCATTGCTCCTGCCCTTGCAGCGTGTCCGCATCCGCCTCCGCATCCGCATCCCCATTGTCTGTCATTGTTTTAGCTGGTTTTTTTTCCGCGCTACGCGGTCTGCCTGAAGCAAAGCATTCGCCATTTCCTGGCCAGCAGGATTCGGTGACTCGTGCTGCTTTGGGTTTTGATGCTTGTTAATGCAGTGAGTGGAGTATATTAGCTTTTGTGTACAATAAGTCTTTCAGTCTGAAGCTAGAGAGATAGAGAGAAGTAGAACTAGATCAGTGAGAATATTTACAGCTTTAACGAGTATTCTCCCGTCAGCTACTCCCGATGTGTTCTCTGTTTTGGCATTCGTCGACTTATTATTTATGTGCTGGAGTCAAGATACTTTGCATTTATGTATTAAGAGGCGACAGTGGTATATGCGCACTTATTCAAAAATGCATTTGCAGCTGGTATCCATTAAAGGATTTTCCACTTGCGACCGCTAAAATGCGCTAATTCGGCTATAAGCAACAATCTGGTTAAAACTCACAAACAGGCGCCAGTTAAAATCTGAGCACTGCAAGGCGAAACTTTTCGTTTCAACTTTCACGCACACAAACACACACATAGAGAGAGAGAGAGAAAGAAAGTGAACTTTCAGCCAGCAAACTACAAAAAACTCTGTATATTCACGAGTGTGTGTGTGAGAGAGAGTGAGAGTGGGAGTGAATAAACGAACTAAAGTAAATGTAACAAAATATATAATAATAATAAAAATGCAAGAAAAGCGCTGGAAAAGCGTTGCAGGAAGTGCGCGAAAAATAACAGCCATTGCGAGTGCTATGCATAATGAATAACATTTTCAAATTAGTTTCCGGTCAGTGGAGATTTTAACGCGGCCTGTCGAGCGCAACGGGTAATGCCAACAGCTCGCTGTGTCTGTGTGTGTGTGTGTGTGTGTGCTTGTATGTGTGCAGTAGGTGCATTATAGCATTTTTGTAATTCAATGCAAAGTAGTTCTTTTTTTTTTTATAAAACAAAGCAAAAGCATACAAGCTGACAGACAGAGAGCAACAATCAGATTGATTGCCAGCAAGCAGAGTAGACTAGCAAATACCCTGACTACTTTGGCCATTATTCTTAGCTGTTACTATATGAATAAGTAATAATAACAATAAAATTAATTTTTCTGTTTGAGTTCACATAGAGGAAAATAAATATGGATATACATACAAACATAGCTCAATCATCTCAGCTCTTGATCCTTAACTAAATTCTAAATTTCCCCCATCACATAATACCCTATTTCCACATAGAAGAGTATGCTTGCTTCAGTTTAAGCTCAGCTTTATATTAAGTCAAAAGCCGGACAGACAGACAGACACTTGTGAAATATGCGAGCTAATGAAATCAAAATATGAGTCGCCCAGGAATTGCCACAACAAATGCAAAATAATCACCTAGGAGAGCCGAGTCCGCGAAATCCCAGCGGTTTGACAATTGGCTAACAGCATTAACGATTGCAGCATCCTTGACTGCAGCCGGTAGCTAGTCAGCCAACCTTCCAGCCATCCGGCCACTCAGCCATCCAGCATCCAGCATTCAGCTGTGAGCAGTGAGCATTGTGAACTGCCTGCGTTTGCCGTCAAAAGATGATGCAATCGTTTTGTTGGCTCGAGGGCAACATTTATGGCTCAGCTAGCGGGCTAACTGGCGTACACTTTTAGCCAAATGAAATGTGGCACAAAGGCCTTTGGCCGTGAATGCATAAATTTTAACGGCCAGCAACTTCTTTAAGAATCTAAAACACGCACAAAGCTAATTATGTGAATGCTGGAGGGTGTACTTAAAGTTTATATAATCTATCTCTCCATCTCTCTCTCCATCTCTCTGCCTATCTCACTGTCTGTCTCTCAGCTGGAATGAAGTAGGGCGAACAATTCTTTAAATTTATGGTAATAAGCAGGGATACCAAGGTAAGAGAAAAGCTTTGTTAACACAATAGTGTAAAATGCTGAATAGCAATTATAATATATAACACAAAAAATAGCTCCTCAGCTCAAGATATTCAATTTGCAGCTTAGTGGATAGCGAAGCAGATCTTTTTAAATTTATTTTTTAGATAATGATTAACTAACGAAATTTTTATTTTATTTTCTTGTTGAATTTAATCCGCAAGTAGTCGAAGCTGTCAGGATTTCAAGATAAATTATAAAAATAAAATAAAAATAATTTGTAGACTATCAAGCCTAATTTGTATTCAAGCTTAGCGGTTGAAAGAATTATTTATTCTCTCCAAGTTCCCATTTAAATTATAAATAAATCTTTACTTGTCAGCCAGCTTTGATGTGCACAATATATTGAATAGAGATTTTCTATCTCTTTCATTTCCACAACAAATATTTTCATTTATTAAACTTATATTTATTTTATCTCTAAGCTCTGAATTTCTACCAGCAACAAGTTTCCATTCAATATTCTGATGTGTGGTCTGATTATTGTTTCTCATGTTCTTCAGATAGTTGGGGATTTGCTATGGCTATAAAGGACACAGGACACTTTTTTTTTCCAATCTGCCACTCTCCAATATATAAATATAGTATATACATAGCATATATCTAAATTTATTTCGACTACACGACTAGTCGCAATAGCTTCGAAATGGATTTGGGTGGATATTGAATAATGAAGGAACAGCAAGACCTTTTTTAAAATACGACAATATTGCCTTAAAACTCATCTTTATCTTTTTTTCTCTCAGCTGAAGGGACGCAGAACTTTAAATTTATGATAATAAGGTCGGCATAAAAAACAAGCGATGCTAAAAATGGCTTGAGATTGATATGCTAAAAAAAGACTAGAAAAGCAGAGAGATATATAAATAAATAAATAGATGCATACATATACATATATAAATATACATACATATATACCAAAAGGCAAGTTGTGGTCAAATGATGATTTAAAATTTGCAAAGCTCTGCAAATCCAATGAATATACTAAAAAATATTTAATTTTTAATAATATTTTAATATTTATATTTTTATATAAATATGTGTATAGTCTATAGACACATGTTTAATACCCAGATTAGCATTAAAAGTGAATATTGTTCTCATTTATATTGCATATGCATATACATATCTATAGGAGCTCAATAAAGGCTTAACAAAATGTGCAACATATGTGTTAAATAAAACTAAACCCAAAGCCTTTAGCTGCTGACCGCAAAGCCAACCTTATGGCCAATGGTCATGCAAACACACACACACACACACACACATATATATATATATGTGGATATGTGTGCAGTAGCTGTGTGAATGGATCATTGTGCGCTTTATTGCTGATGTTGTGTGGCATTTCTGCTTTCCTGCTTTAAGCAAACAGTGTGCGCTATTAGCCACAAAGACTTGCCAAATAAAAGCATAACAGTGTGTGTGTGTGCGTGTGTGTGTATGTGTATATACATATATATTTATATATATATTTTTTTGTCGCGATGTCAGCATAAACACTTGCGAGTTTCATATTTGCCGCCTCACTGCACACACACACACGCACATGCACACAGAGACATAGTGATATCGGCATTCGTTTGCCGCTAGCCGATTTCTTTATGCAAATTAGCCTTCGTTTCGTTTGGCTCTTTTCTGTGGGCCTTGCTTTCATATTTGTATATTTCTTTCATATTTTTCCTTTTTCATATATTTTTTTTTTCATCTGTCTTTTGCATAAATTTGAAAATTTCATCTTTGTATTTATTTGAAGTTGTGCGTTTTGACTGTCATATAGCATACTTTTACGACCAAAGCCTGAGTAATATGTCGTCTGTCTCCTTCTTTCTCTCTCTCACTCACTCTCTCTCTCTATCACTCACTTTGGCGGCTCCTTTAGCTCTCTGTCAGTGCTCATTGCCCTTGTCTTATTTATGCACTAACATTAAGAATTATTAACTTTGATAACTTGACTTATTGCACTACAGTCCCACTGAGTGAGTGCGGGATCTAAAGCCGTAAAGCCCACTCCTCAATAGCTTTTACTTACACTCGCTGATTATACACTACACACTAGGGTATATGCACTAAGTGATTGCATTTAACATTTGTATTGCCTTTAAGATTCAAAAGTGAAAGAAAGAACATTTTCATTTTGCTATTGAAAATTCATTAGTGTTTGTTTATATTGTATGTATTTTCTTTTAATTTGATATATTTCTGATCTAAAAGTGTGTTTACACTTCGTTTCATTCTATATGCTCTGCTTCTTTTTTTAATACAATTTTCTTTTGCTTTCTCTCTCTCTGTTTTTTGTCTTTCATTTTGATTCCGTGCATGTGCGGAAATTTTATGTGACACTTGAGAGATTTATGTGCTGGGCGTATGAGCGGAGCGGTGTGGGCGTGGTGGGAGTGAGGCCAGCAGACAGTGTGATTTTACTCAAGTGCGTGCGGGCGTGTTGTAGTTGTAGTAGGCGCTGCTTGGAGGCGTGGCCTTGCTGAATTTTAAAACTGACAAAGAGACAGTCACACACACACACACATAGACGCATACATTTGGACCGGCTCGACCAAATGCCGAACACGTGCGACCGGTTCACTTAATGCTTGGCAAATATTAATCATACGCCCCATGCCACCACGCCCATTGTCCCTTGCCGTTAGCTGTGAATTGGCAGGGAACAGCAGTTGAGCGTCGCCGTGGGAAATGTTAATTAATTTTTGTCCTTCAACGCGATTTTTGCAATATTTGGCATTTAATTTAAGCTCCAGCCACCTAAGCCCAAAACAAGTCGCGCAATGAAACGAAAATGAAATTAATTTCGAAAATTGCCTGACATCCGTGGATCAAGACAGTTGTGCGACACCTTGACGACAGGTTAATGAATGCCACCTGCAAACAAAGCTAGATGGCCCAGCCCCTTGGCCTTTGCCAGCTGTATAAATTACAAGGCTGTTGGGCGTTGTGGGCGTGGCCAGTTGGCAGTCAATTTGCAGCTTGCAGCGCATAGTCAAAAATAGAAGACGCACACACACACACACACACACGCACTCGCACAATTATAAATTTGTTTTTGCATTTTTGTTGCTGTCGTCGCTGCGTTTATTAATTAATCTCTCGCCTGGCAATCAATCTAAATCGCTTGTCAGCGCAAAACCCAAAAACAGGCAGCGCCAACAATAAATTAAATTCTATTGTGCGTTGACTGACAACAGCAACAACAGCAATAACTACAACAACAACAAGTTCGGGGTCATCAAATATGAAAATCCGCTGGGGCAAAAGTTCAAAGCGTCAATTTGGTATCAACCAAATTGTCAAAATGCTCGACTTTGGCCAGTTAATTAAAAATAAATTGAAATTATTAAAATGTTACGAGTGTAATTATAAACGGTCATGTCCAGCCGCATGCCAAGCGCAGAGCTCACGCCCACACCACGTGGCACCACCACCACCACCAGCACCACCTTTGTTCCACAATGTTTGCCGCCCACCGCAATTTTAGCAAACGATTCTTGTGCCAGCTCACATTTGATTGATGGCTAACCCAAAATGTATATCTCCCTTCTCACTCTCTCCCTCTCTCACCCTCCCTCTCTCACTCTGACTGCATTTTTTGACGAATGCGTCATGAATTTGTGATGCGGCCGAACCAAATTGAAGTGGATTTGCGTCCCATGCAGCGCGACAATGCTCGAACAACGAAAACAGTTGTGGCTACGCATTTGTGGTGTGGGCCCATCATGTGGTGCACTTACAGCTGACCCACAGCGCAGCACTGCTGCTGCGGTAATATGCATAAAAGCTTAGCTCCGCCCTGTGATGCATTGAAACGTTAACAAAAGCGTCCAGAAATAATACCTTAAATACCTTTGCTGGACAGATGTGATGGATCAATATGAAAGAGCTGCAGGTGAGAGTTGGCTGGCCAAAGAAATAGCCCAACTGAGTTGTTTTTGCAAGTATTTATGTATACTAAATATATAAAACGATATGCTGAACTATTTATTATTTGTGTATAGTATAATACATAGCATAGTATAGTGAGTTTAGTATTAGTATATAATTCAACCATTGTCTGTCTCTTGGGTGGCTTGATTGCAAATTTGTCAAGCACTCATCGAATCGAAGTCGTTTTGAAAGCAAAACTCAGATTGGTTGATATTGAAGGCTTGACAAAATTATATTATTTGTTGATTGAACTTAATTTAAACAATTTACATTCAATGAAAACTGAGCTGTTTTAACAATTTACATGCAGTGAAAATTTAAATGAGAGTCAGCTAAATGAAGTGCAAATTCTTTATGCAATTTATAACAATAGTTTAAAAAGCAAAAAAAAAAAAAAAATATTTCCAATTAAGATAGAAAATATAACAACAAAATTGAATTCATAAAAAAATAATAATAAATAAATAAAATATATACGAATATAAACCTACTAAAGTATAATATGTATTTACTTTTAAAATAAATAAATAAATATTTCTTCTTATATATTTATTAAAGTAAAGTAAACAATTGTATAAAATTTTACCAAAATATATACGATTATAAATGCACTAAAATATAATATAAATTAAAAAATTAAATAAATATGTATTTACAAATATTACTATATTATAAAAAAATAAGTGAAATATAAAGGTATTATTTTAGTAAGTATTTATCTGGACAACTTTTTTAAAAAATTAAATAAAATTTAAATAAATTCAGAACTAAAAAAAAAATAATTCTTAATAAATAAATAAATATATATATATTCGTATGCTTAAAAGCTAATCAGAAATATCAGAAAATCACATCTACACATCTACACTATTTGATTATTGAATTTCGCTTAGCCAGCCTGCAGCCATTCAGAGTTAATAAATGTCTACATGTTTTGGCTACAGCTGTCCCCGAGCAGCTGCTGAGCAACAATACACATACAATGTATATACTCCACCTTATCGCCGTTGCTTTCACCTCAGCAGCAACCCACTAAAGCCGCATTCAATGGATTTCGAGCAGAAAAAAGAGCTTAGCTCACTCTTGTGACTTGGCTGGCAGTCATACGTGGCGTATGCTTAACAGAGTGTAGTTGCTTATTGAAATATTTGATTACTGATTAGAGCTGTTTAGCAATATTGTGTGTGGCTTATCGGGCAGCAGTGTCCTGTGAAAGGCTATTAGCCGGAGTAGAGGACCTGCTGCCAACCTGCTTGCTCGGTTGTTCGGTTGCTCGCTTGCCTGCTTGCTGGCTTGCCATGCACATCAACAGAAACATGATCTCATTAATCATACGCATGCATAATGGCTCGTGTCGTAGCAGCGCCAGCAGCAACAACAATAACAAGAACATCATGCTACGACATGCCCATTGGCTAGAGGCAAACAAGGTCCTCTACTAATGCTCAGCTATATGTTATAATATGTGTTTTTTTTTCTTTGCTACGGCAGGTAGCAAAACGTGGCACTGAGTACCTTGTCGGCCAGCTGGCGTGGATTTGGGCGTGGACTGTGGCAATGCAGGTCAGGTCAGGCGACTACAATAACAGCAGCGTTGCCTGATAATCATGTGTCATTGTCGCAGCTGTCGCTACATGGTTTGCCAACTTCCTTGGCCGAAACGATTTTTACCTCCTTCACGCTGCGGGCTGGCACGCCCCGGATTCTAATGCCTCACATTTGCCGGCGCTGGCCATTTCATGTTGCTTTGCGGATAATTAAAGAGACGTCAGCCATGGCTGCTCCATCATCAGGCGGCAGCCCAAGCAGCCCGGGCAGCCCAATTAGTTCCACAATTTAATTATGCGTCCAGCAACAACCAGGCAGCACCTTTAAAAGACCACTACCTCTCTCTCTCTCTCGCGCTCTCTCTCTGCTTAAAGCTTTAGCTTGGCTACATTTTGCAGCTTGTAGTTTATTTGATGCATGAATTATGCGCTTTTAATTGCTGACCCGGCACAATCGATGCCTAAGCTGCTCGTTTGATTCATGGCATGCCACACGACCGCTATCCTGACCCGACGATTTATCTTCGAGTGTCCTTTAGCTGCAGTCGTCACAGCTGCTACCGTTACGGCCGTTCAAGTGCAAGCCAAGTTTCAAAATGATATAAGTCGCTCATATGTATATACATATATATGGCTATATAAATAAGGTCAGTCTAAATATACCATGTAAAGAGAGATCTAGGGGCAATAGCACTGTGCAAGTTAGTTATAATGCACTTTCTAGATCTACTGGCAGAAGAAGTGAATATTCTCTGGAGTTCTGCAGACAGCAGAGGTAAGGTAGGGCTGCTTGAACACCCCATTTAACTCCATAGAGGATTTTCTCTAAGGGCATAGAAGTAATGCCAATGTCTTTGCCTTCTCAAGGTCATTGATACCATAAGGTCATGGACCCCTCAAGGTCGCTGCCCCTCTCTTTTCCCTTTTCTCTGTCCCTCTCACTTCCACTCTTTCTGCCTTTTCATACTTATTCGATAACTCACCCGATACCTTTTTCATCGAGTATTATCGATAAATTTAATTCGTTTTTTCAGCTTGGATGCACGGTATATCCTAGTCGAGCAGTCTCGACTAGATCCTTCTTACTTGTTTTCTAGCTGCTGGTTTTTGAATAAGCTCGGCTAAAATAGATGGGGAGGGGGAAAAAAGAAGGTGCAAAAATAAACGAAATGTTATGCTGTGCTCTGTAATTTGAAGAGCATTTGCTGAACATTTGCTGAACATTTTGTGTGCATTCTGTTTACTTAGAGGGTCGCACACCAAATCGGCATTCATCAATGCAGAGCTAACACACACACACACACATACAGAGAGAAATTCGATTCGAAAAAACCAGTTTGTTTGTTTATCCCCCAAAGCTTATCGAGTTGTGTTTTTGCCGCCTTTTGTTGCACTGCTGCTACTACTCCTGCTCCTGCTCCTGCTCCTGCTCCTGCTCCTGCTGTTGCTCCTGCTCGTGCTGCTGCTGTTGCTGTCAAGCTGCCAAGCGGCAATAGAAATTTAAATGGCAGTTTTGTGATTTTTTTCGCAACATTTTGCAGCTAGATATTTGCTGAAACTGTGTCGACCGAATCGCTCGCAATTGACAGAGCGAATCAATCGTTAGTGATGTGAATGACGGCTGCAAACGAAACATTTCAATTGATGTGCTTAAATAAACTGAGTCAATTCGAGGGAATTTGCCTTGGAGTCAATTTCAATAAATAAATAAATAAATAAATAAATAACATTTATTAGTTTAGACATATTCTTTGTTTGCTCGTTTTTATTTTTTAGCCAAGGTTCTTGCATTATTTATGCCCTTTATCTATGACCCTTAGTGCTTAAAAAACTGAATTAAAAATACTGCCACATAACTCATACGCTACGTACGCCCAGCGCAAAGAGCAGAGACTATGGACTGCAAATGCAGCCATTAAAAACAAAAACTGACTTAAAATGTGCCCCTCTCCCCCGCTCGCTCTCTCTCGCTCTCCCTCTCTCTCTCTCTTGTTTCACTTTCTCTTTCTTTCTTGCTCTTCACATAGATAACCCAGCTGCCATGTGGTTTTATATTTAGTGCATTGCAGCTGCTGCATTTGCTCTGCAGTCAGTTCCTTCTTGCCTTTCATTTTAATAACTGTTCTCCAAACGGTAAGTAGGTGTTTAGTAGCTATTATCACTCTCTGTGCATGCGTGTGTGTGTGTGTGGCAGAGTGTTTGCTGTGTGTGTTGTTTGCACATTTTGAACTCTTTAGCGTCAATAATTTATGTACTGTGCCAACAGATTATGATTTATGTTTATGTGTATAGCAGCTGGCGCTTGCTTGAAATGAAAGCGTACGGGGTCAGCCAGCAAGGAGCTGGCATTGTTCCGTTTCGTCTGCCTTTTAGCAGGGAGCTTTTAGCACAGCTCCATATTTCAAGTGTCTCACACTGCCCCCAACCCCCAGCCCCCAGCCCCCAGCCCACAACCACCAAAATCTGTCTTTAATGTGCAAATATTGCGCCAAAAAAATGGTTAAAGTGACGCTAAGTAACAAGTTGAGAAATTGCGAGGAGGAGCTCGTAAATTGTGCGAGAGCAATAAACAGTCTATATCAGGTAAGAGGCGCAGTCAATGGAACGGGCACATATTGAGAGCACATTTTGCCAATAAAACAGACAACATTTCTACATATGCTGTGTATGTGTGTGTGTGCGAGACAGTGTGTGCGTGTGTGAGTGCTTTTCAAAAGTAATTCAAGCAAGAAAAAACTTGCGTAATTGAAAGTTTGCTCATAAAAATTTGTCGCTTTGCCTTTTCGCCAGCTCTTCTGCAACTTTTCATTATGCAATCCAAGTAGGATCTCTCAGCCCCCTTCGTCTCGCTGCTCCCCCTCGATAGCTCGGCCGCAAAACTATTATCTGGAGCACTATCGAGACGCCCGAAAACTAGTTGAAGTGCTTGAATTGTTTACGTTGATAAGTTTCGTTTCGCCTCAGTTTCAGTTTCGATTTCAGTTTTAGTTCTCTCTCTCTTTTTTTTTTTTTTTTTTTTCATTGCATTTTTATGGCTGGCCGTAATGAAAACGCAAACTGGATTGCAGTTAAATTGCAGTTGAAATGGGTCTGGAGACAGCGTCTGGCATGCTCTGCTGTCACTTCTGGCCACTTGAAACTGTTCCAATTTCGCAGCTAATGATAAATGGCCACAGCTCAGCTCAGCTCAGCCTTAAGCAGAGCCAATGGCAATGGCGTCTCCGCTTTCACAGCAAATGATATTGAGACATGACAGCAAAGGAATGCGAGAGTGTGGATGGCCGGAGGGCGACATGTCTAAAAGCCACATGAGCTCAGCCGCTAGCCACTCGCAAATCTATGGCACAAACAAAAGCGCTGAAAGTGTCATGCACAAGGTCTTAGCAGACACACACGCACACACACTGACGCACAGTCAATTTGTGTAAGTTGTTGCCGGCTGACAGTTAAGGCTTTAAAGTGGGTTTGGCCAATGTAATAAATTAGATTTGCTCAACTTGCGCCGACGCCGCCAAATATTTAACAGCAATCAACGTGGCAGCGCCACGCCCACAACACCAAACAGCTTGAGTGAGCTGAACCTAAAAACCAAAGCGAAATTCAAGTCTAGGCGTGACAGGCACGACTAGACGATGCTCTGTAGCGATGAAATAATATATAAACTCGGATACGGAATGATGGATTCAAGTCTTTTTTACTAATAAAACTCTTTGTCTTTATAGAGAAATTTCTCTGCTCTGAACATTTCACTTGCTCAACGGCATGCTCGCTGCTTTTGCAGCGGACTACAGGGTATCTGACTGTGCAAAGAAAAGCCAGAGCTAGAGCCAGAGCCAGAGCCAAAGGCAAAAGTAAAAAGGGCAAAACTTTGCCCTTTGCGCTGTTTGCTGTCATTGTCGCAGTGTCAAGTTGAACGACAAGACGAAAGGTGTCAACAATGACAAACACTTTTAACTAACCAAGTTTTGTTGCCTGTTGGCTGTTGGCTGTTGCTTGTTGGCTGTTGGCTGTTGGCTTGTTTCGTGCCCCGATAGAGAGTTGAAGCTTAAAGAACTTCCGGCTTGCCATTTGACACTGGGCAAGCAGGAACAGAGCAAAGCGACGGCAGCTAAAGGAGTACAATGCAAATTGACCAGGCTGATATAATGCCCGGGGTGACACATCAATTTGCTCAGCTCTCGGCGTATGTGTGTGTGTGTGTTTATGGGCGTATGTGTGTGTGTGTGTAGGCGGTTTTGGTCTCTTGTTTCAGGTAAATCAATCGAAGGCTTTATGCGTCCGACGAGCCGTGGATTTTTATGTGGCCCCAAAGTCGCGACGAATTTCCTGGGGCCTTAGTGTTAGATATTACGCTAAGTACGACCTCTTTTTCTTCTTCTTCTTCTTGGCATCTTCTGCTTGCTGTGACAAAGCCTTTTTATGGCCCACACACGCATTGTCAGCGCCGCGCGGAGTTTTTATATGCCGCTCCCGGGCATGTTATTACATCTAAGTGGCAGCGGCGCGTTGCTCATACGCCATGTTGCAGCGACCAAATCAGAGCGACTGGAATGAGACCCTTTTTGCCATTTTATAGGCATGCTTTGCCGAGTGTAACTGAGCTGCATGGGTTGCCACATGAGTTGTGAGCACATCCTATGCTAAGACTTGACTCTTAACTCAATCATTTGACTGCCTTCAGCATGCATTCGCTCAGCTGTTAACTAGTTCTGTCTCTTATCTTTCGAGCGACATCCGATATCTAGCCCTACTCTATGGGCCACCCTCGTTGATTCAACGTAATTTGCTTGGCGCTGTCATTTCGAGTGAAACGACTGTGCTTAGGCGTATTTATTAGCCTCTTGGACAGAACGAGGCATCTGCAGCTGCTTGTTAGCAATGTGATCATCGTAATTGATAGTTTTTTTGTTGTTGTATTTTGTATTTGCTGTTGTTGTTGTTGTTGTTGTTGTTCGTCTTGGTATTTGTTTCGTTTTTGCTGTTATTTTTTGGGCTTAAAAGGCTCAGCTTGCGGGAGCATATAACTCACGTGGCCATGTCATAAATTTTATTGGATTTACACAAGGTTTTTTCCGTTTGCTTTTCTATTTAGAATTTATAGAATTTCAAGTCCAATTAGCGGAAACTGTGAGCAACATTGGGCTTTAAGTGAAAGCAGTTATGCTTTAACCTTAGCTAAGCTAGTTGCAGCTGGCTGCTGCTGCTCCTGCCAAAGCGCTCGACGAGTCCTTGTCGTAATTAAGTTAAATTAAAAACAGAAAAAATGTTGTCGTTGGCAGACTACTATACAACTGCTTTGTTATTGTGACAAATAATCGAAACAAGAAGAAGAAGCAGCAACAGAAAAAAATGCAAATTAGAATAAAAAATGAACTAAAAAAGGCAAAAAAAAAAAAAAAATAAATAAATAAATAAAAATAAAAACAATTCAACAAAAAAACGTGGCGACGAGTGAAGGCTTTCGAAAAATACTTTCTCTCCACCTGCCGGCAGCCTTTAGCTGCTGATGGCAGTCATGGCTCGTGGATTTGAATAATTGTGCAGCAGCGTGTAACGGTACATGCAGCAGAGTATATTGCATTACGGTTGCTGCTGCTGCTCCTGCTGCTGCTGTTCCTGCTCCTGCTCCTGCTGCTGCTGCTCCCGTGTGGCAGCTCCTCGCTCTCTCGCTGTGCGCGTGTTTGTTTGTAAACTTATGCTCAGATGTGCGCTAAATTTTTTATTGTTATATGCACAACAAACACGCCAACATATACACACACATATACATATATATATATAGTATACAATTTATTTGTTGTTCTGCACAAAAGCTTTTGTTGCTCAAATTAAAAATGATTTAGATGCTAGCAAATTGAGTTCTATTTTAGATTCCATTTTTATTTCAGCTGGTGTGTTGCTTAATTGTTTGATATTTCGAAACACTCACACACACACACACACACATAGTAATATGCGCAAATATAGAGACAGTTTCATTTTAATCAAGCCTTGTCATTGTTGTTATTGTTATTTTTGTCTCCTCTGACAAAGACCATGCAATTTCATGCTTTTGTGCATTTTTACTCCATTTAAATTGTAAATTCTCCAAAGTAAACTGAGGAACACAAATGAGTGCTGCATAATATCGACTAGTAGATACCACGGATTAATAAATATATATAATTTTATTGAAAGATTTAAATGATTTATTTGAAAGATATAATCTGCATATAATAAATTATATTGTATATAAATGATGGATAATATTTATAATATATAGATAATTATAATAAGCTGAAATCTTCATTTTGGAAAATTTGAAAAGGAAATTGAGGAAAATTAAATGATTTCCTCCTATTGCTATTTTAAACATAATTCAATCAGTTTTCAAATTTCCAAGGAATCTATATCAGAACGGACATCCCAATCAGCTCAACGGGATCCTCTTCACATATGCCCTCCATGAACTTTGATTTGTGCTGGCTGGTACATAAATTTCCCCAAATAGCTTATACCCTTGTCAATCTGTTCAGGGTATCAAACTGCAAAAAAAATAAAACAAAATAAAGAGGAGCAGAAACTTAGCAAGTGTTTGTTATATGCAACAAAAGCGTTTATCTGAATGCTAATTGTTGTCATCATGTGCTAACGCCAAAATGTATGTTTCACAGTTTTCCTTTTTCTACTCTTTGGGCTAAAGAAAAACTTTCGAGAAATGTTGCTCGTTTTTGGGGCATTTCTCTTGGCTTTAAATGACCCCATAAAGGAGTGAAATTCAAGCCGCACACAAGCTGAATTTGTGGATGTGCACACGCACACACACACACACACACACACACACACACACACACACACACACACACACACACACATACGCACACACTTAAGCACCGGATGTGCCATTTTGGAATGCCACAAGAAAATGTCTAAAGGCGAGCACACAAAAACGAGAAAAAGGGTAAAGTTGACCACTTGATAGCCAATGCCATGCCACACAGCTGAAACTCGAACGTTTCACAGTCTCATTGGAAGCTGCAGACCTTGAACGAGTCTTGGGGTCGCAAATGTTTTCGGGAACATCTCGCGGCTCGAAGTGCGCTGTTAATTTTTATCAGCTGTCGCGGCCGCGTGCTTAGGCTTCGCTGCGCAATTTCATTTAAAGCAAAGTTTTGCGCCATAAAACTCGCATATTGCCAACTTCTTTTTTATGATTTGTCTTGTCTTGTCTTGTCATGGCTTCGGCCTGGTCTTGCTCTTGCTCTAGGTCTTGGTGGTGGTGGCATCCTGTCTCTGCCCGTTGTGCCAAGCAATTGAATCCATTCGCAATGCTTTACGCTCGCCTATTTCATAATCAAATACATAACTTTATTAATGCCCGCACAGACATGGGCAAACAGCATAAAAAGTTCCTTACAAAAATTTGCTTAGATTGGCGAAACAATAAATTTTCCATTGTCTAAGGATCGGAAGACAACCCTCGATGCCATTTGGGGAGTGCGCGAATGCTGGCGCATAAATAAAAATATAATTGAGTTGCCAGGCCGAGTTGTCCTCCACGAAGGCGGGGAATGAATCTCTATTGGTTTTTTTTTTCTTTTTCTTTTTTGGCCAAAAGACTCCCTCTCTCTCTCTCTCATTCGCTCTCTGTTCTGCTAGCCAACTAAATTAGCTGGCATTAATTGAGCAATCGGTCTGGGTACGCACACACTCAATTTTTACAACATTTCGAGCCGTTGGGCGGCACTTAGTGCCCCGAGCTTTAATTGATTAAACAGCTCGTCAGCAATTGCTGCAATTGCATTCAATTCACAATTTAATTGCATTGGCCAAACTTTCGTGACAAGCAACTAATTGCCAGGGCAACTTTTATCAAATCTCCGCCACAAAACTGAATTAAAATTTATAATAATTAAATATGCAGGCGGTACACAGATGAAAAAAACAGTTCAGTTTTTCATATACACCAGTTGCAAAGTTTTAAATGATCCCAGCGCACACGAGATTTTTCGAAAGTTTAATTGCAAATATTATTTACTGTTTTCATAATTGTTTGCAACTTTTGATTGGTAATACATAATGCGGGCCGTTCGGTTGGCTTGATAGATGTTGCATTTGCGATATGCTATATTATTGAATATGATATATTTTAGCTTATTTGAAAGGCTGCAGTTGGCATATTATAGCTGTAGTATGAATTTCAATTTACTGCAATTTATTAATTTATTTATTTTTTTTTTCATTGCGAACCAATCAAACCAAATTTTCAGTTATTCTTCTCCTTTCCCTTCTACACTCTTTAACTAACTCTAACTCTATACAGTCTACCGTTTAATCACTCTACGTAACTCGTTTCTCTCTCAACATTCATGTTCTTTGTATTTTGCATCGATCTGCTTACATACATCAGATTCATGTACGCACAGATTGACATATATCTCGTTCGTTTGTTATAGCTGCTACAGTCGGCTCTTAAATCTATTTTATGTTGGCTTACTTTTATTTGGTTTTTGCTCCCAGGTATTGCAGCTAGCACCTGCCCATCAATCACTTAGCCATACAAAAATGCCACTGCATACAAATCGCAATTAATTTACCTATTCGTGTATGTCCGCTTGGCTTGACTGTGTGCACGTGCTTGTATTCTATATTGGTCTGGCTTTCTCTTTCTATCTCCCTCTCTCTCTCTCTCGTTCTCTGTGCTTGTGCGTGCTTGTGTGTGTGTGGCTGATGCCCAGCGCTTTTCCAGTGGATACTGGCCAAGGCCAGCTACTCTGTTTGCATATGGAGAGGGACTGTGTGGATCGTGAGGCCGCTGAAGCCACAGTTGCAGGCTGCACGTCATCGCATCGCATGGCATCGCATCGCAGTGAGGCTCAGAGCAGTTTGTCGGCATGTTTGCTTGCATGTCAAATTCTCATTTCATTGAAATTGACAAATATTGACTAAGAACTTGGGTGCAATCAACGCTGGCGCTTGTCGCCGACAAATGGGCGTGGCAGATGCGAGTCTGCTCGAAAGTGAAACTCGATTTGGCAAATGTAACTTTAAGTTGACTTTGAGAATTCTGTGCCCATAGACCTCTCAGTGAGAGAGAGTGAGAGACAGAGAGAGATGAAAATGTCGTCGCCAGGACAGCAGACAACATCCCAAATTGCTGCGCATCTTCGGCAGGCCAATAAACTAAAATGTTAAACGACTACAGAAACCGAGCCGTATTAAGCTGAAGATGAGCACCTGAATGGTGGCAAGTCTTTGCTCTTTGATGCAAAACATTTTGCTTTTGTGTTGCAAACAAAACACCTGGGGAGCGAGTCAAAAAACAATTTTCGCTCATTATCATTTCAGCATGCTGTATGCCCAAGTGTTTCAGATTGTTCAAAAGAGCTAGACAGTGAATAAGTTAGAGCGAAGAAGAGGCTAAGGCTATAGCCTGAGACAGAGAGAGACAGGCAGATGCTGGCACGACGGAGAGGGAGCGCATGCTGATGAAGAAGTTTACAACACATTGTTGCTGCCAGTGCTCCTGCTGCTGCTGTTGCTGCCTCTGCTTTGGCCTTGTTGTAGTTGCTCATAAATGCGCCATGAATAAATTAACTCGCTGAAAAGCAAAAGGCAGTTACAGCGTTTGGATTTCAAGCGAGTGATAATAATAATTGAGGCAGCAGCTACGGCAGCACACACACACACCCACACACACACACATAGTCTGTGTCATATAATAACAGTTTGGTAAATTTACACTGTAAGAAATGTAGCTGGGAATAAATCTAGCAGGAATGCTTCAAGTAAGCCAGATTAAGTTTAATATCATATCATCTTTAAAATGCTATATCACTCTCCATGTCACTCTCTCCCTGTCTAAGGATTTTTTTACTGTCGGTCTCTTTCTGTGTTTCTCCCTCTCTCACCTTTGTTACTCGTACATTTGTTGTTTCTCTGCTGTTATTTGTTTGCTATGCCTAATACAACTCTATAGCAGCTCATAACCTAGCAACCGTTTCGCTTGCCACTAACAAAACAACACTTCAAATAAATATAAACCTATAGCTCGCGAGGTTTATATTTATTTGAATAGAGCTGTGCTCCATTTACCCATTCGAACTGTCCTCAATATGATTGGTGCTCGGACTACGCGGCAGGGCTCAGCGATCAATGCCAAGCCGCGAATATCTCGTAGCGTGAGGCATCCGTGCTTCACGCTGAAGCGTCCGTTCGTCTTTCAGGTGCGCAAGTCCCTTGTGGAGTATGTGGACGAGGATCTGCTGAAAATGAACACGTCGGTGTTCTATCAGCGCATCTTTATATTGGCCAAGAATGTGGAGCAAAAGCGGGAAAGTGAGCTGCAGCCAGCAGAGGACAAGGCCGACTTAGCTCAGTCAAATGTGGATGTAGATGCAACGCACACAGCTGAGGGCATAGCGGATGAGGATCAACACTACTCGGAGGTGGCCACGCCGGAAGTGCCGGAGGTGGCCCAGATGCATCATGGGTCTGGTGCTGGGGCTCACTTGTCAGTTACAATTAAAGATGAAATTGAAACTGAAGCTGAAACCTTGACCCACACATTTCGATTCGATAAGGATGAAATTGCGGACGATGATGAAGAAGAAGAGCAGCCGGAAGCTGAGCCAGAAATAGTTGAAAAGCCCAAGGATGTTTTTAATTATTTTACCGAAATGCTACAGGAGCTTCACTTCAAATGTCGCGACTTGATCTACTCACACGATCCCCTGTGCGGACTGGTTCTCTATATGAATGACTATACCATGATGATGCTGGAAAGCTGCGAGGATATGATAGGCATCTTCTGCGCGAAACTCTTGGAACGTATTCCTGAATATTGGCAAAATCATCGAGTCTTCCATATTGAAGATCACATCAAAGAGGTGAGTCGAGTCCAACAGAATAGTTGAAATGCGGAATATCTCTGCTAACTCTGCCTCTACAGCTCTACACTAGGCAACTCGTGTTCAGACGCATACCAGCTGCTTTTCTCAATGAAAAGTTTCCGCCCTCTACGCCCACGGACGAGTACCTGATGGGCAAACAGCATTTGATTATCAAGGATAAATTGTTTACTATATGCTCTCTGATCAGCGAGAGTATGAACCCACCCAAATCAGCGACATCCCAGCAGGACTCATCTCTCAAAACAGAGGGCACTGAGATTGACGAAATGGAGGCTGAAAGCGAAGAAGAAACCGTGCAACAAAGAAGTCAGCCGCTCAGTCAAATGCAACGTCTAACTGTCGCTGGTTCAGAGACGTTGCCTACTGATATCTTTCGAAAATGGCTGCCGGAAATACAGCGCATTGAGCTAGTATTGGCCTCGACACGGTTCTACTATACGCTGGAGGAGTTCTGTGGTCTGTATGGCCAGGTGCCGTATAGACCGGATGATGACGGTGCTTTCTGGCCCATACAGAACAACTATACACCGGCAAATATCTACAGGCGTACACCGTTTGACATTAATCTGACCTTTGCGGAATATGCGGCCGATATGAATCGTCGTCTACAGGAGGAGCAGGAGAAGCACAAGGCTGAGCTGGAGGCAGCTGCTGAAGCTGAGGCAAATGCCGCGGCACAGGCGCAGCCACAGGAAAAGCCACAGAAACCAAAAGAAGAGGAAGAGCCAGAGGAATAATATTCTTCATATATCATTAATTTTTGTTTGTTCAGTTTTTAATAAAATTTCGTTCAGTGTAGCCATCAACATTGAATATTACCAGAACACAGTTACTGGCGTTTTTATCTACCGAAACTCGCAATGTTAGGACAATGTTAGGTTGCCTGAGCTACTTCCTATTGAACCTAGATTTCACTTGCTTGACTTCTATGTAGTCAATAATAAACAGTTCATAACCTAGCAACCGTGTTGCTTTACAGTTACTAGACACATCACTTCACACACATACAATATAGTCCTGTGGACACATACAATAAAATCCTATAGGGAAATAGATTAGTATATACACTTTTACACCCAGCAGAGTTGTCCTCAATATGAGTGGCGCTAGGAATACGCGACGAGCCTCAGCATTCAATCCCAAGTCGGGACAATCGCGTAGTGTGAGGCGCCCCTGCTTCACGCTGAAGCGTCCGCTGGTCTTTCAGGTGCGCAAGTCCCTTGTGGAGTATGTGGACGAGAACCTGCTGAAAATGAACACGTCGGTGTTCTATCAGCGCATCTTCATATTGGCCAAGAATGTGGAGCAAAAGCGGGAAAGTGAGCTGCAGCCAGCAGAGGACAAGGCCGAATCGCCATATACGATGGCAGATACGACGCGCGCCGCTGAAGGCGTGGGCGAAGAGGATCAGCACTACTCGGAGGTGGCCACGCCGGATGTGCCGGACGCGCCAGAGGCAACGGAGGTGCCGCAGGTAAACAAGGAGCCTGCTGCACCTGCTGCTCCTACAGATGGGGCTCATATTAAAATTAATGATGCAATAGAGACTGAAGCTGAAACCTTAACCCACACATTTCGATTCGATGAGCATTTATATGGGGAAGATGATGAGGAGACAGATAACACTGAAGCTGAACCAGAAATAGTAGAAAAGCCCAAGGACGTTTTCAATTATTTTACCGAAATGCTACAGGAGCTTCACTTCAAATGTCGCGAATTGATCTACTCACACGATCCCCTGTGCGGACTGGTTCTCTATATGAATGACTATACCATGATGATGCTGGAAGGCTGCGAGGATATGATAGGCATTTTCTGCGCGAAACTCTTGGAACGTATTCCTGAATATTGGCAAAATCATCGAGTCTTCCATATTGAAGATAACATCAAAAAGGTGAGTCGAGTCCAACGGAATAGTTGAAATGCGGAATATCTCTGCTAACTCTGCCATTACAGCTCTACACTAGGCAACTGGTGTTCAGACGCATACCAGCTGCCTTTCTCAATGAAAAGTTTCCGCCTTCGACGCCCACGGACGAGTACCTGATGGGCAAACAGCATTTGATTATCAAGGATAAATTGTTCACCATATGCTCTCTGATCAGCGAGAGTATGGAGCCAATCGATTTTGATTCGTCCCAGCTAGACTCGTCTCTCCAAACAGAGGGGACTGAGTTTGACGAAATGGAGGCTGAAAGCGAAGAGAATCTTCCGCAACAGAGAAGTCAGCCGCTCAGTCAAATGCAGCGCTTAACTGTCGCTGGTTCAGAGACGTTGCCTACGGATATCTTTCGAAAATGGCTGCCGGAAATACAGCGCATTGAGCTAGTATTGGCCTCGACACGGTTCTACTATACACTGGAAGAGTTCTCTGGTCTGTATGGCCAGGTGCCGTATAGACCCGATGATGACGGCGCATTCTGGCCCATACAGAACAACTATACACCGGCAAATATCTACAGGCGTACACCGTTTGACATTAATCTGACCTTTGCGGAATATGCGGCCGATATGAATCGTCGTCTACAGGAGGAGCAGGAGAAGCATAAGGCTGAGCAGGAGGCAGCTGCTGAAGCTGAGGCACTCGCCGCTGCGCAGGCGAAGCCACAGGCTCAAAAGGCACAGAAGGCCAAAGTGCAGGAGGAGCCAGAGGAATAATATTTTCATTTTCGATATTATTAGTTCGTTCGTTCGTAGCATGAACTTTCGTTCAGTGTAGATGTCGACATTGGATATGGAGTAGCTGTTGCTGTGTTATCTATCGAAACTCGCGTTCGGTTACAATATTCTCGCTCTCGTGCACATGAGTGCATTCAGTGTAAAGACGGTGGGCGGTTCCACTGAAAGACGGCGGTGTGGCGGTGCGGTGGCTTGGCTGAACTACAGCTGGTGGCTCGTGACTCGTGGTTGGTGGCTGCGGCTGTAAACGCTGCTTACTTGTTTTGGTTTGCCACTTGAATGGGTCGACTCTGTTAACATAAACATAAATTTGTGCGCATCCTTAAGAAGACACACATGCACATTAATATACAAGCGTGTGTGTGTGAGGGTGTGTGTGTGTGTGTGTGGGGTGGAGGAGGAGCTGTGGGCTTTTAACATAAACCACAACAGACGCCAGCTGTCAGATGTAATACCGTTAGCTTGCAGCTGTCAAAAGCTGTAGCTGTCATTTTAAGTCACTTGACAGTTCGCACACAAACACATACACTCTCACGCACACCATATAAACACACATAATTATAGCTGCTCAGAAACTGGATTTGCCTTTGCGAAAGGGAGAGGATTTCCTAACATTTAGCTTAAAGCCTGTTGGAATTGGGTTTTTAAATTCAAAGTTCAGTGATTCTTCCTCTTTTTTTTTTTTTTTTTTTTTTTTTTTTTGTTCACCGTAGCAAAAGTGTGTGAAAATACATTTGTATATGAGATTAGTTGGTTTGGCTTTTCGGACTGCAAATTTGAAATAAAGCGTGAAATGAAATGAAAAGCGTGTTTAGAAATTGAGCTAAAAAGTTAATTAAACTTCTAGGTGAAGTGCAAGTTGTTTGACACGCACACGAGCTGCCAGCCGGCTGCTGCAGGACATGCGCTGACAAGGACACAATTCAATCAAGCGCCACAGCAACAGCAATAGTAAAAGCAGCAACAGCAGCAGCAGCAGCAAAGAGTGTCGGCGCATAAACAAGGACATTGCACTCCAGGGTGCTCGCTCAGCGCAAGAGATGAAGAGGACGACAGCCTGTGCGTGTATGTGTGTGTGTGTGCGGCAGCGAGAGCAAAGCCAAACATTTGCCACTGCAGTTTTCATAAACTGCCAGGCAACAGCAACAGCAGCAACAGCTACAGCTACATGGCACAGCAGAGACAATGGCGATAAGCCGCTGCAGTCCAGAGCGAAAGGACGAAAGTGCATGTTGCCACCACGTGGCCCACAACTTGAGGCGCAAACTCATAAATTACAAGAGTAGAGCCAGAAAAAAGCAGCTCAAATGACTTTTGGCTGTTGGTGTGAACGTGTATATGGGTGTGTCTCTGTCTGTGTGTGTGTGTCTGTGTATGTGTGTGCTCGGTCCAAAAGTGAAACAGTTTGCAGTAGTCACTTTAGGGGCGCTTGGGCGTGGCCAAGTTTAGCGCAGCGTTGGCCATGCGAGCCATGTTGTCTGGCACGCCAAAGGCCAGGCATAATTCGAGCCAAACTCAATTTGTTTGTAATGTTTTAGACAACAGCAGCGTCAGCGCTACAACAACAACTAAATTATATATATATATCCAAATATATATACCGCAAAAACAATTTTTGCGCAACTTTGCAGCGCGCTAAACGAATTTGAACATTTTTGCTGCCACCGAAACAGAAAACGAAATAAAGTGAAGAACCAGACAGCGGCGGCATAGCAGAGCAACAAACAAGAGCAGCACGTTCAGCTGCTATTTGCCACAAAAAGGATTACGTAAAGAGACTACATGTCTGTGTGTATATGTGTGTGTGTGTGTACACTATAACATATAAATTTGTGATTTGGTTGTTTGAGAAGAGGACACAAAAGAGATGAAATAACATAAAGAAATACGTTGTCTATTAAAGATTTCTAGGCATGCAACTGCTTGCCGACAAGCAGTGCAAGCAAGCATATGGGATATGCAGTTGCACTGCTTGTCGAGAGGAAGCGGAAATAAAATTATATTTAAGAGATGATCATGATTTAATTTGCTTTAACTTAAAATATATTATTATTATTACAATTTTATATTTAAGCATAAATATTATCACTGAAATAGAAGAAAAATTCTTAAATTTAAACGAAAATAAATTTACTTGAAATTAATAATAAATTGTAATCCCAAAAGTGAGCCTTATATATATATGAATATATACATATATATGCAAACATGAGGAAATACAATTAGTAGAACGGCACACAAATCATTTAAAAATTCATAAGCAATAAAATTCTCATAATTTTAAGCTTGGCAAGCCCTGCGGGTGCGCTTAAGGCATATTTATGATACAAAAGTTATTGACTCTAGAGAGAGAGGGAAAGAGAGAGAGAGAGAAACGCAAAAATATGTTTATTTACAGGTTATTCATCTCAATGTGACCCTTAAATCAAATTAAAAGCAGCGCTGTTGCTCCTAAGTCCAGAGCAAATCAGCTATAGGCCAAAAAGTTGGGCTATTAAATTTGTATAAGCTCAGCTCATAAATATGAAGAAAAAAAAACAAAATTAAATTTAATATCAAGCACACATACATGCGCACGCAAACATACACACAAAGCCCACACACACACACGCACACATACAGCAGCAAGTTGAGTGAAATTAAGCGCAAAAGAGCAGTGCAAATGGCTGGAAAACAAGAAGCAGCTAAGTGAAAGCGGACAACAACAACAACAGCAGCAACTAGAACAACGACAGCAGCAGTGAGTAACATTTGTGTGTGTCTGTTTCTTTGACTGACAGTTATGTCCGTCTGTCTGCCTGTCCGCTTGTCCGCTTGGCCTTGACGCCAAAAGTCCGGAACTTGTGCGCCTTTCAAATGCTGCAGCCACAAAATGTTTGCGACTCGTGAAATACTCGGTCGAGGCGCATTTAATTACAAGCATTAAGCTGCTGTCATGTGTGTGCGTGTGTGTGCGCGTGTGTGTTAGCCTGAACTGGACTACATGCATATAGCCTTTCGCTTTATTGTTGTTTATCTTGATGCTGGCGGTCTGGCTCTTTTTTTACACTTTAACTCATATTTATTATCGCGTTGGTTTTTGGTTTCCTGCTTCCCGTGAGTGCCTAAAATGTCCGAAAAATGTGCGCATGTGTGTGTGTGTGCGCGCGCGTGTCCTTTTTGCCCATGCCATGCCATGCCGCGTTTGTTTATTATGTGATTATGCTTGAGTTTAGCGCGGGGAGTTTTTTTATTCTTCTTTCATTTTTTGTTGTTGCTTTTTTTTTTTTGTATTTTGAGCTCTATTCCGGATGTTGAGAAACCATTTGTCATTTTTTTGCACATTTATAATTTTTTAGCATATTTGTCATTTTTTAGCATAATTTGTAGCTTTCATTATTATCGGCGAATGAAGAGCCGCATCGAGATCAATTATCGGTTAAGTCGATAAACTTATGTTAGTATTCAGTAAGCAAACGAACGGACAAGTTGAGCGTACCAGCAATTGGCTGTTATAGTTCATATTAAATAAAGAAATGTTTAATTATTCATCATAAATTTGGTCCTTCGAGCCGGAGCCGTTGGGCATTGCTACTGAATGCTCACTTGGAGTTGTAATAAACAGCGCGCACTATTGGAAAAGTGACGTGTTTTGTCTTGTCGTGTTTTGCTGCTGGAGACGCAGCAATTGCAAATTCTTGGAATTACGTATCGATATTTGGCATCATACGTAATACGCAGTACGCACTATTGGAAAAGTGACGTGTTTTGTCTTGTCGTGTTTTTGCTGCTGCAGACGCAGCAATTGCAATTCTTGGAATTACGTATCGATATTTGGCATCATACGTAGTACGCAGTACGCACTATTGGAAAATTGCGGTGATTAATGGTTTGTTCGGCTGCTAGAGACGCAGCAATTTCATCACATTAATTTAATACCTGGCTATTTTGGACAACTTGGATTGACTGCTGGCAACGCAGCACGCTACAATGGAAAATCTACGTACTTTACTGGGAGCCAGAGGTAGATTGAAGGCAACAATTACCCGTATTTCTGGATATGCGGAGCATCCACCTGAGGGTTGCACCTTCTACGATATTGATACAAAATTGGACACGCTGGTTCAAGTTTGGAAGCAGTTTGTCAACCTTGGTGACGAACTTTATAAATATGAAGATGTGCAGGGATATGTGGATCCATCAAGTGACAACAATGTATATGAGGAGCGCTTTGAACGAGCTTGTGCTCTTCTTAAGACACTGCACGCAGAGTACAAACCCCACAAACTGGAAGAAGTCAATACCACATCTAATGTGCTTGGGGAAGTAGATAATTCGCCCATCCAAGGCATTTTACAACAAATACAGCAACAGTCTCATATACAAATACAACAATTACAGCAACAGTCTCAGATGCAAATGCAACAAATGCAGCAGATGCAAATGGAGACTATGGAGGCCTTAATGCAACGACTGCTACCACAGCATGTGGATAACGAGTCACCGTCAGGCTCACAGCAATGCGCAGGACCATCTGTAAAGGATTGGGAACTGCCACGGATTCATATCACACCATTTGATGGAGATTATAAGGAATGGCACGCATTTAAGGGTCTATTCGACAGTGCCGTTCACAGCAAGACAACGTTGACGAATATCCAGAAGTATCATCACTTAAAATCTTGTTTAAAAGGAGAAGCTGCGAAACTTATTCAGCATCTGCCCTTAGCCGATGCCAACTATGAAATAGCTTGGAATTCATTAGTTGATCGGTACGAGAAGCCTCGCTATTTGGTAAACGTGTTGTTGGATACATTTACTGGACTGCCCAAGGTTGCGGATCAAAACCCAGCATCGCTTCGATCGCTAACAAACGAAGCTGGTACCGTAATTCGGGCATTAGACGCCTCTGGACAAACGGATCGGGATTGTTGGCTGATTTACTTGCTCATGGCAAAGGTTGATGACACCACACGTCGTGAATGGTACGAAAAGAGTCAAGATATAGCAAATCCTACGATAACGCAGTTGCTCAAGTTCCTGGATGCACGTTGTGATCGACTGGAGCTCAGTCAATCTGCAACTACGACAAGCAGCAAGCCTAGACAGGACAGAGGTACCAGGAACGCACATGCGCTACTCGCCACTTCAGAGCGCTGTGCAAAGTGCAACAAGGAACACGCATTGATGGCATGTACACAATTTTTGGATTTATCAATTCAGCAGCGATATGCCTTTGCAAAGTCCAAACACATGTGCTTTAATTGTTTGAGACTTGGCCATGGAGTGAGCGCTTGCACATCGAAGTCATCTTGTAAGCATTGCAAGCGCCGACATCACTCACTCTTGCACTTCGACCAACGTAACACTAAGGACAAAGGTGACCCACAGCAACATCAGCAGGATGATTCAAATGAGGCATCAGGTGCTAGCACAGTAGTAGCACTGACGAACGCCGTTAATACTTCAAAAGGTGGCAAGGGTGCAAATATGAGAAGTACACTGCCAACGGCACAGGTGTATGTGCGCAATTCTCGAGGACAAGACGTTGTTTGCCGCATATTATTGGACTGCGGCTCGGAGTTGTCCTATGTTTCGGAACGGTGTATCCAGACATTGGGTCTGACCCGTTCACACTCTCGCATCTCTATATCTGGAATATCATCAATCAAGGCAGAAACAACAAGAGGGCTCTGTTCACTACACATCAAGTCGCGAGTGTCAGATGCATCTCTTGTGGTCAAGGCACACGTGCTTGGAAACATTACTTCGACACTGATGAGAGAAACTATAAATGCAGCAGACCTCTCTATGTTTAGCGGCCACACCCTGGCAGACGCCGCATTTAATACCAACGCTTCAATCGACATTTTGCTTGGCAACGATCACATTTGGACGGTTCTTACTGGAGATAAGTTGTGTAATCTCCAGGGGAACACAATTGCTATTGATTCAATATTTGGATGGATCATCACATCTGTGGCAGGAGCGTGTACAACTACAACTACGTCACTCCTAGCTACCATGGACATCAACACACTGTTGCAACGGTTTTGGGAACTGGAAGAACTTCCATCGTGCACGTCTGCCAATAAAGAAGATGAGTTAGTGGAGACTCATTTCGTCCAAACGCACTCCCGTAATGCCGAAGGGAGATACATCGTCGAGCTACCATTCAAGCAAGGAAACCCAGAGTTTGCAGACACCTATCATGGAGCCAAGTCTCGCTTCTTGGCAGTTGAGCGTCGTTTAATGAGGGATGCAGCTTTACGATCGAAGTATGTGCAATTCATGAGGGAGTACATACAACTGGATCACATGAAGGAGGTAGATGCAGAAGAAGACGCCACTTCGAAGAAGGTTTTCTACATGCCGCACCATCCGGTGCTAGGTGCAAAGCTGCGTGTGGTATTTGATGGCTCATTTCAAGACCAAGATGGTCGGTCTCTAAACGATGCGCTTCATATTGGTCCATGTATACAACGCAACCTGTTTAACGTATGCATGAGGTTTCGAATGCACAAGTTTGTATTTTCGGCTGATATTGTGAAGATGTTTAGACAAATTTTGGTTGCACCTAAACATCAGGACTTTCAACGAATATTATGGAGAGAACATCCATCAGCACCATTGAAACACTTCAAACTCTGCACAGTTACATACGGGACTGCGTCTGCGCCATTCCTCGCAGTCCGGGTGTTAGAACAACTTGCCAAGGACCACGAGCATGAGTTTCCCAGAGCAGCTAAGATAGTACTGGAGGATTTCTATGTGGACGATGTATTAACAGGAGCCATGACAGAGGAAGAACTTATTGACATTCAAACTGAGCTGGTTGCACTCATGTCACGTGCGCAATTGGAATTGGGAAAATGGATCTCAAATAGCACACGACTATGCACCGCGCAAGGTGATAGAGTCAACATGTCAACAGCAACATCAAGGGTATTAGGACTACATTGGGATCCTGGAGAAGACAACCTTGCATACAACATCGTATTATCGGAAACTGCAAGCTGTACAAAGCGACAAGTGCTATCCGATGTAGCACACATTTTTGATCCTCTGGGCATTTTGGCACCAGTGGTAGTCCAATTCAAGATTCTACTGCAAGAACTCTGGTTGCTTGATTTGGATTGGGACTCTGAACTTCCGATGAAACAGGCGCACTCTTGGCAGATGTATCGCAAGGACATTTCGTCGCTACAACAACTAAAGATACCTCGCTTCATAGACAGTCACATGAATCACATCGAGTTACATGCATTCTCAGACGCTTCGCTTAAGGCTTACTCTGCAGTCGTCTACAGCAGAGTTGAGTATAGTGACGGATCTATAGGAGTATATCTTGTTGCTGCTAAGACTCGCGTCGCACCTTTAAAACTAGCAACGCTGCCACGCCTCGAACTGTGTGGAGCTCTACTCCTGACTAGACTTGTTAAGGCAATTCAAGCTAGTTTGGGCAAGAAGGAAGTGAAGGTATATGCATGGTGCGATTCTACAATCGTATTGTCCTGGCTGTCAAATCAACCCTGTAAATTGAAGATGTTCGTAGCCAATCGTACGGCAGAAATACTCGAGACAATCCCACGGGACGCTTGGAGGCATGTGAGTACCAAGGAAAATCCTGCAGATTGTGCATCCCGAGGAATGCTCGCCGGTGACCTTCTTAAATTTGACTTATGGTGGAAGGGACCGTCCTGGCTACATGATTCCCAGGAGTGTTTGGAGATGCTTCGACGATCAAAATTCTGCTGTTCCATCGTGCCGCCAGCAGCAGAAGCGGAATTCAAGGCCAATATTCTGACGGCAACGGAGGACATGGCATCGTCCCCCTTTGATGCTTTACTTACTAGAGTATCATCATGGCTACGACTGATTCGAATCATCGCATACGTCCGGCGCTTTGTACATCGCGTCCGATCAAGAAACTCACTTCATTCAGCAGCCTTGACATTCCATGAAATTGACGCAGCACGAAAGTTTTGTCTAGAGCAAGCACAAAACGCATTTGATGTTGATCGGCAGCGCTTGTTGAAGAAGCAACCGCTGCAGCACCGTTCCAAGTTGAGCAAGCTAGCTCCATTTGTTGACCAGGATGGCCTTATTCGAGTTGGAGGACGCTTAGAAAACTCTTACCTATCTAGAGATGCCAAACACCCAATTGTACTACCGAACCATCATCGACTAGTTGAGCTGTTACTGAAGCATGAGCATCAGTTCAACCTTCATCCTGGAGTTTCGGCAATGTTTGCTATAATTCGTCAGAAGTACTGGATACTTGGATCCAGAAACCTCATCCGACGAATCACGCATGGATGTCTAAACTGTTTCAAGCAGCGTCATCATACTACACAACAGCTTATGGCTAACTTACCTGCCACTCGCGTGCGGCAGGCCTTTACATTCGAACACACTGGAGTCGATTATGCTGGACCTATCTTGCTAAAGGTACACAAGGGACGCAACCCGCGTAAAGAGAAGGGCTACATTTGTCTCTTTGTATGCATGGTGACATCAGCACTTCATCTAGAATTGGCAACTGACCTAAGCACAGACACCTTTCTGGCAGCCCTCAGACGTTTTATGGCCCGCCGTGGGAAGCCTGCCGAAATGTACAGCGACAATGGACGTAACTTCGTCGGTGCTAAGCGCACATTAAATGAGATGTCACAACTACATACTTCACGCGAGCATAACGAAGTGGTAGCGAGGAAATTGGCGGAGCAAAGCATCAAGTGGAATTTCATCCCACCATATACTCCACATTGGGGTGGAAAATGGGAGTCTGCTGTACGTTCCGTGAAGTTACACTTGCGACGAGTGATCGGAAATACAGTGATTACATTTGAACAGATGCGCACTCTGCTTACACAAATAGAAGCAGTCGTGAACTCCCGTCCATTATGCGCAACTTCGGACACAGAAATTGGATTCTTGTCACCAGCACATTTTTTGATCGGACGGACGTACACTGCAGTTCCAGATGGGAGCTACGCAGAGGTACCAACCAATCGCTTGGGATATTGGCAACATACTCAGGCAATGCTTCAAGGATTTTGGAAACGTTGGCAGCAGGAATACTTAACAGCATTGCAGCAACGACCAAAATGGTCTACCAAGATGCCTAACATATCCCTTGGAGACATTGTACTCATCAAGGATTCGCATACGCCTCCAGCAACATGGAACTTAGGACGCGTAATCGAGGTGTACCCAGGAGAGGATGGATTAGTACGGGCAGTTAAACTCAAGGTCGTTTCTGGAGAGATTATACGACCCATCACGAAGATAGCAGCCCTACCACATTCTGAAACGGAGTTTCAGGGGGGGCCGGGATGTTGAGAAACCATTTGTCATTTTTTTGCACATTTATAATTTTTTAGCATATTTGTCATTTTTTAGCATAATTTGTAGCTTTCATTATTATCGGCGAATGAAGAGCCGCATCGAGATCAATTATCGGTTAAGTCGATAAACTTATGTTAGTATTCAGTAAGCAAACGAACGGACAAGTTGAGCGTACCAGCAATTGGCTGTTATAGTTCATATTAAATAAAGAAATGTTTAATTATTCATCACCGGATATTTTTGTTTGCTGGCCGGCGGCTGGATTTGTCCTTTTGCCTGTCCTGTTTATGTTTTTAAAGCGCCGACGACCCGAGCGCTCACTCTTGACTATGGCGGCTCATGATTGTTGTTGTTATTGCTGCTGTCAGTCTGTCTGACTTGTAAATTACGTGGGTCAGGGGTAAACAGCCCCCGCCACCCCCGCCACCCCCGCAGCCTCTGCTGCCACCGACGACATGCTTACAAATTACATTGTTGTTTGTGTTGTCACCTCCCATCACCCTTCTCACTCTCTCTCGCTGACTGACAAGCTACGACCTATGACATTTTTTTTGAAGCACTCCCAAGACTCGAACGGGGCACTCTCGTATTGCAGTTGAAAACATGATAAATTGTGAGAAGGCTTTAAGGCATCCGGTGTCTGTTAACTTAATCATAAGGCCGAGAGCTCTGGTTGAGGCCTTAGGTTTTAATTTTCAGAAGCTTCACGCTGGAATTCCTTTTGATTTGGGCTCGCATAGCTGGCGCTGCAGCGCTCGAGGCATGTTAAATGTTTCCCGGCCGAGTTGAATGTTAAATTATTTGACTGTTTGGCGACTAGATTCAATTGAGTGGAAGCGAATGCTTTTAGCTTGAATTGCTCTTGGATAAGTTCGGCTTTCAGGCACAAATTCCACAAATATTATTGTCAGAGAGCTGTCAAATACACTTCAAGTGTTTCAACTAATGTTGGATTTAATTATATATATGACGAGAGCTTGACAAACAAATAAACATTATACAAGGGCTGACATGTCTATTGCTGTGTGAGTGTATGTGGTGGATGTGGGTGTGTGTGTAGCAGTTATTGTGCAACATTTGCTAAAGCAAACAATTACAGCAACAACCACAACAGCAGCAGCGGTTAAAAAGCATTTTCAAGTCGAGCACAGCAGGCGAACAGAGATAGAGAATGAAAGAGAGAGAAAGATTTCGCTTTTCGCATTGTTTGCCGCATAGCTTGACGGAGTTTTTCGCTGCGTACAAAACAGTGCGAGTAATTAACTGACTTGTCACATAAGCCGCATTAACACAATGTCGCAAATGTTGGCGCTGCAGCAGCAGCAGCAGGAGTAGAAGGAGCAGCAGGAGGGGCTGCTGCATGGCATTACGATTACGTTTGTGCCACATGTGGCACATTTACATTGCATATGCAATGTGCCACCCGTTGGCTTATTAATTCTACTCTACTCTCTGCCTGGCTACGTGACACAGCTGACAAAAGTTCTCAAATCCATTTCGAGCGAAGCCCTTTAAGTTCTTTCGCTTTAAGCATTCATAATTGAATAAAAAATTTATAGTTTTTTGTGGCTCCAAAGTCGTGAGGCAGCACTGAATTGAGTTAATTTACAAATTCAGTGCACCGCAAATTATCAACAATATTTTCTGCGGTCGCTCGATTCTGTTTTCTTTTTCCATTTTTGTGCGACGCGTGTGAATTGAGTCGGGCGAGCGCGAAATTGAATCGAATGCCTTTTGATTTAATTTCGCGGCCAGCGGCTAAAGCGATAAGCGGCATGGGAAAGCCGATTGAAAGAAATATTAATATTATTAAATTATTAAATTTGTGACAAATTGTCGCTTGAATGCGGTGAATTGAAAATTCACGGAAGAGCCGGAGATTTTTATTTAAAATATATATTTAAAATATATCTATTGTAAATAATAGTTAATGATTAACTCATTGAGATGTTACTTAAATGATTTAAGTAGCTTTTGGCATATTTTTGCGTCAATATTCGACAGTTCTTTTTATGGGGCGTATGCGTAATGTGAAGCAAATAAATTGCGATAAGTTATAGATTTATTAAAATAAAATAAAATTATAATATTATAAAAAATTAAGAAAATAAATTAAAATAATAATAATAATAATAATAATAATAATAATAATAATAATAGTAATAGTTTGTTTTATATATATTTTTTTAATATTAATAATTTTAATAAAACTTTTAATATATTTAAATTTTTATTCCGTTACATTGTTTAACCATCTGCCTCTACACTCATTTAATTATTTTGCTGGCGTACCAGGCGGCGTATGCGCAATTTCAGTAGCATATGGAATGCAAATATACCTAGCTACGTGTTTATTGACATGCTGTACAGCAGTTTTTTATGCAATACTCTGGAATTTTTGGCTGCGCAGAGCATATAGGCTTTGTATTACAGTATGTAACTGGGAGTAGAATAATTAAATATGTATAATTGAGGAAGTTCGATCTATTTGTGTATCTGCCTATATTGTTATCTAGCTGAAGCTGTCTACTAAGCAACCTACTTAAACAATATTCTGCACACATACCTTTTTAGGGATTTGAAATTCACGTTATCAACTTTCTAGCTGATTTGACACGCTCATCAAATTCTTCATATATTAAACAGTCGGGATATACTTATGCATAAGAATATAAATTATCTTCGAACAGCTTGCCAAATATATTATGTTTACTTATGCTTATTCCCTTTGTCTCCTCTGCTATTTAGATCCATATTCCATACTTAGCGTACCTCCAAGTCAATCACATTCCATTGCCAGAGCATCGCACTTATTTGCACTGAAATATTGCAATTTTATTGAATATTGCAAGTAAATATTTTTTATACGTGTTTTTTATGTTACGTTCGGTTTTTTTTACGGCACAACAAAAAATGAAAGACATACATCAGAATTCGGTAATAATTTGAATCAACACAATAAAATAAATTGTTTTCAACACATCTGAACGTGGCTTACACAGCCTCGCCTCGTGGAGCAACTTGGTCTAACAGCGCACGCACACAATTATCACCTCAAAATATTGATTATTAAGCGCATTTCGAACGCTATTTAGGCACGCCCACGCCCACGTCGTGCCGCCCTATCCAGCCCGCTGCTCCCGCTTCCTGCCCTCTACCAATATAGAAACAAATGCCTTGTTGTAGTTTTCGTGTGCGCTGTTTAGCAAATTTTTTGTATCCGCAGCTGCTTTGCATAAAAAGTGACAGTCCTCAATGCTGTCTCTATGTGTGTGTCTGTGTGTGTGTGTGAGTGTGTACTTGTCAGTATTTAGCATGCAGGTCGGTATTTGCGGCTGCTAATGAAGTAATTTCGAGGCATATCACGCATAATCCAAAGCACGTGAGCTACTTACAATGTAATTCGTTGTCTATTTGTTTGATATTGAAAAAGCGTACAGCTAGTCAGGGTCTCATCGACGGCGTGGGCGGGCCCTGGGTTTGGGTTTAGGTTTACGTATGGGGGCGTTTAAGCCTTGTCACACAACTGCTGCATACTTTCAGGCAAGCAGCTCGCCTGCTGGCAGGATTTCAAGTGCAATTCATTGTCGATATTACGTGCCATGGCATTGAAAGTCTTCGATATGTACATGTACACACACACACACACACACACACACACACTTATATATATAGAGAGAGATAGAGAGAGACAGCTATCGATATAAATCCCGCTCGGTTAGTGCCATTGATGAGCCACAAAATGGCCTGGCCATGGGGCATGTTATTAATTGCTTACAGCATATTTCAATATGCGTTGCCACAAGCTGCGCGACAGCACCAACAACAACATCAATAACCAGCAACCACATCGCCGGCAACAGCAAACAGCTTAATAACTTAATGCCCAAAAAGTTTCACACGCAGCCACATCGATAGCCCAGCTTTGTGCTCAGCCAACGGGGGATTGACTATTGCCCAATTGGCTTTTGTTGTAAGCCAATACGCACCATAAGTAACGATTACAATCTCAATTACTTGACCGACTTCTTCTTCTTCTTCTTCTTCTTCATCATCATCTTCCTCTGCTTCTTCTTCATCTGCTGTTTCTGCTGTTGGTCAACTGCCACGCCCACTCATAAACAGCACACAGCATAAGAAATTAACTTAAATGCCAAAGCGGAAGACGTTAACGTCCACGCCCACCAAATAATCTCCAGGGCCGAGCTTGCTCTAATTATACGCAACATAAAATTTACTCAGCACGAATAAAAGTTGTTCCGTACCGCCGCACCACTGCCCCACCGTCTGCCTCCATCCACAAAACATATATTGACTTGGCGCAGGAATTAACGAGCTGCAGATAATACCACCTGAAGTTAGGAAAAACAAGCAAAAAAAAAAAAAAAAAAGAAAAAGAAAAACGAAAAGAAAAAACGAACTGCAAGAACAACCGGAAAAGCAAACAAAACGCAATTAGATAGAACTGCGCCGGCAACAGACTCCTGCTGTTTGCAGTTAACTTCAAGTTTTCGTCGCTTCACAAAGGTTTTCGCAAGTGACTTACAAAGCATACGGAATATTATTAAATCTAAGACAATAAAAAAACGGGAAGGAACAAGAAAAATAATATATATCATGGCTTAATGGCACACAGAATTAATTCAGCTTGACTTTGATTTGCACTTTTGTTCAAGGACTTTGAGGGGCTTGGAATGAAGTGCATTGTAAATTTATATAAATTTATTTTATAGAAATATATATATTATGCAAATTAAGTTAATTTCTTTTTATTGCAAGTAAATCGAGTTACGCATACGCCACGTGTGCAGCAGCTAATGTTAACTTTATCTGCTTATACAATTATGCAACAGTTTTTAAGGACATATTATATAATTAACTCACATGGAAAATTATATAATATGTATAACATAGCACAGAAATTTTATGAAAAAAAAAAAAACTTTAAAATTGGTTAAGAAATTATTAAAATTGATTAAAGTTAGTTTTTTCCATAAAAGCCCATTTTATACCATATGATGCTAATTAAGTCCCTATTATTGATTAACAACAGACCAAATTTAATCAGTTTAAGCGAATATCCACTTTAAAATAATGATAAAAATAATAAAAAGAATTAAGCGGACCTAGCACCTATAAATAAATTGTTTACATTTTATATGATTCGAATTAATTTTTAAATTGATTACATTTCATATAATTTGAAGAAAAAAAAAAAAAAAAAAAAAAATTATATAAATTTATAGAAAAAATTAAAAATGCGTAATAAAGCTTTTTATAAAAACTCATAAAAATGCTAATCAAGCAAAAAATGTGCAGCAGTTAATATGAAAATTTATTCTGAAACAAATAGCAATATTATGCGATTTCATACAGCTTTAATTCATGTAATCAAGAAAATATGGGATGTGTATACATATATAGAAAAATTTATTCTTAAACAAATAATAGCAATTTATATAATATGTACATCAATTTTAAATCGACTATTAAAAAATAAATATAAATAGTTGTAGCAGCTTGGATTTACCTTCAGCTATTTGAATTCTCCACTTGATAATATTAATTTTATAACTACAAAAAATTATTAAAATCTAATAAGGTTTGCCATGAAAAGCCATAATAGCCCTTAAAATGCTAATCAAGTTCAAAGTGCACCTCAAGTTGTTTTGATGAGAGGGAAATCATGGCAGGAGTGCAGCAGGAGCTGCTTGTTATTGCTGAGCTGGGGCCTGTGACTTTTATTACAGCCACGCTTAGTGCTGCTTGCTGGCGCATCAGCAGCGTATTAAAGTGCATTGGAAATTGCCATAAAATGGCGCCGCAAGTGATGCTCTGGCTCACGTTTGTTGTTCGAGGATATCTATATATCTATGCTGAGCTACGTGGCGTATGCGCAATTTATGAAGCACGACGAAGTGGCAGCTTGTGTGTGTGTGAGAATGAGCGTGCAAATGGCAGAGGTGCACGCCATGTCTGGCATTGTATGTGTGTGTGTGTGTGAGTGTGTGTATGTGTGATAATAACGAGAGCTAATGCCGCACTTTAAGCACTTTTCAAACAGTTAACAGCTTTATGCACAGCTCATAAACTGACCCCGCATTAGGGGTGTGTGTGTGTGAGTGTGAGTGTTTGTGCAACTTAATTTCAAGTCAGCTGCAGCTAAAAATGTGTCCATAAATCTGAAGTGGGCGTTGCTGTCGCTGCAGTTTGCTCTACGCTCTGCTTTTAAGTCAACTTGTCGAGATTTTTATACACTCCAGCGCCTGGGGCATAATCAAATTGTCGTACAGGCAGGCAGAGAAAGAGACAGCGAAATAGAGAGAGAGAGAGAGGGAGAGAGAGAGGAGTCTGCTCTATGCCGAAATTTCTTTTAAAATAATTCAATTGTCTTTTGTATATCTGTAGAGTATTTCGAATTCGCTGAGCTTTCGCCCTTGTTTATTTGATGTTATTCAAATATATACAATATACATGTATATATGTATGTAAGCCAGCAGAAATCTGGCATTTGCATTTGAAACGTTTTGTTCTGCGCTTTTATTTGACATTTAATGGCATTGCTGACATACTTTGTGGTTGCTCTTGGCTATTTATTGCATTCCATTTTTCATTCCACGCGCAGATCAGATGTTGACGCTTAACTTTCATCTGGCCGCTCTTTAAATCAAAAATCCTGTTTTTTCCCTCTCCTCATCTCTTATTTTTGGTAAAATAATTATAGAGTGCGCCAAATCCTTGGGAAAGCGCATTAAAACGCATTTTTAATTAAAACGAAAGCGAAATTGAAGGCGCGAGCATTAAAACATGACACGGAAAAGCGGTTAAGCGAGCCAGTTGACACAGCGCGATGCCAAGTGCAGTGCGCTGGGGACCTTAAGCTGACCGCAAAAAATTAATTAAAATTACATAAAATACGGTCGCAGTCGTCGTTGCATCGGCGCGTAATTCACGGCCGAATGCCGAGCGATGCGAAACGCTGGGCGAAATTCTTTGCCAACTTCATTGGGCGTCAACTGTGGCACAGTCAACATGAGCTGTGCGTGTGTGTGCGTGTGCGTGGGTGATTTCGGCAAATAGTTTGCAATGCGTTGCTCAAAATGTTCGTTATTTGAATTGTGCAAATCGGATTTGTACGTGAGCAGGCCCCATGCAAGGGCAGTCAGTCCAGCATGCGGGCAGAGAGCTTGCACTAATGTTTGGCCATGTGGTTGCCCTCAATGTGTGTGTGTGTGTGTGTGTGTGTGTGTCGGTGTGTGGCTTTGTGTTAACATTTGTGCCCAGACCGTGCATCTTTCTATTTGCCTTTGGCTCCACGCAGTCGCACACACACACACACACACACGATGGGATAGGGACACACATGGAGTCGCGTTTATTTTTTGTTTGATTTCAAATTTAGCGCAGAATTTCATTTTTTGCTGCATACTTTACAGCGCTCAACTCAGCTCTGCATATGGCTGAGTGTATTGGTTTGGCAAACTCTCTTTTTTTTCTCATTCTCATTCTCGTTCTCGCTCTCGCTCTCGCTCTCTTCTGTTCTGTGGCCGCCTGGCTGACTGCCACTTTGACCCATTTGGCAGCGGCCAAGTCAACGTATATTCAACTCACACGGCACGGCATTTGAATTTGCATTCTGACAATGCTCGCAGCCATAATAGCGGCGGCAGGAGGCGGGTCAGTGCGGGGTCTCGAGCAAACAGGACTGAAAACGAAAAACAACATTGCGGCATTGTGTGTGTGTGGACAGTGAGTGCAAGCAGTATGCAAACAGCTGCATTTATTGCAATTTAAATGGATAATTGTCAGAAAAATTGCAAGCAAATGGCAATTAATTTGTCCGTTGCACAAAATGTTGATATTTGAGCAATTGCCGTTGCATTGTTTAAACACTTTTTGCACCCACTGTGCGATAGATTGCTACATATTTCACATTTTGGTCGAGTTGAACCAAAAAAAAAAAAATTTATGCGCTTTTGCAGTTTATTGAGAGCTCGTTACAAACATTTTCACATAAGTCGAATTGTCTATAAATTTGTTTATTGGGCGCCAGGCCGATGGCCGAAATAATTTGAATTCCCTTTTAAATTGGGGCTGCGTGCTTTAATTGCATTCAATTTTTAATTGCAAGAGGTAGAACATAATATTGAACCCTTGGTTCAACGTTCGGGGCATTAAACGTATGCCCTGCGGTGTCAATTATGTTTATGTAATTACCATAATATCAATATAGAGTAAATATTAATATGTGTGTATGTGTGTGTCTGGCCACAAAATGTGGTCGGCCATTCGGCGTGCTTTATTGTGGCCACATTTGTCTACTTGGAAATCCGATTATGAATTGATATTTATTTTATGTTTAATTGCCCATAAATACATACAAACATATACTCTATGGTATTTACTTCCGTTCACTCTTTCATACATTTTGCCACAATTGCCAAATGCCAAATTGCTGAAGCCGCCTCAAGCAGCCGCATTAACAGTGCCATTTGAGCATCATCAGTTGCAGCCGCATCGCTCTCTGTCTCGAATTACGCATATTTTGTTGTTTTTCCTTGCTCCATTCGATAGCAATTCGCATTTCGCATTTTGCATTTTGTGTTTTCGCTGTGTTTTTGTTTATGGCAATTGGCAACTGCTAATTATAGCATGGCCAATGACTGGGAAATGGTTTAATGGCAATTGGTTGCATTTGGCTGCTATTGTTACGGCTTTGCTCAATTACCGTTGCGTGGTGCATGTCTGCTGCCTGACCGCCGGCCCCTCTGCCCGTCTGCCCATCAGCCCGTCAGCCCGTCTGTCCGCCTGCTGTCCGCCCACACGACTACGCCGCAAGCCGCATGCATGGCGCCAATTAAAGACTCAATAAAATTCAATTGAACGAGCGCGCACACGATTCGCATTGCAATCGAGCCAACGACTAATTGAGCCTTGCCATCAAATGATAGCAATTGCAGCTCAACAGGAAACGGAACCATTCGACAGATTTGCCAGATTTGATAGATTTATCCAGTTTCGCCAGTTTTTGATTGCGAATAATAATTAATATTTGTTTAAGCTTTGATTTGCATGCATGCTGCATGCGTGCTGCCTGCTAATCTATGCAGCTTAAATATAGTTTGCAAATTACAGTTGAACATTTGATTCGTGACGCTCTTTCCAAGTAGGAGAGCTGGCTTCGACTTCGTTTTATAGCATTTCGTTTTCAGTTGAGCGTGTTCTGTTCTTTTCGTGAGTCGCTCTTTCAACGAACTTCGTTTAGGGAGAGACACGACTGACTTTCGCTACTCGGCATATGTACATCTCAAAAAGTCAATGCAAACGCTCTTCACACTCACACCCACACAGCTCTCTCACACACACCAATGCATGCATAAAAGTCTTTTTGCTTCATTTAACTAAATCGGGAAACTGCCAGAGCGAAAGAAAACAACAACAACGGTTCATAGTCGATCACGAACGAGCTCGTAAAGGAGACGACGCAATCGATTGCTCTCTGAGTTTTTGCTCAAAGTGTGAGCTTAAGAGACTTATTTGCAGACAGCGGGAAACATTTAACAGTTATTTGAGAGCTATGAGCTTAAATTATGAATAGACATTGGCTTGGCTATTTTTGTTACACTAGAAAGAATAATTAAAATAGAAATAAAATACATCGTACATATTAAAGCATTTTATAATTAAGCTTAGCTTATATACTTATGCACTCTTTCATTTGCTCTGCTGCTGCCTGGTTGAGTGTGGATTGCTAATGCTGCTGCTGTTCTTAATGAGGCTGTTGGTTGATATTATCCTATTATTGCAGTCCCGTGTCTGTGTGAGTGTGTGTGTGCTTGTGAGTTTGCTTCTCCTCTTTACTCACTGCTCCTCTCTGTCCGTCTGTGTCTGTGTTTGTTTCTCGCTCGTTACTCGCCGTCGGCAGCTGACGCCCTCTCGCTCTTTCCTGCCCAACCTGATCTCTGCTTCGGGCAATTGAAGCTTCAATTGCGCTGTATACGTACGCATTTAATCAGTGCATAAACTAAGTCTGTATTAAACTTCGTCTCTGATTGACGATGGGCATCTAGGCCAAAGAGTATTATTGTGCTACAAGTATTTAATAGAGTTTGCTATGCCTTTTATTTGGCAAGCAAATTATGATCAATAATTCCACAAGTTTCATAGATGTACCACCCATCAAGTGTCATATCATTCAGCTTCTGTAATGCAGTCTCATTGCAGTGCCAGAGTGCCAGAGGTCGAAATCGATAAATAGTTAGCGAAATCGTTAAGTAGCTATCGAAATCGATAAATTATCGAGGAGTTATCGGAATCGAGTATTGCTTATCGAAATTGATTGGTTGATAAACTGATGGCTTAATGTGTTGATAGATTGTTACACTTATATATTTAAAATGCTTTATGTAGCTTAAGGGCTTACACAAGCTTCATAGTATTCAATCTTTGACATTGATGTACCTTACATCGAGTCTCGTAGCATTCAGCTTTTGTCATGCAGAGTCTCGTAGCATTCAGCTTTTCTTCTGACATAAATTCGCTAGAAGATCTAATCTAACAACATTTATATATTAGTGAATCATGAATATGTTTTCTAATTCATGAACAATGCATTCGTGTTATTCAGTCTTTGACATCTTGTCTTGTAAGGACATCTCCTTACATCGAGTCTCGTAGCATTCAGCTTTTGCCATGCAGAGTCTCGTAGCATTAAGCTTTTGTCATGTAGCTGCCCTAATTCAAGTTTTAAGTATTGTCATTGTTACATTCCCTAGAAGAGTAGTTGAGCACAGTTATTCACACGTTCCATAAGGCTATGCCTTTTATTTAGAGAGTAAATTCTGATCAATATTTCTACAAGTTTGATAGATGTATCATCCGTCGAGTGTCATATCATTCAGCTTCTGTCATGCAGACTCTGAGCATTTTAGCTTCTGCCATAAATTCGCTAGAAGATCTGATCTAACATTTATTATCAGTGCATTCACTGATTCACTGATTCACTCATGAATATTTGAATATGAATATTTCATGAACAATGAATTCATATTTTTCAGTCTTTGACATTGTTGTACTTTACATCGAGTCTTGTAGCATTCAGCTTTTGTCATGCAGCTGCCCAAATTCAAGTTTTAAGTATTGTTATTGTTACATTCACTAGAAGAGTTGAGCACAGAATCACACGTTCCATGAGGCTATGCCTATGCCTTTTATTTAGAGAGTAAATTCTGATCAATATTTCTACAAGTTTGATAGATGTACCATCCGTCGAGTGTCATATCATTCAGCTTCTGTCATGCAGACTCTGAGCATTTAGCTTCTGCCATAAATTCGCTAGAAGATCTGATCTAACATTTATTATCAGTGCATTCACTGATTCGCTCATGAAGATTTGAATATGAATATTTCATGAACAATGAATTCATATTATTCAGTCTTTGACATTGATGTACTTTACATAGAGTCTTGTAGCATTCAGCTTTTGTCATGCAGGGTCTCGTAGCATTCAGCTTTTGTCATGCAGCTGCCCTAATTCAAGTTTTAAGTATTGTTATTGTTACATTCACTAGAAGAGTTGAGCACAGTTAATCACTTGTTCCATAAGGCTATGCCTTTTATTTAGAGAGTAAATTCTGATCAATATTTCTACAAGTTTGATAGATGTATCATCCGTCGAGGTCATATCATTCAGCTTCTGTCATGCAGACTCTGAGCATTTAGCTTCTGCCATAAATTCGCTAGAAGATCTGATCTAACATTTATTATCAGTGCATTCACTGATTCGCTCATGAATATTTGAATATGAATATTTCATGAACAATGAATTCATATTTTTCAGTCTTTGACATTGATGTACTTTACATCGAGTCTTGTAGCATTCAGCTTTTGTCATGCTGAGTCTCATAGCATTCAGCTTTTGTCATGCAGCTGCCTTAACTCATATATTTCAAGTTTTGTTTTTGTCACATTCACTAGAAGAGTTGGCCCACAGTTTCAGAGGGATTCATGGGGCTATGCTTTTCTGGACGAGCAAATTATGATCAATATTTTCACAAGTTTTATTAAGCACCTTCAGCCGAGTCTCGTAGCATTCAGCTTTTGTCATGCAGCTGCCGTAACTCAAATTTGAAGCAAATGTGATAAATATTTCCGAATATTTCATAGATATCGAGACCGATAAAAAGTGGTCGAAGCCGATAAGAAGTTATCGAACCCTATAAAAGTTATCGAAACCAATAAATTGTTATCGAAATGCTTTATGTAACGTAATGCTTTATGTAATGCCCGGTAATTAATACAAATGATGCTGATGAGTAGGATAATGCGGCAGCGGCATGAGATGAAAAAGGACGCCGAAGTCGAAGCTGAAGCCGATGCAGAAGCAGAACATTTGAAGCTGCAAGTTGGCAGTTGAAAGCTGAAAGCCAAAGTTGGAGCGAGGGGACAGAAAACAAGCAAAGGGAAAGTCAAGCAGAGGCTAAAGGAAATGGCTGCATCGTAGTATGTATGTGTGGGCGATAGGGCGTGGCGGCAGCTGCAATCTCAACTTCGCATGCATGAAAAATGCAGCTCATCTACTTAATGCGCGCGACGTGCCGTGCTGTGTTGTTAGCGAGGAGTGAATAGAGAGTGGGGGAGTGAGCGAGGAGAGAGGGGGGAGGGGGGAGAGCTGATTCAGGATGAGTTGGGCAACCAGCTTACAAGCAAAATGAATGCTACTCACACCGCCAGCCCCCTCGTCCCCTCCTCCAGCCCAGCCCAGCCCCTGTCTGACTAGCTGTTTGTTTGTTTGCTTGTGCGGATGTGATGCTGAGCATGCTCTTTTAGCTGCCTTGGCAAATTGCCGTCTAGCTGCGATAGTGTATATGTATGTGCATGTGCACGTGTATGTGTGTGCATTAACGCTTTATAAATTGTTAATTATAATGAGTCCGAAGCCTGGAGTCCACCAAACAGAGCTGCTTAAGACCAACAATGTCGACATGATTTACATTAGAGCTTAGCAAATTTATGCTGATGCGAGTTATAGAAGAAGGTTATGCTGTGCTATATAAATGTGTGTACCTACAGCAATATCCATATCTATCTATACATATATATGGAATATATCTATAGATTGGTGCTGGCAGTTTGCCTGCTCGCTCGCTGCTGGCGCTAATCCGAGTGACATTTTCATTTTACACATGAACAGCAGACGCACACAACGAGAAACTGTCATTGATAAAAATGAAGCACGCGCACGAGCACACACACACGCACGCACACTGGCACACACAAGCTGCCACGTAGCGTGTCAGACATGGCGTATGTGTAATGTGGGGCTCCTCGTTGCGCCGCACGGCAATGCATAATTAGAATTACAACAATAATAATCATGATTATAATGACAACTTGCCAGGCAAACAGCCCTCAGGCAACAACATTGTCAACATCTGTGTACGTGTGCTGGTGCGCTTGTGTGTGTGTGTGTGTGCAAATTTATATGCAGCTCAAGCAAAATATAGCTCACAACTAAAAATTTCTGTTCATTTATAATGCAAGGCAAAATGCTGCAGAATTTGCACAATATCTTCAAGTGCACAACACCCACACCCACACACACACATATATTCGATGCCACGTGCTTAAGAAGATGATGATAGATTTGCTAACAATTGCCAGACTCAGTGAACGGCGCAGCGCATTCAGCTTCATTCGCGCTCGCTCTTATCTCCTATCCTCCTATCTGCTATCTGTGCCAGCGGAACAATAGAAGCCAGCCAAATGGCCGAGCCACACTCAGGCTGACACAAGGATGCTCTACACTTCCATGAAGGATGCTCACAGTCAGGCATTATATGTAACGCAAATTTGTGACATTTACGCACTATTTGGGTGTAATGAATTTAATTAGGCGCAGCTTAAGTTGAATATAATGAAGTCCATCGAATAGTTGACTTAAATGTGAAAATTATGGGATTGGGCATAGAGGAATATAAATCTATTTATACGTAATATAATATTATTAGGCATCTTAATTAAGTGTGTATAATAAGATTATTGGCATTGCTGCTGGGCACTTCCATGAAATAGTATGGATTGTGCCTAATGTAATTTTGTGTAAGTCAGGGATTATTTGTATATCCCATATTTAGTGTCTGAGTCGGTCATAAGACACATTTTCAATGCAATAAATATATACTTTATGCTATGAAAGCCTATGAGCAGGTATTATTATTTTAATTTAGATTATTATAATTATTTTTAATATATCAGAAGCTTTTGCTATATGTATTTGTCATATCAATTATTGGTCTACTTTTCGTTTCCTCCTCTTATTGTATTTCAGATATTTCATTAAATCGTATTTCATTCTCAACAACATTTATAATGACATTGGGAAACACAGTTAAGTGTTTCTAATGAAATACACAATTAAATTAGAGAGTGCTTCACTTTTAATTTGACATTCAGTTGAAATCATTAGCAACGCCAGCTATGGAATGCTGGATGTGTGACAAAGTCTTTGCTATTAGCATTTTCCTCTTCTGTATTATTAATTTAGTCCAACTCAAATTTAAAGATATAATTTTAGATTTTGCATACCAGACATTACGCTGGCAAGATACATAAATCTTAAAAAAAAAAAATACTAGCAGTCGTACAATATATAAGTCTAAAAAAAAAAAAAAAAAAAAAAAAATAACATGATAAAGAACTTAAGTAGATATTCTAAAAATAGTTTAAAAACTTTGTGTAGATAGTCTTCCTTTTAGTCGGAAGATATATATCGATAGATAAGTCATATCTTAAATATACCAATTCAAAATTAATTAATAGAAGTTATGAAATATAACTATATTAAAAATATCAAATCCATATACATATTAAGAGGCATTCTTTTAAAAATATGATTGTTAAAAAATATGGGTAAGCAATTTAATATCTTTATAAAATATCATGGATATATATCGATTCGATCGATAGCATAGTGATAGACCGAAACTATCGTAATGATTGTTCACAAATATTTGTAGACACGCTAGTATTTTTAATCGATATTAATATTGACATTGCCATATTGAACCACGTCTTCAAACTAATTTTAATAATTTTAATCTATATGCTAAGCAAACAATAGGCTTAGTCTTATACGTTAAAAAAATGGTAAAGCTTATTTCTAATTCAAGCAAATAATAATAACCTATACTGATCTATTATTTTTCAATAATCATAAGCTAAGCCCACTTGTAATTCGGGTATGTATTTTATTTATAAACCTATCATATGCATACACACAAATTGTTTATGCCTCAAATAGCTTACGAAAATCCAAATACCTCTAAGCGACTTTCTGGTAGGGTATTAAAAAATTACTTCAACATATTGCCTGACAATGTTGTTGCCGTTTAACTATATCCCTGTCTTCCTCTCCCTCTCTCTCTCTCTCTCTATCTCTCTCTCTGTCTCTTTTTCTCTCTGCTTGTGTGTTTGGCTACTTTGTGATAAATTTGTAGCCATTTAATGGCTGCAGCAACTCCCACGCGATCAGCTGACAGTCGTCGCAGTCGCTAGATAATTTTTCAAGCACAGCCAGCGGCGTCTTTTCGTGCCCTCCAATTGTGGGGCTATAAGTGCTGCAGATCACAATTTGTGCTTTTTTTCTCTGCTGTGTGTTTCACAAAGAAAAGGACATCAATCAAAATGCCTGAGGTGGCGGGATTTAACTTTTATAATTTTTATTAATGGCCAAGTATGCGCTTCGATATTAAAAGAAATGCTGTTGAATGCTTATAATTAATTAAGACATATTTATGGCAGAAGACATTTGACAAATTTTGTTGTTGTTGTTTTAGTTTGTTATTTTTGTAGTTGGATATTGCTATTGTTGTTGTTGTTGCTGTTGTAGTTGGCACATTTTGTGGGCTCCTTGAGCTGTTTTGCTGGCTGTCAAGCTGGACCGCCTAATTGGGATTCAGCTTGAGTTCAGCGTTGGCCGCATTGAGGCGCGATTTGGTTGGCAAATTGCGCTCCTTCTTCTCCACGAAGATCTGATAGTGGCCCTCGCCATAGCCAAAGCTGTGCATGGTCTTCCTCATGGCATCCGGTATGAGCTTGAATCCGCCACGTCGCTCCATCACTGGCGAGTCCTGGCAGTCCGTTTGGCCGGGCTCGCAGCGGCAGTCAGGCTGCTGGCACGCCTTGTTCTCGATGATGCAGAACAACTGCAGGCACTTGCGCATGATATAAATCATGAGGAATATTATCAAATTGGTGGCAAATAGATGCTTGCGCGGTGCCAGAAACAACATCCTGACTGGTTAGACACTGGGCACTATCACAGCACGTGTGCGGTAATTCTCTCGGTAGCGTTTGCTTTCGTTGCGAGACGGCTGTCCGACGGAGGACCAAACATGGACTGAGTGAAGGATGCAGCCAAGCGCCGGCCTTATATAGGGGCCATGCTCTTACCTACTTAGGTAATTTTCTTAGGGTGGTCAGGCAGGCCAGGCGGACGCATGCAGTCGCCGGGTACAGTCGCCGGTACAGGCGTTAGTCCTTCAGATTAGGTCGGTTTGCCTGTCGGACAGACGGACAGACGGACAGCCAGACAGCTAGACAGCTAACGTCTGCGCTGATGTGTTTATGAGTTTGTGGAAGAAAATATTAACTCAGAAATTGGTTTATCGCACACAGGCAACGGCGCTTCTAGCGAAGTCTCAGCTACAGTTGGCAAACACAAAGCGACGCACTCACACACACACACACGCAGACAGCTGACGGAAAACTGAATTTCCCGTACGTCTTGAATCCTGAAAAAATGAAGAAAACGAGAAGAAAATACTTGCATAAATTCGCAAATTGAATATAAATAAATTTCCTGCAAAGAGGCGAGCGAAGGAAATCAATATCTATGCTGTGCATATGGCACGTGCCACGCCCACTGCATGATAGTGCGCCCAATCTGCAGTCAATTCAATTTGACTTTCAAATGCCATGAATATGCCAAGTGAACCAAATATATATAGAGGGAGAAAGAGAGAGAGAGAGAGAGAGAGAGAGAGAAAAAGTCTGTTGGCCATTTAGCAGCTGCTGCTTGGGCTCTTGGCTAATCAATGTGGCCAGCGCTCATTAGGACGTCAAAAAGTTGGCCACTCTTTTTGCACCTGTTCGCAAAATGTTAGTTATATATAGTCTCACCTTGCCCTCTCTCACTCGCTCCTTCGCTCGCCTCCAACTCTATCTCTCTCTCTCTCTCTCTCTGCGAAAAGTTGGAAAAACTTTAAGGCGAAGCTTCATTCGGGCAGATGCTTTAGCTTGTTTTTCATTTATTTTTATTTGCTTGCTTTCAATTGATTATTTTTTTATTTAATCTATTCTTTATTTGATTTTATTTTTATTTTATTTTTTTACAGCTTGGCCCAAACAATTTGGCTTCATTTATTGACTTAATCATTTGATTGCGTTTTTCTGCATGCGCTGATTGAATTTCTGCGCCAGTTCGTGTTCAGCCCGGGCAAATCAAGCTAATTAGTTTAATTGATAGTTTTGGCCTGGCTGGCAGCATTCCACTCTCTCTTTTTTGGCTTAGACGAATGAGAAACTTTAGTGTGGCTAACACGAGTATGTGCGGAATTAGAGCCAGCTTAAAGAGCAGCAGGCTTTGCTTTAAGTCGAAGGATTGCAGGGAATCCTGCTAAGCGGATATTGCATTACGAACTGAGGCAGAGAATGAAGGAATTTCTGTTTAAATTGGAGCAGCGCGCTTTATAGCCGCACATAAAGGATATATTTCAATCTACGTTTCGCCACATTTTATTATGATTTTACGATTTTTGTTTTGATACTCGTTAAACTCTTTCAAAAGTGTTTCAAATTGGTTTTGCCACAGGGCTACAATTGAATAATTGCGTGTGTAGAAAGAGAGGGGGAGAGGAGAAGAAGAGAGAGAGAGAGAGACAGAGAGACTTGTTGTGGGCAATATTTATGTGCCGCATGTGTTGGCATTTAAGATGAGTTTTTGATGAAAGTAAATATACATATGTGCATACATATATCTGCATATGTATATGCGATATATTGGTTTGAATCGTGGCCTGGCACACGGCGCACGTGCTGAGCAGTGGGTCTTGAGGAGCCCTCACGTCCTTGCACTTTTTGGCAGCTTTCATAAATATTTATGATACGGCGGCGCTCCATGCCACAGCTGTCCCTCTTTATAACACACACACACACACACGCACAGATATTTATAACGATATATTTGTGTATCTGCGAGACGTAACAACAAAAGAAAGGTGCGTTGCCTTAACCCGCGAGTTGACCCGGGCTTGGCTGGGCCAACGCCAGGCCACGCAGCCCCCCATAAATTATGCATTAAAAAGTTCAGCATTCAACTTGATTTTGATTGTGTTTTCTAGCTTCGTAATTGTGGCAGTCGCGCGTGCCGCAGTAAATCTGCAACGGGTTCAGCCTCCATTCCCATCTCTCTGTCTCTATCATTGCCAGACAGCATTCTCTCTCTCTCTCTCTGTCTCTTTCTCTCGCTGGCTACCTGTCGCCAAAGTTGGCCATTTTAAGCACATTATCCTGCGGAGACGATGGAGCCAAATAAAATTTACTCTCAGCGCGATTTGCATTTATTTTGTTGCGCAGCAGCCAGCCCACTTGGCTGCCAGCAAATCGTGGCCTCTAATTCCATTGAAATTGCGATTTCGCGTTGCCCAAGAAATGTGCAGTGTTTGGGGCCACAACACATAATGCGCCTAAAAACTGTCTGTTTACTTGGCCGAGACCAGACAGAGAAGGAGTGAGAGAGAGATAGAGAGAGAGAGAGAGAGAGAGGGAGACCATTAGGCAACGGTATCTGAAGCACACTGAGGATGGGCTTTTTGCAACATCAACAACAACAACAACAACAAACATATCAGCAACAACAGCAACAGCTATAACAACAGCATCTGCATCCATCAGACCAAACAATTTCCGTCAAATTTCCATGCGCTGACAAAAGCTTTTCACTTGAGTGCCAGACAAAAGCCGAGAGCAGGTCTAAAGGCAGTAGCCCGAGCAGGCTGGCTGAGAAATGTTTGCATTACGTAGCCAAAAATTAAATGGCTAACAAGTCGCAGCTTCAATGCACTTTCCGAGCCAGCATAATGTGTGACTAGGCATAAGAATATGAGCTACTATCGGTAAAATAACTATAAGAATTTCAAGTATGAAAGCTATAACTATAAGAATATGAATAAATACATAATAATAATGAATAAAGCAGAATTTGGTTCACTTAAAATTTAAGTAAGATATGAAGAAATATTAAATAAATTCTGATCAATTCTAATAAATTCTGTCTGGAAGCCGAATTTGTTTTATATGGCAGCCCAGCTCAATCGGAATCATCTGCGATGGGCAACTAAATTGGGACGGTTCCAGAAGACATTAAGCATGTCATACATATGAAAAGAGAAGCCCCAGTAAAATTACTTTGAGAGAAACAAATAGGATTGAGACGTAAATTGAACCTTCGTAAGTCAAGCGCCTTCCCCAAAGCTCTATAACTGAGACCCAAGGCGAACCTTTGAGGTAATAATTCAACTAAAACGTAAAGCGAGCCTTCAGCTCTCTCTATCAATATTCTCTTTGGTTTTTAGGCTTTGCTTAACTTCTCATGCGAAAACCGAATGCGAATGCCACCTAATGCCAGCCCCCACCTTGCTCTTTCCAGATTCTTTGCCCCTGACCCTAGTCCGAGCCTTAACCCCGTCCAATTCTAAAGTTTCCCAAAAGCCGCTTTTCATGTAACTGTTCTCCAAAAACTTGTATAGATTTGAATGCAGCTTAAGCTGCTGCTGTCGTTGCCCTTGCATTGCAGGTCTGGCCAAGCGCTTGGCTTAGCTGAGATACTGGAAATTCGTGCCAGACCCGCTTAATGCGCAAAGCCAGTTAGGTGTCTGCCTGGGATCTGCGCCTGCCAGCCTCTTAACAGACATATTCAAAGTCATTACTTTGCATTTTACACCTGACAACAAGGTAGCGCAAAGGCTGAGCCGCCAACAAAGGGCCTAGCTAACCATGTCTTTTGGCATGGATCCAGAAATATTTACATAAATTTATATATCTGTCTATATATATACATGTATATATATATATATTTGTGTAGGTGCGCTGGTCGAAACTGGCGCAAATGAAATGCTGCGCCAACAACATGACTGTGGCAATTGTTATCTCAGCTGGCGGCTGGAGTTCGTGACAGCGTGGACAGCCACCGAATTGAGCCACTGCAGCCAGCTCGCCCGGTGACGGTCATTAGCCAGTTGCAACTGCAACTGCAACTGCAACGGCAACTGGCTCTGTCGCTGCTGTCATTCAAATGTCATTAGTCCATGGACTGGGTCAAGCCCCAGGCCCAGCTCCGTCATGACCTGCTGGTGAGGTGGCAGGAGGCAGCAGGAGGCAACAGGAGGCGGCAGGAGGCGACAGTCTCGTAATTTCATTTCGCCAAACGAGCGCAAATTGACGCGCGTCGCATGTGAGCAGCGACTTGCCTCGCCTCGCCTTGCCTCGCCTTGGCTTGGCTTGCATTGCCATCTGGATTTGATTAAATGCTCTCAGTTGGCGCCTCTTAGGCTCGCTGCATTCCTTTGCTTTAATTGCAACGAAATTAAAACGCTCTGCATACTTCGCTGCATCAGATTTATGATTGCAATTTGTTATTTATCACACAGCTGCCCCGCGCTGCGATGCCAATTTCAATTTTCAATTTTCAATTGCAGAGAGATTTATGCTTTTCGCTTGCTGCACTAAATTTCGCTTTTCATTTTCATTTTCCGCTCCCCGTTTTTTCCGCCATTTTCATTGTCGAGTATCAAATTTCTAACCGCCGGCTGCAATTTTCCACTGTTCATTTTGATTTTGGGCAGGATTTCGGGCCCCGCAAAAACTAGTCTAACAAATTTATTGTGTAAACTGTTGTCGACATCGGCATTCGACGCATTGCTAATGGGTTTTTGAATATGTTTATACAAGTGCGGCCGTCGCGCGGATCTCGGCCAAAGAGCTCTATAAATATTTATTGATATTTTATCTCGTTTTGCTGCTGCCTTTTGCCATGCCGCAAAAATGGCACAAACGGCAAAAAGTACAAAAATGGCAAACGCAATTAAATTCAATTAAATTGATTTGAATTGCGTTTTTTATTGCCAAATATCGCATGCGATTTAATCACATTGATGCTTGCTCTTCTCTCTCCCTCTCTCGCTCGCTCTCTCTCTGTTTTTTGTTGTCTATTCATTTGGGAGAGTATTGCTAACAAATTGTTAATTGAATTCATTTGGCTGGCATTATCTGCCATATGAATTATTTTTGCGGCCATTTGGCAGCTAAAGAGCTGACAGTATAAATAATACAAATGTTAATTGAGTTTTTTTTTTTCGCATGGCTTTTTGTGCACTTTGATTTTTGTAATTGGCTATATTAGTGGCAAAAAAAAAAAAAAAAAAAAAAAAAAAAAAATACTAGAAAAGTTTTGTGGTAGATATATGTATATGTGGGCGTACTTGTATTTAAGCAAATTTATCTAACAGACAAATGTGACATATATGATCAAGTTATTGTGATTTGTGGATCTAGTCAAGAACGTTTATCAATTTTCACGAGATCTGAAGAGCTAGAAGTGACAAAAGAGGTATATATGATAATCATGCATTGTAAACATTTTATAATTAAATTGTTAATAATGTTAATAATGTTAATAATAACAATACTGCCTAAAAAAAGGTTAAAACTTAAAGTCTTCGTTTTTATTCATATGCCATATTTATACTCATTCATATTCATTTTTCACAGTCCATTGGTATCAATAGGTATCCAAGCTAAGGCTCAAAATATTCCTTTTCTAGTTTTCGGCTTCTTCGTGCTCGGAATCCTCAGCAAAAGTAGAACTGTTCGCTTCTGATTTCAATTTAACAATGACAGCGAGCAAGCAGAGCGAGAGCGAGCCGAGTCAGAGCAAGCGTAGGTTAGAGAGAGAGAGAGAGAGAGAGAGAAGAGAGAGAACGACATTCACGCTCTTACAAATCCAACTGAAAATGTTGCTGCTCTTGTTACTTTTAATAAACTAGTGCTATCAAATATATTCAAATAATTTACTTTGTTAGGTATATATAAAAAAAAACTCATATCAATCACCCTACCTCGAAGAGAGCCTTTTGCTATTTGCTATTAATATTGTTTTATTGTTATTATTTTGAATTTTTATATTAATGTTCAATATATAATTATATTATTATAATTTTATATAAGTCTATTAATATAATATGTTATATTTAATTTTTTATTTTTTTTATATTATAATATGTTCGTTGTTGAATCAATGTCGAAACGCAATGTCAAACTCTTTGAAACGTAAGCTTTTATCGCAAGACTCACTCGCTCAAGATCACAGAGTGTATAAGTTGTAGACTACAAACACACACACACAGTCGCACACACACACATACTAGTGGAATATGTAGAAACAACAATAAAGTTGCTTTTGCATTTGAAGCTTTTGCGTTTGCGATCCAGCGACGCCAGATAAAGTTTTGTTGTTGAGTAAAAGCTCACGCTGGCTTGAGCTTTTTAGAAAGTGTGATAATTGACAGCTGTAGTAAACCCGCATCAATACGATCAACGATGGCAAAATATCGCTCTGCCAATCTCTCTCTCTCACTCTCTTTCTCTCTCTCGCTGCTCTCGCACTCTCTCATTAACTCAATCTCTTCAGGTGTTTTCCAGCTGTTGATTAACTCAGCTAATGAGTCTGATTAAAGGTCACTTCGCGCTCTTTGCTCACATTTCCGCAGAATTTAATGTGAGCGAACAAACAAATTTTGTTTTAGTTTTCGTTTTGCTGGCGAGCTGTTCGCGTTCATTGCTCTGCGCCGCACTCACAATAAAAAAGAAACACTTTTGCGGAAAACTAAATAACATTCGGCTATATTAAAACATATATGTAAAGCGAATAGAAAACATTTAGTATATGCTCTAGCGTATGCCCAGATTATATCACATTCAACGACGCGTGTGGGCACCAATATGACAGCTGTTCCAGCGGACGCCAAGCTAATTGGACACAATGAACAACCGCAACAGCAACAACAACAACTCGAGCAGGTAATTAATTAAGCAACAACTGATTGACTGGGGATCATAAACGGAATTGCAGTGAGGCCTATCTCAGCCAGATACAAATCCATATGGTCGAGAGAGAGAGTGGAGAGTACCTTTGAACCGGCTCGATTGCAATTTGAACCCTCTCAGCTTATCGCCGGCGGCCAATATGTAATGTCTGCCTGATAAGATTTTTAAGCCGCACGAATCAGAAATCAATAGGAAATTAGACAGTTGCGGTAGCTGAGCAAAAGTCTCAAGTTGGAATTCCGATTCCTATTCCGATTGCAAGAGATAAGTGGAGTTGAAAGTTGCTCGGTTGCCCTTCGCTGTTATTAAGCTCATTAGAAGTTCATCAAAATGTTGTCAGGAGGCGGCGGCGGGTCGAAGGGGGCGGCAGTTTTTGGTATAAAAACTTTTGCAGACGCTGTGTCACACTTGAAAGCATTTTGCGCTAATTTTCAAGTTGAACGAGCCAAACTCTTCGGCAAAAGCAAAAGCAACAACAGCAACAAAAGTAACAATAACAACAATAACAAAGACAATTGAAAAGTGTCGTGAAAAGTTTTTCCTGTGGCGCAAAACTACGAAAATCCATTTGTCGGCATTTAAAGTTTGCATGCGCTACAAGTCAATTGCAGACGGGACAGACAGGCATGCCTAGCTCAGTCTCCCACCTCTACTTCTCCTCCTCTCCCTCACTCCAACCCTGGCCATCAGCAAAAAAAGCTAGATGATAAATTGTCGGCTTGCTGCGCACTGACTGTTGGCCATCAATCTGCAGCGGTGCGCGGCTCAGTTGTCAATCGTGTAACCCGAACGATTGATCAAACCAATATGAGCTCAATGCGCTTGAAGCCGAACAGCGAATGCCCTTACACATTGTTATCATAATGATAATGTCAACATACATGTATTTGTCTTGAGTGATTTGTGAGTTTTACACTCTGATTAGATTAGGTCAAGATTAAAGTCGAACAATCGTTTAGTTAGAGAGTAACCGTTATCAATTTCTGTTTAGTTTTTCCCACAACATTTGGTATTCCTACCCAACCAGGCATATTTGCGAGATGAGCTGACAAACTGCCATCCTTTTGTCTTGTTGCCGCATCGAACCCTTTTCGATTGTTTGAACACCCTCGGGTTATTCCGTACACTATCAAGTTTTGGCATGTCAATTAGCGGTGTCTGTGTGTGTCTGCGTGTGTGTGTCTCACCCACCTTTGCTACCTTTGCAGCCGATGGACGTGCGCATCAATATGCCCTGGGGCTATGTGGTAGGCCGCTGGTATGGCAATCGACAGGTACGCCCGATACTCGCCCTGCACGGCTGGCTGGACAATTTGGGCACTTGGAATACGCTGCTGCCGCTGCTGCCCAAACACCTGGGCGTCCTCTGCATTGATCTGCCTGGGCATGGGTATTCGTCGAAGCTGCCGGAGGGGATTGCCTATCATTTTGTGGACTACCTGTGCGTGATACTGCGCATCATGGAGGAATATGGCTGGCAGAAGGTCTCGCTGATGGCCCACTCCATGAGCGCCATGCTGTGCTTCATCTTCGCCTCGCTCTACCCGCACCGCCTGGACATGCTGATCAGCATTGACATTGTAAAGACGCGCTACCGCAAGCCACCCTCGCAAATCGATTACCTGCGCACCAACATCGAGCGCTACATGATCGAGGACGAGCGGTTCGCCAATGCCAAGCGCGAGGAGCCGCCCGCGTACACCTGGCAGGAGCTGGAGCATGTCCTACACAAGGGCTCAGCGGGCTCGGTGCCCCTGGAGAACTGCCATCACATCCTCGACCGCAATGTGGCCAAGTCGACCAAGTATCCGGACAAATACTTCTTCTCCCGCGACGGCCGCTGCAAGTACTACTTCGAGTTCCACACGAGCCCCCCCTTCGCCGCGGAGCTGGCGCGCACCATACGCAACGTGCCCTATTGTGTGATCAAGGGCTCCGAGTCGAACTTCATTGACGACGAGAGCCAGGAGGTTATTGACATACTGCGCTCCAATAATCCGCACTTCGAGCTGCACGAGGTGCAGGGCACTCACCACGTGCACTTGAACAATGCGCAGGGCGTGGCCGAGGTCATCAATCCGTTTATAATGCACCACAGACCGCCCCACCTGGAGACCTGGACGATGGATGAGCAGCAGGAGCTGCCCGAGGTGGTGCAGCAGTTCGCCCTCGCCGTCGACGAGGCGGAGACCGTGAAGCGTCGCAAGAGAAAAAGCAACCTCTAGCTGTTGCACCCACCTCTGAGGCGTGCCGACAGCGCGAGCCGGAATTTAGCTAGAAATTTAAATCAATGAAAGTGTAGTTAAGCCCAAACAAAAACTGAAAACAGAAAATGATAATTTAAGCGTCAACAAATAAATGTGAATTCATAGATATTGATTACCGCAATAAATAATAATAAATATTTGTCTTGCCCTCCGTTGCAGTTGGCCAAATCCAGACACAATTTTATCTTAATTACTTTCGCGGAACCTGAACTTTTTAAAGCTTATCTAACGTCTGCTTTCGCTTGGGATTTCCACAGAAATTTATATATACAAATACAGCTACATATGTATATGTATATACGGTATAGTATATTACACCACATGCACCTTTTTTCTGCTTCGCCCCCATTCGATCAATCAAGCTGGGGCTGGCATTTAATTTCGCTTTAATCTTTGGGTCGCAGTTCATTGGCCACTTCATTAGTGATAAGGGAGCAAAGGATGTGCGGCATCCACTTAAAAACAATGGCGTTGCAGAAAAACAAAAGGGGCCACCAGAGAGAGAGAGTGTGTGTGAATGTGGGTGTCCCTCTCCATCTCTCCCTCTCCCTTTCTCTCTGTCCCTGTGAACATTTTGAATGTGTGCCTCGAGCCACACTAAATAGCAAAGGCAGTCAGAGCGTATCGATATTGAGAGCGAACCACAGTCACTCGCGTAGGTCGGCGAGGCTCGGCTTCAGGCTGGAAAAAATAAACAAATTTAACGTTTTTATTGCCATAGCACGTTGCGGCTGGGTTTTCTACGTAAATTAAATTAGGTAGGAGCCGGAAAAATTGCGGCAACAACTCTCGCATTGGCTGTAGATAGACAACGTTGTCCCGACTGCTCCCGCTGCCAGCGGCTGCAATGCGATTACGTTTTTCCGACGTAACGAAATTGATAGCGGATATAAATGTTTAATGTTTCGGCAATAAAATTGCGGCAAAAGGCTGGCGAATCACTGCGAAGTGAGCGGGGGGAGGTGCCGGGCTACTCAGTTTTGTGGGCAGCAGCACAAGTTCTGGCCGCCGGCCTGATAAAACATCTTTATGATAAATTCGGTTGTGGTTAACGCGCAATTTAATTTGTTAAAAATCAATAAAAAGGAAAATCATTTAAGCGAGCAGCGCCCATTGGCCGTGCTCAACTACTAGTGGGGCGCAGCTAACCTGCACTTAAACTCTTATCATAATATTTACATTAAAATTCAGCGGGCACTTTTAGTAAATTGCATTGCATGAATTAGTCCATTGAGCGAGGTCAAACGATGCTTGAGAAATTGAAAGCTTGAAGTGCCTCAGCTTCATTGCATACATTGAAGATGATGGCTAATATTTATGGAATAGCTAGTTTGTAGAATATACATATATAAGGAATATATAGTGCGGAGATACATTTAAATATATTTTATATTTTTATGGTATATATAAATATGTAGTTTTGTAGATATACACTCATGATGAAAATAATAGGTACTTGAAAATAATTTTAGAGATTTTGTCATAACGAATTAATTTTTGGTATTTAAAAAAAAAAAAAAAAAAAAAAAAAAAAAAAAAAAAAAAAAAAAAAAACCGGATGGACAGTAGAAAAAATGTTTGGTTAAATTAAACTTAATAAAGTTAAATTTTAAGGGGTATACCTATTATTTGCATTTCATCATGAGTGAATATGACTTTTTCAACTTAAACAAACTATAAAAAAATTAAAAATAATAATAGAAAAAAAAATATTAAAAAAAAAAATAAAATAAAATAATTATAAATGTATATATAAAATTAGCAAATTAAATAAAATAAAAAATTATATATTTATATTTAGCTCAGCTTTTCTAAGGCACTCCAATTTATAAATGTATTTAAAACATACAATTATTAAATTGCTGACCCTAATAAATTGCTGAACCTAGCAAACCGTGAAGCAGTAAGCTTTAAGTAATTATATGTTTATATCGATTTTATTTTTAATAATATTCGCTAGTTAATATACGTTTTAAAACATTTCGATTTTTATTGCTACGACAAAGTTGTATTACTTCGATTTTTATTGCTGAGAAGCACATCTCAATATAATATACGCATCTACGCTTGGGTAAACAATATATTGCTAATATCTTAACGCTAAGAACCTCAAAACTTATTCGCTTTGTCATTGGCAGCGTCGGAGTTAATTGGAAACTGTTGAAAGACGCGCGTCTTATCCAGCTGCACGGCCCGCAGCTCGTGCGGCTGCTTGTCGTGGGCGAGAAAGTGATTGGTGTGCCAGAACTGGGTCTGGGCAGCGGGCAGATGGAGGCGTCGCACGCCCAGCAGACGATTGCGAACGTCGACGAGGCTGGCGGAGCGAGGCTGCAGCCAGAGTGTCAGCACGATGGCCAGCAAGGTGAGCAGCAGGTAGGTGAGGCTGCTGGCCAATAGCGCTGTCCACACGTTGTCCACGCCCACCTCGTACTTGCTGGCCTCCATGACGGCCAGCTGCAGCACAAAGCCGACGGCGAGCGAGAGCTCGGCGTAGAGGAATGGCGAGCACTCCAGCAGCCAGTGCAGAGCCTGAGTGGACAGCATGCCGGCGCTGGCGTAGATGAGGCAGAGGAACAAATAACAATGCTCCGATTGATCCTCATTGTAGATGCAGAGCAGGGCAGCCACCAGCGTCAGTTGAATGACGCCCATCAGCAAATACAGCAGCTTTGGGGTGTAGCGCAGCAGGAGGAGGGCGCTCAGGGCACAGCCGGCGGCGTATAGAGCGAAGGGTGTGAACAGCTGGTAGTCTTGCATGAATCCCCTGGTGGAGGTCCACATCAGCTGCAGGTGGACGGGCGAGTGCAGCAGGCAGCCGCTCTGCAGCACCAGCACAAGTCCGCCCAGCAGCAGGACAAGCCATTGGCGACTCTGCTGCAGCCGATAGTCCTGGCGGTCCACGAACTGTGCCAACACGGCCTGGCGTGGCAGAAAGACCAGCCGCTCCTCGTTGAGCAGATTGAAGACCAAGTCACGTGACTGCTTGTAGTTGTGCACGCCCAGATGCTGCAGCAGCTCGTTGATGAGCACGAACAGCAGCAGCAGCAGGTTGACGCCCAGCGCGACGAGGCCGCAGCGCTGCGGCTCGAACTCGTTGAAGAGGACAAAGCCGGCGGCCAGGCCGCAGGCATGCGAAGCATTGCCCATGGCAATCCGCGCCGGCCGCTGGCCCGAGGCATCGCTGCGCAGGCTCACATAGCTGAAGCCGGCCAGATAGACCACGCTCAAGCCAATAAAGCTGAAGTAGTAGCTAACCGCTGGGCAGAGCAATGTGGATAGTTAATTTCAATGTGAAGCGAAGTCAACTGCCGCGCTTACCCAACTGCTTGCTGAGCAGGAAGCAGCTGCCCAGCAGCGAGCAGAGCAGCCCGTAGAAAATGATGTAGTAGTGATCGAAGCTATAGCGCTGCTTGATATGCTTGCGCACCGTCCAGCCGAGAGTGAGGACCAGCACCACGATGCCAGCCATCAGGGCGTACCAGTGCGGCCACAGATTGTCGTAGACGAAGGCCGACTTCAGATAGTAGCCCAGCGAGAGGCCGCTGCCCCACAGGCAGCACAGAACTGTGGAGCAAACACACAGCACGACAAGTCAGACAAGCAAACCCAGTTCGTTACGACTTACCTAGCACATCGGGCAGCTGGAACATGTTGCTTACTGCCTGCCACAGGGAGTCAAAGGCCAACGAGCGGAGCTGCATCGATGGGACATGGACATCTGAGCGTGTTGAGAGCGTTTTCACAAATAATATCGACTGCATTCGCCGAAGCGGGTAAAAACTATCAGAGGCTGCTGACAGATAGATAGCGCGATCTTGTCATTGTCGAGCTGTCTGATAAGATAAATGCCGCCGAACATGAGACGCTCTAATTAAACGACTCTCGAATCAATAAGGTCTAACTCCAATGTTGACTGTGAATCAGCAGCCAAACAGCTAGCTGGCATTCTTTTCTCCGCTCAGTTGCAACATAAACAAAGCGACAATTGGGACTAGAGATTTTGCGAGTGAGAATGAAATGGCTTGAAAATAAAATTATAATTAAATTTAAATAACACAAAAAAAAAAATAAATAAATAAATAAAAAAATAAATAAATAAATTAATTAATTAATTAAAAAAAAATAATGCAAATTAAATTAAAATAATAATATAATTAATAAATATTGTAGTAAATAATAATAAATTGATAGTAATTAAAAACATTTTATAAAAAAAACTAAACATTAAATATTTATCATTTTATATATTTTTATTGATTTAGGAGAATATTACAGATTTTATTTATATATTTTTATTATCATTATTATTATTTTTTTATTGAATTAAGTTCATCTCTTATTTGGTTATTTTCATCTATTTTATATATTTTATTAGCTTAATTAATTTAGTTTGAAACAAAAATTATTTACATATTTTTAAACTAAGCTCAATTAATTGTATTATAATTTTTTAATTTTAAGCTGATAAATTTTTATATATTACTTTATTTATATTACCTAATATAATTTATTGGATATTATATACACACTTTAATATATTCCATACATATCATCTGTGTACATTTATAACTTTTCATAAATTCCAAGCTGTGCCGAAAATCTCTAAGAATATGACTTCATACAAAAATATTGATATAGATTTTATGCTTCTCTTCCATTCATTTGCATAAAAACAATTTACCGCATTTAGGCAATTTCCAATGTGTTAAGGATATAAAAGTTATCTCTAAATTTATAGCCATAAAATATTTATAGCCAACTGTCGATAAACTTTGAGTGAAATCAATTGAGAGATTTGGCTCTAATTCATGAAATGAATTGATTTCACTTTAAATATTGATAGATATCTTCAGAGCAATTTCTTCTAGTCGCACATGTATTGCATTGTGTCAGTCTTTGGTTGAGGATTGCAAACGATGAAATAAATCAAATTCAATCGGAAAAGCAATTTGTACGAGACTTAAAGCAAATATTTGGCTTGTGCTGGTGTAGGGCAAGGTATGCTGGCTTGCATATTTCATGGCTAATGAATTGGATCTAAGATATGCAATCAATTGAAATAAACGACTCGAAGTACACAAATCAAAATATTTGCAACAATGAAATGCGATAATTTCTAGCCAAATATTGAATTGTGAGCCAAGATATGCTTCCTGGACATCCTGGGGTGGGCTGCAGCCAACTAAATGGCAACTAAATGCAACATGCAACCGAGTGGCTCATAAACACACACAACACTTGAGGTACATACACACACACCACACACACACACACACAAACAGACATACATGCCTGCATAACTAGCTACGCTTGCGACGTAAAGTGTTTGCGGAATTCCAGGCAGCGCCTAAAAGCATGCAACACTTTTTTTTGCTTCCCTTGGCCGAGGGGCTGCTGAAGAGCCAGCCGCAGCCCTTGAAGCCAAGCACTGGCTAATTAGTTGAAGTTGTTGCCAGTGTTGCCAGTAAATTGACTTTTGACGATGCGGTTGTTGCTGCAGTTGCTGTTGCTGATGCTGTTGCAGTTGCAGTTGCCATTGGTCTTTATGCTTATTTTGGTATTTTGCACGCATTTGCTTTTGACCTTTTTGTGCGCTTGGAGAATTTCTATAGACTGCAGCGAGACAGAAAGAGGGAACGACTGAGACGCTTATGAATGCAGTGAAGCAAACACTAAGCTGCTTTCATACAATTTCCATTTAACATTTTCCGCTCTCCATTTTCCATTTTGCTTTGGCCAGCTGAGTGAGTGTCTTAGCTTAAGAAGATTTGCGCTGTAATTACGCATTAAATAACTCAGCTGCGGGCTGAAGAATGCAGTTTAGTGCATTAATATTAGGCGTCTTATGGGCCATAAAACTAAACACATTGTGTTGCCATAACAATAAATTGTATTTAAAAACAGCAGCAGCAGAAGCGACAGCAGCAGCAGAAGCGACAGCAACAGCAACAGCAACAACATTGTTGACTGCATTTAATTTTGCTGAGGGCGGCCACTTAGTGGCTCTCGACAGGGCTTCCGCTCTTTGTTGCTGTTGTGGCATAAATTAAATTAAAGCTGCACGAGGCACAGAATCAGTTGTGACCAGCCCAAGAGCGAACCAATGGCTGGCCCGCTGCCGTGCAATAACTCAGCAGAGGGCATTGGAGGAGGAGCTGGCGCCTAAATCATGCCACACACACACGCATACATGCGTTCTCAGTTTGACCTTCAGACAGTTGCAAATGCGTAAACATTTTTCAGCAGCAGCAGCAGCAGCAGCAGCAGGGACCCACATGACAAGCAGGGGGACCTCAGTCACCCCCGGCTGGGCTTTTGCGTTGTCACAGATACTTTGCGCTGATTTATGCAAATTGCTTCGGCCCCGCACTGAAATCATGAAAAATCGTTAATTGCGGCAAGTGCTGGACGCTCGTTTGGCTTGAAAAACTCCTTGGCTGCATGTGTTGCATGCAACGGCAATGGCAACGGCAACGGCAACGGCAACGGCCACAAGCAGCAAGAGCCGCAGCACATAACAATTACAAAAAATCCTTTAACTCCCTCGCACGCTCTTTGACTCGCGCCTGACTCGCGGCAATTATGCAAATTTTAATGCCGCCTGCGCGGCGAGAGTTAATGCAACTTGCTGCATGTTTGCATTATTAAATTAATGCACTTTAAAGCATTCGCTCTTGCGTTTCACTTTATCGCTACAAATATTTTCCCATTATTTCCATAGCTCCCTCTCTCTCTCTCTCTCTCACGCACACACATACTCTGTTTTCTCTCTCTCTTTCTCTCTCTCTCTCTCTCTCTCTCTCTCTCTCTCTGTCTCTCTCTTCGGTGCAACCAAAGTGCATTTTAAATGCGCGCATGAAACGAACTCTGCTGCTGAATTTTTCATGCAGCTCTTGCAGCTGGACGACTGTCTATAGTGTGCGTGTGTGTGAGAGTGTGGGCTGGGCTGATTGACGTTTTCTAAAATACAAACATATTAAATTACTTTATTTGCCAAGATGAAAGAAAGGAATGCATTCAAATATACTATAAGCAAAATTGTGAATGCAAATTATATATACCAAAAGACAGAGCTCTCTGCTCACAGCAGGCTGCAAACAGAGAGAGCTCAACTTTGAAGCAAGTTGACGAAACTGCATCAATATATCAATCAGGCAATACAATTAAATCTTGAGCCAAATTAAAATGTGCAAATTGAATAACTCAAAAATAGAAGAAGAAATTTGAAGTCTATGAGAGAAAAGCAAATGAAATCCAAATAGAATTTCATATATAATTTGAAGAAAAATATGAAATGAAGAATATTAAAATGTAAAAGGAATAAAATAAATGAAGTTAAGGAAAGCAAATGCGAATAAAAACAGAAAGGGCTTGAAACAAATTGATATGGATTTAAAAATGATATAAAATGGAATAACTGGAATGGAATATTGCAAATGGAATAATTACAGAAATCGAGTAAAACAATTGATAAGGCAGAAATGACAAAGGGAACTTAAATGAGACTTTAGAAATCCAGAGCAGAGGATCATGAGGAACAATTGAATGGATTGTGGAATGAAATGAAATAAACTTGAATGAAAATTTTAACATATGTATGTCGTATTGAGCATACTATAAAAAATCAAATAAATATATACATATGTATTTTTAATATATAAAAATAAAATAAAAACATTCAACAAAAATAAAATAAACGAAATTTAACTAAATAAAAAATTAATATAAATTAAAATAAAAACATTCAACAATAAAAGAAAATTCAAATAAATAAAAAAAAAACGAAATAAATTTAACTAGAAACTCACAACAAAAATCAAATGCAAATCATATCATATAGTACAATGAGAATGCAATTCATTAGCATATTTATTATTCACAATAACCAATATTTATTAACATTAATTGTAGTACACATGGGTCGTAATATTATAGACTGAAATGCTCATAGAGTTTTATGCATTGCCATATACATTGTTGATTGCCATGCTTTCACATTAAAATATAAATAATGTGCATAAAGGCGAAATATAAATAAATTACAGTCGTTGCTTGTTTGGCGTTTGTTTGTTGGTTTTGTGCCATTTGAGTGCAACATAGAAAATAACGTTATTTGATGTTGATTTCTGACAAGGCAAACAAACAAACAACGTCCGCTGGCAATTACTTAAATTCATGGCGTTTGTCTTTTATGAAGATGATGAGGCACTCACTCGCTGCAGTTTTATTAGCCAGCATTCAGGCAGGTAGAGCAGGTGTGTGCAGGTGTGTGCGCGTCGCAGATGAACTCAGACAAATGGCAGCTGTAAAAGTGCGAGTGGTGCAAAAAACTACATAAAAAAGGTTATGTGGCTCTCTCACCGGAGACACGCAGAGAAACTGAAATCCAAGCCCGGAGCCGAGCCCGAGCCCGAAACCCGAGCCTGCACACTAAACCAAAGCTAAGCCAAAGCCCCAAGCGTTGCCAGTTTTTATGTGGCGCTATAAATAAAGCAATAACATCATTTTGAAGTATCTCATTACGTGTTACGGCGGCTATGAGTATGTCAATTTTTTACGACACTCAACCGAACACCAGCCAAAAAACTGAGCTGGCCCTGCAGAAGACATTCGCAGCCAAAAAGGAAACTTGCGAGTAGTTTCGGCCTTAAAGTATGCCACACAATTGTTATGTGTGTGGGTGTAGGTGTGTGTGTGGGTGTGTGTGTGTGTGTGTCTGGGCATTTATTCCAAAGTTTGCTGCCTGACCTCAAAGCCTGACGCTTGGGCAATTAGTTTTTTCTCTCTGGCCAGCAGTTCAATGCCAGCTGCGTGTGTGCGTGTGTGTGTGGGCGTGGCATGTGTCAGCCTGAAAGCCATCAAAATGATGGCAAACTATCAAATGGCCAAGGCACACATTTGCACAGCTGCCGCAATTAGCACGTTTCGCACATTGATTTGACCCAAAGCACACACACACACAAAATCACTCACACACACACACACCCACACACACACTGACAATTCAAGAACTTGAGTAGATAGTGCTTGGGCATGAGTTATTAAAATACTTTTTCCACCATAATTATTAATTATGTAATATGCCGAAATGTGCGAACATTTGCCAAACTGCAGCCTTCCCTCTTGGCCTCAAGCACTTGGCCAAGTCAAGAGCCATTTGCACTTTTGTGGTTGTGCTTTTGCCTCTGCTAAGTGTCTCGAGTGCAAAGCAAGCCAAAACTTTTATTTCTTTATAAATTCCATTGTTCATGTCTTGTTTGGCCGAGTGAGCTTTGAGGATGCGAACTTCAAAGTTGCAATCGGATTATTTTTGGCAGCTTTTGTGGAGGATATATATAATATATATAAAGATATATACAAAGTTTGCTATGTATATATATTCTTCTTCTTTTTCAGTTGTTCCGACAGCCTCATTTGCCTTTCTATCTATTGCCTTGCCAACTCTAAGCTCAGCTCAGACTCTTAGACTCTCTTCTTGCAAACTTTATCTAGATTGTAGTACACAAATTGTCTCTATATAGCATCTAGGCATAGTCAGCATCATTCAAGTTAAAAATTCTCTTTTTGAAAACTTTCTCTCTCTCTCTCTCTCTCTCTCTCATTCATTTCCTTCATTGATTTAGTTGAGCCTCGTGCATTTTTTCATTCTCCAGCATAAATGTATATTCTCTTTGCCTTTTAAATTAACTGTCTGTTCATTTCGAGCATATTTATTTGGCTCGCGCCTAGCATTTGTGTGGCGCTCGACTCTCGCATTAGCATAAAATGTCAATTTAATTTTTTTTTTATCGCATAGCACGCGCAGCCGGAAGAACAAGCGAACGGCGACTCATTTAGTTTCGTTTGCTTTGCTGGCAACGCATTTTTCACTTGCAATTTACATTTCTATTTCTCTTATCGTGACAAGAAATGGCTGTTTGTTCGCTGTATCACTCCTAAGCGGCTATCGAAGCTGGTCAAATCAGAGAGACAGAGAGAGAGAGAGAGAGACTAGACTCCTCTTTTGGCTACTTCTTGATGTGCATTATGCATTATGGCCATGCATAAGTGTTATTCGCCTGCAAATTTCAATTACAATCTTTTGCCATTTCGCAATTACCGCGAGCTCTTCGACATAGTGAAGCCATGCAGCGACAATGTCTAGACTAAATAGGGGCAGCCAGCACGTGTCTGACAGCGCCAGACACGGCCAAGATTGGCCTCGCTTGGCCCCCGCTCGAGCTAACTGACTGACTGACTGAATGACTGACTGGCTGTCAGCAAGCGTCAGCGGCAGTTGCGAGCTGCTTTCCTTAAAACTGTCGCTTGAAGAAACTCTGAAGTGAGAAGAAAAAAAATTACAAATTGAAAACAGGCTGTCAGAGCAGAAAGAGTAAGAAAAACACAGCGGGGACTGCACCCACACACACACACACACACATACATGAATGCCTTGCTAACTGACAGGACGCTGCTGCTGAAGGCTGGTAATGTCCTGGCATGCGTGCAAATGCTTCGCCACTTAGTTTTGATCAAGTTGAGAACTTTATATTTTGCACTCAAATGTTCCGACAATCAAAAGTGAAACAACTTTTTGCCTCAAGAATCTTGGCCCACTGCATTTAGTCCTACTTGCAAATATGTGGAAGACTAGGCAGGACTATGGGTGTACCCTGTAAAGAGGGGGTGTTCCACTCTGATATACAGAATAATCCAATGGGTGAAGAAAGAAAGATATTACAGGGTATGCATACGTTGATGATTGTCTACTTGCTTAATTTACTTGAAGCTGACCTTTCTTAAAATAAATATATACATATATATATATATATGTATATATATATATATATATTTGCATGGCATTCTAATTTAAATAATATTTTCTATGCTTGGCTAAGCTGCTTAGCTAATCTGCATTGCAAGTTCATGGCAAGCTCACTGCAAATAGAGTGCAAATGCCGAATCGCATTTGTTTGCACATTTAAATATATGTAGTATGTATGGTATGTATGCTTATAGCTAAATGGCTTGCTGGTTGGGTTATTTGTATTTGAATTTGTTTACGGGACTCGTTCATTTTGGCTGTGGCAATTTCACGGCTCAATTCGTGGCACAGAATGTTGCCAGAAATATATTTGCCAAACAAATTAAAATTTACATTGATATCGGAAAGTTGTTGCAACAAATTACACGGCATTCGCCATTGGCAAACAGCAGAGGAAGAGCCACACTGACAGCGAGAGTGAGGGAGACAGTGAGAAAGAGATAGCAGCCAAAAACTGAATAAATACCAAAATGCAAGTGCAAATAAACAGAGCGAAGGATGCGAATGCAAATGACGGCCACAACAACAGCGGAGAACAAAGAGCAGAGTCGACAGGCGGTTAGCAAACGGAGCTGCGTGTGGTGTGGCACAATTTTTAGGCACTGTACGTGCCGCGTTGCCAACTCCCGGCTTTGCTTTATTCTTACTTTATTTGATGAATTTCTTTGGCTTTCGCTGGCAGGCTGGCAGGCTGGCACTGTGGCACGTCGCCCGCCTGGCAAACTCCAGCAAATGGCAATCAAATTTCGCTTGGCTGCCGTTGCCATTGCCATTGCCATTGCCGTTGCTGTTGCTGTTGCTGCTGTTTAAATAAACCCAAAGCCAACTACAAAGCTTATCTGGATGAGAAACTAATGTGCACATGTCAAGCTGTCTGGCAGCTTGGATATTTATCTTGATTGCCCTTTTTCAGCTGTTGTGGCAAGTTGGGGACAACAGTGCGTATGATTTATTTGAATTGGTTAGATAAAAAGTTTAATTGGATTTCATGCAAATTGCAGCTTCGCATTGCATTTATGCACTCTGGTTTAATTAAAAGCTGCTGCATTATTTGACTTTCGAGTGCTTGCAAAAATTATGGTTAATTGTGTTTAGTCAGTCAAAGAGAGAGAGAGAGAGAGAGGAGAGAATCTCTTTTTCTGGATATATATGAATATTCTGGATTCGGCATGGCATAAATTAATACGCACAAGTTTCTGGGCAACCAAATCGAAATGGCCAGCTCTAATTACTGACTCCGTTTGAACTACTGCGACAGTTCGAAGTTCAATTACTGGCCAAAATGCCAAAAACTCACACAGACACATAGAGGCACAAGCACAAATACAAATGCAGCAACTATTGTCTCTCTATTGCCTTGGAGTCCAATCAAAAATAAACTTTTCAATTACAAACTTTTTAACTACAATTTCCAATTACAAGGGAGACGGCCAGTTGCATTTTGGCCCAATTCAAACACGTTTAGACCAAAAACAAAACCCCCAAAAACCAACAACAACAACAACGAAAAAATGCAAACTATTCTCTTTTGTTGCTGTAAATTCCTTGAGTGTGTTAGCTCACTTACTGTGTAAATCGTGCTCTCTGTGGAAATTGTTGCTCGCAAAGCTGGCAGCAAACACTGGGGACTAACAACAGTTAACCAAGAACGCAAATTTATGACCTGGCTAACACTAAGCATCGATACATACAACTGCCAGGTAGTAAATAGTAGCTGGAGGTCAGCTGTGCGAGTCTCTGCACTTGTCTTAGCACACACACATGCATACCACTGGATTGCGTTTTTGTGGGTAATCGTAAATTACGATTGGCATGCGGCTCAAGTGGCCAAAATCGGGAAAATTCTCATCCACAGACAACAGAGCAGGCAACTCTACAAAAAGTTCCGGGCACATAAATCGAACGCATTGAATTATGAAATGCTGTGCGGTCTGGGCGTGCGGCATATAGATTTACGCTTGACAAATGCTCAAATATATATGAGCGGGCATTATGACAATGCATAAATTGGCAACATTAATTATTAACTGGGCAGCGAAGCGCAACTAATAAACGAATGAACAAAACAAACGAAGCCAATCCATTGTTGAGGGAGAGCAATGGAAAGCAGAGCTGAAGGAAGAAAATAACTCAGCTCGAGCGGAATCATAAATTTTGTGGCTAATTAATTTATCGGCACTGGGATTTCCTCGGTTTGCCACAAAATTTGGCTGGCGCGTGGCATTAAGTGGCCAAGCATTGAGTATACGCCCCGTGCGTCAGCATGAAAAGCAACAATAAGGGACAAACAACAAAGCCTTGCATAATTTTGGGCGACATAATTTAATTACATGCCACCCAGATTTAAGCACTCAAAAGCATTGCATACTTTTGCGCGCCACCAGTAAAATTATTTTAAGCTGTCAAAAACTGTTGCATACTTTTAGCGGCAGCTCAAAATGTTTGCAAACAAATTGCTCGAATGACAATAACATAATACATGCATTTAGGACGCATATTTTAAATTAACACAAGCACAAACACACATAAACACACACACACATACACTTCTAAAGCGCATTTTCAACATGTGTTTTTGTTTATCGACAACTTCCTTTTAAATAAATTGCTGCAGTTCAGTTGGAGGCCATCAACAATGTCGTGCGCCTGTCCGAATTGCGGTTTTTGTGCGCATGCAAATTAGAAATGCAGCCAAAAATGTAAATTTGCCTGGTTTTGTATAATTGCACGGCTCATACAATTCTAAACACATACCGCACACTCAGCCACACACACACAGCCACACACATTCACGTGCGAAATGCATCAAGGAAAGAAACGACAAACCGTAAAACGGCACCACAAAATGAAACTTTTTAGCTTAAGTAATTTTCGTGTGAAAATAATTCATTAAAATTAGATTAAAACACTGCACGGAAACCGAACAAACCGAAAAAGCGAAAAAATAAATGAAACGAGAAAATAAGAGAAATAGAGAAGAAACGTAAAACTCGAACGTGCTGCACATTTTGCCAAATGATTTCTTAATGCAATTTCTTCAACGTTTGTTTTGGGCCCGGTTCATGAGACCGGATGCTATTGTTACTCTTAAAGCCCACACGCACACACACACACACTCACACACTCACACACACACATACGCTCGGTTTAGCCGGAAAATTCGGGGTAGAAAAAAGCAAAAGCACATAAAGAATAATAGCAGAGGCAAGGCAAAAAGTTGTCCCATTTCATATTGTTGTTGCTGTTGTTGTTGTTGTTATTGCTCTTTGTTTGGCTGATGTGCGTATCAGAAGCAGCAGGCAGCTTCCGGCGTTGTCTTTTGTTGAAACATCCACCTAGCTGAGCCCAGCTCAGCGCTCCGTGCACACATACTTAGCTGGCAGGTTGAACGCGTCAGTCCATGAATTGAGCTGAGCAAAACTTGTACAGTGGAGTGGAGTGGAATGGAGTGGAGTGGAACGGAATGGAATGGAGTGGCATGGAGTGGCATGGAGTGGCGTGAATTGGAGTGAAGTGCACTATTCTATAGATCCTCGAGCATTGTTTATCTACCGTTGAGCAAAATGAAAAATAAACGCCATGAATGTGGCTCTAGGAAATGGCAAAGCTCCGGTTAACCCTTTTTTTATTCGCTCGGCTGCCACCCCCCGTCCATTGTAGCTATGATAAATATTTATCAAACAATTGTCATGGGGCTGGCAGCACTTAAGGTGTCAAAAAGGACACACAGGACAATATGCTATAGCCGCAAACGCAAGTAGGACACGCTCAATAATGAAAGCGAAAACCAAACCAAAAGCGAACAAAAAGAAAGGAAAAAAAGAAAAGCAAAATTAATTTGCATATGTTAAGTGGCAGAAGCAATTAAAGGCGAAAGCTCGACAAGGCTGAGCCACAGCAGCAGCAGGAGCAGCGGCAGGAGCAGCAGGAGAGGAAGCAGGACCAGCAGCAGGAGGCGGAGCAGTTGCTGTTGCCAGGACGCGGTTGATTGAGATGTGAAAAGGCGCAAACGATGCCAAACGGCACAAAGAACGTCGAGGGCCCCAAAGCTTGACTGCGCGACCCTTACGGTGGGAAAAATGGAAAATGGGAAATCATAATTGGCTTCCAAATGCTTGAGCTCAATTATGTGAGCAAATTGTGGGAGGCTGCTGTCGTTGACAGGCAAATTATGGATTCAAGGCCAACGCATATGCATACAATATAATATGTACATAGCACACACACACACACACACTCACACAGGCACATTTGTGTAAACATGTATGTATGCAGGGAAATCGCACTTTCACTTTGGGTAAGATAATTTGCATAGCATTTCCAGAAGGGAAACGCCACTGGGGCATGAGCAGCGGCTTGCACTTGAGCGGAGATCACAGCCAGAGACATGATAAATTGCTCAAGCACAAATTAAATATATAAATCATAGCGCTCACACACAGGAAATTCAAGCAAACGCATTCCGAATTGCGGCCAGAGTCTCCAGAGCAGTCCAAATTGAGTCCAAATTCAAGCACTTAAACAGTGCTGCGTCATTTGCATGCAAAGGTGCTAAACGTATTAGGTGCATATTTAGTTTTTATGGCACCTGGGGCTAAAAAAAAGAATGGCCTGACAGATAAGAGAATTTTGTCAGTGCAAAACAATGAGATAGAAATTTATGCCAATGAAACTCAAGGTGACGCTAGAGTTACACCCTTTATTTAATAATCTTTATATGAGGGAGACAATATGATGATAAAGATTCTCTCTTAAAAGAGTTAATTAATATAAGATTATGAACCCCATTGACAACATTTATCCAATAGCAATGAGCTATCAGCCAGCATCAATTCTTCCAAAGAGCTTATCATTATAGATATCATATCATATATCGAATCTGCTCATAATTATACGCTATCGATAATTATGCATGCTCAAGCGAATAAAAAGCTCAAAACAATTATAAAAAGAATTAAAAAAAAAAAAATAATAACAATAAAAAATAAAAATAAAATTTATAAGCAAACCTCAACTTGAATCATATTTCAAGCTAATACAACTGTGCCCCATAGATAGGGTATTCTTTTGTGCAAATATAGTTTTATCACACTGAAAGAATAGTAGAGAGCTAAGCCATATACATACATACATATTCTTGGGCTATCACAAGTTCAAGTTTGAAGCATTTGAAGGCCACGCCTTGGCACAGAGGCTGAGCAGGAGTGGAAAGTACGTGTCGTTCAGTTGTTGTGGAACCAGCAAACCGAGAGGAGCCACGATGGACAGCAATGAGGTAAGTGAAGTGGAAAATTCGTTTCAGGAGTCACGTGCTAATCGCAGCGCATTCCGTAAACCTCCCGGCAGTTTATTGACTTTGACATAGGCGCGCCGTGGGGCCGCATCGCCTGCCGCTGGTACGGCAGCCGTCAGGTGCGTCCGCTGCTCGCCATTCACGGCTGGATGGACAATATGGGCAGCTTTGCACGTCTTGTCCCATTGCTGCCCGGCCATCTGGGCGTCCTGTGCATCGAGCTGTCTGGCCACGGTCGCTCCTCGCCGTATCCGGCTGGCATGCAGTACTCCGTCATTGAGTGGACCAGCATCATTCGCTGCGTGGTGTTGCATTTCAAGTGGAAGCGCGTCTCGCTGATGGGCCACTCGTTTGGGGCCATCGCCTGCAATTTGTATGCCTCGTTCTATGGCCGGGATCACGTGGATATGCTGATTGCCATCGATCTGCTGACCATACCCTACAAGAGCAGCAGCTTCTACATCAACTATCTGGCCAACAGCGTGGAGCGCATGCTCACGCCCACGCCAGCGCCCAAGCTGTATACCGCGGATCAGCTGAAGAACGCGCGCTGGGGTCCAGCTCCCACGATCAGCAAGGAGCAGGTTCATCCGCTGATCGATCGCTGCGTGCGGCAAGCGCCCGATCAGCCCGAAAAGTTCTACATATTCCGCGACTCGCGCCTCATCCACCACTCGCTCTTCCCACCCGGCACCGGGCTGGTGAGGGAGCTGAATCGGCGCATACGCAACATACCCTACATGGTCATCAAGGCAAGCAACTCCAACTTCATCAACGACGGCTTCATACCGACCTTCGAGATTCTGCGCAAACAGAATCCCGCCTTCGAGTATCATTTGGCACAGGGCCCTCACCACGTGCTTATCAGCGATCCCCATCAGCTGGCTGCCTGGATTGTGCCATTCATAAACAAGCATCGACCGCCCACTCGATGGGAGCATCCAGGCGAGCTGAATGTGATCAGCAAGCTATAAAGAGTTCAAGAATTGAGCTTAAAGTTTCATTCTCTTTTCAACACAAGTTCTGGGAATACACATAAATATTTTAAATATTCCAATTGATATTAATATTATAGTTTATATATACGAATAGCAATCCATAAATTTTTCTATCTATTGTATCACATCGTCTTTATCTCTTTCCATCTCTTAACTAGGTTCCCATGGATAGACTTGCGGTAGGTTTTGGCATCGTAGCACTGAGATTATTTAAAACAAGCTTTTGGTTTCAGTTCAAGAGACAGAATATACACAATATTTCCATTCCCAGAGAGAAAGTTGGACAAGCACTTCAAAAAGTCCCATAAGATAAACAGCAGCTGATTTCATTAATTTCTTCTTACGCTTTTTGCGATCAACGTTGAGCTTTTGAAAGCTTTCGCACTCTGCAGAAGCCATGGAAAGCTTTTCCTCGTCAGTGTTTGACCAATTGCTTGACTGAATAGAAGCAACAGGTTTGCGAATATTTTTTGCAAAAATTGCTTACCTAATACATATACATATTTATATTTATATATGTATGTAATACACGATTGACCAACTGCGGAATGTTCTCAGCAAAGGCAGCAGCAGCTCCGTTCCGCCAGAGCTCGCTCATCATTTGCTCAACCGCTGCGTGGCCCCATCTATGCTGTATCCGGACAAATTCTACTTTACAAAGGATAACCGTAACAAGTTCAACAATTTATTTCCGGCCACTGTTGCATTATTCAGTGAAATGACAAGGAGCATCAAGAACAAACCCATTCTCATCATAAAGGGATCGAAGTCTAACTATATAAGCTCCAGGGATAGCGAGGCTATCTCCATCCTAAAGGAGCAGAATCCGCTCTTCCAATTCCACGAGGTGCCAGGCACCCATCACGTGCATTTCGTTAACCCCGAGCTGGTTGCCCAGCACATAGTTCCCTTCTTGAGAACCCATCGCCCGCCCAAGATCTCCAGCTGGTCAGTGGATGGCGAGGAGTTAAGCACGACAGGGTATCACAGGCAGCAGGAGAACTTCTTTGCAAGACATGTGAGGCGTATCAGTAAGATCTAAATCTGAGAGAATCTCAAGAATACTGCACAGTATATGTAGACTATAAGGGAAATCTAAAAGAAAATTTTAAAAATTGTGATTTTATTAGTGATAATCTCTTAAGTGAAATTTAGTTTTGGATATTTGTCTTGGTAACTGGATAATTAAATTTCTTGACACTGCATGGCATAGCCTTATCTATGAAAATTCACCTTTTGAATTGCTACAGCTACAAAATCCGTTACAAGCTTTGAAGTAATACGAGTATTCTGCAGCTTTCGAATAATACAAATTATTTCTACTGAGCAGCTGTAAGGCAAAGTGAGCAACAGCTGATTTAGTTTGTTTATACATGGCAAACTAAATCAGCTGTGCCTCGAAAAAGCTTTCTACTACAGTTGCGATCGAAAATAAGCTTTCGATTGGTACACAAACGACGCAAAGCTTTTAGCGTTCAGTACGCGACGACTTTTCTTAGCGAGAAGAGAAGGCGGATTAGTTGTTTTGCTTTTGCGGCATTCATTAACTGGGAATGGTACGATGTTCATTAAAAAGTACTAATTGCTCGTCGATAAGGCAATCTAGAGCCAGATAATTAGGAAAAACGTTTTGCAGCTCCGAAACAAGCAGCCAAGACATTTATAAACAGACGGCCAAAGTTCAGGGAGCCACATGGGAACTTTGTCACTGAGCGACGTGAGTAAACACAATTAAAAGCTTCAGCCGGCTGGCTGGCCATGCAATTTACGTTGTTTATACACTGTTCAACATGAAAACGTTTCCTCTGTGACACTTGATAGTACGAGGATGTGCGCATCTGGGCTCCTTGGGGTCACATTGCGGGTCGCTGGTATGGCAATCGATCGGAGCGTCCCATTCTGGCCATCCACGGCTGGCTGGACAACCTGGGCACCTTTGATACGCTGATACCCTTGCTGCCGGACTACCTTGGCGTGCTCTGCATCGATCTGCCCGGACATGGACGCTCCTCACGGCTGCCACCGGGCATGCACTACAGCACAATGGAGTATGTCCTTATCATAGCTCGTGTCATGAAGGAGTACAAGTGGCAAAGGGTTTCGCTGATGGGCCACTCCCTGGGCGGCGTCTTGAGCTACATTTACACCGCACTCGCGCCACACACAGTGGATCTGGTTATCGCATTGGACATTCTCTTGCCGCCATTTGAGTCCCCTATGGCTCTCAAGTATTTCGGATATGCCCTGGACAAGCATCTGGTGGAGGATGAGCGTGCGGAGGAGGATTCGCTACATGAGCCACCGTCCTACACGCTGGCACAGCTCCGCACTGTCCTCAGCAAGGGCAGCAACAATTCGGTTGCCCCAGAGTTCGCTCAGCATTTGTTGCATCGCAGCGTGGCCAAGTCGCAGCTGTATCCAGAGAGATTCTACTTTTCAAGGGATGGCCGCACCAAATACTATAATATTCTACCGGTCAACGGCCCCTTGGCCGCTGAATTGGCTAAGCGCATCAAAAATAAACCCTACCTGGTCATCAAGGCATCCAAGTCCCATCATATCAACTCAAAGGCAAACGAGGCCATCTCCATCCTAAGCAAGCAGAACCCGCACTTCGAGTACTACGAGGTGCCAGGCACCCATCATGTGCATCTGATCAGCCCCGAGCTGTGCGCCCAGTACATAGTTCCCTTCCTGAGACACCATCGGCCGCCCACGGTCTCCAGCTGGTCAGTGGATGGCGAGAAGAAGCTGAGCACAACGGAGCATCGCAGGCAGCAGGAGAACTTCTTCACGCGACACCTGAGGCGTCTCAGCAAGCTTTAAGTATTGTAATTGTAATTGCCAAGAAACCTGTACAGTATATACTGAATCGATAAATACTCTGTGAAATTCATGGAAAGCTTTTTCTTCAAGTGTATGCCCTCAGCTGAAACCAGGGCTGCAGATATGGGGTTAAATCAAGTGCCTGCATCTGATAAAGATACTCAAACAATAATGCTATATAAATAGGCACGAACTATGATAATCATCGTCAAGAGGGCAGCTTTTTGAAGTCGTTTTGCTGTGGCATTGTAAAAGCTTGATTAGTCAGCATTATGGGCTAAGAATAGTCAGTTTCATTGATTTAAATGAACAGTAGATATTAACTAATTAAAATCCAGTGCTTATCGAATCCATTGTTCTTCATAGTACAGATAATAGAATAGAACCCCGGGCGGTTTCCATATAAGCAGCTAGTTTCAAACAGTCAGCAAAGGCCATCGCAGCTACCATGGGAACGCTATCATTGAGCAATGTGAGTAATGCGAACTGAACCCAACTGTTTGGTTGGGGATGCTTGACAATTCATGTGAACTTTGGAATTCCGCAGTACGAGGATGTGAGCATTGAGACGCCCTGGGGTGAGCTCAGCGGTCGCTGGTACGGCAATCGCTCGGAGCGTCCCATTCTGGCCATTCACGGCTGGATGGACAATCTGGGCAGCTTTGATAGGCTGATACCCTTGCTGCCGGACTATCTGGGCGTGCTCTGCATCGATCTGGCCGGGCACGGGTGCTCCTCTTCACTGCCGCCTGGCGTGCATTACAGCGCGGACGATTGGATCCTGACCATTGGACGGGTGATGAAGGCGTACAAGTGGCAGAAAGTATCGCTGATGGGCCACTCGCTTGGCGGCATACTGAGCTTTATTTTCACGGCCCTGGGGCCGCACAGGGTGGACCTGCTGATCACACTGGACGTACTTGTGTCCCCATTGGAATCTGCTGAGAGCATCAAAATGATGGCCAACTTCATGGAAAGGCATCTCGTGGAGGAGGAGCGTGCTGCCCTGGCTGGGTTGAGGGAACCGTCCACCTACTCACTGTCTCAGCTGCGCCATATGCTTAGTAAGGGGAGCAACAATTCGGTGCCGCCGGAGCTTACTCATCACTTGATGTACCGCACTGTGGCCAAGTCCAAGCTGTATCCAGATAAGTTCTACTTTACCAGGGATGGGCGTACTAAGTTCTATTCCCTCCTGCCGATGAATCCAGGGCTGGCAGCCGAGCTGGCACGCTGCATCAAGGACACGCCCTACCTCGTCATTAAGGGCTCCAAGTCGTCCTTCATCGGGCCAGCCTGCGATGAGTCTATTTCCATCCTGAAGAGTCAGAATCCGCACTTTGAAATCTACGAACTGCCTGGTGCTCACCATGTGCATCTCACCTGTCCAGACCTTTGCGCCAAGCACATAGTTCCCTTCCTGAGACGCCATCGGCCGCCCAAGGTGGAGGGCTGGTCGCTGGCTTACGGAGATGCCGCCCTCAGCGCCCGGGAGCACCGCGAGGCGCAGGAGAGATTCTTTGCAAGGAGCCAGAATCGACAGCATAAGCTGTAAGAGGACGCAAGGGAAATGGCCAATCGGCAACTGCGAAAAGCGGCGATAATATGGATGATGCTAAGAGAGCACTGGGGAGTACATAAAGATGCACAAGTATGCAAGGAAACATGAACTTAAATATATAAAATACCTGATCAAGATGCCAAGCTTTTCACTTAGTTTCGCTGTACAGAGGAGCTCTACAATTTGTTGGCTTTTCTATTGGTGGGTATGTGTGTAAGTGTGTGTGTGTGTGTGTGTAAGTGTTGCAGCAAGTTTAAGCTGCTAAGCGCCTTAGAACAATTAGCCAAGTCAGCTTTGAATGGCAACGCTTTGACTTGCCAAAGTTCAACATGAAACAAGAAATGGCTGACAGCCGGCTTAACACATAAGCCCGAAGATATGAAATTTTCGAATTTTCCGAAGGCTGACAGGATAGACATTGAACAATTAACCACATAGACTTGCAGGCACTTAAATAACACGAAATGTAATCAATTGCAGGCTGATGAGCATTTGAGAAGAATCATTTCATTGTTGGCGTGACAACAAAAGCGTTGCCTACTTTTCGGCGGCAGCGGCAAATATTAATTTCTCGCAGCCGCAAAACATTTTCGTTGCCTACTTTTAGGTGGCGCATAGTAACGTGGAACGAAAGCAGAGAGAGGCGCGTGCCTTATTTAATTTAAGCAATTGCGGTAATACACTGTAAAATGTGTTTAAATTAGGCTGCATTCGAGTTGGCTAATTTGTATAACAAATGAAGAGTTTTATAGGTATGAATAGTTGAACAGTTCAAGTCAAAGGATTGCTTAAATAACAAGTAGAAATACTTTAAAGGTAATTTAGTCAAGTTAACATCAAACACTCAATATGTAGCTTTAAGTGATAGGGTATTTACCATTCGCATCGTCAATACGCTTCATTTCCTCGCTGGTGTCCTTGGCACATCTGCTGTGCCTGTGTGTGGCAGCGTCTGGCGCGGCAGCAGCTGCCTCAATGGCTGAATTTCAAATAAGTATTTGCTTTCGCAGCGCATAATTTTCTTGTCATACATTTTGATTGCTGATATTAATATTTATGCTTAAAGTTCCGCCGTAATTGCACGGAAAATTCAATCAATTAACAGACAAATTTCTCGCATATTTTGCGTACGTTGATTAAACAACAACAATATGAAAACACTATCGATTTTACAATTTGCCAGCGTCTCTCTCTCTCTCTCTCTCTTACTCTTCCTCTCCTGCTCCCTCACTTACTCACCCACTCTCATCGCCGCAGGAGGTCGTCGTGTGTGCCTAGCTGAAGCCATAAACGCTTAGGCATGGCATGGCATATGCCCAGATTTTTAATTTAAGGGCCCGCAGCAAGCAAACCTGACAGCTTTTATGACGAGCAGCGTTTTCGTCTACATTTCGCCGAAATTCACGCAGCATTCTTTTAGGTGCGCGTGTATTATATTAAGTTTGCCAAAAAAGGAAATTGAAAATTTGGGGCTCAATTTGCTAAGCGACTAAACGACAGCCAATCAGGCTTAAATCGAAAGTTCAATAGACTTGGGCTGGATTTGGCTGCCAGTGAAAGACATTTTCAGGAAGAGAAAGGATCTATAAACAGCAGGAGTGCAAGAGAAGGAGAGGGGGAGAGGAAGTATCTGAGTAGAAAGCTTATTAACCGCACCTAACTCTACACCTATATTATCCGAGAGGGAGAGTTTACGTGTATATATAGACAAGCTAAGAGCTCTTTCTGGTCTCTGAATTCTAGATTTAATTTTTGCAAGTTCTCTTTAGCTCACCATTGCAAATCTATGATGAACGATCTATAAAGAGTGAGAGAGATAGAGAGTTCTATAGATCTACTGTTTATAGAAATTCGAGAGAGAGAGAGAGAGAGAGAGAGAGAGAGTAAGAGAAATAGAGTGTTCCATAAGCAAATCTCATTTCATTGATTCCACAACCATATCAACTCTTTAAAGAGATTCAATTAAGCCTAGGCAAATAGCATTAGATTTTAGCTCTCTCACACACACATGCACACTCGCTCGCACGCACGCATCGATGCCTTGCAATGAAATGGAAAAAAAACCCTTAAGCCAAATGAATTATGCATGTTAAGGCCATCACATTGAGCAGCAGCAGCGATAGCTGGCCGCTTAATAAACTGCAACTGGAGCCGCTGCTGCTTAAAATTCTAGTTGTGCAGCTCTCGACGCAGCAATAAATCTGAAATTGCACTCAATTGCTGCAGAGCATGCAACGCAGTTGCAGTTGCAGTCAGCGTCGCTGCCTACGTCGACGTCGACGCAGACGTTTGTTTAAAACGTGCGCGCAATTTTCGCAATTTTCTAATAGCCGCTAACGCATTGAGCCAGAGTCGGAAACAGTTGGGCGTGCAGCGCTACTATATTGAGGCTCGGTTATTAAAAAATGGAGAGAAAAACTGGTAAAGGAAAGGGAAAACAAGCCGAAAAACATTTCACGTACGTTACGTTTGCCGAGCTGCATATGGAGGGGGTTTTTGTTTTGCAACTTGGCCGGAAGTGCTTTGGACGCCATTTTGCGGTCAGCTTTTATGGCCAGTATGCAGTGCAATTGAGAGTGCAATGCCGGCCACAAACTGTACGCCGAGCTCCTTGAATGCCCTTTATCAGCTACGTGCCCATTTAACCCATCACGCGCTTTAACATCCATCTCCGACCAAAACGAGAGAGAGATATACAAAAAATGGCAAAATAACGCGCCTATGCTAGAAAATTGCCAATAAATTGTTGCTAAGCAGCGACTGCGACTGCTGCTGCGACTGTGGCAGAGGCAGAGGCAGCGGCTGCGGCTACGGCAGCGCTCCTGGCCATGGGCTTAGGCAACAGCTTTGGCTGCGTCACGGCTTCGCCTGGCCGTCTGCTTGCTGACGCAGCAGCCATTTGCCATTTGCATTTTCTCGCCATCCATCGACCCACATTCCGGGCCGGCCATTAAGTCCTGCTACAATTTACTTGTGATTGACATGTTTATAAGGGTCGCACAGCAGGACCTTTGCGGCGCTGGCCGTGAGTCCTTTTTCCGTTTCCCTTTTCTAAGGGGATTGCTGTTCCGTTGACGCTGTTGCCATAACAAGTGAAGCCTACAAACTGGTCTTCGATGCCAGCGCCATAAATCTTTGATATTTGCACTGTCCAGAGCATACTAAATATCCTTTTGCATTTGCAAGTGCTTTATAGAGACAGCAGCGGCCAGACTTCGAATTCCACGAATCCCATACGCACACACAATTAAAAGTTCCCACGTTTGCGGCCGCATGAATAAAACAACAAGGGTGAAATGCCAGATGAGTGGAGCTCATACAGACGATTGCATATGCTAACCATCCAGGAGAATGAATGAATGGAAGATTGAGATTGAGAGTTTTGGTATGGGTAGATGTGAGGAAATGGGAAATGGGATTTTACTGAAGCATATATATAAGAGAGAAGCAATAAAAGTAGTAGTAGTAATAGTAGTAGTAGTAGTAGTAGTATTAGTATTAGTAGTAGTAGTAGTAGTAGTAGTAGTAGTAGTAGTATTAGTAGTAGTAGTAGTAGTAGTAATAGTAGTAGTATTAGTAGTAGTAGTAGTAGTAGTAGTAGTATTAGTAGTATTAATAGTAGAAATAGTAGTAGTAGTAGTAGTAGTAATAGTAGTAGTATTAGTAGTAGTAGTAGTAGTAGTAGTAATAGTAGTAGTAGTAGTAGTAGTAATAGTAGTAGTAATAATAGTATTAATAGTAGAAATAGTAGTAGTAGTAGTAGTAATAGTAGTAGTAATAATAGTATTAATAGTAGAAATAGTAGTAGTAGTAATAGTAGTAGTAATAATAGTATTAATAGTAGAAATAGTAGTAGTAGTAGTAGTAATAGTAGTAGTAATAATAGTATTAATAGTAGAAATAGTAGCAGTAATAGTAGTAGCAGTAGTCTAAGTGTCTTGGGATATTTTCTATAATGCTAACAAAAATTATGTTTATATGAGATGATTATAAAACATATAATTATATAAATAAAGGGTTTTGGTTGACTTCCCTTTAAAATGCTTTCAGCAGATCTTCTCAGTGCCTTTTCTAAGCCAGCTTCATAGCTAATCTATCCTCCTCAAGTAAAGTTCAGCAACTGCACACACTTCGATAACAACTGCAGCAGACAAAACGCATGTTTTGCTTTTAATTTAGCAGACAGCGAAGAAACCTCAGCTTCGACTCACCTGCGAACAGGTTTTTATGTGCAGGCAGACAATAAAAATAAAAGCAAAACACTGAGAAAAGAAAAAGGGCAATCGCAGCAGCAACTATCCAATTGATATGCAAGCGAGGGGCAAGTGAAAAACAGCTGAGCCGACACGCAACGCCCTCGGGCCAACAGTCAGCAGCCAGACAACGTCCAACAAATCGCTTGCAACTCAAACTCAAACTCAAACCGGGTTGCAAAGCGCGCGGCGCAGGCGCCAAGCAACCTACGAAGCGACGAAGCGAACTTTCAGTTGAGCGCGCGAGCTGTTGGCCGGCGCACGCAGACGACTCCAGCGAGCGAGAGAGATCTGTTACGGGTACGACTGTGGGCGCGGGGGCACGGGCTTTATTACGGGTTTACCGTCCAGCGACGGAGCAAGTGCAATTTTGAAAGTCAATAACTCGAACTGTGCCGCAAAAAGCGCTGAACTGGAATTTAATGTCAAATTACAATTTGAGTGCCGCATAAAAAGTCCAAAAGCCAAGGCAAAATCTAAATAATTAATTACACCAAAATTGTAATGAAGCCAAAAGCCAAAAGCCGAAAAAAAACCAAACCAAACAGAACAAAAAACATTTGTCAGCTGTTAAAACAAATTTTTTGGTCGAAATGCTAATGGGTTTCGTGTTGCTGTTGTTGCTGTTGTTGTTGCTGCTGCTGCTGCCAGTTGAACTTTTCAATTAATTTAACAGCTCGAACAGAGACGTCGCTCATTTTCGCTTGGCCCGCATAGATCTTATCGCCGTATCATAAAAGCAAAGTAAAAGAGTTCTTAAGAAAGTTACAGAAAAGCGCCACAAAACGGTTTCTCATTTGTTTTTTTTTTTTGGTTTGTTTGTTTTTTTTTTCTCTCCTGTCTATTTTAGTAGCATATTTAACTTGCCGCAAGGCCTGAAAACCGCCTGCTAAGGTGTGCCCCAAACAAAAGCGGGGCATTAAATGCCCAGCAGGGCCTACCTAACTGCGTCTCTCACTGTCCCTCTCTCTGCCCCTCTCTGTCTGTCTGTCTGGCTCTTTCTAAATTACTTCTTTATTTTTGAGTATTTTGTTTTTTTCTTTATAAATTTTTGCCGCGTTGCTACTTTTTGCCCCTGCAAAATTATTCAATTTGAATCTGACATTTGAAACTTGAAATTCATGTTGCTGCTGGAAGTTGATGTCGAAGTTGTTGCCTCCGCTGCCTTCGCTGCTGCTGCTGCTGCTGCTGCAATTTTCGTCGTCGTTGTTGTTGTTAATTGTAATTCGATGCGGAAGAAGCAGCGAACCATAACCGCTAGTCGGCTCAAAAGTCTTGACAATTATATTGCTGGCAACAGGTTGGCAACTGGTGCAAATTGCCCACGGGCCGCATTGAACATTCTTGGCCATAAAACGGAGCAAGTTTTAGACTCACTTAACGCATAACTGTAAGATAGACAACGAGCTGGCCAAACAGAAAACAGGATTTCTGCACAAGTGAAAGATTATGGGAGTGTAGATGTGTGTCTCTGTGTGTGTGTGTGTGCTGTGAGTGTGTGCCACGCCTCTTATCAGTCAGCAACAAATTAAGCCAAAACTGCAGCTGCCGTTCGGCCTGGCATAGAAAAAGTTTAGCGGCCTGCCCGTTGACTACAATTTGTGTCAAGTAATTTTCAAAAAAAAAAAAAAAAAAGAAGAGAAAAACGCAAATGGCAATGCTTTAAACAAGAGTGCGCGAGATAAGCAGATACCCTGTAAGAGTAGTGAAGTGAGAGAAACGAGAGGTAAAATGAATCAAATTTGGTTTCAGTTGAGCAGAACGAGAGTATTAGGTATATACCCTAACTACATATATATGCATGTGGAATCAGGAGGTATATATATGGCTGAAATACTGCTTAAAGATAGCTCGCCTTTCAAGTCAAGCATATGCAGATTCCTTAGCCAACCTCAGCTCAAGTCAACTGAAATTCTTGCGGCGGCATTTAAAAATGTGCAGGGTATGTGGAAAATTGGTATTTTCCATTAGTGGCAAGCAAAAGAAAACAAAAACAACTGGCTAGCAGGCAAAACGGGCAGCCCAGGCAAAACGGGCAGCCCAGGCATCGCTTAAGCTAACATGAAAATAGTGAAAATCATGTGTGCAGTTCCAGTCTTCAGTCTGCGACTTGTCAAACGTGTTCCACAACGGCAACGGCATTGGAAATGCATTGTGCAGCAGCAGCAGCAGCAGCAGCCGCAACAGTTGCTGCAACAGCAACAACAACAACAGCACTAACTGTGACTCGTATTAATTTTCAACAACAACAATAATAAGCCGAAGCAGAAAAGGCCGCCCCAATGAAAAACAAATAGTCATACGTACAAGTTTTTGCCTCTTTGTGTTGTTTCTGAATTTTTGTTGTTCTTTATTTATTTGAACGGACGCGTCGGCCCGTTAATAGAAATGACGTTTTCTGAAAGCTGAAAGCCCTCACAATTAAAGAGTTCTTTACGGCCGACTCATGGAGGAGGACGTCTTGAATGCGCTGCAGATGCGCTGCGCTTATCTGTGCGGCGGCTACGATCGGGACAGGCGAATCATATTCATTGTGAATGCATTCAATGATCAACAATTGTGGAATCGCCGCTGCCTGCAACTGACGCTCGACTATCTCAAGCGTTCGCTCAGGTGAGTCTGCCCCGCTCAGGTGAAACTAGAAACAGGCCGCTCAAAGCTAATCGCACTAATTAGCATAGACCAAGTATGCAAATGGCCCGCAGATGATTTAGGCCTCATATCAAACTCTTTTCATTAGTTCTCTGCACTGGGCGCTCCACGCCCCGATATGCTAATCCCATTTTAAGAACTTCTTAGCTTTTTGTGGTTTGATCAAAGCGAATGACCTGCCGCAGGCTGACTGGGGAGATACGTCAAAGATAGATCACCCTAAAATATCTAAATTTGTATCTCAGCTGTTGGAGTGAGTCGCTTGGAGAAACTTTTGGAGTCACAATAAAAACAAGATATCAAATTAAATATGAGCTGAGATATTGATGTGATCAATCAACTGGCATTAGGCCCAGAGCTTCAGCTCCAGCTTAAGTTAATCAACAGCTAAACGAGATTTCTATGAATAGTTTGTTAACTTATCTACACGCCCTTCTCTCCCTCTCCCTCTCTCACTATCTCTCTCTGTTTCTTTCTCGCTCTAGCGCTTCGGTCTTGCAGAATGGGGTGAGCGTCGTTGTCAACGCCCAGGAGATCAGCTCGCGCATATCCAGGCAGCACGTGCGCCAGATTTATGCGCTCTTTGGCGGCGACATCAGCGTCGATGTTTATCTAGTCAGAGCGGAGGGCTTCTGGGAGAAGCACGTGGAGCCTTGCGCCAAGTCGCAGACCAAAGGCGAGGTAAGCCACCCATACCCATGCAAATGCAAATGAGGCGCACAATAAAATCGTGTCTGTCTGCCCCACAGCCCCTGGTGCTGTCGAAGGCACGGCTGGCCAAGTTCATAGAGCTGCACCAATTGCCCGAGGAGCTGGGCGGCACGCTGCAATTCAATTATGATCTATGGCTGCAGCAGCGCAAGGTAAGCGCCAGACCAACACTAATCGACTGTCAGCTAACCAGCGCCCTCTCTCTCTCCCACTGTAGTCCGTGGACGAGTTCAGCAAGACCCACGCGCAAACTCTGGCCGGCATGGAGCAGCTGTTGGCGCTGCTGAAGTCGCTGCGGCCAGCGGAAGCGGATGTCGAGCTTAAGAAGTGCGCTCAGCTGCATACGCACGTGCAGCGCAGCATTGAGTCGGCGATTGAGATGGGTAAGCGAAGAGGCCTTTAGCGGTGGCAGCAGAAGTCGCGGCAAGTTCGTTGCCTGAGTCTTTCGTTTTGCGTGGTGAGCGAAACAATTTACATAATTTCAATAAGCAGCGTCGCCGCCGACGACAACGACAAACGAAACGAAACGAGTTAACAGACAGCAAAATGTGACAAGTAATTCACAACAACAGGAACAACAATAACAACAGCAACAACAACTACGTGCATAAGTCGTGTGCGTGTTTCAATTAGAAATGAAAATGTTTGGCAAACTTGTTTTGTGGCTTTGTGGGTTGAGTTTTTATTACACTGATTAACATTGAAATTGATTTCTGTGCTCTTGAAATTGTGCGTGATCTAGAAAGAGGTTTTGGCTTTAGTTTTTTGGCCATTTGACATATAACCAAATTAAAGCTTCAGCCAAGGCATAATTATAATTTTATGCATTTTAAATGCGCCGTTTGTAGATTTTCTCAGTTCCCACTGCCTAAACTCGAAAAGTTTCTTAAAAAAGTGAAAACTTAGAAAATCCAGATAAATTGTTTTGAATAGTTTTCCATTGTTTCAGTTCTAAGTTTTCGGTTTTTAGTTTTATAAGCCTCTTTTACTCTTTCACACGACGATAGAAGAGATTTTACTCAAGCTATTGTAAGTGTTGGAAATTAGAAAATATAATCCCAAAAATTATCATAAATATGTTAAGTAAGAGTGGGAGTAGGAGAGAATGAATGGTAACATTATATACGAAAGTTGTAGAAGAACAGCTATGGATAGCTTTTGCTAGGGTAACTAATACTAGCAGCTCGTAGGGGCAATGCCTGCGGAATAGCTCAAGCATGAAATGTTTAGTTGCTATCACTTTGTATACAAATTGGTTTTATATTAGTTAACGCTTGGAATACGTCAACAGCATGTGTTGAGCAAGAATCAGGTTATATCTTCTTTGACTTGCTGAGTGTGAATATTGAATATTGATTGCCACGAAGTTAGTTGAGATTTCTGTTGTATTTATTTATTGGCATCAAGTCTCTTGTCTTTTGTCTTTTGTGTATTAATTAATCTAAAATATTTTAAACAAATTCCTAAGAATTTTTTATAATGTCATCAATATATCTTCTTGAAGTTACGAGCCATCTCTCTTATTCTGCTGGAATGCTGAATCTAAATTGTATATTGATATAAAGATCATTTAAGGTTTAGTAATATTTATTGTCATTATGTTTTTAGATTGGTTGCTTTTGTGTCACATTTATATATCTAGATTTTACTACCTGAGCTCAGCTACTCTCTCATTCATTGCTTAAACAATTTCAAATTTCCTTATATTTTGTAGTTTATTTTTAATTAGGGAAAGCTTGCAGTATATATTTTTTAACAATTAAACTTCATTCGACATTCGAAAATTTTACATATTAAAAAAACTAATTTTGCTTCATGCTCCATTTAATTTGTTTCTATAATGGTAGTTTGACCCATGCGATAACTCTATATTAGACATGTTTATATTGTATATGTAAATATCTGCATTTCAATGGAATTCCACCTGGCTAACTGCAAACACTTCCGATGCAGCCATTTCACACCTCTGCGCTCCGCATTGGGTTGCTTTGTTGTGCTGTGTCTGCGACGAGTGCTGAACAAATGGAGAATACCGCAGAAACCACTGAACCACTCGATGCTCATGTCATTGTGGTGCTGTTAGCGTGTGGCGCGTGTGTGGGTGACGGCAACTCGTATGTATCGTGACCCTTCACTTAGGCAGCTATGATTTGATTGTGTTTAGCTTTGCCTTGCTTTTGTTTTTGCTTTTGTCAGAGCTGCGTTGATGCGCAACGAAACTGCCACGCAGACAATCTGAGCGCAGCTTTTCACTTTTTTTTTTACATGAGACATAGGCAAATAGAAATGCTGTGTTAACTAGGCAAACAAACGCACGGCTAATAAACAGATTTTCATTGAAACTTGAACCCTTTTGCCCATTTCACTTTTTGCCGCAGGTAACGCGATCTTGGCGCGCTTTAACGAAGTTTACGAGACGCAAACGGCAACGCCACATGCCGCACCTGCTGCTGCCAGCTCAAACACAACGACAACAACAACAACAGCAGCAACATCGTCAACTGCAACTGGCAGTGGTCAGTGCCCTGCTAAGCCGCTGCTGCCGCCCGACCTGAGCTGCGAGCGAGCCCGCATCGAGCTGCGGCTGAATGAGATCGAGAAGAAGCAGACGGCCATACGCACCGCTTGGCTGGAGCTGCTGCGGGCGCTGCGTGAGGCACGCGAGCTCTGCACCCTGGCCGAGGGCGTGGCCTTTGTCACCAACTGGATTCTGAACCAGGCCGAGCAGCTGCTCAGCCGGCAGCGCAGCGTCGGCAGCGATGTGCGCGCCTCCGAAACGCTGCGTGCGGCGCACGATCAACTGGAGCTGGAGTGCCGCGACACCTACGGCTGCTATGCAGAGCTGCTTTACAAGATCGAGCAGTTTGCCAAGGAGCGCGACGCCGCCCTGTGCCAGGATCTGCTCTCGCAGCGCGACTTCATGCAGTTTGTGTGCCGCTCCTTTGCCGAGCGCCTGGAACGACGGCGCAAGGTGCTGATGACGGCGCTGCGCTTCCATCGACTGCTAGAGCAGTTCGAGGAGCAGCTGCTCATAGCCAACCAGGCAGCCGATGCCGAGCCCAGTGAGTTGAGTGCCCCACAAGCGGAGGCCATGCTCATGCAGCTCAAGACCAGCCAACAGCTCTTGGGTAAGTCTCGCAGCAGAGCCGATCTCTGTGCCGCCGCTTTATGTGCAATCGTAACTATTTAATGGCCAACAGATTCCCAGTGAAAGTCTCTAAATTGTCGCGCTTGATGTAAATGAGTGGCTGTTACAGATATTCCAGCAGACATATAGATTGACGTAGCTAAAGATTACACCTAAGCGTGAAACATCAAACCAAAACAGTTTAGATGTCCCTTTAAAGTTTTGTCAATGGAAATTTGACTTGAAAAACTGTGATATCTTGAGATTGTCATTCACTTGATAATATTTAGCTTGACATAGTTTCAACAGAGATATCACTCATATGACCCACATCGATAAGGCAGCGCATAACAAATGAGCATGACCAAATATTCTATACATACTTAGAAGACCTCAAATTGGCTTCACACGACTATTTATAAAAATATAAAAAAAATTAAATAAATAAATCATTAAAAATAAATAAATAATAACAAAAAAAAAATAATAATAATAATAAAAAAAAAAAAAATAAATAAATGAAAATACAAAAATATAAATATAAATATAAAAAAATAAAATAAATACATAGAAATAAACAGTTAGAAAGGAAGAAATTTTAAGAAAGTTTTGATAACAAACCAAAAAATAAAAAAATAAAATAAAATAAATGAAAATAATAAATAAACAAGAAATAATTAATAAACAAAAAACAAGAAATTTAAAAAAGTTTTTTTATATAATTTTTATGAATTTTTCTTTTCTATTTGTTCGAATCGGCTCGATAACTTTTCCCCTATTTAATACAAGCAAAAAGGCAAATCTTTCCTTTACTTTATATTATAGTTAGGGTCATGCAATCCATGTTAGCTAAGCACTTGAACTTGTAGAACTTAGCAAGCTCTTCATATTAGAATCTCTTATCTTACCTCAGCTCCATCAATGCTTATCAACAGAGCAAAGTCTATTCACACCTAAATAAGTTTCATTGTGTTGGTTGCATTTACAACCAGCGGTTGCAACCGTTTGATTCCAACATTGATCACAATTTCCCCACTCACACACACACACCAACACACACATACATACACAGGCAACATCGAACGCGAACTTGTGCGCGAGGGCGAAAAGCTGAGCGACATGTTGGCCATGCCAGTGAAAGACGCCTTGGGCCGTGACCTCCAGCTGGACTACAGCAACGACATTGCCCAGCTGCGTCGACAGATCGAAGCGAGCCGCGAGCGCCGGCAGCTGTGCGGGCAGAGGCTGGCGCTGCAGCGGCTCACCTTGGAGCAGGTGACCCACATTCACGGCTACGAGCAGGAGGTGCGCTGCGCTCTCCAGTGGCTAAACGAGCTGTACGCGGTGCTGCTGCGCTGTCACTCCCATGTTGGCTGCAACATACACGAGATTCAGCTGCAGAAGGACGAGCTGCAGGGGTTCGAGGAAACCGGCCGGGTGAGTTTTCAGCCAACATTGCGAGAGAGAGACAGAGATAGAAGAGAGAGAGAGATCAGTTTTTGTGTGCGAATTTTTGCCGTCTTCCATTTCCCTTGCAGAGCATTTTCAACTACGGCTGCCAGCTGCTTGAGGCCGCGCAGACGCTGCGCCTCTGCTGCAAGCTGGAGCAGCCGGAGCCGGAGCAGTTTCAGCTGCAGCTGCAGCGCACCTGGCACAGTCTGCAGTCCATTGCCCAGGAGCAGATGACCCGGCTGCGTGTCTCTGCGGTCTTCCATCGCAGCGTGGAGGCCTACTACAGGCAGCTGCGCGACCTGCGCCCCCTGCTCACCCAGGAGCTGGCCTCCCAGCTGCAGCAGCAGCGCCAGCAGCACAACCGCAGCAGCAGCGGCATTAGCAGCGATGCCGAAGCCTCGCCAGAGCTCTCGCCAGCCGACGGCCTTGGCGCACGCCTGCAGCGCCACCTGTTGGCGAGAGAGCAGCTGCTGGTTGAGGTGGGTCGCATGGTGCGGCTGGGCCGGCTGCTCAAGAAGCGGCTGAAGGAGCCCTTTGTGCTGGATGCGCTCACGGGCAAAAGGTGAGTGAGATGCCATGTTACCACTAACACATTCCAGCTGAGGCGTCAGCGTGAGTGCACAGCGAGAGCGAGCGAAAGAGAGAGAGAGAGAGAGAGAGAGTGAGGAGAAACCACTCAGAGGCAAAAACCACTCAAATATCTGACTAATAATTTCTTCAGATAAAACCAAAATAAAAGCTGACAAAACTAAAACAAATCAACTCGACGAAAAGTGCCGCCAACTAAATCGAGAATTCGGGCCCCAACAGTCTATTTCGGTGCGTGATCCAGCGCAGAGCGTCTGATGCTCGACGGGAAGCGTCTTTGTCATAGTCGTCGGGAACACTCATAAATACATACACACGAGGCGAGGCAACTTGTCAAGCTGTCAAGTGAATGAAGCAGCCGGCAATCGCGCCATACGTACAGTATATATAGACTGTGGATATCTTTAGCTGGAAAACAGAAAACGGAAAACAGAAACGAGTAAACGTGTGCGTGTGTGCGTGTGCGTGTGCGTGTGCCAACAAGTGGGTCAAAGTGGAACTTTCCTTTTGTCGTGTGCTTAACATAAAAGTGCCTGCATAATTACATACACCAATTACTGATTACGGATCGACCCTTGTCTGGTGGGTGATCCTGCATAGTCGAGCACTTGCCGCAATTGACATTTGGCCGACTGGCTCGGAGCCAAACGCGTGTTCGGCTATTGCGTCAAACTACTTAATTGTGGGAGGCGCCAAGCGGCGGAAGCAGAAACTGAATCTGAAATGTTTGCCAGATTTCGGAATATCTTTGGCAAGTCCAAAGCCGACGAAGTGCCTACAATTGTCGTGGACGAGGCACCCGCCGAGGAATCGCCTGGCGCGCCCTTGGCCAGCGAGGAGGAGGACCTCAGCAATGGCCTTGAGCAGCCGCTGAGTGCTTCCACGCAGGAGCTGTCGCAGCTGCTGGATGCCATTAATCTAAGCAGCCAGCTGCCGGACATGAGCAGCGACGATACGGAGCAGGATGAGCCAAAGGACGGCGACGGCGACGACGAGGAAGATGACGATGAGACGGCAAGCACTTCAAGTGTTAAGACCAAGATAGCCAAGGCGTCCATAGAGCGCGACATCATTGTGGAGGACGCCTTAGAAGAGGAGGAAGAGGAGCCAGATGGCCCGCCAGAGCAGCCTGGCCAGAACAGCCTCGACAGGATTAAGGCGCTCATACGCAACGACAGCGAAACATATCCGCACAGCGACTACACGGACACCGATGAGCCCTCGCCCCTGCACTCGCGCACCGCCTCAGTGGACTCGACAGCCGAGCAGCCGCAGCAGCAGCAGTTGAGTAAACCCAATTTGTTTTCATGTGATTACAGCGTTGTGCCGGATGAGCTGCCGCTGGACAGCAGTCCGAGTCCGATGCACGACAGCGGACGCAACAGCAGCACGGGCAGCGGCGAGTCCATTCAGGCGGAAACACCAGCCACGTTGACTGTGACGCCGACGGGCAGCAATGACCTGGCCTGTGCCGCCATCTCGCACAAGTTGAGCGCAATTGCCGAGGTGGCCGAGTCCTTGGATGCGGTCATACGAGACTGCAGCGGCGCCGAGCTGGACCTGTCCACCAATGCCACCCACAAGAAGCTGGGCATGGCCAGCGAGGTAAGTGACCCAGGGGCTGAGCTGGGTGGCAGTTGCTGTCGCTTATGTTTGTTTTGGGGGCTCTTTCATTCGGTTTCCATTCGCTGCATGCAGGACTGGCAGTCGCGTTCGACGGAAGATGAGTCCTTTGCCACGGCCTCCGAGGGCAATTTTACGCCCAATTCGCATTCGTCTTCCTTTCAAACGGCCTCGGGCCGCACCAGCTCCTACATTGGCTCCGCCAAGAACTCCTTTGACGAGGCGGACGACTCGACGCTGAGCAACTTTGAAATACCCGAGCTGCCGCAGTCCCCAGTGAACATGTCCTTCGAGAGCTCCGAGTTGAGCTACTTCTCTGCACAGCAGCCTCTCAAAGCGGAGGATCAGGATAGCGTGGTGGGCGTGGCCGAGCTGCACAGCCAAAGCGTAACGCCCACGCCCGAAGAAGAGCAACAGCTGCAGCTGAAGCTGCTGGCCCAGCCCATCGAATCGGACAGCGAATTAGAGGCCTACGGCCTGGACGCGGCCCACATCAGCACCGAGCTCCTGCCCAGCGTCTCCACGGCCGTCACGCCGGAGGTGAGTGCCCAGTGCGCTGCCACGGCTGACAATGCGCAGCAGACGACGCCGCCAGCAGCGTGGCGCCGCAGCAAATACTACGAGAATATAACGAAGCAAACGATCAAGGGATTTCTCTGAGAGAGTCGCCCGCGCCTCCGGCGCCTCCTCGAGAGCCCCCCACTAGAACCCGCCTAATTAATATGCGCCATTTGCCTTTGCTCCGCTTTCTTCTTCTTTGTTGTTTGTTTGTTTTATTTCATTTCTTCTTTTTCTTTCTTGCCAAAAACGAATTTGCTGGCATTTTATTTAATTTTATGTCTAATTTTAAGTTCGCCTCTAATTTAGTTATTTTAGCGCATGAGCTAAACGAATGTCTTTGTGTTTATTGCTTTTTAGTTGTATTTATTTAAATTATGAAATTAGCCTAATTAATTCGTTTGTTTTGCTTGCGACAATTAGAGAATTCCAAAATAATTTAAACTCTATTTCTAATTTATTTAAAAGCACACAAATTATATATAAATTTAATTTTACTTTTTAGCTATTAATGAATTTTTATACATTTATTAAACACACTTTTTTAGTCACAAATAAGTCAGAGAATATAGCTGAATTGACAAATGAACAAATATACATTTCCATATAGTAATGCATTTTAGCCGTAATTTATTGTTGCATAACTTTTGGCTGCAGCTGTAAAAGCCAAAGCTTAACCCTTGGGCAGTCGAGCGGTTCAATGAGCACCCACAACACTTGCCTAATTTGAATTGCCTCGACCTGGTCTGCTCATAAATATTTATCAAATGCTTTTTAAGTGATTTTAATTGATGTGTGAGAGCTGTCACACTCACACATACACATATGCATATGTGTATGCATTTCAGCTACTTAAATGTCTCATTAATCTCAATAAAAACAAGTAAGAAAGCTCTAGTCGAGACTGCTCGACTACGAGATCCCCTGAACCCTTGGAGCAATAGATATTTCAATAATTTTTCGCGTCTTTCAGCTTACACAAGAAACACGCACACACACACACACAGGCATACATACACACACACGCATACATACACAAGCGCATACACACACACATACACATACACACACACATACACAAACACATACACACACATACACAAACACATACACACACAAGCACCCACGCATAAACACGCATGGGCTGCAGTGTGCGCTTACTATGAGAACTTAATTGTTTAATAACTTTTTTTATGGACGTACGATCTTCATGAAACTTTCAGATTATGATTATAACATGGATATGCATGTAATTGCCAAAGCACAAGTCTCTAGTATTTGAAATACGCTTTTTACAAAAGTGAGGGTGAGGGGGTGAATTTAAGGGTGGGGGGTAAATTTTAACAAAAACCGAAATTGTATAAATTGCATGTAAGCATACATTAAAAATTTGGAGACTCTAGCAATAAAGGTGTAGAAGATATAATTTTATAACTGGTTTTCGATAAGGTTTTTTATCGATAAAAAAAGATCGGGATGAGTTATCGAATTTTAATGATAAACTTGATATGCGCGCTGTAATTACGGACATTCTAAAAAAAATTTGAAGTCTCTAGCTCTTATATCTTCTGAAATCGACGCGTTCATACATACGGACAGACGGACAGACAGACGGACAGGGCCAAATCAACTCAGCTCGTCACCCTGATCAAGAATATATATACTTTGTGGGGTCTGCCACGCCTCCTTCTCCCTGTTACATACATTTCAACAAAACCATTATACCCTGATTTCCCATTGAAAATGGGTTCAGGGTATAAAAAATAAACATTATAAATAATATATACACAAAAGGGAGGGGTGACCCTTCTCTGCAAATGCGAGTTTTAGTTCAGAGTTCTTATGAACTGCCCCTCCCCTCCCTTGCTCAACTATGTACAGCAGTCAAGCGCCATGCAGCAATCAAATCAAATTGCTCGCTGCTCGGAGCTGGCCGCAAAGTATAATTCAATCAATTTTTGGTGCCGTTGATAGGCTGCAAAATAATAACAGAATACGTTGATTGGATGCAGCAACACGAACGGCACGAACTAAGCTGCCCCCCCGCCCTGCCCCTCGCCCGACCACTATCGCCCTCTCGTGCTGCATGCCTTTGGTCAGCGCTGCTCGAGCAGTGCCTGCCACACGCATTTTGAACGCTCAAGTAGCGTAAAACTGTGATGGGTGAGGGGAAAGGGGGAAGCGAGGCGGAAGCGGGTTAGCTGTGAATGCGGGCGGCCGCCTGTTGCATTCTATTAAGACACGATGCAGTCAGGTTGTGGATGTTGCCGTTGTTGTTGTTGCTGCCTCTTCGGTTGTGTCTGTTATTAAAGTACAAGCTATGCTTGAGCACATTGTTGCAGTTGTAGTTGTTGTTGTTGTTGCTGCAGTTGCTGTTGCCGGCGCAGGGCATTAAAAATTGAAATCATGAATTAACGACGCAACGAATGCCAAGAGCACTTGTTTATTTATGTCGTCACCGCCTCCCACTCTGCCAGCACCCGCTCTCACGCTGCCTCGCTCACTCGCTCTCTCTCCCTCTCCCTCTCACCCTCTCACTCCCAGCTCAGCTTGGCCCAGCTCAGCCGGCAAGCGAGCTGCGTCGTTTGAGAGCGCCAAAGCTGAGCGAATCGGTTAAGTGCCGGGCTCCCCCGGTTTTGGCACTCGCGCTCGCACTCGCACTGGCAATCGACCCGATCTCGCGGCGATCCGGCGGCTGCTGTCGTCCGGTTGAGCTGCTCAGTCTTGTTCGAAGTTCGCGTCGTTCGGTTGTGGCGCAAGCGGCGCGCGCGTTTTCTTTTCTTTTCAATCTATTTGCTCATCGATTCGTCGTGTTTCTCTGTTCGCTCGAGAACAACATCAAAATGTGCGAATAAAGTTTTTGAATAATGTAAATTTGGCATCGAAATGTAAATGAATTTCTGACGCTCGCCATAAATTAACAACTAATGGCATTGAATGCTAGATAAATTATATTTAATACAATAGCAAAAACACATACACAAACATACACACACATTTATATATATACAAAATTGATGCTGAGGCACAAATTGTGTTCTAATTTATTTATTGTTGTTGGCCATCGTCAAATCTAGAGACAAGACAAGAATTGCAAAAAGCGAAAGACACGAAAAATAAATATCATTTCGTTGACTAGCTTTTTGGGGCTGTTAGTTAAAATTGACGTTTGTCGGGGAGTTCGCTAGCGACAGGCTGGCAGGCAGGCAGGCAGGCAGACATCCAAAAATTCTGGCAGCCACGCCTCATTTCCAGGCATCTGCTGCATCTCTCTCTATCTATCGGTGTGTGTGTGTGTGTGTGCCGCATTTTTATAGTGGCTGTTTATTTTTAGAAAAAGTACAATTAAAATCATTTACATTGCCCCATACGAGAAATCGCTTCAAATGTTTTGGCCATAAAAATCAAGAAAATAATGAAACTAACATGGAATTACCTAATGCCACAGCCGGGCGCACACACACAGGGCAGCATTGGCTCACATTGCGTATGCGTAATATTTCAAAAATAAATGAAAGCTGCCATAATTTCTGCCAAACCGAAACAGTTGCAATTGATTGAGCAGCCAAGCGTCAGAGAAAGGGAGAGAGAGAGAGCAAAGGCACCCAACAGCCAAAAGGTTAACATTTTCAGACACTGCAACAATTTTTGGCTCATGTGCGCGATTGTATCTCGGTATCTCGCAGATACAATACAGCAACAATGATTAGCCTGACGCACATCCGCCAAATGTGGGCTATTCAAACAGAGGATGGCAGCAGCAGCAGCAGCAGCATCTGAGAATTACTCAATATGCGCGTAGTTCTACGTTTTAGTTTGATTTTCAAAAATAGCGCAAATTGAGCATTGTCATCGGGCCGAGCAAAGATCGGTGCGACGCACGCATCAAAGGCAGCGCTAAAAATTCGCTCGGGCGCATATGCAAAATACAGCTGTATAGGTGTACTCTTATATATTGTATATAAATATATAGATGTGTAGACATTGTTGTGCTTAGCACACAATAATAAACAGGCAGCGCGAGGCATGAAGTCATAGTCGATCTATTTGCCATAGTTCTTCGCTCAGAGCGTATTCAGAGTATTCAGTGTGTTGGGGGGCCGTCAGACGATCGCCAGCATTGATAGCGAGCGCGACAAACGAAACTCGAGGAAATTCGCGAAAACGAACAACGAAGCAACAAACCAAACCAAACTAAACTAAACTAAACTAACTTAAGCTAAACAAATTTCTTTAAGGGAATAATACAATAAATACAAAACGAAAACAAAATGCACAACAACTAAGCGAAAGACGCGCGCTATAATAAATACTTATATATATATAAAATAGAAAACAAAAGAAAACTAAACGGGAAAGATTAAACAACGCCCACGCCTACACACAAAACAACTCGAACACGTAGCCACTAAGCCGACAACAACACTCAACACACACACACACAGGGAGACAGAGGCAGAGGAAGAGGCAGCCACAACATGGAACGTCGTCAAACGTTAGACTCATCGATGTCTTCACTGTACTCGGCCAGCTCCTCGAATCGCCAGCTCCAGCTACAGCCACAGTCGCAGTCGCACTCGCACTCGCAGTCACAGTCGCAGCTAGACGCCTTCAATTATTCAGCAACAATGTCATCATCGTCGCCAACGCCGAGCCAGGCCACGACGTCCTCCTCGCTGCGTGCCACCACAATTGGCACCGTTGTCGTACGCTGTGGACCCATACAGCTGGTGATAGCGCTCTTGCAAGTGAGTTGTTGTTCTTGTTGTTGTTCTCGTTGTTGTTGCTGTTGCTGTTGCTGTTGCTGTTGCAACATGAACATTGTTGCAGATACCAATAGATAACTACGTCTTCAAGTAGCAAACGCTGCAATTTATGCAGCTACACTTGGCCGCTAAGTCAAATGGGCAAATATGTAGATGTTTGTCCTGGCCGAGCACTGAGATCTCAGTGGGCTATATAAATAAGATATCAGCGTAGTTTATTGCCCTTCTAGGCGATTTTCATGACCTCAAGCAGCGTGAAGATTTTCACGTTCATGTTTCTTGTGTTTGTAGCCAAGCGAGATATTTGTTATAGCAAAGCTGATTTGATTTTTGCACATCTTTGTTTTAAAGTCTCTTAACTTTCCCTCCTATTTAGCCTTTTTCTCTCAGTTTGGCAAATAGAACAGAATACCTTCCACTGATTATGAATTTATTAAATTTTTCTCTGATTCTATCCCCTTATAATTCTGCTTTTGGTGGGGTTTTTTTTTCGCGGGTTTTTTATGATGTAGAACTGATGTAATTCCTCTCTTTTACACTAAGAATTTCCCACTAACTCTTTTGATCATGTATTATTTCAGACTTTCTGTTCCTTTCTCTCAAGACTTCTCATTTTGTGGCCCTTTACTCTCTCTCTCTCTCTCTGTTTAGCTATAACTAATTCCTTTACTCCATCTCACTCTTTCTTTCTCTCTCTCTCTCTCTCTCTCTCTCTTTGTTTGGATTTCTTGTTATACCAATACCTCCGTCATATGTATATCATCCATTAAACTTGTATAGCCCTTAACCTTTCGTTCTTACGTGTCTTATTAAAGTATAAGCTTCCATTCTCTCTCTTTCCCCCTCTTTCTTTACCCTATTTGCACCTTATTTTGGTATTCATAAATATTGAACATTTTACATATCACATCTTTAACACATAGTTGATATGCCTCCAAAACTCTGGCTCCCTTGACGAGGCCTATAAGAAACAACTCCGCAACAACTCCGAAATAATCAAAAGGCAATTCAAATATTTGAGCTTTATTTCGACTAATACCAAAAACTGGTTGCTAAATTGGTTTGAAACCGGCTTCAATATAATTTCCGTGCCAATTAGCACATTGAGCGCCCCACAACGAAAGCAAAAGTTGTTGATAGCACTCGTATGAGTAGAGTGTGTATTTATTTACTTATTATGTCTGTCTCCCTCTCTCCCTACCTCTATCTCTCTCTCGCACTCAGCATGTATTTGAAACTAAAACAAAGGGTTCAAGGTTGTCTGACATCAGCGGAGCGAGCGTGCGCGTTCTAACGTGACAAAAGAAATGTATCTGCAAGATACTTTGGCAATTAGGCGCAGCTGCTACCTGCACGAGAACATACAAAATTATATATATACATCTGCATGAATAAAAAACAAAAACTTGCTACACAGAGTGAAAGGGGAGCAGAATACCAACAACAACCGCAAGAAATCAATGGGAAACCTTAGGGCCTCACATGCGTAGCGAAAATTGAGCCAAAATAAATCTGTGGCCTGAACTTGAGCTGAGTTTCGGAGAGTTTTATGACCCAGACCAGACAACGCTCGATAATTATGGAAGACGCCAAAGTTTTATGCCACGGGCGTATTTATTATTTTCGTTGTTCATTCAACTCGTTTAGCCAAAAAGTCATTGAATTTTTTTTTTTTTCATTTTTTTTGGCCACTTTGTGCCACTTTTTCGACAACAATTTGAATGGGCTGCTCAAAGCAAACGCTCTGCATGTGTTTAGCATTTGATTTGATTTACACAATTCGATATGAGTCAGTGGAGGGGCGAGAAGTTTGTAAAGCGCTTTTCAGCACGTTTTCATATTTCGGCAAATACATCCCAAAAAGAATTCTGCGAACTGAAAGCAATATGAAAAGCTGTGGACCAACACCCACACACGGGCGCTGGCAACAGTTAAATTGAAATTGATTTGTCGAGGACTTACCTGTTGCAGCGCTCGCCAAGTGCTGGAAAAAAAGAAATAAATGGAATAAAAATAAAGCAACGAAAAATGAATTTCTGTTCAGCGGGCAGGTAAACAAATTAGCTGACTCCGAGAACAAAGTCAAAATAAAATTCCAGAAAAAAAAGCAAACAGATGTGTGTAGTTAGCATAGATATGTATGTATATGTATGTATATGCATATGTCTATGAATAAATACATACACTCAAACAAAAGGCGTGGCAGATAGCTTAAAGATACTTTTCGATGAGCTCAGTTTTTTTTTTTGTTCCGTTTGTTATTGTTATGTTTGTTATTGTTATGCTGAAAGGAAGCGAGTGTGAGAGAGCGCACGATGGGGGAGGCGGAAGCACATCCAAAGTTATGGATGGCCCGGGAAAAGCATGAGGCAACAATAACTATGTTAATAAGTTCGAGTACTTACGCATATGTCAAAGTTTCAGTTACAGATAAATATTTAACTCTTTCTCCTCGAAGTTTGCGTAAGTTTGATTGCGTTTGCTCAGCAGCAAAGTTTCTGTTGCTGTTGCTGTTGCTGTTGAAGAGCAGCTGTGCCCGGCTGAATATTTTAAAAGGCAATTTCTGTCATACAAACACTGTGTTGGCAATTGCTAAGATAATAGCAGCTGCTTCCCCTGCCTGCCATCGTGCTTGCTGAAACTCTTCTATTGGCCATTTTTGGCCATTTCGAAAATCAGCTGGACTCTCGAGTCTCGTATCTCATCGACATGATTTACATTTTATGCTTTCCTCCATCTAAATCAGCATCTTTTGCTACGTATCTGCCATCTGAATGATGGCCCAACCCCTGGCCAATGGAATTCATTTACTCGACACACATGTAACTCTTGGGCAACGCATCAATCTCAATGGCTTTAAGAAATTTACGCAAAGGTTTATTATCTTGGTGGGCACTGTTTGTTGTTCTTGTTGTTGTTCTTGTTGTAGTTTTCATGCTCCAAATGAAAACATTTCTATAAAAAAATATTTACAATTGATACAAATTGTTTCTCTAGGTTTGTTTAGTTTGGCTTCTCATGTAAATTTCATGGGCTGGTCAGAGATGGACGGCAGCCAATTAGAAGGCCGAAACAAAGCAAACAGACCACGAAACCAACTTCAAAGGGGACCCCAAAGATTTACGTATTCCGCTTAGACTCACTCTAAATAAATAGTTCCCTGAAGCGTGCCGAGCGTGCAGACGCCTCCAGTTGCTCCATAATTGGAACTAATGCGCGAAATTAATTTGGCATTAGCATTGGCTAAGACCGTTTGATGGCTAAAAACATACATATATATATGGCATATAAGAGGAATTGGTGCGCAAAGGCGACCTGCTTTAGGCGGCTGAAGATACTCGAGATCCATTGTTGATTCGCTCTGATTTGCAATTGAAGCGCAGCCATGGACCAGGGCAGCGCCACTAATTGAATTTATGGCAATTTCATTTGTAAAAGTCGCAGCTTTTCACTCATAAATTGCGCCGACATATGAGCAGCACACACACACATACACACACCTCTGTAGCTAAGTTATGTGCCGTCGCTTTGGGCTGGCGTGGGTGAAACGCTACAGCTGCGCAAAGCACGGACACTCAGCCAGAGTCAAAGTAAGACTCAGAGCTGAAGCTAGAGCTGGAGCTAGAGCTGGAGCTGCAGCTGAAGTCGGGCCTGGCAAAAGAAAGCCGTGTGCCAAGTTAGAGAAATGTTTACGACGCTTGGCAGGCACATAAATTTACGCATGAAAAGCTGCGCATTCCACTCGCACTTGCGACGAGGGCTGGGCTAACCGAAAATCACGACCAGAGTCACGATTGTCACTGTGATTTATGGCACAACGATCACACACCGTGATTTGCCGCCTGATTATGCGCTCAAAACTAAAATCCATAAAAGTCACAGCATGCCAACAAACTCTCTAAGGCGAGCTGTAAAAATTCGCAATTTGCGAAAAGCAATTATTGACGAAGATTAAAGTCTATATATATGTATAAAGTCTATATAGATGAACAAGAAAATGTTTAATGGAGCTTGCAGTTGCTTCTACTCGACTCGAACTTAAGTTCTTCTTTTGGGCAAGTTCTGGCTTATTTTTATCTGTCTGCAGTTTGACCTATTTATAGCTGGTATTCCCTATCTTTTATCATTATGGATTTTCCTTTTCAAGCAGTAGCAGTTCTCATTTATATAATATAGTTAGGTATTTATATATAGTCATAATTATTAGTTATTTACTTTTATTTCATTCTGCATAAACATTTTTCACGCTTCATCTAACCAACTGGATTAGAGTAGAGAACTGTGTGTGCAGCCCTCGTCAAGGCGCAAGAGGTGGCGCTGGACAATGTCAACATGTCCAGTGCTAAAATGCCAGAGATGTTAAATAATGCAGACACTGTTGCCAGTTGGCAGAGACCGGCTTCGCCTTGGCAGCAGCTGGCCATCCCGTCGTCTATCGGCGGAGCTAATGCAGCTCCTACTTAGCGCAGCTGACAAAACAGTTTTGGCACGCACTGATTGATAATCGAAGGCAACGGCATAAATTCAGGCGAAGTAATCGCGGCATCCCAGCCAATATTCGAGCCCGGCTGCATCTGCCAGCCGAAGTTATCTGCGGAGCAGAGCAGCTGCCGTAATTACCAGGCACGTTTTCTGGTTTTCGGGTAGATGCGAAATGTATTGCATGTTTACATGAAAACTGATATTTGCCGATAAACGTTCAATGAAAGTCGACGCTCGACGATGGCTGCTGCAACTGCGGCTTTTGGCTGCTGCTGCGAGTCGTGGTTAGCAATTTGTACAAACAATTATAGAAATTATCTCTCGCCTGGTTGCGAATTAAATTGAAATTTAAATTGCATTCGATTGGAGCGATGCGATTGCAGCGAGAGACACTCTCTCTCACTAGCTCTCTCTCTCTCTCTCTCTCTCTCTCTCTCTCTCTCTCTCTCTCTCTATGCTAGGTGACTGCTGCTGCTGCTGCCTGGGAACTGGCCAAGTGCGAGAAACAAACACAGCACAGAAATAACTGAAACATATTTGATGTTTATTTTGTTTATTGTACGCGTATTAATAGAACTCTAATGTCTGACATCACACGCCAGCGACGCGAGCTAACCTTTGTTAGATCATTAAGGCTGACACAATGCAAATTAAAGCAAACAAGTAAGAAGGCTCCAGTCGAGACTGCTCGACTAGGAGATACCCTGAACCCTCCAAACTGATATTCTAATCATTCTGGACTTCTTTTATGCACACATACATACACATGCACGTATAAGCACGCGCTTTGCAAACTGCGCAGCTAGCAGCGGCTGCGCTTGGGCTGCACTGCAGTGTGGGCAATATAACGAGAATTTATTTGTTGAATAATTTCTTTTGTAGACATACGATCTTAATGAAACTTTTAGAGCGTAATCATATGGCTTAAATGTGTGTACATTTCAAAGCACAAGTCTCTAGTACTTGAAATGCGTTTTTTACAAATTGGGGGCGAAGGGGGCGTGGTATCCAAAATCTGTAAATTACAAAATCTTTGTATCCATTAACTTTATATACAACGCAAATTTGAAGTCTCCAGGTCTAAAAGTGTTCAAAATAAGCTGAAAAAACATTGTCGATTTTTCGATTATTCTCGATAAAAAAGTTATCGGATGAGTTATCGAAAAAATAAAGCAAACTTGTACTGCCTATGGTATACACGAGTATGCTTGCCAAATTTCAGCTCTCTAGCTCTTATATCTTCTGAGATCCTTTTGCTCATACGGACGGACGGACGGACGGACGGACGGACGGACGGACGGACAGACGGACAGGGCTATATCGACTCAGCTCGTCGTCCTGATCAAGAATATATATACTTTATGGGGTCTGCGATGATTCCTTCTGCCTGTTACATACTTTTCACAAAACCATTATACCCTGATTTCCCATTTTCAATGGGTTCAGGGTATAAAAAACATAAAGCAATGTTTTATGACACAAATCTAGCCGAGCTGAACGGGTATAGCCGGGGGCGCAATGCTCTACAAATGAGCCGAAGTCGAAGTTACATTGTTGAGTAAATAGTTTCAATAGCAAAGTGATGCACTACGGGATACCCTGTCTTTGAGTTGATACCAACTCTTATCTCTCGGAGAAGTTTATGTGATTTAGAATAAACAAAAACTAATCATAGCTAAAAAGATTCATACTAAAATTCATCAAATTTTGCCTCAGATCTATTTATTTATTTATCCAAATCAGAAATATTTTTCAAGCAGCCAATATACCCTCTCTATACCCATTGAAACGAATTTTTAAATAAACAATAACAATGTCGCACAAATCATTTGCATATGCGTATTTGCTAAATTTCCAAATTTTTGCCAATTCGCACACAGACAATACGCTAATGCCCAGGCTAATGCTAATGCGGTTTTTATAGCATTTGTCTATTTGTTCCAACTCTTATTGCTCTATGCTCTGCAATTGGCAGTGTGTGCGGGTCAGTGAATGATTGATTTATGTATTTTTAATGGACTCAATTCCATTGATATGCAGCGCACACGCTGGCCATGTGGAGCAGTCAAGTATTCCAGGGAAATGTACATACATATATAGAGCTGAAGTACCTCTCCCCATATATATAAGATATATGGTTTATCACAGTTTAACTTTAGCTTAGCTATAGATAGTCCAACGGACTGTTTGCAATTTGCGGCTAGTCGCGTGTCGCGAATCGGCAATTGTTTGAATCGCTAACGTTTTCCAATGAGAATCCGCCAACGCCCACGCTACAACGCGTGCAGAGCTGGTTCGAGATGCTCAATCAAATCATCAAAAAGCCGGCCTCTGCGCACTAATAAAAGATACAGACAAAAAATAAAAATGAAAAAAATAAAAGCGCGCAATGATTTCATACAAACGATAACCACGTCAAGGTAATTTTATATCGAAATCGTGTTCTACCCGCTGACACAAAGTATTAATTTAAAAGCCAAAAACGTGTTTGGGGCTAAGCGCCTCAGAAGTGGGCTTAGACGGACGGACAGACTGGGCTGGACATACCCGGCTGCCCATGGGAGCTCTTGGGCATTATATCATCGCTGTATCCTACTGACATGATCGTCTGAGACTTCCGTCTCGTTACCGGAGCTTAGCCAAATGGTGTCCAAACTCACTTTATAAATGGCCAAAATGCACACACACACACACACACTGGCACACACACATACGCAATTTGAATGGCCCGCTGCGTGTGGCACGCTGAAATATGATTCAACTGAAAATGTTGCAATGAATGAAGCGCCGTGCGCAGAGTCGCGTATGAATATATCGCATACACGTCTCTGTATTCGTACTCGTATATGAATATAGTTATGGTCTATGGCTGCCTATAGTGATGTCATGCCATATATGGTTCACATTTCAGTTAGACGACTCTGACGTGAATCGTATTTTGGTATAACGCTGCCCGTTACATCAACTTGAATCATCCGGAGCCAACAATTTTTGCATATTGAAAACTCACTCACGTCCAGCTAGTCGAGCTGGGGCTAGAGCTGGAGACAGAGCCCGAGTCAGACGGCCGACTGCCCCTGGGCGCCAATGTTGTAATTTCAGTGTAATAGCACGGTTATTAGTTTTCATTGTAATTGATTGATTACGGTCATTAGTGAGATGGTTGATCTTGAGCGTATGCATTGGGAAACGGCAGCTGTGCGCGCTGTGGGCCCACAGCAAACAAATTAAAGTTCAATTTAATCGACGGCTAAACGATGCGTTCCGCGCCAGATATGGTTAAGCGAGGCAGACATAAAAAACAATAACAATAACGTCAGACGGCGAGCCCTAGGGGAGAGCGGGCATCAAAACATTTGAGATTGTCGTGAATGTCAAACGAATTGACACCCACGCACGGGCGCTGCTTAAGCATTTGATGGGGCAGACGCTGCCGCTAAGAAATGCCAGCGAGTGGCTTTCACTGGGCGTAGCAGGAGGGGTGGTTGGGCAGCAGCTGAAATGCTCTCCATGCTCCGCGTCATGTGGCACTTTTTCTTCCAGCAAACTGGAACCGCATAACTCGGGCCAAATATGTGTGAGCAGCAGCAGCAGCAGCAGCAGCAGGAGGAGGCGGGCAGGCAGCCAGGCCGACTGGCAGGGTATTCCAGCTAGCATATACATATCAACACATGCGCATCCCAACAGGAAAAACTAACGGATGCCATTACCATATAGAGCCACAGCTGACCTTCATTGCAATCACACACAGACTCCAATAGAGTTGGGTACTGTTGTTATTCTTCCAGTTGTCGCTGTTGTTGTGCATCGATAACTCGACGACTACCAAAATTAGAAGCTGCTGTGCAGCATTGCCGTCGCCTGAGCAGGTTTCGATGTCAACGACTTGTTTCATGAATGAGAACGCAGCATTGGCGGCGACTGAGCGGCAGAAGGCCGTGAACGTGACTCTGAATAATATTTTCAAGAGTCACATTTATGAGGCTAAGGGTTAGGTTTTATAGAAATAAAAGTTGAACTCTCATTCATGAGCTTCTCTTCAATTGCTTTAAATATTCTATGGAAAGAGTCTGCACATTTCTCTTAAAGACAGCGCGCCCTTCTGAACGCCTCTCTCTGCACTTCTCAAATGGTCAAGGTCTACTTCAGGTTTCATAGCTATCTTGCCTTACTCTTATAGCTTTTATTCATTTAACAACCCATTCACAGAGTCCCGAAAAGATTTACATCAAGGTTGTGGAACTGGAGCCAAAGATCACGGCGCTCGGCGACAATCTGGATGAGTCGCTGCACATGCAAAGAGAGCACGATGAGACGCTGCGCAATCTACAGGTAGCTAAAAGAGTCCACCAAATAATCCCAAATATATAACAAAGTGTTTCATACTCATTTTAGAACCTGCCTGGGCCCATGGACGAGTTCGTGCAGAAGGCCGACAAATTGCTGGCCAGCAAACGCATCAGCTCGGAGCTAGTCAATGCCATGGCCGACACACTGAACATCATCTGGCAGGATATACTGAATCTGCTGCAGGATCGCCAGCACATTCTGCACCTGTGCACACAGTTCCACGACAAGATGACGCAGTGCTTCATGCGCATGGATCAGCTGGAGGGGGCCTGCCACGAGGCAGCGCTGCCCGCTGAGGTGGCTGGCGTCCAGGAGTTCCTCAACAAATTCAAGCAGCTGCGCATCGACATGCTAACCGGCGTCATGGCGGCGCTGAAGGATGGCAACGAGCTGCTGGCCCAGCTGCAGGAGCTGGAGAAGCTCGAGACGCTGGACACACGACCCGAGCACATCAAGCGGGATGCAACTCGTGCCGTGCATCAGGTGCAGCAGTGGCTGGAGGCGCTGCACGATCGTCGCAACTCCCTGGAGCTGGCCTGGCAGACGCGCAAGACCCAGCTGGAGCAGTGCCTGGCCCTGAAGCTGCTGGGCCGAGAGCTGCTCGAGCTGGAGTCGGCCCTGCAGCAGGCTAAGCACGAGCTGAACACCATGTACAGTCTGGGCGAGTGCGAGCACACGGCCAACCAGACGCTGCTCAAGTACCGGGAGTGGAAGCAGCAGGCCTTGCTCCTGCGGGATCGAGCGCTCAAGATCACCCGCGCCAAGGAGAAGGTCCAGGCGCCGGGCTACTTTGCTGGCGACGAGGATTGCGCTCGCGCCTACGCCGTGCTGAGCATCTGCACGGAGCACCTGGATCTGGTGGATCAGCGCGAGCATTGGCTCCAGCAGTCGCGCGACTTCTTTGCCAAGGCGGAGCACACGCTCAGCGTGCTGGAGAAGCTCGAGCTGGAGCTGGCCAGCGTCAAGCTGCCGCCCAACTCGCCCGAGAGCTATGCCATGTTCGCCAAGGTATCCCGCGACGTTCGCACCTTCACCGAGGAGCCACTGCGTCTGGGCTATGGCATCCTGGACGAGGTGGGCCGCACGCAGCCCGAGACACAGGGCATCAAGCGCGTGCTGGACGAGCTGGAGAACCGCAAGGCGTACGTCGAGGGCATCTGCGCGAACAGCAGCGAGGATCATCAGCGCGTGCAGCGCGCTCTGAACGAATTCCTGGCGCAGCACAACGAGCTGCTCGCCTGGCTGCGCGCCTCCGGCCAGCTGCAGCTGCAGCAGAGCGTCAACATGGGTCGCAATCTGCATCAGGCCAAACAGTTTCTGCTGCAGCATCACGAGCTAATGCAGGATCTGGAGGTAACTTGAAAAGAAGACGAAGCTGGAAGAAGCCTTTGCTCATCAATGTCTATTCTCACACAGATCAAGGGCGAGCTGATTAATCTGCTGCTGGAGTCCATCAAGCAGCACCTGGAGTCGCTCAGCCCGCAGCAGCGCTTCGACGTGGACTCGAAGGCCGAGGCACTGCACAAGCACTGGATTGAGCTGAAGGATCTGGTGCTGAAGCGCGTCGACTACGTCTCCCTGCTCATCGAGTTCTTCGAGCAGGCCAACGAGCTCTCCAGTCAGCTGGACCATCTGCAGCGCCAGCTGCTGCAAACCCCCGACGAGCACAAGCTGCAGTTCCTACAGGCCACCTGGGCCAACATCGCCGCCAGCTACGCGGAACTCAAGTCGGCCGGCCAGCGATTCGTCAACCTAAAAGTCTGTATTGCCTTCGCCATAAGTTATACCTATTATTGATATCCATCTAGTTCTCTTTTTGGAATTCTCTAATGTCAGGGCAGGCCTTTGCATGAGTTTCATTTTTCTACTTCTTGACTAACCGCTGATGTCAGCTGCTGGCAGCTGGCGGCTGGCAAACATTCAGGCACTCTGTCACATCCAGAGCAGACAGAGCACATAATATGCTCCAACATGCTGCACGCTGGCTATTTTTAGTGCACATTGCGAATTTGCAAAACAAAAACCAAAGTACATTGCTCGCTTGCTTTGTTTATGCTGCTGCCCTAACTAAATAGGCATCGTAACTATTTCTTAGAGTTGGGCACTTTAGATGAATAATCAGAGAGAAAAAAGCTGGAAATAATTAAAATTATTTACTGAGTAGCAGAAAAAAAAAAAAATACCAGAAAATAGAAAATAAATTATTTAAGTTGCTAAGATAACAAAAAAAAAATATAAAAATCATGGGAAAAGAAAATAATAAATATTTAATATATTTGACTTTAGATTCCTAGCATAAATCATATATTTAAAGCCAATACAGCATTGGCCTAGATATCTTTAGTGTGGCATAATTTGATTACAAATTTCCCTCGCACCTCTTTAAGATCTCCATCAACAGTTTAATAAGAGTATCTTCCATGGAGAGCTAAGAAAATGTATAATTCAAGTGCTGATTGCATCTTAGCCGAGCTGTGCAGCAAATGCTTTGTACCTGCCAGCTAGGGCACATAAATTTCCAACAATATGATTTCGGCTGGCTATAGCCACACCATAAACATATATTTTAGAAACGACAAGCCATTTTCCCTCTTACATGCAGCCGATGGAGTAGAGGGGGAGAGGGGAAGCCTGGCGTGGTGGTGTTATAGCGCCAGAGTGCGGCAGTCGCATACAAAGATTTGAAATTAGAAAATTCGCTTGGCTGCCAACGCCTCGAGTCGAGTTGAGTCCATAAATAAAAACAGGCAATTTGCGCAGCTCGTCTATAGATAGAGAGGGAGAGAGAGCGATAGAGTGCGAGGGAGAGAGGGAGGTAGGGGGAGAGGTATCGTGGTTCGCGTCTGGTTCGGCCTGGACTCTGGTGCGCCAGAACGCGTCAGACCCTGATCACAGGCAGATGCGTGCCACGCGCCACGCGCTTTCCACGAATTTTCCAACTTGTCAGCCAAGACACTTGAGCAAGAAATTATAGAAAAGCCAAAAAGGCAAACGCAAAACTAAAATAAAAAGCCAAAACGAACAAAATAGAAGAGTAAAGAAATAGAAACAAACTGAAACTGATTTCATTTTATGCTATTTTTAACGACATCGCCGCGTAGATTGTGGATCCATATCTCGAGACGAAGCCCTCGGTGCAGGCAGTGGAGGAGACGCTGAATGGCTTCAGTAAGCGGCAAGTCGACGTGACGAGCAGTCTGGAAAATTGGACAACGACGATTGCGGAAAAGCGCGAAGTAGAATATCTGCTAGAGAAAGTCATGAGCGACAACGAGGAGGTAATGAGGAGACGCACAACAAATCGAAATGAGTTTCCCATTTTAATGTTTCACACATTTTCTTTAGACCGTGGCCAAGAGCACGCAGGTGGACACACAGCTATATCCGGTGTTCAGCACACCCAGCTTGGACTCCAAGCAGCTGCTGACGAGCACGCGCGAGAAGCTGGGCCTGGTGACCCAGGACATTGAGCGCGCCCAGGAGGAGATCCAGCAGCGCATACAGACCACGCTGAGCATACAGACCAAGGACCAGCAGTCGCTGGCCAAGATCGAGCAGGTGATCAACAATCTGCGCATGCTGAAGGCGAAGCTCGATGGCATCAAGTACGACTATCGCACGCTGCTGGAGAGCGTGCTGCAGTTCCTCGAGAACATCGTGCAGCTGCGCCGCGAGATCGATGCGTATTTCGCCAGCCGACAGCAGTCGGCCGCAACGGGCCCGGCCTCGGGCGTGGAGCGCACCATAGCCGAGCACGAGAAATTCCGCGATCAGTGCATGGATAAATTTAGATCGTTAATCACACAATCCGAACTGCTGATCGATCGTGTGCGCGTATTGGAGCCGCCGGGCGCTCGCGAAATCGACACTGATCGCATTTTGAAGTTGTTGGAGAATTTGCGCATTCACTTCGAGTCGAACAGCAGCGCCACCATGTCCACTCTGGAGCGTCTCGAGAAGATCGAGCAGTTCCGCACCGACCTGGAGGATATCGATCGCAGTCTGGACAGCGTCAGCAAGCAGCTGCACGATATTAATGGACAGAGTGTGGATAGTCTGGCGGCTGCCAAGACCACGTCGCTGGCATTCGAGTACTTTGAACGTACCATAGAGGTGAGTGAACTCGAGGCGCGTTGAGCGTGAGGCGCTCTCGGCTTCTCCTTCGTCTTCTTCTTCTACTTGGCTAACAGACAGATTCAGCTGAAAGGTATTTAATACTAACCTCAATCTTATAGTGTTCAATGCCCAGATTTGTGAAATCGACGCCTCATCAGCGACGCTGGGGCCAGACAGCGCATACGTTAGAGGTAGCCATTGCGAAGACCCAGTTGTAAACCATCTGAATGCATGTGGCAAGAGTTTCCCTTACCCATTTCCCCTTTCCCTTTGCGTTTGCCTTTGCCGTTGCCTTTGGCTTTGGCTTTGGTTTTTGCATTGGCTGTCGCCTCATTTTGGGTGGCCAGAACTCAAAATGCTTTCCGTATGGAAGCAGCCCCGGCACATTCATCAAATTTCCAAATGCGTTGAGACATTTTCGAAAATAAGTACAAATTCAAATACAGCTTTCAAAATGTTGTTGTCGCTGTCAGCGCAGCGTTGAATGGACAGCAGCAGCTGTCGTTAGTTTGTAATTAAAAACTTGAGAAATACATCTTGCAACTAGTGCGCCAGCAATAGATATAGATACAGATACAAATACAGCCACAGCTACAGCTACAGCCAAAGATACAGCTACACAGACAGCTAGAGATATGAATATTTGAATGCTTGGCACTTGGCTGTTTTGAAATTCACTCCTCTTAGCTGCACATTTGCCGTTATAAATTGCTTTTGACGTTCTGATTTTTATGGACTTTTTGCCTGGGCAGCCCGTGCACAAGTATCTATATCGCTAAAGCCCATTTCGGCCTTTCGCCCAGACATTTGTGTTAGCTGCGGCCGCTTAATGGGTTAATTAGAGAATGAGCTGCTGTAATGAATGCTATTTGGCAGCCTTTTAAAACGAATTTCCCTCGCCTCTTCTTCCATTTCGCCAGCTGCTCGAGAAGCGCATCGAGAAGTTCACGGAGAGCACGCGGCAGCAGCTGCTCATTAGCAATCCCGAGAGCGAATCGTATGTGAAGGACGAGCTGCGCAAGCTCAACGACAAATGGCAAAGCTTCAAGGATCAAGTAAGGCAGAAACGAAAGAGCCTCAATCAGGCCAACGACTTCTTCGAGGTGGTCGAGAAGGTATGTTGATAATCAGTCAAAGCATGCCCCTAGTCATATCTCCACTCACATAAATCTCTCAATTGCAGATCGATGCCGAGTACCGGGAGATCAGCTACTTCTATAATAGCGTCTCCAACAAGGTGCCCTACTTGCGCGACGCCGTCGAGGCCTCGAATCTGGTGAATGACATTGAGAAGTATGTGACCAGTCGAGAGCCGGCGCTGCGTGCCAAGCTGGACAGCGCTGCGCAGTGCGCGCACGATATGAACAAGGTGTCGACGCTCTACAACGACGTGATGAACATCTTCCAGTCGTTCATCAAGCTGAAGACGGACATCAATACCGTGCAGGAGCGCCTCAAGCAGGAGCAGCGTCAGCGCGAGCAGCGGGAGCAGGAGGCACGCGATCAGGCCGAGCGCGAGAAAGCGATTCGTGAGGCAGAGGCCAGAGAGCGTTTGGCGCGCGAGGAGCAGGCGCGCCTGGAGGCGCAACGTCAGCAGGCGGCCATTGAGCAGGCGCAGCGCGAGCTGGCGGCCAGGCAACTGTCGCTGCGCGAGCAGGCGGTGCGCGAGGAGGAGGCACGACTGCAGGCAGTGCGTGAGCAGGCGGCCAGGGAGCAGCTGGCCAGGGAGCAGGCAGCGCGCGAGGAGGAGCAGCGCATCCAAACGCTGCGCGAGATAGCCAAGCGGGAGGAGGAGCTGCGCTTGCAGGCGCTGCGCGATGAGGAGGCGCGCTTGCATAACAAGCGCGAGGAGGAGTTGAGAGTGAAGCGCGAGGAGGAGATACGGCTGCGGCGCGAAGAGGAGTCCAGGCTGCAGCGCGAGGAGGAGGCCAGGCAGAAGCGAGAGAACGAGTCGCGCATTCAGCGAGAGGAGATCACGCGGCTGCAGACGCTACGAGATCAGGTCGACCAGCAGCGCATCGTGACGGAGAACATACGCAAGGATATTCAGGTGAACCAGATCTTCACGGAGCTGCGCTACGCCTCGCCGCTGTTCGTGCGCCCGCTGAAGGATGCGCTGGCCCGCGAGGGCGAGCGCTTCGTCTTCGAGTGCGAGGTCACGGGCACACCGGAGCCGAGCGTCGAGTGGTTCAAGGACGGCATCAGCATTCAGAGCAATGCGGACTACAAGACCAGCTTCGACAAGGGCATCTGCCGTCTGGTCATCGAGGAGACCTTTGCCGCGGACACGGCTCGCTTCAGCTGCCGCGCCTCCAACCTGGTGGGCACCTGCGACACCAATGCCACGCTGACGGTGCGCGAGAATGCCGCCGAGCTGCAGCTGGTGCCGCCGCGCATCCTGCGCTTCCTGGAGAGCGGCAAGGCCACCGAGGGCACCGCCTTCCAGTTCTCCTGCGTGGTCAGTGGCGTCCCTCTGCCCACCGTGCAGTGGTTCAAGAACGACAAGTGCATCGACGACTCGCCGGACTACGTGATCAGCTACAACAATGGCGAGGCCACGTTGCGGTTCGACGAGGTGTTCCTCGAGGACGACGCCGTCTACACCTGTAGCGCCTCGAATCCCGCCGGAATCGAGCACTGCTCGGCCAGTTTGATCGTAGAACGTAAGTGGGGAACATAGTAAACATTCACAGTTCGGCTCAAATGAACTCAGAATCTCGTTTTCGCAGCACTCGAACCCACTGAGCTGCCCTGCTTCAAGATGCCGCTGCAGAACGCCATGGCGCGTGTTGGACAGAAGATCAAGATGGAGGCCTTGGTCACTGGCATACCGCAGCCCGAAATCTGCTGGCTCCACAATGGCAAACCATTTCAGCCACGCGACTCAAAAGTGAGTACAAACCGTTGATGACATTTGGGGAAAATTCTACTAGTCAGAAAGGAAAATTTTCACGAAATTCCCAGAGCGAAACTTTAAATACTCTCACCAAAAATATTGACAGCTGGCGAAGTGGGTGCTGTTGCTATAATTACTAGGTCATCTCGTAGTCTATGTGGCTCTCTCCCCTGGGATGAAATTTTCTTCTTTGGAAATTCCATGCCCAACTGTTACCCTCATTCTGTCTGCCATCAAATAAATATATGCATATATTTGTGTATTGCGAAAAAGAAATGGCACAGCGCACAATTCCCCAATGGCGCGATCCCACAAATGATATATACATATATATACATATATATAAGTATGTATGGCTTTATGTATAGTATAAACAAACTTTGCTGGAATTGCAAAAATGAAAAAAAAAAAGGAAAAAATCAGTCAGAAATTTTGCAGTGGGCGTAACATATGTACGTATGTATATATATATATATGTATGTATAGATGTGAATGAATATGTGATAGTTCCATAGAATATGAAATGAACATGTTTAATTTCTTGATTCGCTTTCGCTGCTGACGTCAGCGTTTAGTTGTGCTGGAGGCCCCCTCACCCCGCATCTTGAGCCTATTGCAAAAAGCAGAGCAAATCTGTATATCAGAGATAAACTATAAGATTCAAGGCAAATGTTTTAAAAATAAGCCGACGCATAGTATACACTGCATAACTATAAATTACAGGCTAAGAAGTCGCCAGCCATATAGCTGCAATAATTTGTTTGGTTTTTGTGTTGTTTTTTTTTTTTTTTTTTTTTTTTTTTGTCAGTCTGAGATTTTGGCAGCTTTGCGTCGCAGTTGCAACGAGCCGTGTGGTGCGGCGCGAATCCAATTCACCACAGTCGCCTTTCGTGGGCGCTGTCAGCCAATTTGTTTATTGTGGGCGCCGTTATTCGGCACAGCACACGCACACACACACACACACACACACACACACATTGAGCGTATATACTGTGTGCCTGTTTATATGTATGCTTTAAAAATTTTCATTTAATTTTTATAGAGATCAACGCTTTTGGCCAAATGCAAAATGATTTCATTGCTTTTAATTGCCTTTTTGACAAACCAAACATGATCTCATTGCAGCGAGCTGATTGAACAATTATCTCGATTCTTTCTATACAACTGCGTATCTATAGCATTATTGTTCGATTTCGAGTGGTGCACAACACCTGAACTCGGACGCTTCCTGCAATTTGGTTGCCCAAACAAAAGAAAATTTCCAGTTTCTTTATCAAATAAACAGCACGTCAGACGAATATTATGGGATTTACACCACCCGCCTTCTCACTCGGCCACTAGATTATTATTATTTAGTTGTTGTTGTTGTAGACTCCCGCGCCGGATACGCAGCGCACAGACATAGGCCGGATCGTACATCCGTGCGCCAAGCATAAATAAGTTTTTGTTTTTCGGCTTTGGGTTGGGTGTAAAATGAAAATTCGATTGCAAAAAAACCATAGAAAAGCACACAAAAACTGGCACAAATTGAAAAGCATTAGCCATTAGCCGTAGCCGAGCAACTCAACACACGGCCCCGTTGCCAGCGAACTCACCATGTGGTGAGATGCGCGCAGTCAACGCTCAACATATTTCAATATTGTTTTTAACGCATTTCAGTACGAAAACGGACGCGTTACGCTCACAATACCGCAAGCCTATCCAAACGACGCCGGATCCTACGTATTGAGTGCTAAGAACTTGGCTGGCGAAGCTTACAGCAGTTGCAACATTATTGTCAAGGGTCGTCTGCCGAACGAGACGTCCGATTCAGAGATGGCTAGCGATATCGAGCCCATCCGTCCGGCGGTGCATATTCCACTGAAGGACGTCTTCATATTCGAGGGCAAGCCAGTGCGCCTGGACTGCGTGATCGTGGGTCAGCCCGAGCCGGAGGTCATTTGGTATCACAACGAGCGACCCGTCAAGGAGTCGGCGGATGTGCAGCTCCTGTTCCAGGGCGATCGCTGCTCGCTCTTCATACAGGAGGTGTGCCAAGAGGATGGCGGCAGCTACAAGGTGGTTGCCATCAACTCAGCGGGCGAGGCCTCGAGCAGCTGTGAACTGAAGGTGACATCACTGAACACGTCGGACTCAGCGACGCGAGTGCAAGACGATCGTCAGTCCTTGCCCAGGGAGTCGCAGCCCAAGTTCGAGCGCCTGCTCTCGGATGTGCTCGCCGATGAGGGCGAGCAGGTGGTGCTGGAGGTGCACGTCAACGGCGACCAGCCATTGCGTGCTCAGTGGTATCTGACCAACAAGGAGCTGCAGCTGAACGAGCGCGTCACCACCCAATCCGATGCCGAGGCTGGCATATTCAAGCTAATTCTGAAGAATGTGGATGCCAGCGACAAAGGCGTCTACACGGTCAAGGTCTCGAACAATGCGGGCGATGCCAAGTGTTTCTCGCATCTCATTGTCAAGTCCGTGAATGCCCCCGAGAACCGTCGCGGCAGTCAATCATCCGTGGAGATCGTCGAGCGACAGCTGTGCCCCGAGTTCAAAGAGCTCTTCAGCGACAAGCAGGCCCACATCGACGACGTGGTCAAGTTCGAGTGCATTGTGGTGGGCAAGCCAACGCCCAAGGTGCATTGGTTTTTCAACGACCAGCCGGTGCACGGCCACAACTTCCTCGTCTCCACCAGCGGCGATCGTCAGGTGCTGACCATTCAGCAGCTAACGCACGACGCCGTTGGCAAGATCAGCTGCACGGCCGAGAATGACGCAGGCAAAGCCACTTGTGTGGCCTTCCTGAATATCATTGGCAGCAGCCCAGTGCCCGCCTCCAGCAACTTGCAGACCATGACACAGGAGCACAACACCGAATCGTCCCGGGTGACCATCAAGAAGCAGACCTTCACCACCACCTCCACATCGCAGGTGAACTCATATGAGGGCAACGTGCCGCAGACGGAGGTGCATCACTCGTCGGCCCACATTGATCAGTCGCTCAAGCAGCTGGGACAACAGCGGCCAGAGATCGTGGAGAGCCATCACTACCAGGAGCTGCACAAGAGCAAAGAGATGAGCAGTCCCTCGGTGCAGCAAAAGTCCTTCACGCTCGTTCAGTCCACCAATGGCGGCGCTGCTGCTCCGGCCATCGGCATGCCCGAATCGCCAACAAGATTGCGCAAGGAGATAGCACCACGTTTCACCACTCCCCTAACGGGCAAGATTGTGGACCAGGGCGCCAATGTGAGTATGGAGGCCATCTACGATGGCTATCCCTCGCCCGAGATCAAGGTGGAGAAGAATGGCGATCAACTGTTCGATAATGCGCACACCAAGATATCCAACAAACACAATCGCGTGACTATTGAGCTGAAGGAGGTGGGCGTGGCCGATGCGGGACGCTATGCGGTGACAGCATCCAATACGGTGGGTCAGTCAACAAGCACAGCGGATCTGGTGGTGAAAAGTAAGTAAATGTTATGCTAAGCAGTTTTAATGGGAGCTATGTTAAGTTAATGTTACCTATAGCTGTTAGGCTAGAACATGGCACATTAAAGTTAACATAAAACTGTTAATTTACCGCTGTTAACTTGTATGCTCTGTGTTCTTGTTTACATTTAATGCTAACAAACGATTTTAATTAATTTCGAAATCCTAATGAGCTAGCGAATGTGTAGAACATAAAGAGATTGAGCCCACATATGGGTCACATCGCATGTCAATACTCCGTACGTCCGTCCATGCGCCACATCAATCAGCGGGGAGCATTAAAGTGTCATTGTCGGGGGCGTCAATAGATCTCGAAACGTCAATGCCGCCCGTTTCGCATATTGATGAGTTTTTAGTGGCGTCGCTGTTTTTGTTTATATTCAAATGATTTTTCTAGCCCGCAGGCGAAAATTTTTTTTGTTATTTGCTTCTTACACAGAAATTCTAAATAATTTTTCAGCTTTTTTCTGGTGGGTGGGTGGGTTTTGTGGGCCGGGTTGGGGGCATGAAGTGGGCAATAATTATGTAAATTTATCTTGAACACAAGTTTTTGCTGGCGGACTTGTCGTCTTGTGCGGTTGAAATGTGTTTGAAATAATGAAAGAAAAGAAAACGCGTATTTTTACTGCCTGTCTACACGAATTATTCATTATAGCTGATCATTTGGACGGCTGTGCAAGTGAATTATATTTGCGAGAGATCTTCTGAGATCTCTGTTGCAATGACACACAAAAGCCAATATTTATTTTCATTGAATTGCTTTCTGTGTGTGTGTTGTGGCTTTCAAGTGAAAGTGGCCACAGCGAGCCGCAACATATGCTGAACCCCAACGGATTCTTCTAATGAATATTCGGTTTCTTCTATCCGTGCAGAGACCATCTTTCCGCCAGTCTTCGGCCGTCGCTTGCAGGCGCAGGTTAGCAAGAAGGGCGAGCGATTGATTATGGAAGTGGAAGTAACTGGCCTGCCAGAGCCCACTGTCACCTGGCTAAAGGACGACAAGCCACTCAAGGATGCTGGCATCTCTGAGCACCGCCTGCTTGCCCAGGGCAACTCGTACAAGCTGATCATCGAGAAAGGTAATGAGATGAACTCTCCTTGCAATTAGATCTTCTATCTAGCCCCTCTTCCCCCGTGCAGCACAAACAACGGACTCTGGCAAGTATATGGTCAGAGCCACGAATGCTGGCGGCGAGGCCAAGAGCATTGCGGACTGCGCCATCTTGGAGCCGTCGCCGGAACGCATGCAGGAGGTGGTCAAGACCATCGTCTACGAGGCGCCGGCCAGTGAATTCAAAACTGAAGTAAGTGTGCATGTGCTCAATATATAAACACGATACTGCATTATCCATCCGATATTGTACTTATCATGACTCTGACTGCAACTCTATCGATCTATCTACATATCTATCGACCTATCTATCTATCCTCCTATATATAACTTTATCGAACTGTCAATCTAAGCAATACAATTCTTTACTATATACTATATTATTTCTTCGACTTGTTACGTTCTTGACATGATTTATATATTTGATATATATATACATTTATTTATTTATAATAAACAAATCTTGTGAATTTCTTCTCTCATTGAATTCGACGTTGTTCGTTTCGCTTTGCTCATTACACTCATGTGGTTCTCATGCAACTACATATATACACACATATATAAATATATACATATGTATTTGAATTGAATCGCCACCAACAACCAGAACCAGAGCCACTTCAACAAAGAGCCCCAATCATATCAGACCAATCAAACCGATGCAACCACAGCCAACGATCTGCATGGCCTGTCCGAGTCGAAAGTTATCACTGAGCATCGTTGCACCACCGAGGCAACGATGCGTCTAGAGCACAAATCGACATATAATGACCTGCCCGAGTTGAGTCTGCGACCAAAGACACCAACCACCTCCACCACCACCAACACCACCACCACTGACACCACTACCAACAACACTGCCAGCATGGACCAGACCGATACACAGACCAGTTATAAGACTGGCGTCACACAAACCCCGCCACCCGTGCCACCCAAGCCCTGTCCGCCCGTTGTGGGCACGGCTTTTGGCCAGCCGGCGCAGGCGCAGGCGCAGCCACAACCACAACAACCACCGCAGATGCAGACGCAAATCAACACCAGATACGAGAGCAGCAGCAACGAGCACAAAATGTCTTCGTCCTTCGAGTACTTCAAGAAGATCGATGAGGAAACCGTAACACAGCGACCAAAGCCACAGGCCCAGCGGCCCTTAGAGACGGTGGTGCGTCAGCCGCAGGCCCAAACACTGGCCGAAGAGCTGAGAAGCTTGAATCTAATACCAGGAGCACCGCCAGAGTTCTGCTACACGCCCAAGAGCGAGAAGCAGGTGCCCAAGCAGCCGCTCATCACCGAGAAAATCAAGATTTTGGAGGAGGTGCAGCCCAGGGAGCCACCACCGCAGGGCGGTGTGCCCGTCTTTCCGCCACCTCTCAATCTGCAAAGTGTGCAGCACGAGACAACCCTCACCAAGGAGGTCAAGGTGGAGTACAAGCAGCCCATTGTGCGGCCCGCCGCGGTGCTGGCAACGCCGGCCCAGCAGAACACGCGTTCGCCTTCGCCCAAGCCATCGGCAGAGGGCGTGGCCATGTCTAAGCTGTGGACACCTAGCGGCCCCACCGGCTACTCTAGCGATGTGGAGAAGAAGACGGAACGCCAGATCAGCATCACTAAGCTGCCCACGCCTACGCCCACCAAGGAGCTGAACGCCCCCTTCCTGGTGCAGCAGGTCGCCAAGAACATCTCGCCACCGACCCCGGCACCCGTCACTCGACTGGTCAACGTTGAGCTCGAGCCTGGAACTCCGCCAGAGATTTGCTTTGCGCCCAAGCATGAGGAAGTGCGTCGTCACTCGCTGGTGGAGAGCATGGAGCAGAAGCTGGAACAGAATCTCATCCAGGGTCCCAGCAAAGTGCTGCCCCACTCGGTGCCCACGCTGACGCCCGTCACGCCACCCAAGTCCAATGGCACCACCAGCTACCGCCCACCGCCCCCAGTGATGCCCAGCCGCCTGGGCGCCCACTACGAGAGTGACTACGAGAGCGATCGCTACAAGTACAGCGGCAGCGAGTCCGACGAGCCGGGCAATCGGGCGCGCCAGCAGCAGGCCACCATGGAGACGTCGTTCAAGTCGAGTGGCTATGCCGCCGATACGGAGGAGCACTCCAGCTACCGCAAGTCCGAGAGCAGTTTCTATGAGACCAAATCATCGACAGCAACGAACAAGCTGCAGCCTGAGCCACCGGCGCAGCTCTACTTTGCCCCACCGACGGCACCACAGCAAACCAGCTACAGTCAGGAGGCGAAGGTTCGCATAGACTTCTCACTGCACTGCCTACGTGCAATATGTGTTGTCGTTGTCGTTGTCGTTGTTGTTGTTGTCGTTCTTATGTGTAGCACTTGGAACTGGCTGCGTCCTGTTCCCCCGTACACAATCTCTTGTTGTTTGTCCTTGTCTAACCATGTTCATCTCTCGGCCTGCCTCTAACGCTCATCAGCCAAAGCATCTGCCATGCTAACACTGCGTTTCATCAGTTTATAAATACTATTGACAAACAGTTAAATGTGTATATTTTCAACAATTTTAATTATTAATGCAACTCGATTCATTATTTTGCATTTGCCTGAATATCTAACCTTTATTCGTTGCTCCCTTGCTGCCCAAACTTTGATCCTTAGTAATCGCCTTTGTCTTTCGCAGAACTACAAATACACCTCGTCGAGCATGACTAGCAATATGCAGCAGAGCAGCAGCAGCTCCACACACCGCGAGACCAAGTATTCCTCGAGTGCCACGCCCCTGATCACGCCCAGCCCAGTGCCGGCGCAGCGCAAGACGCCTGCAACGGAGTTCAGCGATTACAGCAGCGAGGTGGACGAGCGCTTCCGTTCGGTGTCGCGAGCCAATGAATCCGACTCGGACATCAAGGGCTATCGCGTGGTATTCCCACCCACGCCCACGCCGCGCACCAACATTGCCAACGGCCACAAGTCGCCGGTGGTTGTGGTGACGCCCTCTCCCATGGAGTTTGAGCCAACTCCTCCGCAGCTGGGCAGCTTCACGCGTCCCAAGTTCGAGCCAATCGGCAAGGAGATACGCCACGAGATCAGAACCGAGAGCAGCTCCAAGCAGTACTCGAGCAGTCAACAGAAGCAGCAACAACAGCAGCAGCCCCAGCAGCAACCGCAGCCTGTCTTCAAGCCCAAGCCGGTGGCAGCCAAATTCATAGCCGCCACGCAGCAGCAGCAGCAGCCGCTGCCCAGCTCTAGGCCAACCATGTACTACAATGCGGTTGCGGGTGCGCCAATGCACATGGCCAAGGTGGCCCACGAGACGAAGAATGTGATGCAGATGCACGAGTCCACGGAGAGCTCTCAGCGCGTTGTCAATATGCAGCAGACCAAGCGCGTCATCCACTTTGACAACCAACAACAGCAGCAGCAGCAGCAGCAGCAGCCAGTTCTGGAGCCCTTCCCTTACAGCCCGGCGGGCAGTCGCACGCCGTCGCGTCAATCGCATGTGCCGCCGCCGGCCACGCCCACCAAGTTCATACCCGGCGAGTATCGGGAGAGCGACTACGAGAGCGAAGTGGAAGGCACACGCATTCAGCCGCTCTGGTCACCCTACGGCGATAGCCAGACCAAGGGCTATCGACGCGTGGCGCCACCGCAGGGTGGGGCTCGCTCCTGCAGCCTGCCGCGCAGCTACGAGCGCGTGCTCTCGCCCATGGAGTTCGATCGTGGCCCCGAAATGCCAAGCAAGATATTCGTCGATGTGAATACGCTGCGCAAGGAGCAGCGCGGCGGCAGCACTGTGACCACGCAGCATCGTACGCAGTCGCTGAATCGCAACAGCACCATGAGACAGCAGTTCGGCAATCGGCTGCCAGATGGCTCCCAGGATCAGACAGATCTGCAGCAACCGCAGCAGCAGCAGCGAGCGGGCACCTTGCCGCGGTATGGCTACAGCTCGCTGCAGCAGCAGGCGGAGGGTCAGGGCAAGCGCATGGGCTCCACGTTCCTACAGAAGTCGCATCAGTTCATCGAGGACGTCAGCCGGGACATGCAGAGCCAGCAGATCGGCTCGAATGGCGGACTGCGTCCAGGGTTCAGGCGTGCGCCGAGCGAGGGCAGCAACCAGCCGCAGGCCTACAGAGATGAGTCGCGCGTCTCGCAGTACGGTGAGTACAGTGAAGCTTCTTTCGTAGACTCTAGATACTAAAACGACTGTAGAAATGGGCGAACCAAACCCAACAACAAGTAAAAGAAAAAAACACATTGGTTCCACTCAAATTGGTATTGAAAGTTGAGATTGAATATTTTGAAAATTTTGATTTGGATTTTGATTTTGGAGTGCCTTTTCTCGCATCGACCACTAACCGCCCATGAAACCATTAATTTGTATATGCTATCTCTAAGTTTTGTACACACCTCTCCCATTGTCAACAAAACACGTAACCAGGCACCAAATGCGTCGATCCCAATACCGGTTTAATCTATTTCAAATACGACTTCGGCTACGAGTTCGGCATACTCTTTCCCGGCGAGGGCCACAAGTTCGTGAGCAGCCAGTGGAACAGCAAAGGCGCTCCCAGCTCCATCAGCAATGGCCGCCACTCGCCGTATCCTCTGAAGATTGCCGCTGGCAATGAATTGATAATACCCGTGCGCCACGAACGCACCACCCAACCACCAGGCGCGATGCCCCACGGCTACAGCTCCGACGGCGAGGCGGCGGCGGCGCCACTGCGTCGCACCTATGGGCGTGTCAAGTCGCCGATGGCGCCGCGTTTCGCCCACAAGCGCTACAGCCTGCCCAGCTGCCACAGCCTCGACATTCATCTAGATCGCCTGCATGCGCAGGCGCCGCGCCTGCCGCCCGATCAGCTAGTGCGCACAGGTACAGCTGGCAGCAAGCCAAGAGCTAACCAGGCCAGGCTGTTGGCCTGGCTGGCTGGCTAACTAGCTATCGATGTTGTCAACTAGTCTAGGACAAATTGTCATTGTTGTTGTTGCTAGCACAAATTGGTGGCGTTCAGCAGCAGCAGGAGTAGCAGGAGCAGCACTTGCACTTATATATTTTATTTGACAGCTCAAGAGCGTGATGAATTTAAGGAATATAGTGTAGGTTACCCATTCGAAGTGTGTGGAAGCAGATATATGTAGCAGTTAGAAGAAATCGATCCGTTTAATTGTATATAGAATAAATACATCTCGAATATTCCATATTATACGCTACATGAAAGTTAAGATCATTCAACAATTTTAAAAAGTCTTTAAGCAATATTTATAGACTAACATATACCTCATATAGGTAAAAGATATCTGCATCAGTAGATATCTTCCACATTTCATTTAAGTTGATGCTCTGCTGTCTAAGTCATTATTATAGAATACCATATCGATATACAGATTTAAAATATCTGTATGATTAGATATCCTGAGCATTCAATCTGCAATACTACAAAGATATTTAGACATTGCAGGCTATCCTTATTTCACATCACACTGTAGGGCAGACAGATAAATCAAAAACTTGCTGCTGATCGCCGCCGAATGCTTTGCTTAGTCCTCAGCAGCTGCCACGTGGCGTATACTTAATTTAAGTGCCTTCTTAGCTAACCCCATCGAATTGCATGCTAAACCAAGTTTTGCTCGTTTTATTTTGTTGCTGCATGTTTTAATTTCTGTTTGTGTCTTGTGCTTAAAGTGAAAATAATTTAACAAACATTTAAAAGAAAACAAAAATCGAAAATAGGCGTACAACCCCAAAAAATAGAAAATGCTCGCAAATGTAAATATTGTTGTTATTGTTGTGTTGTGTTTTGCCTTGCCGTGTTTTGTGTGTGTTAATCCCACTAATGGATGCTGCTATAAGCGAATTTCTGCAATTTCTAATGGCTGTTCAACCTCATTAGTGCCGGAACTGCCCAATACGGAGCCCGTCAATGCCCATTTGAATCGCGATGAACAGGCACAAAGGCCGCCATTATTCATAACGGTAAGCGAAGTCATTAACCCGGCCGCCGGGCTCTGGTCCTCTGAGCCGCCTGAGCTGTGCTGAGCTGGGACCCAGTCGCAACTAAACTAAAATCCGGCAATTCCGTTTGCAGCCCCTGAAAGATATAGCAGTGGGCGTGGGCGGCACGGCACGTTTCGAGTGCATTGTGCAGGCGCATCCGCAGCCGCAGGTCAACTGGACGCACAACGGCGGCCATTTGGAGCAGGGCAGCCGGCATATCATTGAGTACCGGAACGGTGTGTGCCGCCTAACACTGCCGCAGGCCTATCCGGGTAAGTTGCCAGCCATTTGCAATTCGACTGTCGGCCGAGCTCATTAATCGCTGAACCTCTCCTATCTACCTGCTGTCGCCTCCGCCTCCGCCTCCACCACGACAACTTTTTTGATTCATTGCAGACGACAACGGGAGCTACGTTTGCAGCGCCAGCAATGCGTTGGGTGCGGCCAGCACCAGCGGAACTCTGACCGTTTCGAGCACAAATCGCGGATTTAGATACTAAGATAAACATTTAAATGAGAGATTTATTACTTTATACATATATATTTATTTATGATTTGTTCATGCCAAAGTTTTACATTTTATTGTGTGTGCGTGTCCCTAATTTTGTTACTTGATTTCGAGTCCTGCGATCGAATGGATCCCAATTTATAGCCCCCCAGTGCAGTCATGCCGAGGGTGCATAGTATTACTTGTGTTTTTGTCGAAAATTCAAATAAATCAACTTAAAACGAAATCGCAATTTAGTTTTATTTTAAGTCTGTCGAGTCATGCGCGCTTTTCTCTTGCTTTTCGAACACGCGCCAAAAGCGATCTGCGTTGGCGCCCTCTATGGGGAAATGTGGGCAGCCAGTTCGAAAAAGCTGTGCGGCATGCTCGAAAGCTTTCGAAATGGAATCAGGCACTAGATGGCGCTAGCCGATCGTTGATCTGCAATTCGGGAAGATTATTTTTGATTTATGTGCACCAGATGGATAAATAATACGAATTTTTCGCTTACAGGAAATCATCTTTCAAAATTTATGTTTATATAATTGAGGCTCAAGGTCTGCAAAACAAAGTGTGCGCCATTAATATTTAAGTGCAAATGCCAAGACTAAGTTAATCACATATGAAATTAAAAATATGCATACTATGTATGTATATATATTATTATTTTATATATATATTATTTTCATTCATGCATAATGAAATGCCTTTTCTGTTGCTTCAGCTTGTCAAATGCTGAGAGAGTCTGACGAAAATTAGGTCAACTAATTTATATGCCAGATGTTTTGCGTTTCATTAGAAGATTCAAGTGTTTTTTAAACACGATTTTTCATATAATAATATTTCAAAATCTAAATCAGAATTGCCTAAAACAAACAAACCTGTGTGGGTGTCTGGCTGACTGACTAACTGACTGAGCGACAAGCATTTCTTGTTGTTGCTGTTGGCCTGCTGTTCATAAACGATTTATTTGAATTTCGTACAATGTTTATTTATCTATTTTTCTTCAAATTTTCAAAGTACTCAGCCGTCGCTCTGCAATGCGAACGCTTGCCAAGAATACGAAATGAAACAAACCGCGCAATATGCGAGAAATTTGCACAAAGACAGCCCCAGACATATTAAAGACTCGGGCCAACAGGCCCGTGGGGCTGGGCTGGGCTGGCTGGCTGTCAAGGTGCTGCCACACATCAGCATCAGCAACAAACTATTTAGTCCAAAACTAAAGTCCTTGACACTGACCAAACAATACCTGATCATCAGAATCAGAATGGGGCTCTATTTATAGCCAGCTGATTCGGAAAACATTTTGGATGACACACTTTGCTCAGATGCGTGGGCATCTAAGTGCCTGCCAAACTGTCAATTCTCATGTACTTGGCCCACCTAAGCACCAACAGCAACAATAACAACAGCAGCAGCAACAACAACAATCATTTGGATGCTATTCAAGAAAAACTGATTCACTTATCTATTGCTTGTTTGGCGTATCTCTCGATAAATTATTTATAATTGCACGATAATTTCCCTAAATTGAATTTGCAAGTAAGAGAAACGAAAGATTTTGGCTGCTGCCTGAAGATTTTCTTTTGTAAATGATTCATAAAATTGGTCGTTTCCTGCGCAACGAGCTGACAACATATTGAATTTATATATTTGTATATCTGTATAATGGCAGCATAAATCGCAAAACGCTTCAGATTTTTTGTGGCCTTGTGCAGCATTATATTTTATTTATTTATTTATTTTTTTATTTCTCTTTTTTGGCACAAGCGCCAAAAGAATTCACATGCTGTTCGATATATAAACAGATTATGTTTGGCCAGGCGATACTGAAAATATTTTCTCTTACTCTCTATGCAAATGCCTCGCCTGTTTTCTATTTCGCTATAATATATGATTTACGTCCTGGCACAGGAAAACTTTTCATCGCTTCGATTGCCACGCGTATGGGCTTTTGTGTTTCTTTCGTTATTCTTTTTTTCCGATTTGTCCACAAAAAATCCGTACGCAAATCCGTTCGTAGATCGAAAGAAAATACGAATATTTGGGTGATGAATATGCCACAGCTATACAAACACTCGTTTGTTGGTTTTGTTTCTCTGATTTTTCTAAATTAATTAGGCAATTTCTAAAAATATCAAAATGAACTCAACGCCAGTCACAGAACAATTTTTGTTCTGCTTCTTCTTATTTTGCTACTTAAAATTTTTCAACATTTTGCCATCATCCACTTCCATAGCGAATTCATCTCATCATTTTTAACATCCAACGTAAAAGAAATGTTGGCTAAAAAGATTAAGATCTATGGGGTTTTAAAAAAATATTTAAAATGATAAATATTATGCACGGTTCCAAAAGCTTAAAATTTTACTAAGAAAAAATTTTAATTGTAGAGTTTTTGTTTTGAGCAAGTTTCAGTTAGGATATTCCTTAAATGTTAAGACCAGTAAAAAACTGGGCTTCATATATTTTGCTGATGAAGTCTTCATGCTGAAGTTATAATTTTATCCATAGTCTTCGAGCTAAAATTACCTTAAGAGTCACCTATTGAATTCCCCTACAAATCGTGTCACTCATTTTATGTAAGACTATATATATACTTTATGCAGACGTTTTCTGGATCATTCAAGCACTGTGATCTCTACTTTTATACTGCTTGCCGATCGAGTCAAGTGATCTACTTACTCAGCAATCATATATATATACATATGTTTCCCAGAGTTCACTGTTCCATATATGTCATATCTAAGGTCTCTTGGGAAATGTCGATTTCATGAACTGCGCCTCAATGAAGATTGCATTTCAATAGCAAAGCAAAAAAACTTAATACTAAATAGAAAACTACTTTTCATATACAGCCAAGAGGCTGACGGCGCGTTGGGCACTTGTCCTGAATAAATAATAAAATATTTCCGCATGAGTGTGTGTCAACGTGGCGTGGTATAGAGACGACATAAATATACGTTTATACATTTGGCTAATGAGCATCAGCCTCAAGCCAAAATATAGATATTATATACATATAGTTGGATGGATAAAAGCCAAGAGCATTTGATATTATAAACAGTTGGGCGCATCGTAAAATTGTTTTCCTACATTCTCCGCCCACGAGAAGTGTAATAAAAGCAGACGCCCTGAAAAATGTTAGAAAATCTACGCAAATCCAAATGCCAGATACTCTCAGCACTTCAATTTATTTAGCACACTAAGCATTTAGCGAGCAAGTTTAGCAAATTTAATGTGTATATATTTTAATTAGGCAAACAGCGACGGCAGACAGCAGAGACAGAGATGCCTCAATATCAAGTCCCAGGCGTGCAACAAATTGAATTACATAAGCCCCTGTTGACAGACTGTCCGATTTACATACGGCAAGAGATAAATGTACTCTGCGGCTCGGTGGCACGCGTTGACCCTGCCAGCTCTCGATATCCAACTGCCAGCAGGCAAAATGTTGGCAACACATTTATTTATACGCACGCTGTAAATTAGCAAACGCAAAGAAATCAAATCAAAACAAATGAAAAATTGAATCAACAACAATCGCGAATGCAGCAAACATTCGCACAGTTGCTGTGAATTTCATTTCAATTTGATGAGAAACGAGGCCAAGTTTTTAGCCGCAGCAACATTTCGCGCACGCATTTTGGCATTCAACTCGTAAATATGCCGCTAATTGCTGAAGGAATAAAAATAAAGACAGGCGGCGATCCGATATTTCAGCGCTGAGCTTGTTTCTTCTGTGTTCTGTTTTACTGCGATATATGTGTATGTGTGATTAGGCAGCGCCTAATTGAATTGAGAATCAAAAGAGCATGCAGTACATGCAGGCCATAAAAAGCATTTGGGCAAAAACATTTCCGCATATCTAATTTGTGGTCGCTCCGCTAATTGCAGATCAGGGCACCCAAACGGAGAGTCTGCTCATAACCGAGGATGAGGAACAACTCCAACAGCAGCAGCAGCAGCAGCAGCAGCAGCAGCACCAGCAGCAGTCAGCGAGTCAGCAGGAAGCCAATAAAACGCCACTACGCAAATCCGCGTCGTTCTCATCCTCGACCACGGCCTCGACCCAATCGCCGGGCAGCTCGTCGCTGGACTCGGCCACATCGACCATGTCGCTGCGCTCCACAACGCCGCAGCGCGTCAGCTCGACGCGTGCACTGCGCAGCGATACCATCAACACGTTCCAGAAATGGGAAACAACAATTGAGTCCATCAGCTATGTGAGCACCAAAACGGTTTCCATCTCTGACTTTAGCCAGGAGCCGCAGCTGCAGACAAATGGCCAGCAGGTGCAAGCAGGTAAATCCAGCTAAATCAACTCACTAACTGGGCTAAGATCGGTTTAATGGCTTTTTGCACTCGCTTCTTTGTTTTCTAAACTCAAACTCGTAACTCATAAGCTCAATGAAAACAATTTTCACCAAACGATCTGGAAAATCGCTAGCTACAAATTTGGGGCTGGGCTCACACACACACACACACATACACATTAGCCACAATAAATATATGTATCTGTGTGCATATTTCGAATATCTTTTGAGGCACCGCATGTAAAATCACTAAATATAGATTACAACCACACGCACCGCATCGCAGCACATTGCAACTTTCATTTGCTCAACGCGAGAGACAGAGACGGCAAGAGAGACAGAGAGAGAGTGAACTACGCCCAACTCTAACTATGCCCTGTCTCTCTCTCTCTCTTCTCTCTCTCGCTCGCTCACTCTATATCTTAATTGTATAAACAATTGATATGAAAAACGAACGCATTTGGACATTTTATACCTAAATTGCCGCTTGGCATGCAGCTTGCTTGAGGCGCAGCTCGTTGCAGCAAGCAACAGCAACAACACCAGCAACAACAACAACATTTCATTTCGTTTCGGTTTTCTGGGTTTGCTGAATGAGTGCGGCGGTCGCAGTAATTTGATGCTTAATACTTATGCTGACTGGCAAACCGAATTAAAACGCGTCGCAGCATCTGTGTGGCAATAAGATACAAAAGTATCTACAAAGAGCATGTGGCGCTTTGCTTGGGGTCGCTCATTCGCCCATTTGCATTATGCATTCATTTCATTTTCTTGTCCCTCTTTTGGGTCTGCATGCGCCATACATGCGACATTTCAGCATGTGTTTTGTGTGTATGTCTTATTAAACTGAACTTAATTGATATGCGACTATTCTTCTTCTTGTTTGCAGTAAATTGAATGCAGTGTTGGCCCTACTCCAATGAGCTGGGCACCGCCTCTCCCCAACACCTTACCCAACACAAACCAACTAACTAAGAGAAACTAAACAGCCAGAGCAACGTTAAACTAAGCAATTGCCTTAATTATCTACTTATTATTACTAAAAGTAAAAACAACAACAACAACAACAAAATGCTATTAATAATACTAATTAAAGTGAAAGATTTATCTGAAGATTTGCAGTTGTCTTCTTTTGTGTGCCAAGCAACATTCTACTGCCATGACATAATTGGGCGAATATTATTTTTTGCAACTCTTGATAAGATAATATCTGACTGCCTGCCTGAGTGACTGACTGACTGACTGGCTGCCTAGCTGATAGGCTGCCGCTAATCTGCAGCTACAGCTGACAAGAGCCAGTGAACTACGTGATACGTTTTGTAGCGCATCACTGCAATCTGCTGTACTGTTGCTGCTCATCTTGCAGAACCGGCTAACTGATTGTTATTTTCTAGACACTTAGGCAGTGGACATGCTGCGTGCGCTTACTTATCTGCCGATGTTCTTAAGACAAAGTTACATGGCTATAAAGATACATATATGTAATGGGACATGCATACACCGATGCATAGATTTATATATACACACATAGATTTATATAATGATACAAAGATACACCGATACATAGATACATAGATACATAGATGCATAGATATATAGATATATAGATATATAGATATATAGATATATAGATATATAGATATATAGATATATAGATATATAGATATATAGATATATAGATATATAGATATATAGATATAGATATATAGATATATAGATATATAGACATATAGATATAAGGACGTATAGATGTATAGATACATAGATACATAGATACATAGATACATAGATACACAGATGCATAGATACACAGATACACAGATGCATAGATACATAGATACATAGATACACAGATACACAGATACATAGATACATAGATACATAGATGCATAGATACATAGATACTTAGATACATAGATACATAGATACATAGATGCATAGATACAGAGATACAAAGATACATAGATACATATATACATTTATACACATATATATATAGACAGATACATAAGTAGGTATGCTTTCTTATCTCAGCAATAATAGCTTGAAATTGGCTGCTGACGTCTTTAAGACAAAGATAGATAGCTGTATAGCTACAGATACATTTGTATCTCTGCAATGACAGCTGTCAGCTACGGCTAGCCGCGCGTTAAAATTTAATTACTATAACTATTTGCTGTTCTCTTAAAGCGTAACTTGTGATTTCATAACCGTGTCCGAGCGCCACATTAACAATTAATCTGTGCAGTAGCTGACATGATGTACTTACATTCATTGCATTGCCAACCGGGCTGCCTTATAGAGCCCCACTCAATGCTCATCCCATATAAGGTCAAAGCGAACTCAAACGCATTCGAGTTGCAATTTGTAAAAACTGCAAACTTTTTTTTCTTATTTTGTTTTTGCTTTTTTTCTACGTTTTTAGCCAAAAGAAATAGAAAGTTTATTGCCAAAAGCGACATTTCTGTATTTTTCATTTCAAAATAAAGAAGGAATGAAAAAAAAAAAAACATCTTGGTCGCTATGATTAAGACACAAAATGAATAATCAAGTTTATATGTAGAAAGGCAGGCATCCAAATCGTATGTATATTTATTTTTAAAATTAGAGAAAAAAAAACCAAATAAATTGTGTGGAAAATTTGAAAAGAAGGTGCAAGAAAAATATTTTGAAAAAATCTAATATAAATATTTAATGTATGTAAATTGCAGAAGGAATGTGAACTATCGAAACCAATTCGAATTTATATATTTGAACTATAATTGAATTAGTTTTTAGTGCGGCTACTAAAGTTAGATAGATGGAAGATAGTTCAGAGTGCACTTTATCATCCACTTTTGCAGTATCTAGAATTTCTCTAGATTTCTTTTCTGTTCTGCAGCAAAAAAACAAAAAAAATGTTGAAAAATACGTGTCAAAAATAAATCGTGATATATTTTTAGCCAACTTACTCAAAAGCCGAACACTTGCCGAATCCCAACGATCTGAGATGAATGAGAGAATCGCCACGATTCTCTGCAAGTCAAATTGCTGTGCGCTTTTGTCAGCCTTTTCTCTGCCAGAGCAGCAGGCGAAACCGGGGACACAGCACTTTGACTTGGTAGATGAGACATGGCTAGAATTGAGATTGATGAGACTGAAAGTCGAAGTTGTGAGCAGCTACAGTTCACCTGTTCTTCGGCAGATGGAAATTAATTGAACAGCTTACAATCTTTCTAATGTCACTTCTGACACTGAGTCCAACCAGCAGAGCCTGTTTTGAAGATTAACAAATTCATAGCCGCTGACCCGTTTTCCAGCTAGTGAGGCAAAGGCAAAGACAAACGGCCTGCTCATAGGCCCACATGCCGAGTGTGTAGCGCATCTGCGCTCTCTCAGCATTTTCCACAACAACAATTGGTCGTGGAAAGTGCAAAAATATCTCGTGTGGAGCGAGAGCCGTCACACACGAAGCTCGTTTGGCTCTCGCTTGGTTCGTGTGCCTTGTGCAGCAGCTATTTGATCGCATTCTCAACGATATTTTGTCATTCTTCGCTCGCACCTCACAAACGATCGACGTCTTGGTTTCAGTCTCGGGGATTATGACTTGAAACAGTTTGAAAATAGATATTATTTAAAGAAAATATATATATATATAATAGATATATACGGTACATATATCTATATATATATTCAGCCATAGAGTTCGCATAGAGTTTTTTACGAAATAGTCACAGCATCTACATATAGAACGTCGCAAGGATAACGCAATAAAGTAAGGATTACCGATCTCTACTAGCATTTCATTTGTGTAAAATCAGTGGAAAATATGAAGAATATAATGTTCATGAAATCTTTTGGTTTCGTAACCACTTTGAAAATTCCGAAAGAATTTTTCAGTGCGCTAAATATCTAAAAATAATATCCGAACGGTGCTTCGGTCGCGTTCGACGGGTGATTCGGCACACCGCTCGGCACCAGATCGTGGGGTCCGCACCCAATTCAACGAATGGACTGTGAATTCGTGCATACACACAAACCGAAATGTGCATATAGATATGAATATGCGATCCGCTACAAAGATATCTTACATGTATATACACGTATATATATGTCAGATATCAAAAAATATATATACATACATATATTCATATCCATTTTATAATATATACTTGAGTGCATTATCCTAGCTCATCCTGCCCAGGATTACAGGCAAAGAGAGCTGCGATAATGCACGAAATAGTGAAAACCAATACCGAATATACTGTGTAATCATGAAAATCAAAACTGTGCAGAGTTTTTCGCATTGGAAAAACCAGGAAAAAAAGAAAGAGAAATGTTAAAAATAGCCCCTGAAAAATAAGTAGATACCACCGACAGCCGACACAGTGTGTATAGGAGACGACGTCTCTCTCTGTATGCGCTGCATGAGTGTGTTTGTGTGTCGCAGTGAAATGTTCAAGTGGCTAAAAATAGTCCGAAATGCCTCAGTGGAGGCTGAGAATATGAATATGAAGAAGGATGGATGGTGTTGGTGATGATAATGATGAAGAAATCTTTTTTAATGTGTATATGTATGTATATAGATTCGTATTTATAACGAAATCTATATGCAGCTCGATATAAAATATACAAAAAAAAAAAAAAAAAAAAAAAAAAAAAATCAAGATAAAAAAAAAAACATATTTATGTATCTGTGCATGTGAGAAAATTCAGAAAGAAATTTGAAAAAGAAAATTTATCAAATAAAATTTTCATGTTTGCCAAATATCTATTTTGGTGTGATAAATGCTTGAAGTGTTAATATTTAATTCGAATTTTCTTTTACCACTCTGCTTTGTATTCAATTTCAGCAATAAAGAAGCGAATGTATCAGTAAAGAAATATATTTCAATATATATATATAAAGTGAAGAAGCAAATCAAAGAGAAAAGTGATCTAGAGGTGTTTTTATTTTAGTGCAGTTGACAACTGCATCGATTTGGTTGTCATTTTCAATGATATATAGTGATATATAACGACTTAAAATGCAACGACAAAATCCGAACCCATACCAGCAGCAACAGCTGCAGGAGCAGCACCAACAACAGCAGGTGCAGCAGCAATACTCCACCCAGGAGTACTCGCACTCCACTCAAGAGCAGCACCAGCAAAGGATTAGCCGCACTGAACAACATGTTCAGAGGAGTCAAATCACCACTCAGCAACGAGGTCAGTCCGTCTGCCTGTCTGCGCCCGTTGGCCCAGCTCTGCCCTGCCATGCCCTGCCATGCCACGCCACGCCCGAATTGTCTCGTTTACGGATTTCGACAAGCTGTATTGGCCAGTGGGATTCACACCGTGGATTTAGAATCCCCACTGTTCCATTCTCTTGTTACCGAATTTCCATACGATACAGACAATCGCCTTTTCTGCTCATGCCAATTTCATTGTAACCTTCACTAAATGCATGCCATGTTAGTTCCATGATAGATTTACGTGTTGATACTGAGGGAACTCTATTTACAATCGCATCTGTATTATTTTATGTTTCTCGCATTGCTCTAACATAATTTTAGTGCATGAATTGCATAGATTGCAGGAGAGAGGAAAATATTAAATTTTATCATCTTGGTAAATACATCTTCTTGCTTAATAGCAAACATATATATTTATGTATACTTAGCTCACTAAATTATGCAACGGAAAGATTTACTGATCAATAAAGTATAAAAAATAGGCAGAATAATTTTGAAAGGCATAGTAATCATAAGCAATATCGATTTTATTTTAATTTTAATTTTACTGTGAAAAAGCAAACAAAAAAGCTTTTCATAAGAAACAACAAAAATATACCTCTGGATATTTCTTTCCAAATAATTCTCATGAAAAATAGATTTTGTTTATGTCTGAATATGATAAATAGCATGCACTTTGTTAGCTGTAAACAGTCCCTTCATATTTGAAAAAATATATATAAGTACAGTGGGTACACAGTTTCTAAAAATGTAATAGATATTGTTTGCTTCTACTAATGTTTACAGATATTGATTTCTACATATGGTGTTAGTTAAAAAGAAAGCAACCCAGAGATATCGCTCTGAGACTGTTAAATGTGCAAAATAATATAGACAAATTCATAATATAGATTTTATATACAAATAAATGTAAAGAAAACTGTCTGCATGAAATAGCATATAGTTCACATATAAATCGTTAATTAATCTTTGATCATTCTGATCGGATCATTCATATTCAAAGCAAAATCTGATTCATCCCAAAATATAAAATTTAAACATTAATTGACTAAGAAATGCTAAATTCATTGGTAATATTCCACGTATTACTCATCATGTCAAAGATATAAATATATGAAATACGACTGCAAACGCACGAATTATTCATATTCATCTAATATTTCAATACTTATATCTTAATTGATGATCAGCCAAAAATTTGATCTATTTATAAATATTTCCATTCATCTGCCAAAATGTTGTATTGACATACTTATGTAGAGGAAATTATATTCATAATAGAATAACAGTATAAGAGCTCTTATACTGCTCGTCTTGTTTACATTTGATAATGCTGCATTTCGTATGAGATGAAGTGAATAAGATATATGGCACTTAAGCACTCTTATACTGACAGCCGAAGATAGCCGAAGTCGATTTGCCGAACTAACTGAGAGTGCGCACAAAACAAAGAGAGAGAGAGAGAGAGAGAGGTTAGTGATAGATAGTACGAGAGAAAATTTCGAGAGCACATTAACAGCTGATCTATTTTGTTTACATTCACCTGTTTGAATTGGAGAGGTAAACTAAGGTACATATAATTGACACACTTTCGTGCAGCCGAGAGATATACCTATGTATATAAGTTAATATATCCGCATATATATAGTCATATATATATAGACTTTTTATGCGTGCCAACTTCTAAATATATGTTATCAAAGCTAGAAATATATATCCTCGACAATACGTTTTCAAGTTCTTGTTTACATTTCTCTGGTAGAGATGATAATAAACATTTCGTGTAACTCTAAATTATACTAATATTGAATGGTATATTTAATTTTTTTAATAATAATTTTTGTTTATTATTGAAAAATAAAATCACTTAATTTATATTAATAATTTTTTTTAAGTTTTATATTTACCTTCATTAAAGCTCCCATCACTGCTTTTCCTTAGTTGTACTTAGCCATACTCATACCATTATTAATATTACAGTACAACAACATCAAGGCGGTTTCGGAGGCACCTATGTACCGCCCTCGTTGACACACGTTTATGCCCAAGGTGACATCTCACCGCCTGTATTCGAGCAAATCTTTAAGAACGCTCGCTTCGCTCAGGGTGGCAACGCCCTGTTCGAAGGCAGGCTCCGTGGCAACCCGAAGCCATTCGTTACATGGACCCGAAAAGGCGCACCACTTCTCGAGTCGCAAAAGTTCCGAATGAGCTACAACGAGGCCACGGGTGATGTGTCCCTGCTGATCAACCAGATCGGACCCGGCGACGAAGGCGAGTACACGTGTACGGCTCGTAATCAGTACGGCGAGGCCATCTGCAGTGTCTACATTCAACCGGAAGGCGCACCAATGCCTGCGCTGCAGCCCATCCAGAATCTGGAGAAGAACATCTACTCCAATGGTTATTCGTATACGTCCATTGAGGAGGAATTCCGTGTGGACACGTTTGAGTATAGACTTTTGCGCGAAGTCTCCTTCAGGGAGGCCATAACGCGCCGATCCGGCTATGAGCAGGACACTCAGCTGTCCCATGAGCTCGACCGTTCTCTTGGCCCTGCGCACGCACCACAATTATCGCAGAAGCCCAGAAACTCCAAGCTCATCGAGGGCTCCGATGCTGTGTTCACAGCCCGCGTTGGCTCCAATCCAAAACCACGTCTCACCTGGTTCCACAACGGACAGCGTTTGGTAGCCTCGCAAAAGTATGAGATCTCTTATTCGAGTGGCGTTGCCACCCTGCGCGTGAAGAACGCCAACGCCAAGGACGGCGGCCACTACACCCTCTTGGCTGAGAATTTGCAGGGCTGCGTCGTCTCGTCCGCTGTGCTGGCCGTCGAGCCGGCCGCCGAGACTGCCTACGAGCCCAAGCCCGTGGATTCGATGGCCGAGCAGCTTGAAGTCGGCAAGGCTTTGCCGCCCACTTTTGTGAAGGCCTTCAGCGAACGCGAAGTCACCGAGGGACGCATGACGCGTTTCGATTGCCGTGTCACCGGCAATCCCTATCCCGAGGTATTCTGGTTTATCAACGGCCGTCAAGTGCGCGACGATGCTTCGCACAAGATTCTGGTCAACGAGTCCGGCAGCCATTCGCTGATGATCACGAACGTGAGCCGTCTAGATGGCGGCTCCGTTCAATGCTTGGCCCGCAACAAGGCTGGTGAGGTGGCCATCGAGGCGCCGCTGCATGTGCTGGAGAAGGAGCAGGTTGTCGCACCACAATTTGTGCAGCGCTTCAGCACGATGACAGTGCGCGAGGGTGAGCCCATCACCATGAGTGCCAATGCCATTGGCACGCCAGTGCCGCGCATCACTTGGCAAAAGGATGGAGTACAAATCTCATCAACTGCCGAACGTTTTGTGGGCATCGATGGCGGCGCCACCTGCCTGGAGATACCGCAAGTTAAGGCAACTGATGCTGGCTGGTATCAGTGTACCGCACAAAATATTGCCGGTTCCACAGCGAACCGCGCAAGACTCTATGTCGAAGTTCCCAGAGAGCAACCAAGTCAAGAACAAAGGCGTCTTAATCTACCAAGACCAACGAAAGTTATCGAGCCTGAGTAAGATCTCTTAAATTGTTAAACATATGGAATTTTTGCATTGAACTGCTTCATTCTGTTTCTAGGCCAATCCCTGGGCCAGAGATTATTTATTTGCGCCATGTGGAACGCGCCAAACCCCATCCGCGTCCCGGCGAGGAGGATCGCGTCTATCCTCCGCCACAGTTCATCATACCATTGCAGAATGTGCAGCAGACTGAAGGTGGTCGAGTCCACATGGAGGCGCGCATCGAACCAGTCGGCGATCCCAGCATGGTCGTCGAGTGGTATCTCAATGGTCGTCCCCTGGCAGCCAGTAAGTAACTCAAGCTCGAATCCCGTTTACTTTATGTCTTATCTCTGGTTTTCTTGCTTTCACAGGTGCACGCGCCACATCTGTCTTCAAGTTTGGCTTCATTGCTCTGGACCTACTGAGCATTATGGGTCACGATGCTGGAGAATATATGTGCCGCGTCAGCAATGCCAGCGGCGTGGCTGAGTCGCGCGCCATTTTGTCGGTGGTGCAGCGACCATCCATTGAGCAATCGTCGCAGAATCCGAACAGCTTGCAGTACATCAATCAGCTGGAGGATTACTCTCGCTATCAGCGCCAGGAGAGCTCAGAGGAGTTGATGAATCAAGCTCCACAATTTATACGTCCCCTGCGCGATCTGGGTGAGTTCGAGGAGGGCAAGAATGTGCACTTCGAGGCACAGGTGACCCCCGTGAATGATCCCAGCATGCGAGTGGAGTGGTACAAGGATGGCTTGCCAATCACCGCCAGCTCGCGCATCACGGCTATATTCAACTTCGGCTATGTCTCCCTAAACATATTGCACCTACGCGCCGAAGATGCGGGCAGCTACACCGTCCGTGCCGTGAATCGCATTGGCGAGGCCATCAGCCAGTCCACCATTCGCGTGCACTCGCGCTCCCAGGTCACCGCCGATCTGGGCATACCCGAGCAGCAGCGTTACATTGAGAAGGTGGAGGAATTGGAGGACTATCGCAAGTCTCAGCAGCGCCGCCAAGTTCAGGAGGCACCTGAGGCCATTGCGCCACCCCAATTCCAGACACCCATCCAGAACCAACTGGACCTGCGAGAGCACGCGCATGCGCACTTCGAGGCACGCCTCGAACCCATTGGCGACTCGACCATGCGCGTGGAGTGGCTCAAGGATGGGCAACCCCTTGAGGCCAGCTCGCGCATCACTACTTACCACAACTTTGGCTACGTCGCGCTGACCATCAAGCAGATAACCATCTATGATGCCGGCACCTACACCTGCCGCGCCTACAATGCCATGGGCCAGGATACAACCACGGCCCAGTTGACGGTCATATCGAAGAACGAGATCGTCTCGGACACGCAGCATCCGGGTGGCCTGCAGAAGATTCAGCATCTGGAGGACTCGTCGCGTTATGGTCGCCGCGAGGAGGAAGAAACCTCCATCACCCAGGCACCACGCTTCCTGGGCCCCCTCAAGGGCACCACCAAGATCTTGGAGGGTCAACGCGCCCACTTTGAGGCGCGTGTCGAGCCACAGAGCGATCTGGGCCTCCGCATCGAATGGTACCACAATGGACGTGCCATCACAGCTGCCAATCGCATCCAGACCTACTACGACTTCGGTTACGTTGCCCTGGACATTTCTCAGGTGCGCGCCGAAGATGCCGGCGTCTACACTGTGGTGGCTAGAAACAAGCTAGGTGAAGCTCAGTTGCAAGCAACGATGGTAGTGGAAAGTAAGTAGAAGGAATTCGAATTAAATTGCTCATCATTTAACTCAAACATTTGCATTACAGCTCGTTCCAACATCGACACATCTAGCATGCATCGCGGCCTCTATGAAAAAACACAGAATCTGGAGAACAAGCAATTCGTCGAGCCCCAATACGATATTGAGGAGATCTCCAAGTCAAAGCCCGTCTTTGTGCAGCCGCTGACCGATCCCAAGCCCATTCACGACGGCAAGAATATTCATCTGGAGTGCCGTCTCGAGCCCATGGGCGATCCCACAATGCGCGTCGAATGGTTCCATAACGGACGCCCTGTAACCGTTGGCTCACGTTTCCGCACCTACTACGACTTCGGATTTGTCGCCCTGGACATCATCAAGGCTACGGCAGCCGACTCTGGCGAGTATACCGTGCGCGCCACCAACCACCTGGGCACCGCTCACACCTCGTCATGTGTGCGTGTGATTGATCGCAGCGATGTGGTGACCGAGACCCAGAACGAGCAGTCGCTGGAGCAGATTCAGCTGCTTGAGGACTCGCGTCGTCGCCACCACCAGGAAGAGGATATTACCATCATGCAGGCGCCTCAATTCACACGCGCGCTGCATAACATCGAGACCGTTGAGGGCACCAACGTGCATCTGGAGTGCCGCCTGCAGCCAGTGGGTGATCCCAGCATGCGCATCGAGTGGTTCGTCAACGGCATGCCGGTAAAGACGGGCCATCGCTTCCGTCCCGCCTACGAGTTTGACTATGTGGCGCTGGACTTGCTTGGCTGCTATGCCATTGACTCGGGCGTCTACACGTGCCAAGCCCGTAACCAACTGGGCGAGGCTGTCACCTCCTGCTCCGTGCGCATTATTGCCAAGAAGGATTTGATTCTGGAGACTCAGAACGAGTCTGGCCTGCAAAAGATTCAATACTTGGAGGACTCCTCACGCTATCGTCGTCATGAGGACGTGGATGAGGTGGTCAATATTCGCCCCCGCTTCCTGACCCATCCGAAGAGCCTGACCAACACACGCGAAGGCGGTCACGCCCACTTTGAGTGCAAAATTGAGCCCGTCACCGATCCCAATCTGAAGGTGGAGTGGTTCAAGAACGGTCGTCCCATTACCGTGGGCCATCGTTTCCGTCCCATTCATGACTTCGGGTACGTGGCCTTAGATATTGTTGGCTTGATTGCTGAGGACTCCGGTATTTACACCTGCCGCGCCGTCAATTTGATTGGCTCCGATGAGACTCAGGTGGAGCTGCAATGCCGCAGCGGCGAGCAAATCGTCACAGTGACCCAGAACGAAGCTGGTCTCGAGCAGATTCACTATCTGGAGGATCGCTCGCGCTACAGCCGCCGCGAGGAAGTCGACGAGACCACCAAGCAGGCGCCAGTGTTTACAACCTCCCTGAAGAACATTGAAATCAAGGAGAATCAGCGTGCTCACTTTGAGTGCCGCTTGATTCCCGTCTCCGATCCTTCGATGCGTGTGGAGTGGTACCACAATAACATGCCTCTGAAATCGGGCTCGCGTTTCACTGAGACCAACAACTTTGGCTTCGTGGCCCTCGATATTATGTCCACACTGCCCGAAGATGCCGGCACCTACACCTGCCGTGCTTTCAATGCTGTGGGCGAGGCCATAACATCTGCTGTTGCCGTGGTGCACACCAAGAAGTCCATCTATCTGGAGTCTCAGCACGAGACTGCATTGCCGCGACTGCAGCACCTGGAGGATGGCTCCAAGCGCCAGCGCGTCAGCGTACAGGATGAGTTCGTTTCGCAGGCTCCGGTCTTTACCATGCCCGTGCGGGATGTGCGTGTGGCCGAGAACCAGGCGGTGCACTTTGAGGCCCGCCTTATTCCCGTGGGCGATCCCAAACTCACGGTCGAATGGCTGCGCAACGGTCAGCCCATTGAGGCGTCCAATCGTACCACCACCATGCACGATTTTGGCTACGTGGCTCTGAACATGAAGTATGTGAATCCTGAGGACTCTGGCACCTACACCTGCCGTGCGGTCAACGAGCTGGGTCAGGCTGTGACGTCTGCGTCGCTGATTGTGCAGTCGAAGACTGCCATTCAGATGGAGACGCAGCACGAAGCTGCCATGCACAAGATCCATCAGCTGGAGGATCACAGCAAGTACCAGCGCCGTGAGGAGGAGGAATACACCGTTACCACGGCGCCAATGTTTGTCACCAAGCTGATCGGACCCACCAATCTGGCTGAGGGCCAGAGTGCCCACTACGAGTGCCGCATCGAGCCCTACCCAGATCCGAACCTGAAGGTCGAATGGTTCCACAACGGCAAGCCCTTGAGCACCGGCCATCGCTTCCGCACCACCTATGACTTTGGTTTTGCCGCACTCGACATCCTCACCGTCTATGCGGAGGACAGCGGAGAATACACTTGCCGTGTGACTAACAATCTGGGCGAGGCCGTCAGCTCGATTGCACTCAACGTCACTACCCGTTCGTCGATTATTCATGAAACGCAGCATGAGGAGGCTCTGCACAAGATCCAGCATCTGGAGGATACCTCTCGCTTCCAGCGCAAGCCTGAAGAGGATCAGTTCCACGCTGAGCGCCCACAGTTTGGACGCCCACTGCGCAATGCCAAGGTCAATGAGGGCACACCCGTGCATCTGGAGGCAACACTGATCCCAGTTAATGACCCCACCATGAGGGTCGAGTGGTACTGCAATGGCAGACCCATCCAAACGGGTCACCGTTTCAAGACGACCTACGATTTCGGCTTTGTCGCCTTGGACATATTGTACGCCCACGCCGAGGATACCGGCACCTACATGTGCAAGGCCAAGAATGCTGTTGGGGAAGCTGTCACGACTTGTGCTGTAAACGTAACAGGTAAGCTCATAGCCCATACACAAATTTCACCTAATGCTAATCACCTTCAACTTGTAGCAAATAAGACACTGGATCTGGATACACTCGATGCCCAGCGGCTGGAGAAGATTCGTCAGCTCGAGAGCTATGCGCCACCCGTAAAGGCCGAGGTGGAGGAGAAGGGGCAGAAGCCAATTTTCCTCACTCCACTTAGCAATCTGGAGCATCTGAAGGAGGGCGAGCACGCCCACTTGGAGTGTCGCGTTGAGCCCATCAACGATCCCAACCTGAAGATCGAATGGTTCTGCAATGGCAAGCAACTGCCCACCGGACATCGTTATCGCACCACCCACGACTTTGGCTACGTGGCCCTGGACATTTTGTATGTTTATGGCGAGGACACTGGCACCTACATGTGCAAGGCAACCAATTTCCTGGGCGAAGCAGTCAACACCTGCAATGTCCGTGTGCTGAACAGACGCAGCATGATTCTGGACACCCAGCACCCGGATGCTTTGGAGAAGATTCAGAAATTGGAGTCCAAGGTTGTTACCACCCGCACCGAAGTCGGCGATCATCCAATTGGCCCGCCCCACTTCACCGCAGATCTGCGCGGCTCCACTGAGATCTATGAGGGCCAAACGGCTCACTTTGAGGCACAGGTGGCGCCAGTGCATGATCCCAACTTGCGCATCGAGTTCTACCATAATGGCAAGCCTCTGCCATCGGCTGCCCGCTTCCACATCACCTTCGACTTTGGCTATGTCTCCCTGGACATTACGCATGCCGTGGCCGAGGATGCTGGCGAGTATTCCGTGCGTGCTGTTAACGCTTTGGGTCAAGCCGTCTCTTCGACCAATCTGCGCGTGATTGCCCGCGGCACCATTATTTCGGACACCCAGCATCCTGAGGGTCTGGAGAAGATACGTAAGTTGGAGTCTACGGCACCACACCAGCGCCAGGAGGTCGAAACGCCTGGCACACGCCAGCGACCCATGTTCACCCAACCAATTCAAAACATTGATCGCATCAATGAGCACCAGACTGCCCACTTTGAGGCGCGCCTGATTCCAGTGGGCGATCCCAACTTGAAGGTCGAATGGTATCGCAATGAGAAACTAATCGAAGACAGCTCCAGAATCACCAAGCAGCACGACTTTGGCTTTGTCTCCCTCGATATATCGCACATCCGCAAGGAGGATGAGGGCGTCTACATGTGCCGCGCTGTCAATCCACTTGGCGAGGCCGTCACTACCGCCTCTATGCGTGTGGTTACCGAGGCCACCATCCAAATGGATACCCAGCATCCGGACAGCATTCGTCGTATTCATCAGCTGGAGAAGCCTCTGGCTCCACTACCCACCGAGCCTGAGCGCCTCTTCGAGAAGCCCATCTTCACGCAGCTACTGACGGGTCCCTCCGAGGTATGGGAGGGCACCCATGCTCACTTCGAGGCACGTGTGGTGCCCGTTGGTGATCCCTCACTTAAGTTCGAGTGGTTCATTAACGGCGTTGAGCTGCAAATGGGCTCACGCCTGCGCACCACCCACGACTTTGGCTTTGTCACTCTCGACATTGCCGCTGTGGTGCCTGAGGATGCTGGTGTCTACATGTGTCGCGCTTTCAATGCCGCTGGCGAGGCTGTGTCCTCGACTGCCATGAAGGTGAAGACCAGGGCCAACATCGACGGACAGCCCCTGATACCCGAGTCCTGGGAGGCCATTCGTCTGAAGGAGGCCGCAATGAACCGTGTGCCCGAAATGTTTGTGGACTCTACGCCTCAGCAAGCTCCAGTGTTCACGACGCATTTGCAGAGCTACGACAAGCTGCACGAGGGCCAGCATGTGCATCTGGAGGCTCAGGTGGAGCCACGCGCCGATCCTAATCTGCGCATTGAGTGGTTCAAAAACGGCATCTCACTGACCACGGGCTCACGTATACGCAGCACCTTCGACTTTGGACTGGTTACCTTGTCCATCAATGGACTGCGCGAGGATGACTCCGCTATTTACACCTGCAAGGCCACCAACCAGGTGGGCGAGGCTGTGTCGACCTCATCGCTCAAGATCGAAGATCGTCATTGGCTACAAGCGGAGTCCTTGCATCCGGACTCATTGCCACGCATTGGCGAGCTGGAGGCGCCAAAACCGGTTCGTAAGGACGCACCAGAGCCCACATACGAGACTCCGGTATTCATCACGCATCTGAACAACATCGAGTGCAAGGAGACGGACAGCGTTCGCTTTGAGTGCAACGTGGAGCCGGCCCGTGATCCCACCATGAATATCGAATGGTACTACAATGGCCAACCGTTGCAGGCAGCTGCCAAATTCAAGTCCATTTACGACTTTGGCTACTGCGCCCTGGACCTGAATAACTCGTATGCCGAGAACAGCGGCATCTACACTTGCAAGGCCACAAACAGCAAGGGCTCGGCCACTACCTCGGGCACATTAAAGTGCACAGGCGGCAAGACCATGTTCCTGGACACTCAGCATCCACAGGGCGAGAGCGGACTGGAGGCTGTGCAAGAAACAGAAGAAGCATTGGCCAATCGCTATGCCCAGAAGCCAAACAAGCCAGAAACTCAATACCCAGCACCAGTCTGGACGAGGCCATTGCAGCAGGAGTTCCATCTATCCGAGGCGCAGCCGATCCATTTGGAGGCCAACGTGGAGCCGAAGGAGGATCCAAATCTGTTCATCGAATGGTACTTCAATGGCAAGCTGCTGCAGCATGGCTCACGCTTTAAGATGACCAGCGAGTTTGGCTTCGTCACCATGGACATGACTGAGGTGTACTCTAGAGATCAGGGCATCTACACTTGCAAGGCCTATAACAGGGCTGGCGAGGCTTTCACTTCCACCACCATATTCTGCTCAAGCAAGGACAGCATCATTGAAGCCACACAGCATCCCAAGGGCGCTGAAGGTCTGGAACAGATTCAGGACTTGGAGGAGTCACTACGCAAGGACGGCAGCAAGCCGGAGCAGCCCGAGCAGGGCATTGCACCACGCTTCACCACCGAATTCGTTAACATTGCTGACATTGGTGAAGGTGAGTTGGCCCATTTCGAGGCCAATCTCATTCCTCTGGGCGATCAGAGCATGGTCATTGAATGGTTCTTCAATGGCAAAGTTCTTGAGGCCAGCCACCGCGTGCGCACCATCTACGCCTTTGGCACCGTCGCCCTGGAAGTGCTGGGCACCAAGATCGAGGACACCGGCACATACACCTGCCGTGCCACCAACAAATACGGCTCAGCTGAGATCAGCTGCACGCTGGAGTGTGTCGACAAGCCTCGTGGCCAGAAACCGCACTTCACGTCGCACATTCAGCCGCTGCAGGGCCTGAAGGATGGCCAGTCCGCTCACTTCGAGTGCACCTTGATTCCGGTTAATGATCCGGATCTTAAGGTCGAGTGGTACCACAATGGCAAGCTGCTCCGTCACTCAAACCGCATCAAAACGGTATCCGACTTTGGCTACGTGGTCCTCGATATTGCCTACCTGCAGGATCACGATAGTGGCGAATATGTTTGCCGCGCCTACAATAAGTACGGCGAGGACTTCACTCGCACCACTCTTAACTGTGGTGGTCGCGGTGGCGTGTTCTACGACAGCTTGCAGCCTGATTCTCTCCAAAGGATCCGTGAGCTGGAGTGCCCGCAGGGCCAGCAAGCGGACAGTGGTGCTCCAGTGGTTGCCGAGCCACCCAAGTTCATCACACAAATCAGTGATGTCACCAAGCTGGTGGAGGGCCAGAGCGCTCACTTTGAGGCGCGCTTGACGCCCATTACCGATCCCGACTTGGTGGTCGAGTGGTATTTCAATGGCAAGAAGCTGCCCCATGGCCATCGCTTCCGCACTTTCCACGACTTTGGCATTGTCATCCTGGATATCCTGTATTGCTATGAGGAGAACTCTGGTGTTTATGAGTGCCGCGCCTACAACAAATATGGCGAGGATGTCACCCGCGCCAGCCTGAAGTGCGCCTCCAAGGCCAGCCTGATCTTGGACTCCCAGCTGCCACGTGGCATGGAGGGCGGTCTGGAGAAGATTGCCAATCTGGAGTATAGCATGGTGCGTACCCGCGAGGAGACCACCGAGGAGACCAGAGGCAAGGCACCAGTGTTCACTGTGCCCCTGGAGAACATTGACAATCTGCGCGAGGGCGAGAACGCTCACTTTGAGGCTCGCATCACGCCTGCTGATGACCCCAAGCTGAAGGTGGAGTGGTACTGGAATGGCCGTCCATTGAAGGCTGGCTCTCGGTTCCGCACTTTCTGCGACTTTGGTTTCGTTATTCTGGAAATTTCTCCAGTCTACCCGGAGGACTCTGGTGAATACTCGTGCCGTGCCATCAATGAGTATGGTGAGGCAGTGACTAGCGCAACAATGAAGATTCAAGGCAAGCGTAGCATCATTATGGAATCGCAGCTGCCCAAGGGCATGGAAGGCACCATCGATCGCATCGCTGAGCTGGAAGGTCTGGGCTCTCGCAGCACAGAGTTTGTGCCGGAGGACGATACAGGCAAGCCACCCGAGTTCATTACGACACCATTCGACATGGTCATCGGAGAGAACTCGCTGGCCCACTTCGAGTGTCGCCTGCAGCCCATCAACGATCCGTCCATGCGCGTGGACTGGTTCCACAACGGCAAGGCCTTGTGGGCCGGCTCCCGCATCAAGACCATCAACGACTTTGGCTTTGTCATCCTGGAGATCGCCGGCTGCTATCAGCGAGATACGGGTCTGTATACCTGCAAGGCAACCAACAAGCACGGCGAGGCCACCGTCTCCTGCAAATTGCAGGTCAAGGGTCGCCAGGGCATTGTCATGGAGCCGCAGCTGCCCTCGAACTTCCGCACTGGCACTGAGAGCCTGCAGAAGCTGGAAGAGAATATGCACAAGCGTGAAGAGATGGTCATCGATGAGGAGCAGCCAAATCCACCCAAGTTCATTGAGGAGATCAAGGACAACTTGGACGTGCCCGAGGGCGGACCAATTCACTTCGATTGCCGCGTAGAGCCCGTTGGTGATCCAACAATGCGCATTGAATGGTACTACAATGGCCGCGTCATGGCCACTGGCTCCAGAGTTCATCAACTGAACGACTTTGGCTTCATTGCATTGGATATTGACTACATCTATGCCAGGGACTCTGGCGAATATACCTGCCGCGCCACCAACAAGTGGGGCAGTGCCACCACCACCGCCAAGGTCACCTGCAAGGGCAAGCACAGCATTGTCTACGAATCACAGCTGCCCGAGGGCATGACCGCCGAGAAGTTGAAGGAACTGGAACGTGGACGCATACCAGAGGCACCCAAGGTTGTCGAAGAACAGTACGGACCACCGAAGTTCATCACCCAGATCGCATCCTGCACCGCCGAGGAGTCTGAAGCTGTCCGATTCGAGTGCCAAGTGGAGCCAAAGACCGATCCCAATCTGCGCGTTGAATGGTATCGCAATGGCAAGCCTTTGCCACTGGGTCATCGCTATAGGAACGTCTTCGACATGGGCTTCGTCTCGCTGGATATTTTGTATGTGTACAGCGACGACTCTGGTGAATACGTTTGCCGTGCCGTCAACAAGTACGGCGAAGATCGCACCAAGGCCACCGTCTCCTGCAAGAGTAAGTCATCTAGCACACGACTCATATCTATTATATCTAATCTATTTCGATTCGTATTAGAATTGCCTACGATTCTGCTGCAAAATCAAGTGCCACGTGGCATGAAGCGCTCGGAAACGCTCACCCAAATGGAGGCCACCATCAAGAAGTACACCTCTGAGGTGCATTTGACCGAGGATGATCTCTTCGATCCCGATCGCAAGCAGCCTCCTCGCTTTGTCACGCAGATCAAGGAGCAGCTGACGCTGACGGAAATGGCTAAGACTAAGTTTGAGTGCCAGTTGGCGCCTGTGGGTGATCCGAACATGAAGGTCGAATGGTTCTTCAATGGCAAGCCCTTGCTCTACAGTAAGTGTCTACACTCGATGCCTAAAATTGTTCAGCATTTATTTATGCTCTTATTTCTGTACTCGCAGAGAACCGCTTCCAGCCCATTTACGACTTCGGCTATGTCGCCATGAATTTCGGCTGGGTTTATCCCGAGGACAGTGGCGAATATGTCTGCCGCGCCACGAACTTGTATGGCATGGATGAGACTCGTGCCATCATCAAGGTATCCGGCAAGCCGGGCATTGTCTACGACTCCCAGCTGCCTGCCCATATGCAGAGCATCGATCGCATTCGCGAAATGGAAGCTTCCTGGCAAGTGTAAGTATCTGTGGTATTAGCTGGGCAAAAGACATTGGATACATTCGCTATCTACTCCCGCAGTGTACCCGAAGAAGCTGACCCCGATGCCAAGCCCAGAACGAAACCAGTGTTCGTTAGCAAGCTGGAGCCGCAGACGGTCGAGGAGGGCGAACCAGCCAGATTCTGTGTGCGTGTCACCGGTCATCCACGTCCTCGTGTCATGTGGCTGATCAACGGCCACACTGTTGTTCATGTAGGTGCACTCCGGCGCATTTAATCGAGTCAGTGACTAATTTCTTTCTCGCATGCAGGGCTCGCGTTACAAGCTGACCAACGATGGCATGTTCCATCTTGATATACCCAAGACGCGTCAATATGATACCGGCAAGGTAGAGGTTATAGCGCGCAATTCTGTGGGCGAATCGATTGCTTCGACCGAACTGAATGTTGTCGCACGCTCTGATGACTACCGCAATGTTCTCAAGAACTCACCACGCCGTAAGTCACACGCACACACACACCCATACACTCTTGCTATAAACACAGATTGTTATACAATCAGATATATCTAAACAGCTATATGAAATTAACACGAATTTTTAAATGCAGTAGTTCTTAGCTGGCAAAACTAAAAAAGAAACACACAAGTGATATCACATTAAATATCGCATTGTAAATATACATACACATACTCTTTTATATTATATATATAGTTCACATAAAGTATGCATTGCCAAGTAGAAGTAGCAGCCAAGTTAATTGCGTTTCTCAAGCACATGCCACAAAAAAAAAAAAAAAAAAAAAAAGGAATATATATATACATATATATACAAAACTAGTGTCACTGTATAGGTCAGACAATAGACAACCACAAAATCCCTACCCACAATACACCCAGTTCCCCACTCCGAAAAGTGCTTTCCTTCAATTATCCTATAAGAGCGTCTGATTGTCCACGCATCGAGCCTGCAAGGGAGCGACCCAGCGGAAACTGTGCCCTCTGGACGCCATCAATGAGTATCGCCGGATCATGGGTATTTTGGTTGTGCAAGTTTTTAGTGTGTGCGTGTTTTAAAGACTGTCTATTCTAAGCTGTGGCTGATCACTTTCAACTTTTGTCTGTCTTCATAAGCGGTTGAATTCTAAACGTAAAGGAGTTAGCAAACCTCTGTGAACATCATAAAAAAATGTACCATCCATGTGTCATACTTTCGTTTTGCTTATTTTAATTCATGTACTAACACTAAAGCTATACGAATGCAGTTTTACTTAACCAAGCGGCATGCCAATAGTTCAATTCTTTCTTGTGAATAGCTCAACATAGTCATGCCTTCTCGAAAGTGTTTAAAACCGTCAATTTGTTTTGCATATAGCATGGTACGATTACGAGCTAGCAGCCTATCAGAAGGAGCGCCAGGAGAACGAGCTGGAAAAGGTATTCGATGAGCGTAAGCAATATTTGTCTGAGCAGAGTGCGCACACCCTGAAGGGTGTTGAGCACCTGAAGCCCAAGCAGTACAAGCCCCAGACACCAGATTGGCAGCAGAACGTCAAGGCCAAGAAGAGCGAGGAGTACTACAACAAGATCCAGGAACTGGAAACCGAGCAGTTGCTCAAGGAGACCAATTTGCGCAGAGACACCCATCAATATGCCATTCCCGGCGAGAAGGTTGTCAGCAGCTCAGCTGCCAAGGGCATGGCGCACTCCTACGAGGAGAATCTGTAAGTAAACTCCAAGTCATTCAGATGAGCCTACGCATACTCATACCGAAACTCTGTCATTTATAACAGTCAAGAGCAAACGAGCACCACCCAGGTCAAGGGCGCCCCACCAAAGGGCGTAGCCCAGCCGTCAGAGTCGTCGGTGCATGGCCGTGAGGTGCACATGAATAAGCAGCAGCAAGTGCAGAAGGAGATCCAAGGTGACTTGGAGATCACACGCAAGATCACTGCCACCGAGACCACCGAAGTGGAGCATAAGGGCACCATTCAAGAGCGCGTTGTCAAGGGTCCAGTCCAGCCCTCTAAGGCGCCCGTGTTCACCAAAAAGATTCAGCCATGCCGCGTCTTTGAGAACGAGCAGGCCAAATTCGAGGTGGAGTTCGAGGGCGAGCCCATGCCAACCGTGAAGTGGTTCCGTGAGAGCTTCCCCATCCAGAACTCACCTGATCTGCAGATTCACACGTTCAGCGGCAAATCCATATTGATCATACGCCAGGTCTTCATCGAGGACTCGGCTGTGTTTACCTGCGTGGCAGAGAATCGTGGCGGAACTGCCAAGTGCAGCGCCAATTTGGTTGTGGAGGAACGCAGACGCGCCGGCAAGGGTGGCATACAGCCACCAAGCTTTGTGTCCACCATTCAGAGCACCACCGTGTCCACTGGCCAGCTGGCTCGCTTCGATGCCAAGGTTACTGGCACACGCCCCATGGATGTTTACTGGCTGAAGAACGGCATGAAGATCCAGCCCAGCATCAAGTTCAAGATGCTGGAAGAGGACAACATTCACACTCTGCTGATCATTGAGCCGTTCGCCGAGGACTCTGGCCGCTATGAGTGCGTGGCTGTCAACGCCGCTGGCGAGGCACGCTGCGATGGCGATTGCATAGTTCAATCTCCCACCAAGCCGGAGAAGCCAACAACGCCCGGCAGCGAGAAGCCGCCACACATTGTGGAGCAGCTGAAGAGCCAGTCCGTAGAGGAAGGCAGCAAGGTAATCTTCCGCTGCCGCGTGGATGGCAAGCCCACTCCGACAGCTCGTTGGATGCGTGGCGAAAACTTTGTGAAGCCATCTCGCTACTTCCAAATGTCGCGTCAAGGCGAATACTATCAGCTGATCATCTCGGAGGCGTTCCCCGAGGACGAGGGCACCTACAAGTGCGTTGCCGAAAATAAACTGGGCAGCATTCAGACCAGCGCGCAGCTCAAAGTGCGTCCCATCGAAAACCTGGATGCACCACCAACCATCACCGCTCTAAAGGATGTCTCCGTCACCGAGGGCATGCCGGCGCAGTTCAAGACCACTGTCACCGGCAAAGTGAAAGCAACCAGTGTGCAGTGGTTCCGCGAGGGACAACTGATACCGGAAACACCTGACTTCCAGGTAGGCTGACCACAAATTGGACCAGATTAATCAATTAGCCGCTTGAGCTATTGAAGAGCATTGACTTAATTGAAATTTGATATCGTTGCAGATGATCTTTGATGGCAACAGTGCCGTGCTTTTGATTGGCACCACCTACGAGGAGGATTCGGGCATCTTTACTGTGCGTGTGACCTCGTCAACTGGACAGGTCGAGTCATCAGCCAAACTGACTGTTAAAAGTAAGGATTAAACTAAAAGCTAAGCCAAACCAAAACCAGAGTTCGTAAACAGCAAGAAATCAAAACGTAAGCGAACAGTGTTCGAAATCTCCAAAGAATGCTCAAAAGAAAAAAAAAAAAAAAAAAAAAAAAAAAAACACCACACACACATAACGACCAAAAAATGAACCTTAAGAAACTATACGTATATTTTTTACATAACGGATCCCTATACTGACGATGATTCAGCCCAACTAACTGAGTACTGTCAATGACTAGTCCAAAAAGTTTGAGTGAAGAATACTTAACTGAAAACGAATATTTCGACAGTTTCAATTTTTTTTCCTTTTCTTTCAAATCAGATTTTTACATTGAATACAACGAACGAGTTCTTTTAATTACTAACCCACTTTCAATATCAATATGTGAACCCAAGCAACAATTAAATGAAAGATGTTTAACACGAAAAGGTAAAAAAAAAAAAAAAAAAAAAAAAAAACCAACAAAAAAATCAAAGTTTATTTAAAAGAAATTAATATTAATAATAAAAATAATTACAAGTATTTTGCAATATAAATATATATAGAACATTTTCTTTTTGGCATAGCCAATCATGAGGGCATTGCTTGTCGGTTGTTATAAAATTCGAAATACTTGAGATTTGAGTGAAAGTGAAGTGAAAAATGAATTAAATAGATAAATATAGATACATCCAAAGCACTCAGCACTCGCCCCTTTGAGTGAGAATTATAAATAAGGCAGCTTATGTACTTTCATATTGCTCAGAGAATACCTATACATACTTAAGTTTATATGTATGACACGTCTCAGGCACCTTATAAATATGTTGAGTTCTTCTGTATTTAGGCTACATACATACAAATATAGAGGAGCTATGTGTATAGGAAACATATAGAAACATGTGTCGGAATAGTTCTGGGGCCGTGTGCAAAACGCACATTTGTCCCGCCTCCGCTCGAGCATGAAAGTTTTATTTTTCATTTGAATATTAGCATTAAATATTGTGGATGACACATCTAGCGCACATACGGCTCGCAGCGTTTGCTGTATCCATGTCCATACTGCCATCGAATACTTGAATATGAAAATCTAGAAACGAACGTGCGCAAAACTAGCACAGCCCGAGGGGGATACGTTGATAATAAGTAAAAACCAGAACGCCGAAAATATTGAAAGCCATTGCAGACACTGAATTTGTTCAGCTGCCAGCAGACAGCAGACAGCAGTCAGCAGTCAGATTATCTATATGCTCTACTATACTATATACACACATCTAAATATATATGTGTGCTGCGGGCTGTCCATTCTATTTTCAATTTCATTTTTGGAAAATGGTTGCGCTTTGAAAACTAATTTCCAATAGATTAGCCAGCACAAAAAAGAAAAAAACAAGAAATGAGACCAACAACAATTAAAAAGTAGAGTCCATTTGATATTTTTAGACCGCAGCGCAGTCTGGATATTTTGTTTGCGGCTACAATGAAAAACATTTTATGTAGTTTTCAAGTAAATCGTGAAATTTATTTCAATTTTCTTTCATTTAAAAATTAGAAAAAAATAAATGAAAAGCGAAAATATAATATTGGCTTTCAATGTATGAGCACAGATGAAAATAAACTGACATTTAGTTCAGGCAAAAATAAAATAATTAATTACCTACGAGCTGTTTGTTTTGTTGTTGTACCATGTAGACAAGATCAGAGTAGCCGATTTACCCAAGAGATCTATTCGAACACACTCACGCAAATGCACACCACCTTGTGTCTGTGTGTTTTATTCGGGTCTGTGTGTTAGTCATTAGAGAAGCCAACATGAATAAATGATTCTGTTTATGGTGCAGAAATGGTTTTTAATTAAATTAATCAGTTACGGTAGTTTACTCATCCAATCGCCCTCTGGCGCTGACTCAGATGCTTTTGCCTTTATTTATAGAAGCCAGCCCACGAATCTTGTATCCAACCGACTATTCAGATATGCAATCCCTCTGAAATTGAAAAATGCATATTAGTATTGAACATTGTTTATTGGAACGATACTTTCAAGTATTACTATAAAACCTTGACCATGTACTCGATCTTGAACTCGTATTCGGACTCGACCTGGACAGACACGGAGATATATATGATATATGATTATTTAACGTTTGATTATAGTCGATTTGTATTGTTTATTTAATTTACGTTTATTTATTTTGTAGTGATGTTGCATGAGATTTTATTATTCATTTTTTATTGCTGCTTTTTACTACTAATTCGTTTCGTTCTCATTTCGTCCACTTTCCACAAAACTGTTTCGCATTTTCGAAAAACAAAACACACAATAGAATCAATATTTTGAAATTATTATATTACCGTGTCCAGTGCAAATATTTGCCGCTTATGCCGCCGTAAATCTTGTGGTAAAAAATGCTTTACTAAAAAATTAATCATAAAAACTCATGCGACTTTTATTTTAAGTTTGACCTACAATACATTTGAGATACTCGTACTCCTCTGTCAATTAAATAATTTATGTTTATGTTTACGTTTCGTGTTTTAAGTGTTTATCGATCGACCGATAATCAAATATCCAATTCGATCTTTCAATTCAATAATTCTTTTGTTCTTCCATATCACTCTTGTTGTTTAATTGTATTTCTCATGTATTTAATGCTTAAAACCAATATCGCGTCTTTCAAATAAAAAACAAAGCAAATGCATCATCAACTGATAATCGTTTTTGATAACTTCCAAACTGCCAAACTCCATGCTTGCGCATCCTCTGCCGCTGCTTGCTCGCACCGTTATAGGTAATGTATGTACATTTATATATATAGTATTATTATGGTACTTCGATGTTTTATGTTAACGATTTACAACACTCGATTGAGGACTGCACTTTGTAAATGGACCGCACATTCGCCCCGTGTGCCAATTGGGTACCTTCTGCGCTCGATTGTTGTCTACATCCGAATGAGATCGGTCGAATGCGCCGCGGTGCGCTGGCTGCGCTGCGTTGACTGCGGTGCTTACCCCAAAAATACCCCATATCGATACAGCGCACAACACACTGAGCACCGCCTAAGAATCCGGCCGAGCTGTTTACCCCACCTGGTGACGTAGACGCCACTAATCATAAATCTATTTCGGGCACCCATTGTAAACACAAGCCTTTTAATTGTGCACGCTCTCAAACTCAATTGTTCTCGCTGAGCCGGATCATTCCTTTTGTCCCATACTTCGATTGGATGATGAAGCGGCTGTACTTAGCTGATGATAAATTTGTACATTCATTGAAAATGTGCCAAACGAATAGCTGTAGGTTATTGCAAGAATCACAGGTGAGATTCGTCACAGACGAATTGTGATTCATGCGACAGATTCACGTCTTTTTCTTTATCAATGTCAAGCATTGAGTTGAGATGTGCGTGGCATATTATTTAAGTACCTAATTATTGATTCACGGCCAACATAGATGAGCTGTCTTATGCGATTTGTGTGCCGTGATTTGTGGCTGTCGTGCCCCCTCTTAGGCATCTACATATACCTTTACAGCCAAGCAGAAATATGCGTTCTGCCATGGTATTTGAATTTTCATTTTGCACACTACATTAATATTTTCAAGTTCATTGTTTATACATAGATTGTATATACACACATATATGCTTGCAAGGTATTTTGATTTATTTTTAATATTGAGTATACGCAAGATGGGATATATACTCGTATGCCAGAGGTATGTATCAAGTTGCCACACCCCTCAATTAATATCATTCTCAAGGTAAGCGACTCTATCTAAATGTCGAACACTGCTGTGAACTCTGGAAAATGTCAGGCGATTCTCGATTCCCCCCATATACTCTACTAACACTTTGACTTCCCCTTTGAACTTCTAGAACGACGTATCTCGGCTTATCAATTGCGTACGATTGATTCTGTCGAAGATGAGTCCTCGTCATCTGGCAGGGAAGATAGTTCACCAGAATCGCCCAACCAGTTCCAGCAGCAACAGCAGCCGGGCGCATATGGTCAATATTTGGGCGTTAATGGGCAGGTACAGCATCAGGGTCGCTCTCGCACTAAGAAGACAAAAGTGCGCAGCAAGTCCCTGCAGCCGCCCACTAATATTGTGCCTTGGCGCAAGTCCTCGCGTCCGCACCGTGGACGCTCACTAGACAAGCAGCCATTCCTGCCGGGTTTCAAGCCAGAGCCGATCAAGTCGTGGACCGAAGAGACGATTAGCTTAAAGGCCACGCCCATTGAGAAAAAGAAGCCGATACCCAAGCTAGAAGCAGCAAAGGTTGTCCTCAAGTCCATCAAGTCTGAACGAGATCAGGGCATCATGAGCCTGGGAGCTACTTTGGAGCAGATTATCGCTGGCAAGACCGAAAAGGAGGCCGTGCCTTGGATAACAATGCGTGAGAAGCTAAAGCAGGTGGAGAGCGTGCAACGACAGCTGAGCAAATTTGACCTTGATGAGGTCTATTTGCGGCCATTAGAGGGTCAAATCGAAACCGACCAGCAGCTGCCACAGCAAGCCCAACTGGAGGAGGTGCAACGCACCAAGGAAATTCAACGCCTTAAGAGCATGGAAAGCGTAGAAATCATGGAAATGACTGACCAGATTGATAAGCTCATTACCCAGCAGCAGAATAATAAAGATCGTATTCCATGGAAGGAGATGCGTCAGCAGCTGAAGAGCGTGCAGAGGGTAACCAAGCAAATTGACAAGTTCAAGATTGACGAGGTTGAGCTGCGCCATCTGCAGGCTCAGCAGAGTATCGCTGAAGATTTCCAGAGTGCTACTCAGGACACAGTTGTCATGACTATCGATGATAGCTCCAAGAGCTCAATTTCTAAGATTATGACACGCGATGAGATTCAGCACTACGAGGACCAGTCGAATATCTACAAGCAGCAGTTCATAACCACTGAGGACGTTAACATAATGCATGTTTCAGAGCGCGAGAAGCTCGAGGCACAAAGGCTGCTCAGGGAACAGCAAGCTGTCAACTGGAGACAGCAGCAGCAGCGTCCACAACTGCAGCCACTAACCTCTGTCGAGGATACGATCTCACAGACCAGCGAACGCCAAAAGATTGTGCAGCAGCAGAGCCTTATCGAAGAGAGCCAACGCCAGCAATTTGTGCAAGTCGAAGACTCCCAGATGATGAGCATTGAGCAGTATGAACATCAAAAGATGATCAACCAGCGCACTCAAGGGGAGTCCTTCAACTGGCGTCAGCCACGTGAGCCACAGAAGTTCATTCAGGTTGAGGACTCATCTCTGTTGCATCTACAAGAGCGACAAGATACCCAGGAGCAACAGCTTATACAGCCCCAGCCTGTTATGTGGGACCGTGGTAAGAAAAAGCCACAGCCTATGCAACCCCAAGGTCCTATTCCCCAAGAGCAACAGCAGTTCGTGGAGAAACCAAAGACATATGAAGAAATGCACGATGAGCTGATTGAACCAGTTCCAGTCCAACAGCCAGAGCCAGTGCCAGTTATGTGGGAGCGTGGCAAGAAGAAGCCAGTCCAGCCACAACAGAAGACATTTGAAGAGCTCCATGACGTGCTGGATGAACCTGTTCCGGTGCAACAGCCGGAGCCTGTTCCTGTCATGTGGGAACGAGGTAAGAAAAAACCAGTTGCTCAAGAAGTTACTGATACTCAACAAATTGTGGAAACATCGCAAGTGGTTGAGCAACAAGTTGTCGAGGAGACAAAGAAAACGGCAGTACGTCGAGTAATACCACCGCGTGAGCCAGAGCAGAAGGTAGAGCAAGTGACTCTTAAGCCAACTCCACGACCGGCACCTAAACAAGCTCAAAAGTCTGAAGAATTCCAACTGAAGCCACTCAAGCCAACGCGAACCGTTCAACAAACTGTTCAAGAGTCGGTTCAAACGGCCACCGAAGAAACTCAACACATTACGGAGGTGGCACAGATCTTGAAAACACTTGAAGTTGCCGAGGATACTTTGGATGAAGAAACCACCAAGACCGTGGAGCCTCAGCCGCAGCCAGTAATGTGGGAGCGTGGCAAGAAGAAACTTCAACAGCCTACAGCTCAAGAGATACCAAAGTCACATGAAGTTGCTGTTGATACGCTTGAGGAGGAAACAGCTCCAGCTGTTCAGCCAGAGCCACAGCCTGTTATGTGGGAGAGAGGCAAAAAGAAGCCCCAGCAGCCTAAAGCTCAAGAAGTTCCCAAGACTCAAGAAGTCGCTGTTGATACTCTTCAGGAAGAAACAGCTCCAACTGTGGAACCAGAGCCGCAGCCAGTGATGTGGGAGCGCGGAAAGAAGAAGAAGCCAACTCAAAAATTGGTGGAGGAGATTGTTCCCGAAGTACCAACAAAAACATTTGAGGAGGCAGTCGATGTTCTGCCAGAGGAACCTAAGGTTGAGGATATGCCAGAGCCTGTTTTATGGCAACGAGGTAAGAAAAAGCCGAAGCCAACTGAGGAGCAGCACCCAGATGAAGTCGATGCCCAAATCGAGCAAGTTGTTGAGGAGGAGGAACAAGTGGTGGAAGAAAAGCGTAGAGTCAAAAAGGTTAAGAAACCTAAGGTTCCACAGGAACCAGTTGAGCAGCCTAAAGAAGAGGAGATAATTGAAGAGAAAGAAGAGGAGATAATTGAAGAGAAAGAAGATATCGTTGAAGAAGAAGAGGAAGTAATAGTGGAAGAAAAGCGTAAAATAAAGAAGGCAAAGAAACCAAAGAAAACTGTAGAAGTAACTGAGGAGCCAGAAGAGCCGGAAGAGCCAACGGAAGACATTCCAGAAGAGGAAGTTGTCCAGGAGCAGGAAGAATTGGTTGAGAAAAAGCGAAAGGTGAAAAAGACAAGAAAACCAAAACCCACAGAGGCAGAGCAAGAAGAAGAGGAAGTTGAAGAAGAGATTCCAGAAGCACAGCCCGAGGAGGTTCCAGAAATCGAAGAGCCTTCAGTTAAAGAGCCTACGAAAAAGAAGCCAATTCCTAAAGTGCAAGAAGTGGAACAAGTTGAAAAGGTTACGCTTAAGCCCGTTCCCAGAAAACAGCATCAACTACCGGAAAAAGAGCAAGTTGAAGAAGTGACGCTCAAGCCACGTCCAAAGACTTCAATTGTCTCGGAGACACAACAGCCCGAAACAACTGAAACTGAGTTTGTTGAGACAGAAAAGGTTGTTACATTCGAAGACCAAGTAGTGGATGTAACTAAGAAGCGCGTTAAGAAGAAGAAGCCGAAGACAAAGCCTGAGAGTCAGGAATCTATCGAAGAGCCAATCGAAGAACCTGTTGAAGAAATTGAAGAGCAAGAAGAAGAACCAGAAGAAATCAAGCCTGTAGAGAATGTGGCGGAGGAACTAGCTATCGAGGAAGCTCCAAAGGAAAAGGTTACGAAATTCAAGCCCAAAAAGGAAGAAGTTGTTGAAATGATTGAAGAAGTTGCTTTGAAACCGGTAACCAGACCAAAGAAACAATTACCTCAGGAAGCAACAATAGAAGAGGTACGTCTCAAGCCTACGAAACGCACAACTACCAAGCCTGAGGAAGTTAAATTGGAAGAAGTCGACTTGCAACATGTTGAAAAGGTAGAAGAGGAAATAATTCAGGAAGAGAAGCGAAAGGTCAAAAAGGTAAAGAAGCCCAAGCACGAAGAGCTTCCTGAAATTCCAGATGCCGAGCCTACCATCTTGGAAGAGGCTGAGTTGATCGACATCGAGAAAGAGCCTAAGCCCGAAGAAGAGAAGCCACAAGTCCCTTGGAAGCGTGGTGAGAAAAAGAAGCCAGTTGCGGAGCCTTTAGAGGAAAAGCAATGGCCAACTGGCAAACGGCGCCCTCTGCCCGAAGAACAGCCTGAAGAGGTACAGCTCAAGCCGATTCCAGCCAAGCCTGTGGAAATTCCTGCAGCACCTGAAAAGGCAGTTTCTCCACCCGAGCTACAGCCTGAAGAAAAGGTGGAAAGCGAAGATGAGATTTCTGATTTGGAGCCTCTGAAGTTACCAGAAGAGAAACAACCCAAAGAAAAGGTTAAAAAGGAAAAGAAGAAGAAACCAAAGTTGAAGAAGGCAACGCCATCAGTGGATGAAGTTTCCGAAGAAGTGGCCCAGCCATTTGCAGAGCCAATTGCTGAAGAAGATCAAGTTGAAGAGCTTCCAGTTGATGATGTGAAGGTTGTTGCTGTCTCTGAAGATGTGCAGCCAGAGGAAGAAGTCGTGGTAACTGAGAAAACACCCGAAACCAAACAAAAGGCACATAAGAAGCGTACAAAACCACTGAAAGAAGTTTCGGTTGAAGGACAGCCACAACTACTGGAAGCAGCTGTTGCCGAAATTGAAAAGGCTGATGAAATTTCCCAAGAGATCTCACAAAAGACTATTACTCTACTGAAGAAGACTGAAGATACACGACCTCAATTCATAACAACAGAGCAGCTTATTGAGCTCGACGTGGAGGACGTAAGACGCGATCTGGAAATGAAAATCACTTCGAATATTATTAAGAAGGAGAAACGGCGCGTTGTGCTCGATGACAGCCAGCCTCTGCCCGAATTGGAGCTAATCACGCAGAAACGTATTCAAGAGGGCATCGACAAAGTGGCCGACGAGGAGCTGATCGAGGATCAGCAATTGACTCAGAACTTAGAGGAAACAACTACGTCTGAGGTAATTGGCCAGGAGCGCAAGCTAGTCAAAAAGAAGAAGAAGGAAATCAAGCCACCGCGTATCACCGAGAAGCTGCGACCACGTCAATGTGTTCCCGAGGAGCCCACTATCCTCGAATGCAAGGTTGAAGGCGTACCATTCCCAGAAATCAATTGGTACTTTAACGACATGCTATTGTTTGCATCGGAAAAGTATGAAATCACCGTCGTGGAGCAGGTGGCACAGCTGAAGATAGCCAAGGTCACGCCCAGCGATGTGGGAGTTTACACCTGTGAGGCGAAGAACGAAGCCGGCGTGGCAACAAGTCGTACCAACATAATTTTAGGTAAGTTTAATGCACATTTCATTTACTCTATGCAAATGTATTCCTGTCTGTGTAAGTCACTTGAAAGCTTTTGAGAAAGTTGATTGGTGTCTTAATTATTTTAACCTCTTGGAAGAACCACTTAACAAACTACTTCCATGATTTCATTCCATTTCTATGCCCAAACACAACAACAACAACACACTTTATAAATACTTTCTATTCATAATGAATATAGAAAAAGAACAAGGAGTCGCGCCACAATTTACGAAACCACTTAAGATCGAGTTTACAGAGGAAAAGCAGCCCGAGCGGCTTAAGGTAACTGTAACATGTCAAGTGACTGGCAAACCCAAGCCTCAAGTTAAGTGGTACCGTGGTATTGAGGAGGTGATACCCAGCGAAGCTTTGCAGATGTTTTATGATCAAGAGACTGGCGATGTTGTCTTGGAGGTTATAAATCCGCCTCCAAACGAAGCCATTACCTATTCGGTTCAGGCACAAAATCAATTTGGACGCGCCATTGGCAATGCCAACATTATGAGCCGCGTGGATGAAGCGCCCAAAGAGATTCTCAAGCCGCCCACAGTAACGCCGTTGAGTGCGATTGTGGTTCCAAATGGAGGCACATTACTGTTCGAGGCCAAATACGATGGTATCCCCAGACCAGAGATCAAATGGCTGCGCAATGGCCGAGAGATTATCGAAAATGAGGAAACCATTATAGAAACCACAGAGACAACGACAACAATCAAGGTTATCAATATGACTCGTAAGCGTACAGGAAAGTATGAAGTTTGCGCCAAGAATAAGGTGGGTGAGGCCAAGTCATCTGGCTCTGTGGTTGTTTCTGATCAAGCACCCGATAAGAAAATCAGACCACCCAAATTCATTCAACCACTTGAGCCGAAGTTCTTTGGAGAACATGAAGTTGCAATACTCGAGGTTGTTGTCGATTCAGAGCCGCTTTCCTCCTTCCAATGGTTTGTTCACAATGAACCCATTAAGAGCTCGAATGAATGCCGTATTGTTAGCCAGGCCAACAAGTCAACGCTCTTGATTGAGGACTTCCAGCCGAAGTTCTCCGGACCATTCACTTGTCGAGCTGAGAACGTTGGCGGCTCGGTCACATCAACAGCAACAGTTAATATGCTGGAGGGCGCTCCGCAGGAACAGGCTGTGGAATTTGAATCGCCACGCTTCATTGAGGAATTGATTCAGCCCATAGATGTAATGGATGGCGAACAGCTGCTCTTGACTTGTCGAGTGACGGGCAAGCCTACACCAAAGGTGGAATGGTATCACAATAAGGAAAAGATAACAGAAACAAAGGAGACAACACTGTCGCAGGATGCGCAAGGAAATTGCCAGCTACAAATAACGGAAGTTTTCCCTGAAAATCAGGGCCAATATAAATGCGTTGCGACAAATAAGATTGGCAAGAGCGTCACGAAGACAACTGTTAATATTCAAGGTACTTTTGGATGGTATCAATTGATAGTTGATAGTTAACAATAGATACTTAGGAAATGTAGCATACACCATATGCATCGCATTCTACATAGGTTTTTCAATAACTACACTCTTTCCACTATCCTCCTACTATTTCTCCTCTGAATACTATATATACCCTGTTTAGTATGTTCTTTATACTAACTCACATCTTGATGCCCTTGCATGTGATACTAGCTAAAAGAGATCTTTCGATTTTAAATCTATATTATCAACTCTCGCAAAATCCTTTTGTAAATAATTTTCCGTTCTTGCGTTTGATAATACATCTGTCATTGGACAAGCCAATATTTATAAAATTTAAAACATTTTTTTAGCATTTGAATATATCCCCGATTCTGAAATCACTGGACTCACAGGATCTGAGGAGGATCTACTTGATAGAGTAAGCGTGATTGTAGTTAAAGAGCTGCCTAGGTTTTTCTTGAAGCTAACTTTTTTCATATATGATGCCACCGTTTTAGACTATCTCAATCGACGAACAACCTCCGAAAATTATTAAAAAGCTACCTGAAAAAATCGAACCCAAAGAGGGTGAACAAGCGAAATTGGAAGTTAAGGTTATTGGTAAACCAAAACCAAAAGTCAAATGGCTACGTGACGACGAACAGATATTCGCCTCCGAGGAATATCAAATCGAAAATTTCGAAGATGGGACCTCAGTGTTGGTCATCAATCATGTATATCCCGATGATGTGGGCACAATTAGTTTTGAGGCCTACAATCCGTTGGGAGTGGCAGTAACAACTGCACTATTCGCAGTCGAAGGTACTGTTATGGTTAATGATGTGTTTATCATACGCTTTATAATATCATGGAAAAGTCTTGGAATTGTCAGTAAAATTCTCTTTCAGATCTGCAGCAGCAATGCCAAATTCCCTTTTATCCCTATCCCCCTTATAACATATGTCTACAATCCAATTTGATAAAATTCCCATTCGTATTCCCTACACAAAAATACACTTACTATACACTCTAATACACGAAAGGTTAAATAAATATGAATAGAATTTACAAAACATATTTTCACACATTATCCTCACTGCATTGCTGATGAAACGCTAATAATAATCTACTATTGTCACTTCTACTGTATCGCAACATTAATAGGCATCGTTGGATCAAAGGATTATCGCAAGCCAGAATGGGTGACCCACATGGAAGAGATGCAAGTCGCTCTCAAAGGTATGTATCAGAGGATTGAATAATAACCGACTCTACCACTGTTATGTGTATATGTGTTTTTAATTTCGTGTTTTTCAACACACAACTGTTTTCCGTACTGTTGTCTTAAATCACAAAACAAAAACAACATTTCACAAAGTCTGTCTCTATTGTATTTGTCCATGTATTATACAATGTTTCGTGCACCAACAACAACAACAACTATGTGAATCTGTCAATTTCGTCCAAAGAAGCTTACAAACTATGTGGCTTTGTAATTGTCTCAGCCCTTACAGCTCTAAGGCTTATACACCCCTTATCCCCTAAAAACGTATCCAAGCCCCATTGACAAAAGTAATCGCCTTTAGAAATAATAGTATAAAATTCTTGTTATCCCTTATATATACATATATATTTTTTACAGTATCAGTAACTCATGTACAAGTAATTGGTTGTATTCTAAAATGTTTTAAACGAATTCTACTTTTTTCCAAATTTCTACTAACCCATAAGTAACTTAAATTCCAAGGAAACACTATGACATTCCCCTAGCGCTGCTTACCCACACATATCTATATGTTGTTATGTGCTAGCTGAGTTTGTTGCCTGTTTACTCGTTGTATTTGAGTTTATTCAAAGATTTAACCAAAAACAGACAAACAATTTCCATATTACTCAAGCAAACTACAAACATCACACTAGGATTAAATACTGACTGTAAGTACAAGGCACACATACAGACTAACTTCTGTTGCTTGTAGAGCTTTGTATCTAATACGTAGTTAAATGATGCTATCTTTATGCTTATAGCTGCTAAATGCTCGCCATCGATACTTAATGAAATGCGTGACTGTCGTGCCTCGATTGGGGAAACAGCGAAGTTCTCCGTACAATTTGCAGGCAATCCGCAACCAGGTACAGTATACTGTCTGTAGAGCGCTGCAGTTGGTTGGGGCTGATGGTAGATTGGTTTGCTGGCTTTTGTAGATATTCAGTGGTATTTCAACAATGTTCAACTGAGGGCGTCAGAAAAGTACCGCATGGTAGTGCAGGAATCAGAGGCAACACTTGAAATATTCAAAATAACAAACGATGACTGCGGTTACTACAACTGCAAACTGATCAATGAAATTGGCATGACAATGACGCGCGCTAAGTTCGACATATCCTCCACATCTGCAGTAGCAGAGGAGGTGGAGCAAGTGAAGACAAAGACTGTGAAGAAGAAGACGGCCAAAAAGACAGCGAGCACAATGGCCAAGCGAGCCAGTGCATCTGAATCCCAGTCGCTTCATAAAACTGAAATCAAAATAGTGCCATCGAGGGCTGTAGAGACGACCGTCAATATAGTGAAGGTAAAACAGGCTGTGCCCATATTGGTAGAGCACAGTGAAGTCTCGGAAGTGATGCAAGTAAAAGATCGTAAGATCGCTGATGCTGAGCAACGCAGCAGAATTATTGAGGAAGTTGCAGAAGAGGCAGAAGAAATTGAGTCCGAGGAAGAGGTCCTCGTTGAGAAGAAATACACATCAAGTAAAACGATTCAGCTAACTGAAACAGTTGAACTAATACGCACAAAAATCACAATGAAAACCATCAAGATTGAAGATATCTATGAGATAAGCCAGCATGAGGAGGTGCAATGGCTGCTCGAGTCCGTCGAGGCCGAGTCGTTTGGCAAAATTGGCGAAGCAGCGCTCAGAGACTTAGCCACAATTGGTGTGCTCTTGCGCTATGGCTGCACTCATTACGAGATCACATACATGTACGAGCAGAACATATTTATATCGCTACAGAAGCCCGAATCGCAGTCAGCTCTCGTCCAGCTCGTGGAGCGAGAAGGCCACGAGGAGCTGATCACGCAAATCCTAAGTGAATCTTCGAACGAGGACGAAACTATATTAGCAGCGACAGTTGGCTTCAAAGCGTTCATACGCATGATACAGACGTACGAAATTACTATAGAGACGGTGATACGAAAGTTTCATAGGGAGGATTTCATCTCTCACGATTGGAAGATATGCGCAAAGGAGGTTTGAATTCTGTTTTGTTTGTTTTTGTTTCGTTCGATGCGGTTACGTAGACAGTTGAAATGGCGGTCTAAATTTGACTTACATTGAAAAAATCTTTCTCTAATTGGGAACTGACATTTCAACTGGAAAACCTGAAAATGTTTTGTACTTTATAATCTGCAGCTGTGAGATTATATTCTTCTAGTTTATTGACGATTGTTTTTATAACTTTTTACACGATTTATTGAAATCTAGAGAATAGTAGAGACATCCCAAATAATTGAAAGTCACGAGGCTATAACGCGTGTGAAAATCGGTGAGTAAGCTGCTTATTTGTATATATATGTGAATAATGCTAAAAAATTAGAAATATGCTTTAGAACATTTGAATTTTGATTACTGAAAAAGCTATTTTATTTCTTTTTTATTTTCAAAAAATGTAAAACTGCTTTGTAAAATGCCTGCGCTTATGTGCCAATCCCAACAACAAACTTAATCTAACCCATACGTAGAGGAAACATTTGTCGAGGAACGCACGATAGTTGTCGATGAAGGTTTGAACATAAACACAGATGAACTGTAAAGTCCACAAATAATACCTACCAGTACTGATGTATCCCAATGAACTACTCAACTAGTTACTACATCAATTTATGACACTGAAAACAAAAACATATTCAAAAACAAACAATAATCGATATTGACTTTTCAAATATATAACAATTAAATTTTGTTAAACCAAACGAATCATGTGTATATTCTAAAAAGACGCCTACCTCAAATTATCTCAAATGCCCATTAACCGCTGATAACGACCTACTACTATTATGATTTAATGATTCTCTTTAGCCTGTTGCCATATAAGCTTTTTTTGGTATATTGAAAAGCATTTTTTAATACTTCTACGCACCTGAATACAAATGTAGAAGGGCTTCTTGTTTATTGAATGCTCGGGGTCAAACAGTTGGCTTGGCTTGAGGTAAGTTTTCACAGAGTTTTCCTTTTGTAATATGTATTGCATATGCTGTTTGTCTGTTTAGCTTTGTTTATGTGTCGCCAAGAATCTAATAAGAAGCAAAAAGTGTTATATTAATCACAAATGCTGATCATATAATATTAATTATAAACAAATTGCAATTGCCTTGCTTTTATGCAGTTTATCAACATTGTTAGTGAATTGTCTTTAATAGCACCTGAAAGAGAAACCGACATTGTCATTGTTTAATTACATTACATTCGCAGAAACTACAACCACTAAAGTGGAAAAACAATTCATACAGCAACAACAAGAACAAGAACAAGAACATGAACAAGCACTAGGTCAACAACAACAATTACAAATTCAGGCTGAACAAACTGTGCATAGAACAACCAAAACTAAAAAGCATAAAAAACATACAGAAATAATACAACAACAACAACAACAAATACAACAAAGTATTGAAGAGATCACAAACTATGAGCAAAGAGAAACATTTGCAGAGGAATCAAACACTGAAGCACCAACAATTGAGACACTAGAGCAGATTGAAGAGCTTTTACCATATAGCACGAATCTATCCACACAAAATGTACCAAAAAATACATACGAAACAATTCCAGTTTCTGTAACAACAGAACTTTCCACACCGAAACCTGTAGCAGCTCAAGTACACGACGAACTCTTACCACAAAAGACTTTAGCAGTGAATGAAGAATGTTTAGCATTCGATGAGGTAAGTTCCAGCTTGGCTCCGTCTAGTCCGGCGACTAGTGAGCTAATCGAGCAAGTTGAAGTTCACGAAAGACATGCTGCCTCTATTATTGAGACTCACACAAAGGAGACTCCCAAGGAATTGAAATCTTCGAAAATACCAAAGCGCATACAAGCTGAGCGTAAAATAAAGGAGTCACGTCCATTGCTAATTGAAGCACCTAGCATCGAGGACTCCATCGCAGAGCTGGATTCACTCAAAGCTCCTGTTCAGCAAGCACATGGGGAAATCCTTTATTCCCATGAGCTCACCTCAGAACAACAATCGACTTTGGACAGTGTCGAAAATTTGAAAACCCCAGCAGCTAGCACGGAAAAAGCTGTATCACAATTGCTTGAAAGTGAAAGTATTATGATCACCGAGTCTTTTAGAGGAGAGACAGTAGATAAGGAACCAGCCCAAATAAAGGCCAGCAGCGAGAAAATTTCTCCCATATTCACCCCAAGTGTTAGCCTAGGCATTAGTGAATGTCAAGCGGAGGACTCTGTAATGGAACTCACAGCTCAAAAAGAGATTCGCACCGAAACGACATCACTTACAGTCGAAGAGTTTAAAGCATTCAGCACTAGCGAATCGAGAGCATTAGAGAGTGAAGAAACTATTAACGCAGTGATTCAACCAACGAAATCTCTGGCAGAATTATCCATAAGCCCCGAAGTCGCACCAATTGTGGTTCAGGAAGTTGATATAATGGAGTCCCTAAGCGATGAAAAACCATCACCATCACGTATTAGTGAGGCTCAGGCCCTTAAGCAATTAGTATTGATGGAGAGCCTTATAAATACAACAGCCGATGCGCGTAGTCCCATTGAAGAGAATTTACCAGCATTCCGGACAGAATCGCATGAGGCTAGCTCGAGTTTGGAAACACAATCACATGTTATTACGGAGCAAACTATTTCCAATGAAGATAGCCCAACAGAATTTGCTGTAGAGAAAATACCTGAAAACATAGCAGCTACATTGGGCCAGACCAGCTCTCTCACAGTGGGACAAACTCAGGAAGTGCAATTAGTCGAAACGACAGAAATGCTGGATAAGCCAACTATAGAGCCTGCTAAGCTCGCGAAAGAGTCATTCACAAAGGCTTTTGGATCCGCCCTTGGTAATCAGGAAATAGTATATGATACCACTCAGTTAATAGAACCGGTAGGCAATGACTTGAACGAAGGTAAGATAAATATCACAGATGCCGAACTGGTTGCAGAAGTGCATGCTCAAACAATAATTGACTCAGAACAGAAACTGGTGCCTAATCTGCCAGAATCTGCATTGGCTAGGCTGAATTTTATTGAACAGAAGGCATTGGAAGTCAAGCAGGATACGGGTATTGAGAAAGAAACCAGTTTGGTCCCCGTTAAGCCAGTGGATAAGCAAGCCGCTGTAGAAGACATTATTCCCGCCGAGCTGAAGGCGAGCAGTGTATGGGAAGTGCAACCACAAGTTATGCCTGCTGATATTACAAGCGATAATTACAAGCCAGCAGCAGCAAGTACCGTTTTTGAGACAAAAACAGTTGGAGTAACAACTGAGCAGGAATCGCTGAAGAGCACAGATTACCTCGCAACACAAAATAAGCCCGACCTTAAGTCTGGTAAATTACTGATGAGTGATAGTCAACAGTCGGTAGAGGTAACTGCTGTGCAGCTCATTGAGAGCTCCGAAATCATTGAATCAGCACCGCAGCAGCCACAATCAAAAGCTGAGGAGAAAACTGATACATTAACTCATGCTCAGCATGATGAGCAAATAATATTGGAGTCCATTGTGGATTATGCACCTGAAAGCAAGCCAACAGCAGCTCTTGCAGATGTAACAATGCCTGCTCAAATTGGAACTAACGTAATCGAACAGGCTATACTGGAGACTTTGCAGCCTCATCTGCAGACAGCTCAGCCCAAGAAGCAGGTATCAGAGACTAACTTTGACCTTCTACAGCCTTTAGAGACCAGCTCTCATCTTACTCTAGAACAGGAAACAGTATTGCAGCCAGATGAACAAAATAGAGTTCAAAACGCAGCTGTAGGATCCCTAAGCGCTTTTCAGGTTGCAGATAAATCAAGCCCTCAACATATGGAGTGCATTCAAGATCTTGGTGAAGAAACGCAGCCCACTCAACAACAAGCGAATTTGAATATTGGAGAGGTATCACTACCTGAATGTGAAATGGTGACACCATTTGATGCTGTAAAAGATTACTTGGTTCCTGCTTTAAATAAATCCTCTGTAACTAACGTACACATCGTTGAAAACACGTCTGCTTTGGATACAACGACAGCTATACCTCATGAAAAAGCTGATGACATTAAAGAGTCAATTATCACTCAACAAGCTGGTCTTATGCCAAAATTAAATGATTTTACCAAAAAATCCCCTATATCGGAGCAGCCGAATGTTTTTGATCATATTTCAGAGCTGCAAGACTTCAATCCAACTTTGGAAACTACTCATCCTACAATAAGCAGCTTTGATGAAATCCATGTTCAAGAAACGAAACCACTTGAAAAAGAAATTACACTCGAAGCGGACTCTAAGCCAACACAGCAGTCGGTTAAAGTTTCTCTAGATTCAACAACTGGTATTGTGATCAGCCAACAGGAGAATACTTTCGAACTGGAACGTGATCTGAAGATCCCAACTACTTCAGTGGAACAAGCGAAATGTATTTCTTCCGAATCGTTAAAGCTTCCACTGATCGAAGGTGTGCAAGAAAATCGATCAACTGGAGATCTGGCAGAATTTAAGGTTTCTAACAAATTTGCAACATCAAATATCGATACCTTAATGGAATCCACAACCTCGGAAACAGTCATATATGACAATGTTTTAATAACTGAAGTTAAGGATCTGCTAGATTGTGTTAGTTCTCAGTCCATAATTCCCCATGAGCATAAGCTGGTAACTGAATGTGTTGTTGTTTCTGAAGTGGAAGAATACGAGAGAATAAAGGAAAAGGAAAGCAAAGCTAAGCCCATTCGGGATATATTTAGTCAACTGCCTATAAAAGAAAATCAAAATACACTAGAGGCAGAATCAGAATTGAACACAAAACCTTTAGAAGAATTTAATGCAAAGGTGAGCAATGTTCTTTCGCCTCTCTACACTAAAGGAGTCGATGAAATCAAATTGTATGAAACAATTGCTGAAACGAAGCCTACTGACCAAAGTAGTGAGCAAGAAGCCGGAATTTCTCATGTAATGTCGCATGTACCTATAACAAATCTACAACAAGTTATAGAATCAACAGACAAGTTTTTCGCTGAGGGCCAAACCACGTCGATTGCCACATCAACTGATAATGCTTCACAATTAAAAGCACCTGTAAGTACTTCTATACAAACTGTTGAAGACATTAAAGAATTCATTACAAAAACATACATTGAGAAAACTGCTCAACCCAACTTGGAAGGACATCATTTTGAAGTAACTGTAACAGATAGTCAATTCGCCGAGGGTACAGAAGCTATATCGCCAAGTAACGAGGTACTTAAAAAGGCAACTGAATCATTAAATGATGTATTCAAAGCTACTCCACAATCAGAAGAAATGAGCATCTTTCAAAAGGAATGTGCTATTCAACCTTCAGAATCGCAGGAAGTCATGGCCAAGCCAAGCTTAAGCGACATTCTTCAACATACAACAACAACTGATGCAATACCCTATGAACTACCACATAATATTAAGGAAGCTGACTCTAATGCTCAAAAGCTTCAAGAATCTCGCCTGGTATCAACTGACGCCAATAAGCTTAGCGTCCAACTTGACGATGTCATTTTGCAACGAGAGGATACGTTCGTGGACAGTCACCAAATTGGTTATGGCAAACCTTTCATTGAAGGTACACAACGTGAAATGCAAATCTCCGAAGTCATCCCTATTGAAAATATTGACAACTTAAGTTTTCCAACAATTAAGACAGAAGAAATGTCGAGTAATTTAATATGTCAAACAGAAATCCATAAAACTGTATCCGTTGTATCTGCATACGAAGAAGCAACTGATCTAAAATCCGATCGCCCAAATGAAAAACAAGTAGCGCCACATATGGAATCTGATACTAAATGTGCTCAAGTCACAACAATACAAGCTAGCTTCATTAAAGAAGATAAAATGGCTCCCCTAGCGATAATCAAAAATGTTGCTCAAGCTACCAGTGCAGAAAGACAACCATTGGTAACTGAAGAAGTTACTAGTGTATGCTCCATACTAGAAAGCTACAATCTGAATGTACCAGCAGAAGGAAATGCTTCTTTAATATGTGAAATCGGAAAACAGGCTCCAATGATCACTCAAAAGTTTATCTATGAAGAGTCTCCAAATATAGAGCTTCAAAAGACCTCACAATTAATTCCAAACATAAATTTGGTAGAAAGTTCGATAAATCCAGTTCAAACATCTACTGTAAGCATATACGAAAATATCGAAGGACACGGCGATTTCAAGCCACACAGCGCGCAACCGAAGGCCGACATACTAACAGACTTAAAGGTTTCGGTGGTGGAGGAGATTGCTGTTATATCTTCTATAGACGATATACCCAATGTGGAGCCTATAGTAGCAAATGCAACTAGAGATAATATACCACATAGGAAATTTCTGGAAGCCAAGCAAGAACTTTGTGAAAATGTATCAAATTTGGTGGACGAGCTCCCTCCTATGATATGTGCGAGCTATACTCCTGCGGGTGAAAAAGTTGCAGTAGTATCTAGTAAGCCACATGTTAAGGAAACTATACTTGAAACAAGCAGTTCACCTGTCGAGCTGTTACATGCCAAGTCTTCAATAATACCTATCAGCTCTCAGTGTCTCAGTGAACAGGTAGTTACAGAAGAACAAGCCACAACACTACATAAAAAAAATCAAACACAATTCACAAATGCAGATATAAGTTTTGAATCAATCAATACAAATCAAGTTGATATAATAAAAATAGAATTGAATAAAAATGTTCAGCCTACTATCGAGGATACAGAGAGTGCCTTGCAGAGACCATTATTCGCCTCTAAAAATATAAATGTTAATTTTCCCACTGAGGCTAAATCACTAGAAGATGCGCAAATTACTTTAATTCCACATACTGACTTAGAGCTAAAGCCTGAGTCAAAAATACAATATCTACCACCACTAGGTTCAAATGTAATTAGACATATTGTAAAATCACAATCAGGTAAGTTCTAATAAGGTAAACTTTAAGCAATTCAACAGAAAAAGGCGTATTACTTCCGTTAAGATTCGACCCCGACAAGCTAAGAAACACATATTACACAAAACAATTCCCAAAATACATACAAAATAAAGACTAAAAGTTAATTTTTCACACAGATACAAAACAAGCCACAGACACAAAACACACACAACAAAAAACACCAACACAAGAAACACATGAAGTTGATATAACGGAAATTCCTGAAACTACACAGATTGTTGAAAAGCTCACAGAAGATGGCCAGAAAACTACAAAAATAGTTCGTACACGATTAATAAAAAAGAAGAAGGGCAAGAAACAAGAGTTAACAAAGATTGAAACCATTGAAGAAGATGGGAAGCCAACCGAAACTACTGTCTCCGTCACAGAAGTTCCCATGCAAGAGGAACAACCTGACGAGATTATGGAGCTTCCAGAAGAAGTTCGTGTGGTTGACACTGTAACCGAGGACGGCAAGCCCAAAAAGAAGAAGATACGCACACGTGTTATCAAGAAGGTTAAGGGTGATAAACAAGAGGTCACCAAGATTGAAACCGTCGAAGAAGATGACAAACAACCCGAAACTACTGTTACAGTTGAAGAAGTTCCTGTGGAAGAGGAACAACATGAAGAGATTCGGGAGCTTCCGGAAGAGGTTCGTGTGGTTGAAACTGTAACCGAGGATGGCAAGCCCAAAAAGAAGAAGATACGCACACGTGTTATCAAGAAGCTTAAGGGTGATAAACAAGAAGTCACCAAGATTGAAACCGTCGAAGAAGATGACAAACAACCCGAAACTACTGTAACAGTTGAAGAAGTTCCATTGGAAGAGGAACAACGTGAAGACATTCAGGAGCTTCCGGAAGAGGTTCGTGTGGTTGAAACTGTAACCGAGGACGGCAAGCCCAAGAAGAAGAAGATACGCACACGTGTTATCAAGAAGCTTAAGGGTGATAAACAAGAAGTCACCAAGATTGAAACCGTCGAAGAAGATGACAAACAACCCGAAACTACTGTAACAGTTGAAGAAGTTCCAGTGGAAGAGGAGCAACATGAAGAGATTCGGGAGCTTCCGGAAGAGGTTCGTGTGGTTGAAACTGTAACCGAGGATGGCAAGCCCAAGAAGAAGAAGATACGCACACGTGTTATCAAGAAGCTTAAGGGTGATAAACAAGAAGTCACCAAGATTGAAACCGTCGAAGAAGATGACAAACAACCCGAAACTACTGTTACAGTTGAAGAAGTTCCTGTGGAAGAGGAACAACGTGAAGAGATTCGGGAGCTTCCGGAAGAGGTTCATGTGGTTGAATCTGTAACCGAGGATGGCAAGCCCAAAAAGAAGAAGATACGCACACGTGTTATCAAGAAGATTAAGGGCGATAAACAAGAAGTCACCAAGATTGAAACCGTCGAAGAAGATGACAAACAACCCGAAACTACTGTGACAGTTGACGAAATTCCTGTAGAAGAGGAGCAACATGAAGAGATTCGGGAGCTTCCGGAAGAGGTTCGTGTGGTTGAAACTGTAACCGAGGACGGCAAGCCCAAGAAGAAGAAGATACGCACACGTGTTATCAAGAAGATTAAGGGCGATAAACAAGAAGTCACCAAGATTGAAACCGTCGAAGAAGATGACAAAAAACCCGAAACTACAGTGACAGTTGAAGAAGTTCCAGTGGAAGAGGAACAACGTGACGAGATTCGGGAGCTTCCGGAAGAGGTTCATGTGGTTGAATCTGTAACCGAGGATGGCAAGCCCAAAAAGAAGAAGATACGCACACGTGTTATCAAGAAGATTAAGGGCGATAAACAAGAAGTCACCAAGATTGAAACCGTCGAAGAAGATGACAAACAACCCGAAACTACTGTGACAGTTGAAGAAGTTCCAGTGGAAGAGGAACAACCTGAAGAGATTCGGGAGCTTCCGGAAGAGGTTCGTGTGGTTGAAACTGTAACCGAGGATGGCAAGCCCAAAAAGAAGAAGATACGCACACGTGTTATCAAGAAGGTTAAGGGTGATAAACAAGAAGTCACCAAGATTGAAACCGTCGAAGAAGATGACAAACAGCCCGAAACTACTGTTACAGTTGAAGAAGTTCCTGTGGAAGAGGAACAACGTGAAGAGATTCGGGAGCTTCCGGAAGAGGTTCGTGTGGTTGAAACTGTAACCGAGGATGGCAAGCCCAAGAAGAAGAAGATACGCACACGTGTTATCAAGAAGCTTAAGGGTGATAAACAAGAAGTCACCAAGATTGAAACCGTTGAAGAAGATGACAAACAACCCGAAACTATTGTTACAGTTGAAGAAGTTCCTGTGGAAGAGGAACAACCGCAAGACATTCGGGAACTTCCCGAAGAGGTTCGTGTGGTTGAAACTGTAACCGAGGACGGCAAGCCCAAAAAGAAGAAGATACGCACACGTGTTATCAAGAAGGTTAAGGGCGATAAACAAGAAGTCACCAAGATTGAAACCATCGAAGAAGATGACAAACAACCCGAAACTACTGTGACAGTTGAAGAAATTCCTGTAGAAGAGGAGCAACATGAAGAGATTCGGGAGCTTCCGGAAGAGGTTCGTGTGGTTGAAACTGTAACCGAGGACGGCAAGCCCAAGAAGAAGAAGATACGCACACGTGTTATCAAGAAGATTAAGGGCGATAAACAAGAAGTCACCAAGATTGAAACCGTCGAAGAAGATGACAAAAAACCCGAAACTACAGTGACAGTTGAAGAAGTTCCAGTGGAAGAGGAACAACGTGACGAGATTCGGGAGCTTCCGGAAGAGGTTCATGTGGTTGAATCTGTAACCGAGGATGGCAAGCCCAAAAAGAAGAAGATACGCACACGTGTTATCAAGAAGATTAAGGGCGATAAACAAGAAGTCACCAAGATTGAAACCGTCGAAGAAGATGACAAACAACCCGAAACATCTGTAACAGTTGAAGAAGTTCCAGTGGAAGAGGAGCAACATGAAGAGATTCGGGAGCTTCCGGAAGAGGTTCGTGTGGTTGAAACTGTAACCGAGGATGGCAAGCCCAAGAAGAAGAAGATACGCACACGTGTTATCAAGAAGCTTAAGGGTGATAAACAAGAAGTCACCAAGATTGAAACCGTTGAAGAAGATGACAAACAACCCGAAACTATTGTTACAGTTGAAGAAGTTCCTGTGGAAGAGGAACAACCTCAAGAGATTCGGGAACTTCCGGAAGAGGTTCGTGTGGTTGAAACTGTAACCGAGGATGGCAAGCCCAAGAAGAAGAAGATACGCACACGTGTTATCAAGAAGCTTAAGGGTGATAAACAAGAAGTCACCAAGATTGAAACCGTTGAAGAAGATGACAAACAACCCGAAACTATTGTTACAGTTGAAGAAGTTCCTGTGGAAGAGGAACAACCGCAAGACATTCGGGAACTTCCCGAAGAGGTTCGTGTGGTTGAAACTGTAACCGAGGATGGCAAGCCCAAGAAGAAGAAGATACGCACACGTGTTATCAAGAAGCTTAAGGGTGATAAACAAGAAGTCACCAAGATTGAAACCGTCGAAGAAGATGACAAACAACCCGAAACATCTGTAACAGTTGAAGAAGTTCCAGTGGAAGAGGAGCAACATGAAGAGATTCGGGAGCTTCCGGAAGAGGTTCGTGTGGTTGAAACTGTAACCGAGGATGGCAAGCCCAAGAAGAAGAAGATACGCACACGTGTTATCAAGAAGCTTAAGGGTGATAAACAAGAAGTCACCAAGATTGAAACCGTTGAAGAAGATGACAAACAACCCGAAACTATTGTTACAGTTGAAGAAGTTCCTGTGGAAGAGGAACAACCGCAAGACATTCGGGAACTTCCGGAAGAGGTTCGTGTGGTTGAAACTGTAACCGAGGATGGCAAGCCCAAGAAGAAGAAGATACGCACACGTGTTATCAAGAAGCTTAAGGGTGATAAACAAGAAGTCACCAAGATTGAAACCGTTGAAGAAGATGACAAACAACCCGAAACTATTGTTACAGTTGAAGAAGTTCCTGTGGAAGAGGAACAACCGCAAGACATTCGGGAACTTCCCGAAGAGGTTCGTGTGGTTGAAACTGTAACCGAGGATGGCAAGCCCAAGAAGAAGAAGATACGCACACGTGTTATCAAGAAGCTTAAGGGTGATAAACAAGAAGTCACCAAGATTGAAACCGTCGAAGAAGATGACAAACAACCCGAAACTACTGTTACAGTTGAAGAAGTTCCTGTGGAAGAGGAACAACGTGAAGAGATACGGGAGCTTCCGGAAGAGGTTCATGTGGTTGAATCTGTAACCGAGGATGGCAAGCCCAAAAAGAAGAAGATACGCACACGTGTTATCAAGAAGATTAAGGGCGATAAACAAGAAGTCACCAAGATTGAAACCGTCGAAGAAGATGACAAACAACCCGAAACTACTGTGACAGTTGACGAAATTCCTGTAGAAGAGGAGCAACATGAAGAGATTCGGGAGCTTCCGGAAGAGGTTCGTGTGGTTGAAACTGTAACCGAGGACGGCAAGCCCAAGAAGAGGAAGATACGCACACGTGTTATCAAGAAGGTTAAGGGTGATAAACAAGAAGTCACCAAGATTGAAACCGTCGAAGAAGATGACAAACAACCTGAAACTACTGTTACAGTTGAAGATGTTCCTGTGGAAGAGGAACAACGTGAAGAGATTCGGGAGCTTCCGGAAGAGGTTCATGTGGTTGAATCTGTAACCGCGGATGGCAAGCCCAAAAAGAAGAAGATACGCACACGTGTTATCAAGAAGATTAAGGGCGATAAACAAGAAGTCACCAAGATTGAAACCGTCGAAGAAGATGACAAACAACCCGAAACTACTGTGACAGTTGAAGAAGTTCCAGTGGAAGAGGAGCAACATGAAGAGATTCGTGAGCTTCCGGAAGAGGTTCGTGTGGTTGAAACTGTAACCGAGGATGGAAAGCCCAAGAAGAAGAAGATACGCACACGTGTTATCAAGAAGCTTAAGGGTGATAAACAAGAAGTCACCAAGATTGAAACCGTCGAAGAAGATGACAAACAACCCGAAACTACTGTTACAGTTGAAGAAGTTCCTGTGGAAGAAGAACAGCCAGAAGACATTCAAGAGCTTCCAGAAGAGGTTCGTGTGGTTGAAACTGTAACCGAGGATGGCAAGCCCAAGAAGAAGAAGATACGCACACGTGTTATCAAGAAGGTTAAGGGTGATAAACAAGAAGTCACCAAGATTGAAACCGTCGAAGAAGATGACAAACAACCCGAAACTACTGTTACAGTTGAAGAAGTTCCAGTGGAAGAGGAACAACGTGAAGAGATTCGGGAGCTTCCAGAAGAGGTTCGTGTGGTTGAAACTGTAACCGAGGACGGCAAGCCCAAGAAGAAGAAGATACGCACTCGTGTTATCAAGAAGGTTAAGGGTGATAAACAAGAAGTCACCAAGATTGAAACCGTCGAAGAAGATGACAAACAACCCGAAACTACTGTGACAGTTGAAGAAGTTCCAGTGGAAGAGGAACAAACTGAAGAGATACGGGAGCTTCCGGAAGAGGTTCGTGTGGTTGAAACTGTAACCGAGGACGGCAAGCCCAAGAAGAAGAAGATACGCACACGTGTTATCAAGAAGGTTAAAGGCGATAAACAAGAAGTCACCAAGATTGAAACCGTTGAAGAAGATGACAAACAGCCCGAAACTACTGTTACAGTTGAAGAAGCTCCTGTGGAAGAGGAACAACCTGAAGACATTCAGGAACTTCCAGAAGAGGTTCGTGTGATTGAAACTGTAACCGAGGACGGCAAGCCCAAAAAGAAGAAGATACGCACACGTGTTATCAAGAAGGTTAAGGGTGATAAACAAGAAGTCACCAAGATTGAAACCGTCGAAGAAGATGACAAAAAACCCGAAACTACTGTTACAGTTGAAGAAGTTCCTGTGGAAGAGGAACAACCTGAAGAGATTCGGGAGCTTCCGGAAGAGGTTCGTGTGGTTGAAACTGTAACCGAGGAAGGCAAGCCCACGAAGAAGAAGATACGCACACGTGTTATCAAGAAGGTTAAGGGTGATAAACAAGAAGTCACCAAGATTGAAACCGTCGAAGAAGATGACAAACAACCCGAAACTACTGTTACAGTTGAAGAAGTTCCTGTGGAAGAGGAACAACGTGAAGAGATTCGGGAGCTTCCGGAAGAGGTTCGTGTGGTTGAAACTGTAACCGAGGACGGCAAGCCCAAGAAGAAGAAGATACGCACACGTGTTATCAAGAAGGTTAAGGGCGATAAACAAGAAGTCACCAAGATTGAAACCGTCGAAGAAGATGACAAACAACCTGAAACTACTGTTACAGTTGAAGAAGTTCCTGTGGAAGAGGAACAACCTCAAGACATTCGGGAACTTCCCGAAGAGGTTCGTGTGATTGAAACTATAACCGAGGATGGCACACCCAAAAAGAAGAAGATACGCACACGTGTTATCAAGAAGGTTAAGGGTGATAAACAAGAAGTCACCAAGATTGAAACCGTCGAAGAAGATGACAAACAACCTGAAACTACTGTTACAGTTGAAGAAGTTCCTGTGGAAGAGGAACAACCTGAAGAGATTCGGGAGCTTCCGGAAGAGGTTCGTGTGGTTGAAACTGTAACCGAGGACGGCAAGCCCAAGAAGAAGAAAATACGCACACGTGTTATCAAGAAGGTTAAGGGTGATAAGCAAGAAGTCACCAAGATTGAAACCGTCGAAGAAGATGACAAACAACCTGAAACTACTGTTACAGTTGAAGAAGTTCCATTGGAAGAGGAACAACCTGAAGAGATTCGCGAGCTTCCGGAAGAGGTTCGTGTGGTTGAAACTGTAACCGAGGACGGCAAGCCCAAGAAGAAGAAGATACGCACACGTGTTATCAAGAAGGTTAAGCGTGATAAACAAGAAGTCACCAAGATTGAAACCGTCGAAGAAGATGACAAACAACCCGAAACTACTGTTACAGTGGAAGAAGTTCCAGTGGAAGAGGAACAACCTGAAGAGATTCGGGAGCTTCCGGAAGAGGTTCGTGTGGTTGAAACTGTAACCGAGGACGGCAAGCCCAAGAAGAAGAAGATACGCACACGTGTTATCAAGAAGGTTAAGGGTGATAAGCAAGAAGTCACCAAGATTGAAACCGTCGAAGAAGATGACAAACAACTCGAAACTACTGTTACAGTTGAAGAAGTTCCTGTGGAAGAGGAACAACGTGAAGACATTCAGGAGCTTCCGGAAGAGGTTCGTGTGGTTGAAACTGTAACCGAGGACGGCAAGCCCAAGAAGAAGAAGATACGCACACGTGTTATCAAGAAGGTTAAGGGTGATAAACAAGAAGTCACCAAGATTGAAACCGTCGAAGAAGATGACAAACAACCTGAAACTACTGTTACAGTTGAAGAAGTTCCTGTGGAAGAGGAACAACCTGAAGAGATTCGGGAGCTTCCGGAAGAGGTTCGTGTGGTTGAAACTGTAACCGAGGACGGCAAGCCCAAGAAGAAGAAGATACGCACACGTGTTATCAAGAAGGTTAAGGGTGATAAGCAAGAAGTCACCAAGATTGAAACCGTCGAAGAAGATGACAAACAACCCGAAACTACTGTTACAGTTGAAGAAGTTCCTGTGGAAGAGGAACAACCTGAAGAGATTCGGGAACTTCCGGAAGAGGTTCGTGTGGTTGAAACTGTAACCGAGGACGGTAAGCCCAAAAAGAAGAAGATACGCACACGTGTTATCAAGAAGGTTAAGGGTGATAAACAAGAAGTCACCAAGATTGAAACCGTCGAAGAAGATGACAAACAACCCGAAACTACTGTTACAGTGGAAGAAGTTCCAGTGGAAGAGGAACAACCTGAAGAGATTCGGGAGCTTCCGGAAGAGGTTCGTGTGGTTGAAACTGTAACCGAGGACGGCAAGCCCAAGAAGAAGAAGATACGCACACGTGTTATCAAGAAGGTTAAGGGTGATAAACAAGAAGTCACCAAGATTGAAACCGTCGAAGAAGATGACAAACAACCCGAAACTACTGTTACAGTGGAAGAAGTTCCAGTGGAAGAGGAACAACCTGAAGAGATTCGGGAGCTTCCGGAAGAGGTTCGTGTGGTTGAAACTGTAACCGAGGACGGCAAGCCCAAGAAGAAGAAGATACGCACACGTGTTATCAAGAAGGTTAAGGGTGATAAGCAAGAAGTCACCAAGATTGAAACCGTCGAAGAAGATGACAAACAACCTGAAACTACTGTGACAGTTGAAGAAATTCCTGTGGAAGTGGAACAACCCCAAGACATTCGGGAACTTCCGGAAGAGGTTCCTGTGGTTGAAACTGTAACCGAGGACGGCAAGCCCAAGAAGAAGAAGATACGCACACGTGTTATCAAGAAGGTTAAGGGTGATAAACAAGAAGTCACCAAGATTGAAACCGTCGAAGAAGATGACAAAAAACCCGAAACTACTGTTACAGTTGAAGATGTTCCTGTGGAAGAGGAACAACCTGAAGAGATTCGGGAGTTTCCGGAAGAGGTTCGTGTGGTTGAAACTGTAACCGAGGACGGCAAGCCCAAGAAGAAGAAGATACGCACACGTGTTATCAAGAAGGTTAAGGGTGATAAACAAGAAGTCACCAAGATTGAAACCGTCGAAGAAGATGACAAACAACCCGAAACTACTGTTACAGTGGAAGAAGTTCCAGTGGAAGAGGAACAACCTGAAGAGATTCGGGAGCTTCCGGAAGAGGTTCGTGTGGTTGAAACTGTAACCGAGGACGGCAAGCCCAAGAAGAAAAAGATACGCACACGTGTTATCAAGAAGGTTAAGGGTGATAAACAAGAAGTCACCAAGATTGAAACCGTCAAAGAAGATGACAAACAACCCGAAACTACTGTTACAGTGGAAGAAGTTCCATTGGAAGAGGAACAACCTGAAGAGATTCGGGAGCTTCCGGAAGAGGTTCGTGTGGTTGAAACTGTAACCGAGGACGGCAAGCCCAAGAAGAAGAAGATACGCACACGTGTTATCAAGAAGGTTAAGGGTGATAAGCAAGAAGTCACCAAGATTGAAACCGTCGAAGAAGATGACAAACAACTTGAAACTACTGTGACAGTTGAAGAAATTCCTGTGGAAGTGGAACAACCCCAAGACATTCGGGAACTTCCGGAAGAGGTTCGTGTGGTTGAAACTGTAACCGAGGACGGCAAGCCCAAGAAGAAGAAGATACGCACACGTGTTATCAAGAAGGTTAAGGGCGATAAACAAGAAGTCACCAAGATTGAAACCGTCGAAGAAGATGACAAAAAACCCGAAACTACTGTTACAGTTGAAGATGTTCCTGTGGAAGAGGAACAACCTGAAGAGATTCGAGAGCTTCCGGAAGAGGTTCGTGTGGTTGAAACTGTAACCGAGGACGGCAAGCCCAAGAAGAAGAAGATACGCACACGTGTTATCAAGAAGGTTAAGGGTGATAAACAAGAGGTCACCAAGATTGAAACCGTCGAAGAAGATGACAAACAGCCCGAAACTACTGTTACAGTTGAAGAAATTCTTGTGGAAGAGGAACAACCTAAAGAGATTCGGGAGCTTCCAGAAGAGGTTCGTGTGGATGAAACTGTAACCGAGGAAGGCAAGCCCACGAAGAAGAAGATACGCACACGTGTTATCAAGAAGGTTAAGGGTGATAAGCAAGAAGTCACCAAGATTGAAACCGTCGAAGAAGATGGCAAACAACCTGAAACTACTGTTACAGTTGAAGAAGTTCCATTGGAAGAAGAACAACCTGAAGAGATTCGGGAGCTTCCGGAAGAGGTTCGTGTGGTTGAAACTGTAACCGAGGACGGCAAGCCCACGAAGAAGAAGATACGCACACGTGTTATCAAGAAGGTTAAGGGTGATAAGCAAGAAGTCACCAAGATTGAAACCGTCGAAGAAGATGACAAACAACCTGAAACTACTGTTACAGTTGAAGAAGTTCCAGTGGAAGAAGAACAACCTGAAGAGATTCGGGAGCTTCCGGAAGAGGTTCGTGTGGTTGAAACTGTAACCGAGGACGGCAAGCCCAAGAAGAAGAAGATACGCACACGTGTTATCAAGAAGGTTAAGGGCGATAAACAAGAAGTCACCAAGATTGAAACCGTCGAAGAAGATGACAAACAACCCGAAACTACTGTGACAGTTGAAGAAATTCCTGTAGAAGAAGAACAGCCAGAAGACATTCAGGAGCTTCCGGAAGAGGTTCGTGTGGTTGAAACTGTAACCGAGGACGGCAAGCCCACGAAGAAGAAGATACGCACACGTGTTATCAAGAAGGTTAAGGGTGATAAGCAAGAAGTCACCAAGATTGAAACCGTCGAAGAAGATGACAAACAACCCGAAACTACTGTTACAGTGGAAGAAGTTCCATTGGAAGAGGAACAACCTGAAGAGATTCGGGAGCTTCCGGAAGAGGTTCGTGTGGTTGAAACTGTAACCGAGGACGGCAAGCCCAAGAAGAAGAAGATACGCACACGTGTTATCAAGAAGGTTAAGGGCGATAAACAAGAAGTCACCAAGATTGAAACCGTCGAAGAAGATGACAAACAACCCGAAACTACTGTGACAGTTGAAGAAATTCCTGTAGAAGAAGAACAGCCAGAAGACATTCAGGAGCTTCCGGAAGAGGTTCGTGTGGTTGAAACTGTAACCGAGGACGGCAAGCCCAAGAAGAAGAAGATACGCACACGTGTTATCAAGAAGGTTAAGGGTGATAAGCAAGAAGTCACCAAGATTGAAACCGTCGAAGAAGATGACAAACAACCTGAAACTACTGTTACAGTTGAAGAAGTTCCAGTGGAAGAGGAACAACCTAAAGAGATTCGGGAGCTTCCAGAAGAGGTTCGTGTGGTTGAAACTGTAACCGAGGACGGCAAGCCCAAGAAGAAGAAGATACGCACACGTGTTATCAAGAAGGTTAAGGGTGATAAGCAAGAAGTCACCAAGATTGAAACCGTCGAAGAAGATGACAAACAACCCGAAACTACTGTTACAGTGGAAGAAGTTCCATTGGAAGAGGAACAACCTGAAGAGATTCGGGAGCTTCCGGAAGAGGTTCGTGTGGTTGAAACTGTAACCGAGGACGGCAAGCCCAAGAAGAAGAAGATACGCACACGTGTTATCAAGAAGGTTAAGGGTGATAAACAAGAAGTCACCAAGATTGAAACCGTCGAAGAAGATGACAAACAACCCGAAACTACTGTGACAGTTGAAGAAATTCCTGTAGAAGAAGAACAGCCAGAAGACATTCAGGAGCTTCCGGAAGAGGTTCGTGTGGTTGAAACTGTAACCGAGGACGGCAAGCCCACGAAGAAGAAGATACGCACACGTGTTATCAAGAAGGTTAAGGGTGATAAGCAAGAAGTCACCAAGATTGAAACCGTCGAAGAAGATGACAAACAACCTGAAACTACTGTTACAGTTGAAGAAGTTCCAGTGGAAGAGGAACAACCTGAAGAGATTCGGGAGCTTCCGGAAGAGATTCGGGAGCTTCCGGAAGAGGTTCGTGTGGTTGAAACTGTAACCGAGGACGGCAAGCCCAAGAAGAAGAAGATACGCACACGTGTTATCAAGAAGGTTAAGGGTGATAAACAAGAAGTCACCAAGATTGAAACCGTCGAAGAAGATGACAAACAACCCGAAACTACTGTGACAGTTGAAGAAATTCCTGTGGAAGTGGAACAACCCCAAGACATTCGGGAACTTCCAGAAGAGGTTCGTGTGGTTGAAACTGTAACCGAGGACGGCAAGCCCAAGAAGAAGAAGATACGCACACGTGTTATCAAGAAGGTTAAGGGTGATAAGCAAGAAGTCACCAAGATTGAAACCGTCGAAGAAGATGACAAAAAACCCGAAACTACTGTTACAGTTGAAGAAGTTCCAGTGGAAGAGGAACAACCTGAAGAGATTCGGGAGCTTCCGGAAGAGGTTCGTGTGGTTGAAACTGTAACCGAGGACGGCAAGCCCAAAAAGAAGAAGATACGCACTCGTGTTATCAAGAAGGTTAAGGGTGATAAACAAGAAGTCACCAAGATTGAAACCGTCGAAGAAGATGACAAACAACCCGAAACTACTGTTACAGTTGAAGAAGTTCCATTGGAAGAGGAACAACCTGAAGAGATTCGGGAGCTTCCGGAAGAGGTTCGTGTGGTTGAAACTGTAACCGAGGACGGCAAGCCCAAGAAGAAGAAGATACGCACACGTGTTATCAAGAAGGTTAAGGGTGATAAGCAAGATGTCACCAAGATTGAAACCGTCGAAGAAGATGACAAACAACCTGAAACTACTGTGACAGTTGAAGAAATTCCTGTGGAAGTGGACCAACCCCAAGACATTCGGGAACTTCCAGAAGAGGTTCGTGTGGTTGAAACTGTAACCGAGGACGGCAAGCCCAAGAAGAAGAAGATACGTACACGTGTTATCAAGAAGGTTAAGGGCGATAAACAAGAAGTCACCAAGATTGAAACCGTTGAAGAAGATGACAAACAACCCGAAACTACTGTGACAGTTGAAGAAATTCCTGTAGAAGAAGAACAGCCAGAAGACATTCAGGAGCTTCCGGAAGAGGTTCGTGTGGTTGAAACTGTAACCGAGGACGGCAAGCCCACGAAGAAGAAGATACGCACACGTGTTATCAAGAAGGTTAAGGGTGATAAGCAAGAAGTCACCAAGATTGAAACCGTCGAAGAAGATGACAAACAACCTGAAACTACTGTTACAGTTGAAGAAGTTCCAGTGGAAGAGGAACAACCTGAAGAGATTCGGGAGCTTCCGGAAGAGGTTCGTGTGGTTGAAACTGTAACCGAGGACGGCAAGCCCAAAAAGAAGAAGATACGCACTCGTGTTATCAAGAAGGTTAAGGGTGATAAACAAGAAGTCACCAAGATTGAAACCGTCGAAGAAGATGACAAACAACCCGAAACTACTGTTACAGTTGAAGAAGTTCCTGTGGAAGAGGAACAACCTGAAGAGATTCGGGAGCTTCCGGAAGAGGTTCGTGTGGTTGAAACTGTAACCGAGGACGGCAAGCCCAAGAAGAAGAAGATACGCACACGTGTTATCAAGAAGGTTAAGGGTGATAAGCAAGAAGTCACCAAGATTGAAACCGTCGAAGAAGATGACAAAAAACCCGAAACTACTGTTACAGTTGAAGAAGTTCCATTGGAAGAGGAACAACCTGAAGAGATTCGGGAGCTTCCGGAAGAGGTTCGTGTGGTTGAAACTGTAACCGAGGACGGCAAGCCCAAGAAGAAGAAGATACGCACACGTGTTATCAAGAAGGTTAAGGGTGATAAACAAGAAGTCACCAAGATTGAAACCGTCGAAGAAGATGACAAACAACCCGAAACTACTGTTACAGTTGAAGAAGTTCCATTGGAAGAGGAACAACCTGAAGAGATTCGGGAGCTTCCGGAAGAGGTTCGTGTGGTTGAAACTGTAACCGAGGACGGCAAGCCCAAGAAGAAGAAGATACGCACACGTGTTATCAAGAAGGTTAAGGGTGATAAACAAGAAGTCACCAAGATTGAAACCGTCGAAGAAGATGACAAACAACCTGAAACTACTGTGACAGTTGAAGAAATTCCTGTGGAAGTGGACCAACCCCAAGACATTCGGGAACTTCCAGAAGAGGTTCGTGTGGTTGAAACTGTAACCGAGGACGGCAAGCCCAAGAAGAAGAAGATACGCACACGTGTTATCAAGAAGGTTAAGGGTGATAAACAAGAAGTCACCAAGATTGAAACCGTCGAAGAAGATGACAAAAAACCCGAAACGACTGTTACAGTTGAAGATGTTCCTGTGGAAGAGGAACAACCTGAAGAGATTCGGGAGCTTCCGGAAGAAGTTCGTGTGGTTGAAACTGTAACCGAGGACGGCAAGCCCAAGAAGAAGAAGACACGCACACGTGTTATCAAGAAGGTTAAGGGTGATAAACAAGAAGTCATCAAGATTGAAACCGTCGAAGAAGATGACAAACAACCCGAAACTACTGTTACAGTGGAAGAAGTTCCAGTGGAAGAGGAACAACCTGAAGAGATTCGGGAGTTTCCGGAAGAGGTTCGTGTGGTTGAAACTGTAACCGAGGACGGCAAGCCCAAGAAGAAGAAGATACGCACACGTGTTATCAAGAAGGTTAAGGGTGATAAACAAGAGGTCACCAAGATTGAAACCGTCGAAGAAGATGACAAACAACCCGAAACTACTGTTACAGTGGAAGAAGTTCCATTGGAAGAGGAACAACCTGAAGAGATTCGGGAGCTTCCGGAAGAGGTTCGTGTGGTTGAAACTGTAACCGAGGACGGCAAGCCCAAGAAGAAGAAGATACGCACACGTGTTATCAAGAAGGTTAAGGGCGATAAACAAGAAGTCACCAAGATTGAAACCGTCGAAGAAGATGACAAACAACCCGAAACTACTGTGACAGTAGAAGAAATTCCTGTAGAAGAAGAACAGCCAGAAGACATTCAGGAGCTTCCGGAAGAGGTTCGTGTGGTTGAAACTGTAACCGAGGACGGCAAGCCCAAAAAGAAGAAGATACGCACACGTGTTATCAAGAAGGTTAAGGGCGATAAACAAGAAGTCACCAAGATTGAAACCGTCGAAGAAGATGACAAACAGCCCGAAACTACTGTTACAGTTGAAGAAATTCTTGTGGAAGAGGAACAACCTAAAGAGATTCGGGAGCTTCCAGAAGAGGTTCGTGTGGTTGAAACTGTAACCGAGGACGGCAAGCCCACGAAGAAGAAGATACGCACACGTGTTATCAAGAAGGTTAAGGGCGATAAACAAGAGGTCACCAAGATTGAAACCGTCGAAGAAGATGACAAACAACCCGAAACTACTGTGACAGTTGAAGAAATTCCTGTAGAAGAAGAACAGCCAGAAGACATTCAGGAGCTTCCGGAAGAGGTTCGTGAGGTTGAAACTGTAACCGAGGACGGCAAGCCCAAAAAGAAGAAGATACGCACACGTGTTATCAAGAAGGTTAAGGGCGATAAACAAGAAGTCACCAAGATTGAAACCATCGAAGAAGATGACAAACAGCCCGAAACTACTGTTACAGTTGAAGAAGTTCCTGTGGAAGAGAAACAGCCTGAAGAGATTCGGGAGCTTCCAGAAGAAGTTCGTGTGGTTGAAATTGTAACCGAGGACGGCAAGCCCAAAAAGAAAAAGATACGCACACGTGTTATCAAGAAGGTTAAGGGCGATAAACAAGAAGTCACCAAGATTGAAACCGTCGAAGAAGATGACAAACAACCCGAAACTACTGTGACAGTTGAAGAAATTCCTGTAGAAGAAGAACAGCCAGAAGACATTCAGGAGCTTCCGGAAGAGGTTCGTGAGGTTGAAACTGTAACCGAGGACGGCAAGCCCAAAAAGAAGAAGATACGCACACGTGTTATCAAGAAGGTTAAGGGCGATAAACAAGAAGTCACCAAGATTGAAACCATCGAAGAAGATGACAAACAACCCGAAACTACTGTGACAGTTGAAGAAATTCCTGTAGAAGAAGAACAGCCAGAAGACATTCAGGAGCTTCCGGAAGAGGTTCGTGAGGTTGAAACTGTAACCGAGGACGGCAAGCCCAAAAAGAAGAAGATACGCACACGTGTTATCAAGAAGGTTAAGGGCGATAAACAAGAAGTCACCAAGATTGAAACCATCGAAGAAGATGACAAACAGCCCGAAACTACTGTTACAGTTGAAGAAGTTCCTGTGGAAGAGAAACAGCCTGAAGAGATTCGGGAGCTTCCGGAAGAGGTTCGTATGATTGAAACTGTAACCGAGGACGGCAAGCCCACGAAGAAGAAGATACGCACACGTGTTATCAAGAAGGTTAAGGGTGATAAACAAGAGGTCACCAAGATTGAAACCGTCGAAGAAGATGACAAACAACCCGAAACTACTGTTACAGTGGAAGAAGTTCCATTGGAAGAGGAACAACCTGAAGAGATTCGGGAGCTTCCGGAAGAGGTTCGTGTGGTTGAAACTGTAACCGAGGACGGCAAGCCCAAGAAGAAGAAGATACGCACACGTGTTATCAAGAAGGTTAAGGGCGATAAACAAGAAGTCACCAAGATTGAAACCGTCGAAGAAGATGACAAACAACCCGAAACTACTGTGACAGTTGAAGAAATTCCTGTAGAAGAAGAACAGCCAGAAGACATTCAGGAGCTTCCGGAAGAGGTTCGTGTGGTTGAAACTGTAACCGAGGACGGCAAGCCCAAAAAGAAGAAGATACGCACACGTGTTATCAAGAAGGTTAAGGGCGAGAAACAAGAAGTCACCAAGATTGAAACCGTCGAAGAAGATGACAAACAGCCCGAAACTACGGTTACAGTTGAAGAAATTCTTGTGGAAGAGGAACAACCTAAAGAGATTCGGGAGCTTCCAGAAGAGGTTCGTGTGGTTGAAACTGTAACCGAGGACGGCAAGCCCACGAAGAAGAAGATACGCACACGTGTTATCAAGAAGGTTAAGGGCGATAAACAAGAGGTCACCAAGATTGAAACCGTCGAAGAAGATGACAAACAACCCGAAACTACTGTTACAGTTGAAGAAGTTCCTGTGGAAGAGGAACAACGTGAAGATATTCGGGAGCTACCGGAAGAGGTTCGTGTGATTGAAACTGTATCAGAGGATGGCAAGCCCAAAAAGAAGAAGATACGCACACGTGTTATTAAGAAGGCTAAGGGCGATAAGCAAGAGGTCACCAAGATTGTAACCGTCGAAGAAGATGACAAACAACCCGAAACTACTGTGACAGTTGAAGAAGTCTCTGTGGATGAGGAACAACCTAAAGAGATTCGGGAGCTTTCGGAAGAGGTTCGTGTGATTGAATCAGTATCAGAGGATGGCACACCTAAAAAGAAGAAGATACGCACACGTGTTATTAAGAAGGTTAAGGGTGATAAACAAGAAGTCACAAAGATTGAAACCGTTGAAGAAGATGACAAACAACCAGAAACTACTGTGACAGTTGAAGAAGTTCCTATGGATGAGGGACATTCTGAAGAGATTCAGGAGCTTCCAGAAGAGGTTCGTGTGATTGAATCAGTTTCGGAGGATGGCACACCCAAAAAGAAGAAGATACGTACACGTGTAATTAAAAAGGTTAAAGGAGATAAACACGAAATCACTAAAATTGAAACTGTTGAAGAAGAGGATAAGAAGCCGCAAACTACTATAACTGTGGAAGAAGCAGACACTCAAAGTCCTTTTGGCGAGAAAGTTTTGTTGAAGAAAAGAGTTGTTGTGCACAAACCAGAGGACGATGTTTCAGTTGTTGAGCTACCAGAGAGAAAATCAATCATATTTTCTGAAAAAGAAGATGGGACTCCAACTAAAACAGTTATTAAAACAAAAGTTATTAAAAAAGTGAAAGGCTCTAACATGGAAGTTACTAAAGTACAGACAGTAGACGAATACGAAAAGCCAACCCAGACGAGAGTAACGGTTGAGAACTTCCAAGCGCCCTTCCCAGACCTTCCAGAAGAAACATTCACTGAAGTTGTAGTTTTGCCTGAAGAAGCTGTGGAGTCAGAAATTCTAGACAAAGATGGCGTGCAAAAAGTTCTTAAATCTAAAAAGCGTGTGATAAAGAAGCCAAAAGGTGAATTTAAAGAGGAAGTAACAGAAATTGATATTACTGAGCAAGAATCAGGCGAGCCCGTTTTTACAGTAACTGTCAGTGAACTTCCTTATACTGAGCCTGTTAAGTCTGATGGGAAGTCAGTTGAGTTACCCGAACAAATAACTGAAGTCGATGTCATATCGCCTGACGGAACAAAAAAGAAGAAAATTGTAAAGACCAGAGTATTTAAAACTAAGATTGATGAACATCACGATGAAGTCACTACAGTTAATACTGTCGAAGAAGAAAATACACAGCCAATAACAAGTGTGCATGTTGAAGTCGTTCCCGCTAAAGAAACTGCTACAGAGCCAATTGCTATTGAGGAACTTCCCGAAGAGATTGTTTTTACTGAAGAAATTACCGGCAATAAGAAGCCTAGGAAAAAGACAACAAAAACACGAACATTTAAGAAACAAGGTCCTGAGGATGAAGAATATTATCAGATACAAACAGTTGAAGAAGAAGGCAAAGAGCCGTATTCACTTATACGCGTCGTTAGTGATGAAAATATTGCTGATATTATTGATATAAGTAAACTAGATGATGAACAACTTCCCAAACACAAAAAACAAAAGCTACACAAACCTAAGGGTAAGAACACAAATCACATCACTCTCCATACAACACATTTTACACTAGATTTACAATTGAAGTATACGCAAAATATCATTTATATTTTATTATCATTAGACGCAATGAGTTAGACACAGTTTATTTATTTTTTATTATTTAATTAAAATTGTGATAGTATTGATAGAGGCCAGACCAGTATTATTTTAAATCATTTTAAATTTTACAAATTTAGACTATTAATAATAAATTTTTTTAATCATTCCATACTAATTAAAAAAAAATAAATAAATAAATAAATAAATAAAAAATAAAAAAACATTCTAACATAAACACAGCGGAGAAACAACAACCCGAACACACTGAAACGGAACACCCAACTTACATAACAACATTTAAGTCTGTACAAAACGAAGATGGAGAAACCACAATTCAAACAGAAAGTAAGAGAATTTCTCAAGAGGAAGGCATCGTTGTTGAGGAAGTACTCAGTGACACTGAACCCATATTGGAAGACACCACACAACCAAACATTGAAATTGTTGAAGTCAACGAGCCTACAGGTGATTTTCTTTACATATTTTCTATAACACATAAATACAAATACATGCATATTTCGTGGCTACGTATTTTTCTGCCTAAATCATATACTAGAAAAAAAAGAAAAAAAAAAACAATAATAAATATAAATCACAAATACGTGTTCGATAGGTTACGAAATTAATTGCGATTGAAATGTTTCAAAGCAAATGAAAGCAAAGTAGCTTCCAATTTAGTAACACAAACAAAATATAAACACAAGAACACAAAATTCTGTTTGAAAACTTTTGGTACTATATATTTACTAACAAGATTGACTAGAACACTTTCACATTATTACATAAGTATTCTAGTACGATATATATATATACATATATATTGAGGTTGTATTTGTACACTTAAAAAATAAAACAAACATAAAACGTACATTACATACAGTGATCAACAATTTAGTTAACATTATATACAAGCATCTTAAACACTTAACTTTTTGAACTACAAAGTTAATGTGTTTTAACGCATTATATAAAATGCAAATATAATCTTAACAAATTAGTTTAGTGCTAACACACAAACACATAATTTTTTCTCAAACAGACCAATACAACAAAGAGTACACTATCACAGAACCCGAAGATGCAAGTGCAGATAACACCGAACAAACACCGACAAAAATTAAGAAACCAAAACAGAAAAAGACACAATTAGATCAATTCGAACAGATTGACGAGACAGGGGAAGATGAGGGAGGTTCTGGGGAGCCTGTTGACGAGATTAAGCCGAAGCGTAAGCCAAAGGCTGAAAAATTAGAAGAAGTTGAGGTTGAAAAAACTGCTAATGAAGAACAGGCTACGGAGCCAAGTAAGAAAAAAGATAAGCCAAAGAAGAAAAAGGTCGCCACATCAAAACGCGATGAGATGGATGATTATATACAGTTCTTAATCCATCAGGAAATACCAAAAACCGTCTTGCAACCGTATGTACGTACGGAAATGGAACATCCACAAAGGGCTCGCAGAGATTCGTCTATTAAACCTATGAAATTAACTGCAATGAAAATTGAGAAAATAGAAGTTAAGAAACCTAAGATGGTTGAAATAAGTTCTGTGGTCGAGTTTCCCCAAATGCTCAAGCTCAAAACTCCGAAACAACGTCCACAAGAAGAAAAGATAAAGAAATTAAACGAAGCATCCTTTAAGAATAAGAAACTCAAGAGCTGGATAAGATTTATACCTTACTCACCATACTGCTTCCCGTATATAGTTACTGAAATAGAAACTATTCAAGATAAAGGCGAACTATCGCGGAATGTAGAAGAAGCGGAAGAAGTATTGAAGAAACGGCCAAAGAAATTCAAGCATACCAAGCCTGTAAAAGCCGAACTGGAAGAATTAGATACTGAAACATTTGATGATAAGAAGGAGCCATTAGATGATCAGTCAGACAAACCAAAATACCAACGCGGTAAAAAGGACACAAAGGAAAAGGATGAAAAACCGAAGAAGTTGAAAATCGGAAAGGGTCAAGTTCCAGAAACTACCGAATCAACTGAAACCGTCGAATTGAAACCAGTCATATTTGATGAGAGTATTGAAGAAACAAATGAGAAAACAACAGAAAAGCCCAAACAAAAGAAGCCGAGCAAAAAGACTAAGCCATCCACAGAGTCTGATGATAACATCAGTTTTAGTCCTAAATTAAATGATGAGGACACTGAGGAGAATGAAAGCCAACCTGCCTTCAAATTTGAAGTAATTGAATTGGAGCCTCAAGAAGTGAAAGATGAGACAAGTGAAAATGTTGTACAACCCGTAAAAGAAGCTAAGAAAAAACGTAAGCTAAAACTTAAAACTGAATTTGAAGAAAATATAATTGAGATTGTCGAAGTTCCTACAAGTGATGACAATGATAAGCTGTATGAAGTAACTGTGACCAGTTCTGAACTTAAAGAAGACCAGCCAAATAAAATGAAAATACTTAAGAAGAAAGTAAAACGTATGAACAAAGAAGAATTGGATGAGTTTGTAGCAGATCTTAAAGAGGAGCCCGCTCAAACATTCTATGAAACTGCAATCGCTGATTTCTATGAAGTTAAACTAACTGAACTGGAACCTGAAGAGACCTCTGATGAGAATGTGCCTAAAAAGACTCCAAAACGTAAAATTTTGCATAAGCATGGAGACAAAGAAGAGATTATTGAAATTGTAGAAACTCTTACGTCCTCCGGCGAGGAACCATTATACGAGGTTATTATTACATCTCATGAATCTGAAATTCAAACTGATACTGAAAAGATAGTTGAGAAGCCTAAGAAACGGACCAGAAAAATGAAAAAGGATGATCTAGATGCGTATATACAGCAGCTGATAAATGCAGAGATTCCAACAACTGAGCTTGAGAAGTATGAAAAAATTGATATTGATGCAAAACCAAAGAAACCAAAGAAACATAAATCGAAACAACAAAAGGTCCCTATCGATGAAGGTGAGACTTTTGAAGTGGATATTACACAGGACGAGCCGGTAAAGAAGCCGAAGGTCAAAAAACCGAAGCCAGAGACTAAAGTCGAAGTAGAAACTACAAGTGAGCCAGAAACTGTTATTGAACACGATGAATACACAATCAGCACGATTGATACACAACCAGATGCTCAAAAAATTGTTGAAGAGACAACTGACACTATTACACTCGATGTGGACGACATTATAACAGACATTGGTGAGACTCTACCAATTGTAGTTTTGGAGGAACAAATTGAGACAACTCCTGAGTATCTTCAAGAAGTTAACAAGCCGGAACCAAAAATAGTTAAGCGGCGCAAGGTGAAAACAAGGAAGGGCTCCAAGCACTACGAAATCGAAATCGTGGAAACCCTAGAGCCAGATGATCTTGAAGAAGCAAAGGTTACAGTTATAACTACTGAATTCATTGAAGAAACTTCTGATGTACCTATTGAAGACAAACCAGAAACACCAAAGAAGATTATCAAAAAGGTGAAAAAAGATAAGCTCAAGGAGTATATTGTCAAGGTTGTAGATGAAGTGCCAACAGAACTACTTAACCGCATTTCTGAAGAGATACCCACTGCGGAAGAAATGAAGCCTATAGAGGAGGATGATATCACATCTTTCAAAACTACTGTTGTTGACGATATTGGCGAAGATGAATTTAAGCCTGAAGACGCACAGATTGACAGTCCATCAACAAAGTCGCGGGATAAAAAGAAAAAATCAACTAAACCAAAGAAAGTTACTATCATTGAAGAACAGCCAGTGCAGATCGAAGACACTACAGAACAAGAGAAGCCTCCTATTGATGAGGATGAAGAAATACCGCAGATACAATCCTTCGATGATTATTCAGTTGAAATAACAGAAAGTGCGCCGAAGCCGAAGAAAAAAGTACCCAAGAAGAAGCCTGAGACAACAACGCCTGCTCCGATATCCGAACACACAGTTCGTGTTGAGGAATTTGCTCCTGAAACTACAACCGAAGAAGTTATCAATGAGCAAGGAGAGGAGGTAGAGCGCACTATAACAAAGCGAAGACTAAAGAAGAAGGATGGTCCAAAGGAATACCTAATCGAAGTTGTTGAAACTTACGAGGAAAACAATCCCGAAGCAGAACTTGTTATTCAGACTACTGAAGTATTACCTGAATCAGAAACTGAAGCCCCGAAAGATCACAAAGTCAAGGTTGTAAAGAAAAAGAAGCCCAAAACTGAAAATTTAGATAATTACATTCAGAAGTTGATAGAGGAAGAAGTCCCAAAAACAGAACTGGAAGTATATGAGACAGCACAAATAGAGTCATCTCCAGAGACTAAAAAACCGAAAAAGATAAAGAAACATCATAAGAAAATCACCGAAATAGTTGATGGGGTGCCACATACAATTCATGAATTTACCATTCAAGAGTTCGAACCAGAAGATACGAAACCAATTCCAGAAGCCGTTATTGAATTAGTGGAGGAGGATATCCCAGAATCACAGCCAGAAGATTTGGAAGTTAAGTCAACTGAAGAACAGCCAAAACGTAAGCCGAAGAAAGAAAAGAAATTGAAGGTGTCTCTGGTCGATCAAGAACCTGTTAGCATTGAAGATATAGCGGAAACTGTTGAAATTACAAAGCTTGTTGAAGACGGTGGTGCTACTAAAGAAGTTCTAGTAAAGAAGCGTAAGATCATTCGCAAGCAAGGTCCAAAGGAACACGTTTTTGAAATAACCGAGACATCTACTAGTGAAGAGCCCTTGGCTGAAGTCACAATCGTTGATATTACAGAAGATGAAAAGCCAAGCCAATCAGTTAAGGGTCCATCAAAACCTAAGCCAATCAAATTGCCAAAGAAATTGAAGCGCGAAGACGTTGAAAGTTATGTAATAAATGTCGTGGAAGAGTTTATTGAACCGATAGAACAGTTTAAGGATATAACCCAAGTCAAGGAAATTCCTGAAGGAGACTTTAACAAAGTTACTCAAGCTGAAGAAATTCCAGAAGATTCTGTGGAAGAGATTACTGAAGATAAGACTGCTAAAATAAAAACAAAGACAACAAAGCCTAAAAAATCCAGTAAAAAGCCCGAAGATCACACTATTCGTATTGAAGAGCTTGCTCCTGAAACTACAATTGAAGACATTGTAAATGAAGAAGGAGAAGAAGTTAAGCAGGTTAAAACGACAAAGAGACTCAAGAAAAAAGAAGGACCCAAAGAGTATTTGATTGAGATAACCGAAACTTATCAAGAAAATAAGCCAGACGCCGATATTGAAGTAACAACTACTGAGATACCTGTAGAAGAAGAAGCTCAGATAAGTGAAGAGCAGCCAGCTAAGGTAGTTAAGAAGTTGAAAAAGAAGAAGGCTGTAAAGGATGACTTAGATAAATACATTCAAGAGCTTATCGAACAAGAAATTACCAAGACGGATTTAGAGCAATATGAGCCCACGGAAATGGAAACAAAACCCAAGCCAAAGAAAAAAGTAAAAACCCATCATAAAAAGGTGGAAATAATTGATGGTCTGCCCGTAACTGTTCATGAATACGATGTTTCTGAAATAGAGCCTGAGGTCACAGAAGAAGATAAGGAATCTGTTATATCAGAAAAGCCTGAAGATTTACCTTTGGCGAATGATGAGGCAAACAAATACTTAGTAAATGTACTAGACGAAATCATAGAACCAACTCAGACCATTGAAGACATAAATGACGAACCGACAACAAAAGCTAAGAAAGAAAAACCGCAGAAAAAGAAAAAGGTTGAGAAAGCTCCAATAGTCTTAGATGAAATAGCTGAAACCACTGAAGTTATACAACAGCCTTCAGAAGATGGTGTTGTGAAAGAAGTTACTGTGAAGAAGCGTAAGGTCACTCATAGAAAGGGTTCCAAGCAAAGCGTCTTTGAGATAACAGAAACTACTAGCGATGATCAACCCATGGCAGAAGTGACAGTCGTTGAGGTAACAGAAATTGAACCATCTGTTACTGAAGAATCGACAATTGTTGAACAGAAAGTAATAAAGAAAACTAAAAAGCTAAAGAAGGAGGACATACAGGAGTATGTTATCAACGTAATTGACGATTTTGTACAACAAATACCTGTCGAAACACTTGAAGAAGACGTCAAGGAGATCATCGAAGAGAAGAAGAAGAAGACTAAAAAATCTCCAAAGGAATATAAATATAGCGAAGAAGAAAATTTACCTGAAAAGTTTGAAAGACCTGAAGGTGATGTGCCGGATCAACCTGATAATGTGGAGCGTGCAACGCCAGAAGAATTAACTGATTATACTGTAGATGTTACTGAGTCGGTTCTCACTGAAGAAAAGAAACCTAGTAAACCGAAGAAGCAGATTAAGTCAAAGCCTGTTGAAGAAATTGGCGATGATAAACATCCCAACTATCTTGTAAAAATGTCTTCAGTTGACGAAGCAGAGGTGACTGAACTGCCAGATTCTGAAATTATTATTTTGGAATCAGAGGATGAGCAGGTAGCAGAGGGACCCGTTTTCCAAGTAGAAGAAATCGAAACTAAGCCGGAAGTAGTTGAAGAAATTGACGACCTTGGCGAAACAACTAAGAAGGTTGTTAATAAACGAAAGATCAGAAAGCAAGTTGGACCCAAAGAAGAGATAATAGAAATTGTCGAGACTGAAAAGGATGGTATACCTGTATATGAAGTTTCAGTAACTACTGAAGAAGCTGAAAAAGAAATTGAAGAAACTCTTCCAGTAGAAAAGCCGAAAAAGGTCAAGAAGACTAAAAAGGTTCCCAAGGATGACATACACGATTATATACAAAAGCTTATAGAACAGGATATTCCAAAATCTGAGTTGGAGAAATACGAAAAAATAGATTTCGATGAACCTGTTATAATGAAAAAGAAGAAGCCTATGAAGAAGATTAAGATCACAGAAGATGAAGTTCCAGATATCCCTGAAAAATTAGTAACTGGAGGTCCGGAAGATATAATACAACCATTAGAAACTCCACAAGACGAATCTCTGGCGATGGTTACGGTTAAAGAATTTGCTGCGCCAAAACCAAAAGAAGAATCTTTCGAAATTACAGTTCTAGAGGAATTTGTCGAAAATAAACCGATTCCTGATGAGGAAGGAGAGATTAAAGTAAAGGAAGTAAAAACAAAGAAAATAAAACACAAAAAGGGACCAGCAGAGATCATTCATGACATAACAGTTGTACAGGATAAGGATACTGGTGAATCTGAAATTACTATCGTAACTTCCAGTCCCAACGAACCTGAGGATCAGCACGAAGTAGCTGTCAAGCAAAAACGTACCAAGAAAGTGAAAAAGAATGACGTTGATGATTTCATCAGAACAGTTATTGAAGAAGATATACCAAAGGATGAGCCAACATATGTTGTTGATGTTACTGAAGAAACAGTTCCTGAGCAGGTTTCTGAAAAGCCAAAGAAAGTTAAGAAGAAGGAAAAATTGCCATTATTAGAAGAAAAAGCAACACCCGCTGATACAGTAGAAATTGTTGAAAGTCTTCCGGAGGAAACGCCAATTGAAGAGTTTACCATGGATGTAGAAGAAACAATACCAATCGTCGAGTCAGATAAGGAACATGAAATATCAGAAGAGGTAATAGAGCCGCGGAAGAAAAAGAAGCCTTCTAAGCAAAAGGTTAAGGTTTCTGAAGAACAACCTCAGGAAGAAATAGTCGTTGAAGCTTTGGAGCCTATACCAAAGGAGACAGATATTGAAGAGGAGGATGTAAAGCAATATAGTGTTACTCTCTCGGAAGAAGAACCTAAACCTGAGGAGAAAACAGAAAGGAAGCCAAAGAAGATAAGAGAGAAACAAAACGATCAACCAGACGAATCAGCCTACGAAATCTCTGTAAAAGAAAGCTTCATTCAACTGGAAGATCTTCCATCAGTTGTAGAAATAATTGAAAGTGAAACGAAAGCGGATGAAACCACAGATGATGCTGGCGAGGTCCATAAGGTCGTTACAACAAAGCGGAAGATTAAACGTCCAAAAGGTGAAAATGAGGAAATCATTGAAATTATTGAGGTAGTGACTGATGACCAGCCTGATGCAGAGATTACGATTGTAGAGTATGAGCCTGTAGAACAAAAAGAAGACGAAAAGCCTAAGGCGCCGAAAAAGAAAACCAAGAAAGTGAAAAAAGATGATATACATGACTATATACAGAAGCTTATTGACATGGAAACTCCTAAAACTGAATTAGAAAAATTCGAAAAAATTGAGTTTGAGCCATTACCCAAAGAAAAACTTACCGAAACTACAGATATTGGAGTGGTAGAGGAATCACCGACCGAAAAGCGAAAGAAGGACAAAAAGTCTAAGCCGCAACAGTCACCAAAGGAAGAAGAATCTTTGCCAGAGCCATTAGCCGAAATTAAGGTTATCGAAGAGGATGTGATGGATGAGCCTAACGTGGTTGAAGTAGTAGAGGTTCAACCAGAGGAAGTACAATACACTGAAACAATCACTGAAGAGGGTCTCCCAGTTCAAGAGAAAACTACTAAGCGAGTATTGAAGAAAAAGGGTCCTAAAGAAGACACCACCTTTAAAATAACAACAGTCGAAAGCGAAAATACTGATACCGTAACTGTAATCGTCGACGAAGAACCTGAAATCACGCCAGAGGTTATTGAAACTAAACCAGATGAGATATTTGAAGACAAACCAAAGCCCAAACCTAAGCCAAAGAAGATTGTAAAGAAAGTAAAGAAAGATGACTTAGATGATTATGTTAAGAAACTGATAGAGGAAGAAATACCAAAGACTGAAAAAGAGGTTTATGAAAAAGTTGAAATGCCTGAAAAGCCGAAAGACAAATCCCCTATTGAAATCTCTGCAGAAGAAGTTAAGTCTAGCGAGCCTGAAACACCATTAGCAGCTGTTGATTCAACCAAACCTAAAAAGACCAAGACAACCAAAACAAAATTAGTTGATGTAGTCGAACAAAGACAAGACGAACCAACAGAAGATACTATTCCTGAGACATCAGAAATTACTGAAGACACAACTACTCAAATCGCACACCCCGAGGACACAGCCACTGCACAAATTACACCAAGCGCACAAGATGAAATACCTACTCAAGATGACACTAAAGATACAGTTCAAAAAACAGTTAAGCATAAGAAAGCTAAGCCAGACACAGTAAAAAGCGTTGAAACAAGTAAGTTATTAGCTGAGAGTTTATTGAGGCTTCAAACTTCCACCGCACACGCAGCACCTGCTCCTTTGTCTGTGTCTTTTGCCTATTGTTTATTCCAACGTTGACTTCCACCATTTCGCGCCTATACCTTCCTTTGTTTTATTCTCTTTGTCTCTCTCTCTATCTGTTCCCCTCACTTTCTTTCTCTTTATTCTCTTAATCTTTTTTGCTCTCCCTCCCTTTTCTGCTGATTCTGATTCTCTGCTCTTTAATTTGAGTAGACTCAGCTAAAAATATATTTTATTATTTATACCCACATAAACACACTTATCCAATATATTATAACACCCAAATGCATGCTCTTATATTAAAAAAAAAATCTACTAAGATTCTTGTTTGCCTTCTCTAAACTGTATTCCATTTATATTTATAAAATGACTAACTGTTCCAAATACTTATATGTTAAGTTTTTAATACATCTAGGAAGTTTATTTTATATTGGACAGCGTTCTATTATTTTCGTAAAACTGCTGTAAATATTTAAATATTGATCAAGCTCAACGATTTGCTTGCATTCTTCCGCGAAGGCAATGCACGGATTCATTATGTAGCTATAAGAATTGTATATTACTTAAAATACAAATTTCTATAACAGGTGAAGCACCCGAGGCTTATAAGGATTATAACATAAGCATAATTGATGAAGAGCCTGAAGAAAAAGAAGAGCAGCCTGAGAAAATTTTGGAAGTTAGAGTGATCGATGAGGTTGCCGAAATCGAAGAGTCTCAACCAATCGTCGAAGAAGAAGAGGAGGATGAGAGGCCGACTACTGAAAGCACTGTGGAGGATGTCACAAAGCCAAAGACTAAGAAAAAGAAGGTGGTGAAAAAGAAGACTAATGAGCACGACGAATTAATACAAAAACTGCTTGAGCAAGAAATCGAGAAAACGGAATTGGAGAAATATGAGAAGATCGATTTCGATGTTCCCAAGAAACTGAAGCCAGAGTTTGCTAGTCTCGAACCAATGAAAATTGAAAGAAAAGAGCAGAAGCCAACAAAGGTCACAATCGTTGAGGCCACTGAAGTACCGAAGACGGTGAAGCTAAAGCCGGGAAAACGCAAGGAAAAACCAGCAGAAGAACAAACTGTACAGCTTCCCAAATTCAGACTTAAAACTCGCATGGTTATGGTTGAGTACCCGCCAGCACCACTCATACCAAAGCTAAGCCATATTGGCGCAGTTAAGCAGAATGGTGACCTTTCTCGCAATATTGAAGAAGCAGAAAACCTACTTAAGTTCAAGCCACACAAGACCAAGAAGATTAGGAAAATAAAGGATGACTTGGAGAAGGTTGAGCTTGAAAAGTATGAAAAGTATGTTAGTAGCGAGGAGGAACCTGAAGAAAAGCAACCTTACCAAAAACCTGAAAAGGTGCCAAAACCAGAAGAAAGTCCCGAAGATGCAAAGCTTAAGATTGGCAAGGGTAAGAAGAAACCGAAAGAAGAAGAATCTCCAGAAAATGTTACACTGAAAAAGATACCACAAAAGCCCAAGGAAGCTGAAGAAGAATTTGAAGCAAAACCTAAAGAAAAGGCCGAGGTTACAGTCGTGGAGCAACCAAAGGTGCCAAGGGAACAGGATATACAGGTTGAACCATTTGAGCCCATTGATTATGAGCAACCTGAATACGTTCCAGAAGAACTTGAACAAGTCGATCAGCCGGAGAAACCAGAAAAGCAGAAGAAGCCCAGTAAAACCAAATATAAGCCCAAGGAAAAAACAAAGCCTGAACCGGAAACGATTATTACAGAAATCGTACCTGGAAAGCCCAAAGAAGAAGAAGAAGTTCCCGAAACTGAAATTAAGTTCCGCAAGCCCGAAAGTGAAGCGCCTGAAGAAACTGATTCTCAAGTGAAGTTGAAACCATTCAAGAAGACTGTTGAGGAGCCAGTAGTTGAAGATACTATTGCAGAGGCAACGGTAACGGAGCCCACGCCAGAAGAGAAGGTAGTCACACCTCAAGATGAAGTCAAGAAGACGAAGAAATCAAAGCCGAAGCCCAAACAACAACAGGAGGAGGAAGTAACAGAAGAGCAACAGCCAGAATTTGAAATATCAGTTAGGGAAGAAGAAGCCATTGCTGAGAAGCTCGAAGATGTCGAAAAGCCCAAAGAAGTAAAAGTGAAACAAAAGAAACCGAAAGAAGCTCCAAAAGCTGAAGTTGATATCGTCGAGGAGCTGCCACAGCCAACTGAAGCTCCTGAAGATATACCAGTGGAGTACAGAATCACCACAACTGTCCTGGAACCCGAAGAAGTGCCAAAGGAACATCAAGTTAAGGTGATTGACTTTGACGAAAAGGAAATAACCACTGAGGAAATAGTGGAAGAAAAGGTTGTGACCAGGAAGAAGAAGCCTAAGCCGGAACAGCCAGAAGAGTTCAAAGTCACTCTACAGGAGCCACAACAAATACAGCCTGAACCCGAAGAGGCAATTGCCGAGGTTGTGCTACCCGTTCAGAAGCCTCAGCCAGAAAATGAAGAATTCGAAGTCGAATTAAAGATAACTGAACCACAACCTGAGGAAACTGAAGTCGTTGTAAAGAAGAAGTCGAAAAAGAAGCCAGTTGAAAAGTCAGTGGAGGTTGTCGAAGATGTAGTGAACATTGTGGAAGCTCAACCTGAGGAGCAAAGAGAAGAAGACATCGTGGTTGTGGAAGAAGAAGAAAAGGTTGAAGAATCACAACCAAAATCTTTCGAATTCCAAGTCACTGAAACTGAAGCTCCTCAAATAAAACCGGCAGAAGTAATTGAGGAAAAACCAAAAGAAAAGTTGAAAAAGCCAGCTCCGAAAGTAGAAGAGAAGTTTGACTCTTATGAAATTTCCATTAAGGAATCAGAAGCGGAAAAAGTAATCCAGCAGGAAGAGCAGCCTACCGAAGATGTTCCTGACGAAGTAACATTTATTCCACTGCCAAAGCAACCTGAACAAGTCGAGGCCGCGTTTGTCCTCACAGAACCAAAGCCGACTGAAGAGAGTCATGTGGAAGCTGAAATAAAACCAAAGAAAACAAAGAAGCCAAAGAAAACTGAAGAGGCTATAACTCAGGATGTAAAGGTTGTTGAAGAAGTGGTAGCTCCAAAAGAAATTGTAGTTGAAGAACAGCAAATTGAAATTGTTGAAAAAGAAACTGTTCCAGTTGAAGAAACACCAAAGGAATATACAATTCGAGTATCTGATTCACAAATTGAACAGCCAGAAGAACCAACTGCAGCCGAATTTACTGTTAAAAAGGCAAAGCCTTCCATTGCTGCTACCGAAGAACCGGAAGCCGAGTTTGTGCTTAAGGAAAGCAAACCTGTGGAAGAGGTTACCGAGGTAGCAGAAATCAAGACAAAGAAACCTAAAAAGAAGGTCAAGGAGGTTGCAGCAGAAGAATTAAAGATCCAAATCACGGAAGAAACACCACAAGAAGTTCCTGTCGTGGAAGAAATTGAGGAAGTTGTGGAAGAAATTAAAGAGACTGTTCCTACTGTTGAATATAAGTCGTATGAAATTGGTGTGAAGGAAACTGAAGCTGAAAAGCCCGCTGAAGAGATAGTAGTTGAAGAGCCCTTGGTAGAAGAGCCCCAAATCGAAGAAACGGCACCTACTGTTGAACACAAATCATATAAAATAGGTGTGAAAGAATCAGTTGTTGAAAAGCCTATAGAGAAAGTACCATCAGAAGAGCAATTAGTTGAAGAGCCTATAACTGAAGAACCAGAAACCTTCGAAGAGCTTAAAGTCAGAGTGATTGAAGAAACACCCCGTGAAGTTGTCGAGGAAGTTCTCGAAGAGAGTGTTAAGGTTCACCGCAAGAAGAAGCCAAAACCAGCGGTAACAGAAGAGCCTGAGGCTCAAGTAAGCATTCCTGCTCCAACATCGGTGGATGATGTGGAGGCTGTCCAAAGTGTTACTATTGTACCCGAAATCCCAACAGAAGAGGAAGCTGCTGAGCTAAAGATAACTGTTATTGACGAGGTTTCTGAGCCACAAGAGCTTGTTCAGGAGATTGAGGAAATCGAAACAGTGGAAGAAGAAGTTCCTGAACCAGTACCTGAAGAAAAGCCGAAGGACTATCAGTTTAGCATTAAAGAATCTGAGGCACGAAAAGAAACTATCGAGGAATTGTCAGAAGAACAAGTAACAATTCCAAAGAAGAAAAAGGTTCAAGAGCAAAAAGAAACTGTCGAGGAATTACCGGAAGAGCAATTCACTATTCAAAAGAAGAAGAAGACTGAGCCTGAGGTTGTAGAAGAGCCTGAAGCCGTTTTTGAAATAAAACAAAAACAACCAGTTGAAGAGGTTACAGAAGAGGCGAAAATTAAGAAGAAGACGAAGAAACCCGTAAAACAGGATGAAGCAGCTGCAGAGCTCAGTGTCACTGTGACTGAGGAATCTGCTCCAGAGCCTGAGGTAGTTGAAATTGTGGAAGAAATTGAGGAGAAACCAGAAGAAAAGCCTGAGGAAAAACCAGTCGAGCAGCCCACCGAGTATCAGTTCACAGTCAAGGAAACCCAACCTGAAGCTCCAGCAGAAGAAGAGACTGAAGATATTCAAGAGGTACAATTGCCAAAGAAAACGCCAAAGATTCCTGAAGTGACTGAAGAGCCTGAAGCCGAAGTTACACTCAAACCCAAACCAAAGACAGAAGAAGTACAGGAGGAAGTAAAAGTATCGAAGAAGAAACCCAAGCCTAAGGCTATTGAGGAGGCTGCTGAAGAGCTGACAGTGAAGGTAATAGAAGAAGTTGCTCCCGAACCAGTAGTTGTCGAAGAGGAAGTCGTCGAGGAAGTTGAAATTAAGAAGCCAGAAAAGCCAACACCGGAAGAAACAGTTGATGATGCCGTTTTCAAAATTAAGAAACCCAAAGCTCCTGAAGAAGAAGAGGAGGTCGTTGCTGAAGTTACTTTGAAGCCAAAGGCACCAAAGGAAGTACAGGAAGAAGACTTCTCAGTAGATGTTAAGTTGCCAACAGAAAAGAAGGTTACAGAGGAAACATCCGACCAAACTGTGCAGCTCAAGAAGAAGAAGAAGCCTCAAAAACCAACAGAAGAAGCTGCAGATGAGCTGCAACTTACGCAAACTGTTATTGAGGAGAGACCAGTTGAGATTGAAGAGGAGGAAGTCGTTGAAGAAGCAGTTGTAATACGAAGGAAACCAAAGAAGCCATTCGAGCCAACTGTTGAAGATCTCGAAGAAACTGAATTCAGTCTCTCATTCAAAAAGCCACATACTATTACCGAAGGCGTTGAAGAAGCAGCTACAGTTCTTAAGAAACGACCAGTGAAGCCTCAAACCCTCGATGAAGCTGGAGCGGAATTGTCCATAAAGCGACTGGAAGAAGAATACGAAGAAGGCGATGACGTTGAAGAATTTGTGGTTAGCCAAAGGCCCAAACCAAAACAATTGCAAATCACTGACGAAGAAGACCAAGAGTACACTATTAAGAAGCTCAAACGTCGCAAGAAGGTGGATATTCCAGAGTTCTCTGATGTCGAGAATGTTACTTTCCGGGCAAAGTCCACGAAGACTAAAGAAGATGTGGACCAAGAGTTTAATATTGCTCTTGACTCTTATGCCGAAGAAGAAGTGTCAATGTCTGGTAAAGTGAAAGTTAAGAAACCAATTAAGAAGACCTACTCTGAAGCCAGTGATGAGGCTAGAATTAAAATTGTGCAAGATTATGATGATGGAGAAGGTCCAATAATTGAAGAAATCCACGACGACGAAGATACCATCGACGAGGTCGAGGAGCCTGAAGAGTACATGGTTGAAGAGCTACCACCAGATGAGGTTGACTTCAAGCTGAAACCTAAGAAACACCCCAAGCCACATTATTCAGTCCAAGACGAAGAAGAAGAGCAATTCCTTATTGGCCTTCGACATGCCAAACGTGATTCAATTACGTATGATGAAGATTCTCTAACATTCAAAAAGAAGCGTAAAGTTGTGCAACAGCTGTTCAATGAAGGTAAGTTCTTTTGGCTTATATTAAAACTCAGAAACTTATATAAATATCAGGCCGCAATAATTTCTCATTCAATTCAAATCGTGCATCTGCTTATATGGCAATAGCTTATCAAAAATGAGGTAAAACGACCCAACACACATAAATGTTAGTAGCTAACGCATAACAACCATACATGTATATCTAATTCACCAAAGAATAGCTTTTATTATAACATTATAGAATAACAATATAAAATTTTTACTATCGAACAGATGGCGCTTCTCTTAACATTACCAGAGAAATGGATGTGGATGGTAAATATTTTTATCAATTTTATACACCTAGCAAATATTTAATAACATTTCTTTTATTTCAGAATCTCAAGTCGAGAACATCATGTACTCTATCTGCAATTACATTGCCGATAACGACGAAGCTATTAATTTGGTAGAAGGTGAAAAGGTACAGGTCATTGGACGTCATAGCTCCGAGTGGTGGTATGTCAAGAAGAGCATTACCGAGGAAGAAGGTTGGGTGCCAGCACAATATCTTATGGAGCCCGCGGAGTACGCCCAATACGTGCAGAATAAGCTGCACGAGAAGATCGATAAGCTACCCGTATTTGAAAGTAAGTATGATATGTAAACCGAAATGTTGTTGTCTAACAAGGGGTTTTAACATTGTCCTGTCACGTTATTAACACTTATCTTAATGTATTGTGATTTGTGCGTTTATTAAGGACCTGGACCGCAAGACAAGCCGATTGCACCGCGTTTCATTGAAAAGTTGCAACCAATTCATACGCCTGACGGTTATACAGTGCAATTCGAATGCAAGGTCGAGGGCAATCCCCGACCGCAAATCGCTTGGTTCCGGGAGACAGCCATTATAAAGCCCTCACAAGACTTCCAAATGTTCTACGATGAGGACAATGTGGCCACACTGATCATTCGTGAAGTCTTCCCCGAAGACGCTGGCAAGTTCACTTGCGTGGCCAAGAATGCCGCTGGCTTCACTTCCAGTACAACAGAGTTAATTGTCGAGAGTCCGTTGTCGGATCACGGCTCAGATGCCACGGCACTCTCGCGCAGAAGCATGTCACGTGAGTCTTCCATGGCCGATATTCTCGAGGGCATTCCGCCGACATTCTCGCGCAAGCCCAAGGCTCAATATGTCGATGAAGGTACCAATGTAATCTTGGAGTGCCGCCTTGTTGCGGTGCCCGAGCCTGACATCGTTTGGACCTTCAATGGGGAAGACATTGACGAGGAAGAGATTAAGAATGTTCGAATTGTAACCGAATCGGATATGCATATGTATTGTAGTGTGGTGCATATTACAAAGGTTAAGAAATCACAGGAGGGCGTATACGAAGTGATTGCCACAAATCGCGAAGGCGAAGCTCGTCTGCCTATCACACTGAAGGTACGAACTTCGGACAAGGAGGCTCCACAAATTCTGGAGCCCCTGCGCAATATGGTTATACGCGAGGGCGAAAGCGTTGTGCTATCGACACAAATTGTAGGCAATCCAGCGCCAAAGGTAACGTGGTACAAGGATGGCAAGCCCATCAAGAATGCCAAGTCAGACAAAGACCTCCACACCCTAACACTGATAACGCCCAAAAAGTCGGAGAAGGGCGAGTACACAGTCAAGGCCGTCAATCCATTGGGCAGTGTAGAAACCACTGCTTATCTTACAATTGAAGGTAAGTTAATCTGTTTCATGTTCAGCGAAAACTGGATATACAATGATCTACCCAAATATTAATTAAAACAAACCATCTCCATCTCTATCTCCTACTAGAACCGACGAGTGGCAATGCAGAGCCTCCATTATTTGTGGAGCGCTTTGAGGAGCAATCGGTGCCACAAAAGGGCGAGATTCACTTGCCTGCTAAGGTCTCTGGCAATCCAGTGCCTGAGGTGCAATGGCTTTTCAACAACAATCCCCTGTATACCGACGAGCGAATCCAACAGATCTACGATGGTGAAAATATTGAGCTCATTATCAAGGATGCCAATCCGGAAACTGATTCGGGTGACTACAAGTGCATCGCCAGCAATCCCATTGGCAAAACATCGCACGGTGCGCGTGTGATTGTTGAAGTCGATGAGGTGACCTTTACCAAGAAATTAAAGAAGACCATTACCATTGAGGAGGTGCAGTCTCTGACTCTTGAGTGCGAGACCTCTCATGTGGTGTCCACCAAATGGTTCTTCAATGGCAAAGAGCTGAGCGGCATGGATCATCGCGTTGTCGTCGAGGATGGCAAGACGCACAAGTTGGTCATCCGGAACACAAACCTACGCGATTCTGGTACTTATGTGTGCAAGGTCAAGAAGCAAGAGACACAATCAACTGTGGAAGTGCTGCAGCGTAAGCCGGACTTCCTTAAGGTGCTAGAGGATTATGAGGTCACCGAAAAGGACACGGCGATTCTGGATGTTGAGCTGACAACCGAAGCCGTGGAGGTCACCTGGTACAAGGATGGCGAGAAAATTACGCCAGAAAACAAAAACTGCGAATTCATCAAAGATGGCAAATCAAGACGCTTGGTAATACGCGATACCACAATTCATGATGAGGGCGAGTACACGTGCAAGCTGGAGGGCCAGGAGTGCAGCGCCGAGCTGACTGTCATTGAGCTGCCACCAGAGATTGTGAAGCACTTGGAGGACGTGAACGTCACCAAGGGCGAGAATGCCATGTTCGATATTGAGCTGAGCAAGGGCGATGCTCTGGTAAAATGGTTCAAGAACGGCAAGGAAATCAAGTTCAATGAACGCATTCAACTGACGATTGATGGTAAGAAGCAGTCGCTACGCATTCTTAAGGCTAAGCCTGAAGATGTGGGCGAATATACCATTCAAGTTGGCGACCAGGTCTCCAAGGCAAAACTGACAGTTGAGGAGCCTTTGGTAGACTTTGTACTGCGTTTGCCCGACGTCACGCTGGCCACCAAGACCACAGATGCTGAATTCACCGTTGAGCTCTCCCAGCCCGATGTCGAAGTTACCTGGCACAAGAAGGGAAAACCCATCAAGCCCAACAAGAAGCATGAAGTGTTCGTTGAGGGCACCGTCAGACGCCTGGTCATCCATGATGCCGACGATGATGATGCGGGCGAGATCAGCTGTGTTGCCGAAAACGTCACAAGCAGCAGCAAGCTATGCGTTGAGGAGCTTAAACTGCCGCCCGTGATTACCTCTGACAAGGATCAAACCATCAAAGTGAAGGAGAACGAAGACGCCACATTCACTGTCAAGTACACCGGAGCGCCCACACCCGAGGCCGAGTGGACCTCACGCAAGGTTGTCATTCCCAAGTCAAAGCGTACTATACCCACAATTGATGAGCAATCCGCAACGCTGACCATCAAGAAGGTTGTCGACGATGACGAGGGCGAGTACACTGTTAAACTTGTGAATCCTGTGGGCGAGGCAGAGGCCAGCCTGCACTTGCTCATTATGCGTAAGTATACAAAATTAATTATAAATTAAGCGATGCGGAAACTGAGACCTGTGTCAAAACTTTAGGTAAACCCGCGGCGCCAGGCACGCCACAGCCTCTGGAGGTGATGCACGATTCAATAACGCTTTATTGGAAGGCGCCTGAAGATGATGGCAAATCTGAAATCATTGAATACATTCTGGAGTATCATGATGTGAAAGAAGAAAAGTAAGTAGCATTTTTTTTGATAAATTATCAGAAACTAAAAGGACAATTCCAATAGATGGACTGAGATACGCAAGATTAAGGACACAACTTACACCATCAGCAAGCTGAAGATCGATACGGAGTACGTGTTCCGCTCGATTGCCGTCAACGAAGTTGGTCCATCCCCGCCCTCACCCATCTCGTCGCCCATACGCCTGGTGCCAAAGGTTGAGACCGAAGCACCCAGCGTACGGGAGCCTCTGCAGGATATTGTCAGCGATCTGAACAAGGAGGTGACCATGTCCTGTGTGTTCGGCGGCATTCCAGAGCCAACTGTCACATGGAAGAAGAATGGCGAAGTATTTGAGTCGAGCAGCGTGCGCTACGAGAATCGCGTTGCCAAATACACAATTGAAAAGACAACTATTGAGACTGAGGCCACCTACACGTGCGTGGCCACGAATGAGAAGGGCTCCGTGGAGACGTCGTGCAGACTGAAGCTGCAGCAGAAGCCAACCGTTGAAATCGAGGACAAATACTTGTCCCAGAAATTGCGCACTGGCAGCACTCTCACCATTCCGGCAACAGTTCGCGGCTATCCACAGCCGACTGTGACCTGGCACAAGGAGACGGTCGAACAGAAGTCCACCAAGGAAGTCACGATCGAAACCACAGAGACCAGTTCCACCTATACCGTTAAGAAGGTAACTCGCGAACACTCTGGGCGCTACAAGGTGACGGCCAGCAATGAATCGGGCTCCAGCTACGCGGAGTGCACGGTTCAAGTGATCGACAAGCCCAGCAGGCCACAGTCCCTGGAGGTTAAGGACGTCAAAAAGGACTCGATCATCCTGGAATGGACGCCACCAGTCGACGATGGCGGCATGGAGATTAAGCAGTATACGCTGGAGAAATGCGATCTACAGAACAAAGTTTGGATGAAGGTTTCCGACTTCGACAAGGACATCAACTCGTATGCCATTCAAAAACTTTCCATGAATGCACAGTACATGTTCAGAGTGGTGGCTGTCAATCCCATAGGCGAATCTGAACCAACAGAGAGTGAGCCTGTGACCATAACCAGGAAGTTTGGTATGTATTTTACAACATCATTAACAGAGAGCAAATTAATAGAAGCAAATATTCCTTTCCTCCTATATACAGAGAAACCAACTCCACCACGTGATCCCACGTCGGTGTCTGGCATGAACGACACTTCGTTCACATTGTCTTGGGAGCCGTCGGAGAGCGACGGTGGCTCCAAGATAATTGAGTACATTGTGGAAATAAGGGAAGAGACTGAAACCGTTTATCGCTCCTTGGGCACTACGACGGGCACTGTAACAAACATTCAAGTTGACAACGTTGTGAGAAACAAGGGCTATCTGTTCCGAATCTACGCTCGAAACGAGGTTGGCACCAGCGATGCGTTCGAGACAACTGAGAAGATTGTCGTTGGACGCAAGATAAGTAAGTGATGGACGCAACAAATAATGATAATTGCTTAATTTGCTTTGCAAACTGCTTTCTCCCTTAACGCGCACTAATGCCTCGCTTTGCAAAAATAATTATTGAACAGCGAATAACAATGAAAACTTGGGTACGTGATAGCTTCCGTGGAATTGCAATCGTATTTTTATATCAATAATCGCTTTAATGCTTCCCACTCTAGCGCCGCCTTCGCCTCCGCAAAATCTGAGAGCGCCGGATGTGACGAGCCGCAGCGTAACACTCGACTGGGAGGTGCCAGCTCGAAATGGAGGTTCCGAAATCACAGGTGAGATATAATATCAAATTACCAAATGGAAACAGAAATAGAATCAATTAATGTGCGTATCCGCAGGCTATTGCGTGGAGAAGCGCTCTTCAACATCGACCAGCTGGACAAAGGTCATCACCCTGGATGCCCATCAGCTGCATTACACCATAGACAATCTGAAGGACAAGTGCGAGTATTGGTTCCGTGTGTCAGCGGAGAACGAGGTTGGATTAGGTGCGCCAGCCGTCACGGAGAGCATATCGCTGAAGACACACGCAAGTAAGTTGAGCTTGGCTAGACAGCTTGGCGCAGCTCTAATCCGTTTCCACTCTTGAACCAGCTGTACCATCGCCACCGACTGCTCCACTGGAGGCCCGAGTGCTAGCGGCCAATGCACACGTATTCGAATGGGGTATACCCGAGTCAGATGGTGGTGCGCCACTGCTCGGCTACCACATTGCCATACGTGACATGAAGAAGTCCATGTGGATTGAGGTCGGTCGGGTGCCAGCCGGGGTGCAGAAATTCCAGATAAGAGACCTGCAAGAGAATCACGAATACATGATACGCATTCTCGCCAAGAACGAGATTGGCCTGAGTGAGCCGCTCGAATCGGAGGAGCCCTACAAAGTGATGACAGCCGGTATGTTGAAATGTTTATTATCTCACAGATTTACAGCATAGCTAACGCCAACACTCACTCCAATAACTTTCATGTGATGCAGGTCATGCCAGCCTGCCCGACGAGCCGCGCACAGAGATGAGCACATGCAACACATCCTCCTGGCTGCGGGATCACAATATGGATGCGGACATACACTCGTATGCCCGGGGCAGGCTGCTTCAACGCGACGAGTACTTCTTCCGGCTCTGGGCGCAAATGCCCAAGAAGAAGAAGGGCTCCAAATAGACAGAGACATGAACGTAAACCAACATAAATAGCCATGACAAAACGAATGAAACTTAGGTTAGGTTAAGCTTATTTCAATTGTACTTTAATGAATTCTTGACTTTTTATTTAGCTTCTTTTTTAGCTTTTTTTGTACTCGTAATACACCCATTGTAAAGGGCATGTAATGTTCGGCATATGCTATGCGTCCGGCAACAGCGATGTTCACGAAACTGAGACAGACTGGGGCGAGCGAAGACAAACTTGATGTTTGAGTGCGTGAACGTGGCTGTTGGCCTGTGAGCTCATTGGCCCATTACATAAACTATGAAAGGAATTTCTTTATAATTTGCATAAATTCGTATGATTTCCTGCGCTTTATTTTTGTAAGCTGTGATAAATTTATCAAATTCGAAAGCGTCAAACGATAAAATGCCATGACATTTGCGCCAGCACACGACGCGCATCGGGCACAGGACAGTCAACGGACAACAGCCAACAACCGACATCCAATAGCAACAGCTACAGCAACAACAACAACAACAACAACAGCAACAGGAACAGCCACAAGAACACAACGCAAGTGATTCAATATCCTCTAGGGAGACAAACAACAAATGGTGCAATTCGATATGAGTTACGAGTACGCTGTGTGCCTGTGTGTGTGTATCTGTCTGTCTGTCTGGCTGTGTGTGTGTGTGTTTGTTGTGTTGTGTTGTGCGTCGCGCTGACTGTCCCTTGCCCTTGCCGTGTGCTTGCTGTGTGAGCAAATTTATGACATCCAGAGGGTTACATAACTATACTTCTATACATATATTTTGTGGAAGAGCCCAACATGACTTTAAACTGAGAAGAAAAAAAGAAAGAAAGAAAGAAAACAAATGAAAAATAAAATAAATATGAATGAATTTTGAACGAACAACTTCAAGTGGTTTAGCTCGGGCCGAACACAACTTTTGCGCAGTTGAGCACGAAAAATCAACTAATTAATTCATTAGTTAGTTTTGGCCGACTCCAAAGAAAAGCCGAAGTTAACGGTAAGTTTGCTCTGGCAAAGTTTTCTATTAAGTTTTTATTCTAAAACTTAAAGTCGACAGCCAAACAATGGCAGCTACCAGCTGCCCAGTCTGACATGCGTGTGCAGGACCTAAAACTAAAGATGGAGGAGAGAGAGAGAGAGAGAGTTGGTTAGAGTGTGAGGGGGGAGGAAGACGGGGAAAGGAGATGCCGACACTAGGCTACAGTTACGCGTCGTTGAACTTATCTGGTGACATGGGCACAAAGTTTCCATACACCCAAAAAGTGAAAGAGAGAGAGACAGAGAGAGAGAGAGAGAGAGAGGAAAACTGAGAGGGAGAGGGAGAATTGTGTGCGAATTTAATTAAAGTTTTTGCGGTTGCCACTAATCAAAAGATATTATCTAAAATGCTCTATGTGGTAGTTACTTTGCCTGGCAAATAACTTTCTGCTGCGGCCACAACTGTAATTTACACTAAGCTGATTGGGCATCAGAGAATGCCAACTGGGCGTGGCTAGAGGCCAGGAGTTAAGCTCTAAATGGATTCATAAAGCTAAACATATTTCCGGGCACTTTAAACTGCACAATAACAAACGAACAGCAAACACTTCACCTGGCTGCCTCTCTGCCTGCACCTGTCCAGAGAGTAACAACAAAATAACAACACAAAGCCATCTTTACTAGTGCTTGCTATACATATACATATATATATATGTGTAGCAACACCTAGAGCTGCTATTGATACCGGCATTCAGCCTGGCAGCCAGGCAGGAAGCATATTTAGTGTTGCCACTAAGCGATCGACCAGTCGCTGTGGGAGCTCGTTCTTGCCCTCGTCCTCGTCCGCGTCCTCGTCTTTGTCCTCGTGCTGGTCCTTTGGCCAGCTCCTGTCGCTTATTTCGAGGGCTTCCTATGCCCGGCACACGAGCGGAAATTTCATTTACTTGTTTGCTTTTTATGCGCTTCATTCGATTTGTGCTTGTTGTGTATTAAATTCCAGCCGCCAGCTAAGCTCAACATTTTGCAAACTTAAATTTTACAGAATTGCACAGAATGTTTGCTGTGCTCGCCATTGTCTTTAAGCTGCTGTCAGTCATCAGACTCGCATGCCCATTAGTTATGGTTTATTAATGCCGCACTCCAAACTTGGCCAGAAAGTCGGCCTAACACAATTGAAAACTTGTAATAGCATTCGGCAAGTTGGCCGTATTGCTTGTAAAAACCAAATTACACATCAACTTTATGGTCTGCACGTAGAAAATTGAGGCTATACTTTTTCCCTGACACGGCTCGTCAAACGTGCCAGGCTGCCCGAAAAAAAAAAAAAAAACCAAACGAAGCCAGACGAAGCCAAAACCAAACCAAAGACGTACCAAATTAAACAAAGAGACAGCAAAAAGTTTGCCTAATTAGTTGCCAAAATAATAAACGATAATAGCATGGCAAAGCCACTTCTTCTCGACATTCAGTCATGCCTAAATGCTAAAACAGATGTTGCTATTGTCTTCTCTCTCTGTGTGTGTGTGTGTGTGGGATTGTGTCAAGCAAATTGAATTATCAACTTGTGAGGAAGTGGAAATCAGTTACATTTTGGCACTGATATCAGGCAAATTAGCAAATCAAAGACACAAATCTTAATTAATCAGGTTTTCAATTTGACAGAAATTACGAAAATATTAAGTAAGCAGATGGCAGATGAACGCCTACAATTAATAATAATGAAGATCATATAAGCTGTACATCTCGGTATAGAAGAGGAGCAATCACTATAGATACACTGGATAGACTTGGATATAAATTTAATTCTGCGATTTTGCACAGTTTCAAAAGAATCAACCATATCATTTATAATCAGATTGAATGTTAATAAGAAATATGAGTACTCAGACGGGAGTATACTGCTAGAAGATACCCTGTTTAAGTACAGCTCCACATTGAATTGACATTAAAATTCTTTTATGCGAATTTTTGGTTTATTGACAAAGTTATACGAGTTTTGGAATAGCCAGAAATAATAAAAAATAAATGAATATAATTTGTTTATAGCTGAAAGAGCTGCAAAGTCGACTACTTTGTCGTACATATATCTACTCAAATGAGCATATTAAACTGGCTAAATACAATGCTTAGAGATAACATTAGGCGCATTTATTATACTTGTCCGTACGTATTTTATAGATGCATGCGTACATACACTCGTAATTGCCCTGACGAAAGATGTATCATAAAATGTTAGTTTCAGTTCATGTTTATGGCAGGGAATTAAGCAGCCGAAAGAGTCGCTGGACTGCAGATTAACTGATGCTTTGTAGAAGTGGGTTACATTATAAAAGTATCTGCGCAGTTATTTACGGGTCTACATGGTCCCCGAATAGCACCAACATGACAGCCGAAATAGCTATATGTATAATTGCCCAATAGCTCTGCCCGGAGCCATGAACCACGCCCATTAACTACAGCCACAAAAAAGCGAAAAGAAAAGAAACTGCAGCTGAGTGTTGGCTTCCTGCCTGCAGCCGGTCCGATAGGGTCGATAGCTGTACATGTATAAATGTGTGCAGGACTTGAGGAAAATTAAGAAAATGTTTTCGCTCTCTGGGCAAAGCGCTCGAGGCGAAGAGCTCTTGCTCTATTGTGTCCATGACTTGCAACTGTTAGTTGGAGCTAAGAGATTTTTAGCGAATCTCTCACTCTTATCTGGCTGTAAGGTATCTCCATATATCTACATACGATAAGGTATTGTGTGCTCAGAGCCTCAGATATCTGCATGATCTGCTTAGCGTAAGCTCCAGAATCGATAGACCCAGCACAGAGCAGAGCATACTGTAAATATAAAATATTTATTGCCAGATTGCACACGCATTCAGCATGTCCTTCGGGCAGCTACAGCTACAGCTACGGCTGCAATACAGGCTGGATGCTGCCTGCTGATATGTATGTACACAATGTTCTCTCTGCCATATCCTTTCCTTTGACTGCAGCGACAAACGCATTTAACATGCATTCCACCCATTTTGCTAGCCAATTCATAACATTTAACAGCTCGCAGAGGCCAGGGAAAATATTCTTACACTTTACGATTTAATGGAGACATTTTTGGTACAAATTATCTGCCCACCTCTCCTCCTTGGGGCACCATTTAAAAATCAAGTGTGCTGAAAATTAAATTTCACACAGCTGTGCAGCAGCAACTGCAGCAGCAGCAGCAGGGCAGCGAGTCAATTCTGTAGAGTGCAATGCAAGGACAGAGTATGGCTTCCAGCCAGAAACTAGTGAAACTGCCTCGACTGCTGCTCTACAGCTGCTGACATTTCAATGGACCATCATGTTTTCCACACACACACACACACACACTCACACACATAGTAATATTTACTAAACTTTCGTGTAACATACATGCAGGACTTTTTAAGGCAGCGCAATTAAAGTCAATTGGCATTTTACCAAAATGCGCTCAACGTGTCGTATACGTAATGTCAAGTCAGTATCTGTGGGTGAGTGAGTTTGAGTGTGAATGTGTGTGGTGTCAACAGCATTAGCTTGCGTTGACTTTAGTTATTAGCACGTCTCTGGCAGCACAAATGCTTTCATAATTCATTACCCACACCCACAAATGAAATTTTCGACATTGCGCATACGCCGCGTTGCCTAAGCATAAATTAATTCATTTGCTCGAGCGAACTTTATAGTTATTTAGGTGTCTTCTCCGTTTGCACCGACACAGATTTTATGGTTTCCTTCGGTGTATTGTTTGGCAATTTCAAAAATCAACAGCATCAACAACAACAACAACAAGAACAGCAACTGGCAATGAACTGAAATTTATTTGTATTTCGTTTCGCTCTTCGAGAAGTTTTACAGCCTAACTAGGTGCTGCTGGCTGCTGATGTTTGTTTTATGGACTTTTGCGGCACTCCGGCTCCATTCCCCAATTTAGTTTATAATGTGCCCATAAAAGTTGTGTGCGGACCAGTCAGCCATTTGCATTTTTATTCAGACCCGACCAGCAAGCGCTCGCCTTGATTTGGCAGTTTGACTGATTAGCTCGCATTATAAAGCGCTTTGACATTTACGGGCATATTTCGGATCGCCAGCCCACCCGATACATTCAAGAAGCAATCATAAAAAGAATTTCCCTAATGCAAATGACCGCAGATTACCCAGCGACCTTCAAAGTTTCAATTTTGCGTTGATTTCATAATTTGGCGACCCCTTTTACCCCCTGCCCAGGTCTATTACTCCATTCCTCAACTTGTGCTAAGCAAACTGTTAGATGTCGGCTTGCAGCTACTTTACACACCGTTGACTTAATTTTGCGCCAGTTCCATTGGCCTTTGCATAAATGCATCCTAATGCGCCTCCATTTTGTGGCGCTGCAGGCAGTGGCAGGGCAGCCCAGGTACGCTAAACAGATTTGCACCTTGCATATAAAGCCAAATTTACAAGCTGTAACGAAAATTGCAACGCAAATATGCAAATAACTATAGAAGCAAGCCCCAGCAGCAGCAGCAGCAGCAGCAGGCGGAAGCGCGACCCTCGCTTAAATTTTAAGAGCTACCAGAAAAAAAGGTTTTGTGCCAGGTTTTCATTTGGCAAGCGAATTATTCAGCTGAAAATGAAGTTGTTATGTATCTATATATATACATATATATGTATGTGTGTGTGGGTGGGTGGGGATAATGTACAAACGTGTTGGACTTATCGACCAAGATATGCATGCAACAGCAAACAAAGCTCAATTCAGCTGCACTCTCGTTGCAGCTGCAGCTCCAGCTCCAGCTCCAGCTACAGCTCCAGCTGCCATTTGACAACGTTTCGCACTGCGAGTGGGAGCACAGTCCTCTGCAGGCTGTTTACGTGCTTATCGAGCAATCGATGTGAGAATTATAGCCGTGCTGGCACGGTTAAGCTGCTTAGAATGCACTGCGCACAGGCGGCCAACGTGTCGTATGCGTGCTGTCGTTCTAGAGATCTACGAATACTTTGCAGCACATTAAATTGCCAATATGGCTTTATTGTTCCACAATATAGTTATAAGCTAAGAAGATTGCCGCTGAGCAGGAGGCGGGCCGAGGTCTGACAAGTTGAGCAGCGATTTATGCTGCCACAAGTTATAGGCAGCTGTTGCCCCCAAGGGCGTCGAGTGCGTCCAAAGTCTGTGCGGATAGATGGATAGAAAATGCGTGGCTATGCGGCTGAGGGGCCTGTGGGCCATAATAACTACAGCCAGAGCCAGAGCCAGAGCCAGAGCCAGAGCTGGGCGCACTTGCATAGACGACCACAGCCATAAAATGCGGCACTCGATGATGCCTATGGGCAAGTTTTGCACGTTGAGCGAGCAACGTAGCCATAGTCGTAGTGGTAGTCGCAGTCGCAGTCGTTGGCCTGGCCTAAACATCACTTCACAACTGCCAAGCCAGCACATCCGGTTTCCGTTAGTTGGGCACGTCGTTGACGTCGTCGTCGTCGTCGTCGTCTTCGTCGTGGTGGCTGCCTTCCTGACTGACTGGCTGTCAGGTTGATGTTGCTACAGGTAATATCATTTAACTGCGGCGCAAGAACAGCGACTTGCACGAATATCGTATGATGGTAAAATATTATCTCGTTACAATGCTCAAAATATTTTTGCGCCCTTGCCAAGCTCGCCTTTGGCTTATGAGCGGAACTACGTGTCGCAGCAGCAAAAACTAAAAACAGACCCACCCAGACCCACACCCACGCCAGCACACACACACGTGCACATGCTCACACTTGGCACTGGCAACTGTCTGTCGTGCAAGAATTTACTCACCCTCACCCATACACACACACCAGCACTCACACTCAAGTATAGATGTTTAAATTTGATTTCAAGTGCTCGCATTTTGATGGCCATCTAAGTGAATGCGTGTTGTGGCTGTTTACGTGTCCTTGTTATGAAAACTACGAGCGCCACGAGCCATCTGTACTCGCATGTGTATTTAAGCGTATAGTTAGCCCGGCTTCAACTTAAAGCTGTTCACATGGCTACACAGTCGCTGAATTCCGTTATTGTAGATAAGTTTTATTGACTTACGCCTCGAGTCGAAGTTGGTTTACTTTAGGAACTTGTTTAGAAATTTGATTGTGCGTGGGAAATGAAAATAATTTAATAGAAATAACAAAAGTTCCCTCCATATACAACATGGAATTTAGAGTCGTTAGCAGTGGATTTTGTCAAAGTTTGTGTGAGTTTTCATGAATACATTCGAAGTATTTGTAGAAGAAGTTTTCAATTTAAAATTCAGAAATGTTAAATGAATATTAAATTTCAGATTAGCCAAGGATCTCGCCATCTCGCTGGAACTGACAAACTCTTAGGATACCTTGCCTATATACTACATATATCATATTTATATATAATATGTTGTTATCATTTCTCATTCATCCTATCAAATTTAGTTTTCTTGGCAATATGCGTATAGCGAATCATATGTATATGTAGTTCAAGTTCTTCAGCTGTTCTTGATTGACTGAAGAGGCCCGCAGCTTCGACAAGATGTAGGCAAACAAAGTGAGCTGCAGGCTCTGCTCGTGTTGCACATTTGTTGTAATTTGTTCCCTTTTTTACATTTTCTTGCGCTATTTTCCCAGCCACTTGTGGCACTTAAGGGTAGACTGGCGTAGCAGCTGCTTTTGATTTCTCATGCGTGCGAAGTTTACACAGGCTTTGGCCAAAATTATTTTCACACACACACACAATTGCAGGCTTGTTCGTCCCTTCACAATTACGTTACGCATGAATTTGATAGCAAATGAGAACGCGTTGCGCTTCACGCTTGACTCTGCTTGGCACTCACTTAATTATTGCATAAGAAAATGAAACGAGGCCACCAAGGCGCTGCTTGGGGCGACATGCGACCATCCCCCCAACTCCCCATGCACACACCCACACACCCACACACCCGCACACCGTCGCACACACGCACACACGTGCAGCTGACGGGCGAGCAATGCAACTTACAAGTGCAGCTGCAACTGGGACAACAAACTTTGCAGTATGGCTATGTGCTTGACATGCATGCTTACCCGCAACGCAGCGCCGCTGCAAGCCAAGTTGCAAGTTCCCAGTCGCCCATTGACTGCAGCTCAGGTTGTACGGGGCGTGGGGGGGCGAAGCGCATCGAGAGAAGGTTGCGGCGCCTGAAAGTCTTTAACTATAACAGCCCCCATTTGTAAGCGCTGTAGCTACAGGGTGAGCGTGAAGCAGGGCTGGCTTTAAATGAAGTTGCATGCGTATAGAGTTCAATTAGCGAGAGGAGGCTAAACATTAGTGAGGCTATTATATACCCTATAATACTATACACAACAACTCTACCCGCACTTTTACTCTAATAGATCATACTATTCCATAGTATAAACTGTAGTATTTATCTTTAGCAAACAGTTTACAGGGTATCTTCGCATAAGAATTCTTCAATACTTACCAGTAAATGTGAATGTGCTTTAACTTATATATAACTTATACTCTACCATAATATATTCATCTATATCATTCAAAATGATATAGGGTATCCTATAGTGTATACATTTCATTGTCTATAATGACATTCACTCTCTATACTACTCCATACTCCTTCATATCATACTCTGCTACACAGGGTATTTTCTGCCTGTAAACAATATGGTTTATTTCATGGTCTACGTTTATATCGATTTAAGTTCATAATTAAATTTATATTGACAATTTGTTGAATTTTCGATTGCGTTGGCAGCTGCGATTAATTAGTAGCCGAAAACCTGAATTATCCATTATCCGTTATCCTTTTTGGGTCGATTTAATTGCTGCTTGAATAATTTGCGAGCTAATTATGTTCGATTCGAGCTGCTTTAGGTATCGCCACTGGGCCAGCTGTTACCTGTGCTCTCCACATCCGGCGACAACTTTTGCACTTCCGTTCGCCATTTCACACAGACACCGACACCCGCACACACACACACACACACACACACACAGGTGCTCAGGCAAATGGTGAATGGGCTTCTGTTAGCTGGAGGGGCCACTCAATTAAGTCGGGCTGCTGCAATTTATATAAGCCTGCCGATATCGCTGTTATCGGCCAGTTACACGCTTTATAATAGCCCGGGCAGCGTCGACGCCATTTTTCATTTAATTTACCGCACATTTTATCTCTGTTCTATGGCGCCTTTTTATCGTTGGCATTCCGGCGTGAGGGCTGGGGCTAGCTGGATTGCTTATTTTGTTATCATTATCCTGTTATCCTTGTGCCTGCCAGCGGCACCTAATTAAATTATCCCGCAATTGCCTGCTAAGTGCACCTGCACCGGCTTCTGTCCGAATGTTGTGGGCATTAAAGGACTCGCCCAGCCTCGCTGCCTGGCATATTTATTTATCGAGCGTCCCTTTTTTCGGCGTTGGTCACTTCCTGGCCTTTGTCCTTTCCCTTTTGCGCCTAATTATTATCTGCCCGGCGCACTGAATTTTTGAGCACACAAAACTTTTCAGCAACGCCCGGGAAAAAGTCAATAAGCTTGAAGGACCTTAATTATTTTCTCACTCTGTATTGGTGTATGTGTGTGCGAGTATGTACGTGTAGGCGTACGTCTGTGTTCATTTCTTGGAACTAAGCCGCCAAAGTTTTTGTGTGGACAACAAAGTTACAGCTGCACAATCGTCGTTGACCCATTTGGCAGCGGCTCAAAGCGAATAACTTTAACAACATTCGAAAGTATGGCTAAGGGAAAATGTTTTTCTTGCGCCCGTTTAATGGGAAACTGATTTTGTCATTGACAAGTTGTTGGCTGCATCCTGCACTCAGTGCGCCCAAGGACAACATCAAAGGCTTTGCATAACAAATGTTTTGTTTTCATTTCGGCTGGCAAAGCCGCCTCCCAGCCGGACTTGCAACTGCTCGTACTATTGTTCCATCTAGATCCTGTTTGGCCTCCCACCTAACACAGCCCAAGCCCCAGCCACGCCCCAGCCCAACCCTTCCCCAGCCAAAGCTGCTCACAGCATATCCTGTTTGCTTAAAAGCTTCCGTTTGCCATTTGCCTTCGTGTGTGTGTGTGTGTGTGTGGGACTGTGGGGAATGTGAATGTGAATCAGAATGCGAGTGCCAGAGTGAGTGTGGGTGTGGATGTGAGTGTGAGTGAGCGAGTAGTCGTCGCCAAGACCTTGCACCCAAATGCGCAATTATGACAACCATGAGGTATGCGCTTAGTATGTGCATGTGTGTGTGTGTGTATGTGAAGGTTTTCGGAAATTCTTGCTGCTGACAATGATTGAAGCTGTAAGCTGTCATTGTAATAAATCAATAAATGCAACTTGAGCCAAATTGCCCAGCATACAAAATGGCAAACAACAACAACACCAATAGAAGCAACAACAACAACAACAGGCGAAAGTTGTTCTCCGCCTTTCCTAGCTCATGTGGCTTGGCCAAGTTTATTTGCAAAAATAATGCACATCATTGTTAATCAAAGCGAAAGCGAGATAGAGTGAAAAGAAGAGTAAGAGAGCTTGAAAAACAGAGACAGAGACAGAGAGAGAGCGAGAGAGAGAGAGAGAGTTGGCATCGTGGAAAATTCCATGTGGCTTGTCTGCTGCCAAGCTGCTTGCAGCTCTGGCTGTGTTTATTGCTGCGTGGCAGACTTTCTGTCACACCGCCGGGCATATGCATAGAAACAGTTCCCCATAGACAGTTGTTTACGGTGTCGCTCTATGCCAAACTCCTTGCATGGCAAACACTGTTTATGCTCGAGCCTTTCACTGCACGGCCACACTCAACTGCACAGCACTGTCTGCTTGTATGACCAAACAATGGATGTATACAAACAACAGCAACAACGAGGGCAACAACAATGACAACAACAACACACAGTCGGCGACAACAATGGCGCACAAAATTGCCGCTGTCATCAGTGAGGAAATTTGCATTTTGCACAAATTGCAATACGTAAAACTCTTCGCACTTTGCGCTCAGCCCGCCACACATGCTCAGGCCGGGCAGCCCTGCCATTGTGTTGACAACTGAATGTTGTGGAGTGTTAAATACTAAATGCTTTTGCTTTTTGGCAAATTTTGTCAAATTACAAGCAGTGAAGCCAAGCCAGGACGGCCAGGACGGGCCAGGCCGGGCCACGCCCACAACTACAGCTGCACATTCCAATTATGCTCAGAGTTTACGCTGGGCGTGACTTATCAGTGAGTGGGCGTGGCAGCCCTGCCATGCATCCCCTAATGCAGCTAATCGACATAATTTTCCAGTCAACTGCACAAGTTGCAGGCAAATAGTTTCAACTGAATCCAGAGATGAAAGCTCAAGCTGGCAAAAAGTTTAACCCATGCCCAATGAACTGAACAGTGTAGTTCGCTTTTTTCTTCTTCTTCTTCTTGTATTTAGCTCGGGCATAATTGAATTGATTGCGCCTAGTCGAAGGGGGGCGATGATTTAATTCAATCATTTACAGCTGAGCGCGGAAGGCGTTCATTAGTCGTGTTAATCATACGCCATGCTGCACGGCTATAGCCTATGGGACAGCAGCTAATTAGGTTGGCAGCCTCTCATAACTCAGCCATAAAGAGATTTAATAGATTTCTATCTGCCTATTATAGCTCTTAGCAGCCGTTCTGTGTGGGTGTGTGTGTGTGTGTGGGGGGAAGAGAGAGCGAGAGAGGTCGAGTTGATTTAGTTGAATTTTCAACAGCTCTGCTTTCGATTTATATTATTTTACATCAATTTATTTTATTATATTTAATTAAAAAATATTTTTCTTATGAACATATAAGTATAGTAGTATTATATACTAGGACTCCCTTTAAAATAGCCTTAGATTTTTATCGTCCAGTTGATGCCAGGCAGCTAGGAGCTATGCTCAGGAGGACAATCGGACGCCCAGCTCATGCCCATGCTCATGCAATGCTCTTTAAAGCGCATTAGAATTAGGGGCAGCTCCTTCAGCTGACAGAGCATCATCCGCTTGCTGAGCAGCTGATCTGGTCAGTGCAGCTGATAGCCAGTGCAGAGCTGTAAAGGATTGGAATGAATTAAAAGTTTTGTTAATGGCAGCAATAATACTTGGGCTTACCATTAGATCTGCCTCATCCCGAAATTGTTTGATCTGCGGCATCTGTGATGCTTTGGTGCAGCTGTGGCAACAAAAGTTGTGGCTCAGCAGCCACAGCACCACATCGCCACAGGCTCTGCTCGCATTTTGTGCGCTCTCTGCAAAAATCTCGCACAACCAGCAGCAGCAGCAGAATAATGATCTGGCTTAAGAGATTTGCCCCGTATGTGAGCTGCTGCAGTTGCCGGAGGACAATAACGACGTCCAGATGCAGCTCCAACAGACGAGTGCAACTTGTGCAGCATCAGCAGCAAGAGCGATAGCAAATAAACGCCAAAGTAATGTGTCATGTGTCGCTGTATCTTTCGGCTTCTCAAGGAAGCGACGAGCATTCGATTTATGGCCACATAGCTGCAGTTTAGCCAAATGAAGCAATCGAAGTGCAGCAGCAGCTGCAGATAACAGCTGAGCATAGAGAAAAGACCACACAAAGCAGCCATTGGTAGCCAGTGGACTGTCCACCCTCACTGCACCACAGCCATCTCATTGAGCAGCCAGTGGCGTGTCTACTGAGATAAAGGAAGCAGGACGCGGCGTGCCAGCCAATGAAGGTATCCATCAATTTGGCAATCAGCGACGGCTAAGTAAACCACGGAAATCCACGCGAATAGATTGAGCACAAACAGTAGATAAGTGTTTGCTGGGCCAGTTCGAATCTCTTCGCGACCTCATTGTAATAGACGTTGTCCAGGACAAACAGTAGCCCTAAAGGTGCTCCACAGCACTAACAATACGAAACGAAATGGTGCAACAAAACAACCAGCGACAGATGGAAACTGGAATACACTTACCTATAAATGAAAAGCACTTATATTCCTTTAAGAGTTCACTCAGGGTAAAAGCAACAAAGGATATCAGCTCAAAGCCAGAGACGGACAAAAGATAGAGATAAGAAAGAGCAAAGAATAATTGAGAGGGGAATTGAAATATTCTCAGTTACTTCTATTACTTTAAACGAAAATGATCACGTTTAGAATTCACTCAAAGCAAAGCAAAGCAAAGCAACAGAGGAATTCACAGTAAAACAGCTCAAAGCCAAAGGTAGACAAAGAGCAAAGATAAGAAAGAGCAGAGCTGCAGTAAAAGGGGAATGGAGAGCAGGCAAGGTGCATTCAAGTGGATGGAAAAGTGCTGAGGAGCAAGTAGAAGAGAGCACGGCTGCTGCCCCTCGTAATTACACGTGCCAACCACTCTGACATGGCTCGAGTACCCGTTTCGCCTGGTTAGGGTACACAAAAAACAATAACAATTTAGTGGGGCGCTTGGTCGCTAGGTCGCTAATGCGATGACGGACTGTGTAAATGCTTTTAGCGCGAAAAGCACGAAAAAGCATTTGTGAAGTGCGAGTAATTGATGGCTGCACACATTGAGCAGGCAACCACTTCAATTAGCGCCATTCGAGCAGGCGCAATATGCACCACCAACCACCAGCCACCAGCCACCAAAATCGATATGTGCTTGTCGAAAACTAAACTTAAATATTTTAAAGAAAAAAATTTGAATGCTTCTAATGGCAGTAAAAATTATTGGTAGCACATTCCACCCATGCAAAGCTCCGTCCGCTCGCCACTCCCCCCACTCCCGCTTCCTGCGTGGCACCGCTGTCAGACCCACTTCAGATTTGCGTCGCCAATCGCCCACGCGGCAAACTAATTTATTTCCAAACTGGGAACTACGCGCTGCCAGCTCAAAGTTAGCCCGCTCACCATGGCCCTGGCCCTGGCGCTGGCGCTGGCTGAACGATTAATTTGTTCAGGTCCAACTCTCAATCGGTGCCTGCGCCAGCTCCCACATCGGCAGCCATTAGAGGATTTGCATGCCCGGGCACGTGAGTATTTTGGCATGTTCATTGGTTCATCGCAGCATAACCCAAAAATGTCAACCTTAAGCGGCTCACTCGTTTTCACATCTTCTTTGCCCACGCTCCATTCTCTGCTGCCTATTTGCCTCGTCCCTATTTTTTCTCGGCGTTTGCTTTGTCATTTCAACTTGGCATTCATGTCGCAGCACTCGGTGCTCGCCTTTATGTGGCATTTTAAAATCCTGTGCATGTCGGCGACAAAAGGACAGAGCAGACCAAGCGCCGCTGGAATTCAATAAGAAGCCCCGGGCGCACACCCAACACTAGCCAGGGGGCGGACCCAAGCTCCAACAGCAACGAGCATGTTTGACAAACAATCATTAGAGCCATCAGTGTGAACAGCAGCAGCAGGAGAAGCAGCACCAGCAGGAGAAGAGCAGCAGTAGCAAAGCCAGTCACTGGAGCTGCGGCACCACCAACACAACGTACCCAAAAGGCTGTGCATATCAGCATTACCATCAGCCACGTCGTTAGCAGCTCGAGCAGCAGTCTGTATCCCGGATGCCCAAGCAGGAAAACTGAGTCGATTGAGGCGGCTGCTGTCTTAGCTACTGCTGCAGCTATTTTTTTTCAGGGTAGGCATGTCCTTTAAGAGGCTTCGAGGATTAAAGGAAGAAAGCATATTTTAATATGTTCCACAGGTATTTTAATTATCTTGCATACTCAAGTTAGCTCTTTGTAATAGTCCTGTTGCATATCGGTAGACAGACTGAGCTATAGCTGTTGTATTTTTATTAAAATAAATTTTTCAAAAAAATATATGCCTGTGTAGGTTGATAGGAGAGACTGTTGAGACAAGTTAGAGTACTTAAATATAATATACAAATTAACTAAGTAAAATGAAAGAGTAAATAATATCCAACATTTTATTTTAGATAGACGATAAATATTATGACGAGTTTAAAAAATATTTACATTTATTTGTAAATTTAATTTTTGAACGCTGAACATATATTAATGCACACTTCATAGCATATATATATAAAAAAAAAATAAATAAATAAAAATAAATACATAAAATCCCCATCTAAAAAGTTCATTAATATCGCTCTATGAAAAGTATTTTGATATGAACATTGTCGCTCGACCCAGGGCAGCTGCCGCCATTTGCATTGGCTGAAAAACATTTGCAACATCAACTAAATTTTTAATAGATATATATTTTGTTTTTTCCACCACCTCCGCGTGCAAAGTGGATGGATGCAAAAACATGCATAAATCATCAAAAGCAGCGCTGACAACTAATGAAAACATGCACAAATTTATAGCAGCCGAAATCGACTAAAAGAAAGCGTTGGCCGAGGTCTTTCTCCTATTTTATTTTTTTTTAGCGCTGCCAGCCATCGGACAATTTAAATTGAAAAAGAAATTTAAAGGGGCTGAAAATGGAAAAAAATAAATTCATTTGCTTTATGCGCAGCACGCAGCAAAAAGCGGCAATAAAAACTGTCGAGGCGGCCCACCGGAAATGCAGCCCAATTTTTGTGCGGAAGTTTATTTGTGGCGACACTATCACAGCCCGCGCCCTGCCCCCCCATTCAGCCCAGTGTATTTTTTGCTTTTGCTTTTGCTCTCCTCCTCCGCCCCTTTGGGCTTTGTTGCTGCAGGTGCAGGAGGCTGTGGAATGTGACACGATGCGACGATGGCAATGTGGCTGCGGCCATGTATAAAATTTTCACAATTGCAATTTGTAATAAAAACATGCAGTTTTTTGTCATTGTTATGGGCGGCTTTTATCGCACACTTACACAGCGATACGATGCGTGTTCCATACGGCTGCTTACATGCCTCTTAAATCATCGCTGCCGCCGGGCCCGGGTCCTTAAACGCCGTCGAAGATAAATATGAATTAAAAAGCGACCCGATAAAGTTTGCCGCTTTTATAGAGGGCTCTCATATTCCATTTGAGCTTTATGCTATTTTGAGTGCTCTCTCGATTTCATGACCCCATATCGCAGTGTAAAATATGGAAGGTCGCACTACGCCGCAAAATAAACAGAGCATGAAATATTGCTTGTTTTTGTGGTTCGAGGACTCGCTCACACCACTCGCAGCTCTGCCAGAATAAATGTCGCACTTATCATTCACTGTAAAAGCTAATTAACATGCAACGGCAACAAATTTGCCTTCTGCTCCTGTGCGTGCGCGTCTCGCGCTCAGTGTGGCCAGCAGCTGGCAGCGATGCGAACGCATGCGACGATCAAAGGCTTCTGCCTGTGCCACATACTCTGCGTGTGGCGAGTCATCGGTCGGCTGGGCATCTATCTGGGCTTCTACAATCTGACCTGGACGAAGGACGCGCGGTTCGTGCGGGGCGAGCTGTTCTATGTGCAGATGATGACCCTGATGTACATGATCAGCTCGCTAGGCTATCTGTGGCTCAGCCAGGGCTGGGTGTACGACGGGCTGCTGTTCCTGGTCTTCGTGCCGCTCTACGTCTACTTTGTGGTGCTGCGCCAGCATCTCGTCTCGCTCCTGAACGCCTGCAGCCAAACGCATGGCACACTGCAACGCGTCCTGGGCACCTGGCTGTGCGTGCCGCTCTGGCGGGAGTGCGGCCTCACCCTGCTGCTGTCCGCCGAGGTGCTGGGGCTGTTCGTCTGGCAGTTCCACGTGTACTACAACTACCAGGCCTGCTTCATAGCTGGCACCTCGCTCATCTACTACATGCACCTGCTCTTCCTGGGCAACTATCTCATCTGGCTGGCCAGCATCTACCGGGCGCTGAACACATTTCTGCAGCAGCACATGCGGAGCTCCCGCCTGGGCATCCTGCGCACCGTGCTGCGCGAGCAGGCGAGCCTCTGGTGCCTGCATTGGCGCATTATGCGCTACCTGGCACTGCATCTGCTCAGCTTCTTGGGCTTGATTGCGTACCGCTTCGGCAAACTGCTGCCCGACTGGCGAGCCCCCGACCAGCTGAATGTGGATCGCATATTGGCGTCCCATCTGCTGCTGCTGCTGCTCACATTTCTGACACTGATGCTCTGCTCCATCGACGTGCAGCTCCAGCACTGGCAGTTCAACGCCAACTATCTGCGCATGGAAGATCGCCTGGAGTACTTCAAGCTGCGCTCCTGGTGTCTGCTGCGCAACCAGACGCTGCCCATGCCCTTCGGCCTGCCCATACAGCGGATCTGCATCAAGCCACAGCACAAGCGGGACATCATCAGCATGCTGGTCTGTTCCTGCTCAGATCTCTGTGCCCCTCGGCTTATTCTAATTTCTTTTACAGTTTTTCAGTAACTTGCCGGTGACGCAGCTGCGTCGCTGCGTCCCTCTGCCCCTGGCCATCCTGGGCGTCGGCGCCAAACATCTACAATTGACGCTGCCCATCCTGCTGCGCTCCTTCGTCCGAGTGGGCTGCCAGTTTCTGCTCTGCCTCTACCTCTACTCGCGCCAGCACCCGGCAATGCAAATTAACTTCTACGACAGCTATACGAAGGGCAATTTCGATATAAATGTGACCAACACAATTAGCCAGATCTATCGCAGCTATCAGCTTGATGAGATCGAGTGAGCTGCGCGACAATGTGAAGCCATCAATCAACTGAAGCCCTCAATAAATGAATGAATGCTTTCAATTACCTTCGCCTCAGTTCTCTAACAGCATGTGGCGCTTCAACTTGCTCTATGGCCTGCTTAGGCTGCAGTGTGTGGCTCTCGATGGTGTCGGGCTCTTGAAGATAAGGTTCGATAGAGCTCGTCAGCGCTATCGCCAGAGGCGTGGCTTCTGGACCTCGTTTCTAACACATTTCCCGTGCTTCCTGCTGATCTTCATTAACTTTGTGCAGTTCATCTTGCGCTTCGGCGAGAAGGCCGCTGACAAGGCTGTGCCCAATGCACGCGTCGCGCTTAAGGCCATGGGCTTCTTCAGCCAGTTCACCCAGAACCTGGCCTATGTGTGGATACTAATCGTGTATTTGCATTGGCGAGTGCACCTCTGGCGCATGATAGACCAAGCCCAACTGGCAACTAGGCATCTGAAGCGTCTGCTGCGAGAGCGCTTCGTGCTGGAGTGCTCCTGGCTGCTCCTGCTGCTGGGCATTTGCCAGCTATTCCTGTTCCTGCTGATCAGCTTGAAGTTGGTCCTGCTGGAATTGCTACACTATGGCAACTATGTGATGGGCGCAATCCAGTTGCTCTTCATGCTGCTGCTCTCCCTGCAGCTCTTTCGGCACCTATTGCACACTGGCATGCTGCAGTCGCTGAATCAGCTGCTCAAGCAGCTGCAGCTGCCCAACGAGCTCAAGCTGCTGCGGCAAGTGCTGCACGTTTATCCTCTGCTGCAGCGCATACAACACTTGGCTGCCTTCTACTTCAGCTTGGTATTCTGTTGGCTTCTCCTCGAGCTTTCCCTGAAGTGTGGTGCCTATGTGAGCAAGCTCAGTTCCGAGAAGAACCTGTTGTTGCAGCCTCGCGTACAAATCGAGCAGTATAAAACAGATCGACTGAGCATGCCCTTTGCAGCCTTGGAGATGGCTTGGCCATTTAGCATGCTGCTGCTGCTGCTCTGCGCTGCAAAGCTGCAGCAGCGAGAGCAGACGAAACTTATCAACAACATCTGGAGCATTAAGTTGCCCAGCAGCAAACAGGAAGCGCTTCCAGGAAAAGCCAGGCCAAAGAAGGACATCATCAGCTTCTTGGTAACCAGAGATATCTTGAAATATCAAACTATTCTATATAGATGCAACTCCTTTGCAGCTCCGTACACGCCTGCCCTTGGTCGACTATCGTCCGCATTCCATCAGCTTTCTGGCCTGCAGACCAAAGGCGAATGCCGCTGTGATTACGTTTGCTGGCATTGCAGGCGGCTGCAAAATGCTGCTGCAGGTGGTGCTCTGCACCACCGTCGTTGACTATCTGCAGCGAATGGAGCTGGATCGACTGCAGAGCTGAGGGCTTAAGCCTTTAGCATTTCAGTTATCATTTGAGTTGGGCTACAATAAACTATGAAAGATTTGCAATAATCGAATTAGAAAAGTTTTAATTTCTTGCATTTCTTTCCATTAAATATTATAATATAATAGTTTATTGTGAATAGTAAACTATAAAGACTATAAATTAACTACTGAACCTTTCCTGCAGTTTTAAATATAAAAGAGGAAAAAATCGCATGATCAAATGAATTTTTCAAATGAAAGAGCGAACTGCAAGCCGCCTGGCTCACACTCCCTCTCTGTCTGTCTCTCTCTCCCTCTCCCTCTCTCTTTCTCTCTGTACACATTGCAAATCAATTTCAATAATAGCCATATGAAAGACCATTTCAATATTAATGTTATGCAGACAATTAGCCAAGTCCATTGCTGGCATTCGTTGATGGCTTGATAGGTTTGAGTGAGCCATCAATCAGCTGAGCGCAATAATTGAATTCGGCTGCCATTATGTAGTCTCGCTTCAGTTTAGCAACAGCATGTGGCGCTTCAACTTGCTTTTTATCCTGCTGAAGGCGCAGTGTCTGCTCCTGGACGGCGTTGGGCTCCTGAAGTTGAGCTTCGACAGGGCGCATCAGCGCTATCGCCCGAGACGTGGCTGCTGTTCCTCCTTTCTCACGCCTTTGCCCTGCATACTGCTGATTCTCCTGAACATTATACAGTTCCTCTTGCGCTGCGAGACGGAGCATAACAATGCGACCTACAATGAAATTGTGCCTGATACGCGGCCAGACCTGGACGTGGTGGATTTCTTCATGCTCTTCGCACGAAATCTCGTCTATGTGTGGATGCTGATTATGTGTTTGTCCGGCAGGCTGCAGCTCTGGTATATGGTAGATCAAGCTCAGCTGGTCTATAAGCATCTGAAGTCAGTGCTGCGCGATCGATTCCAGCTGAAGTGCTCCTGGCTGCTCCTATTTCTGGGCATTTTTCAGCTCCTGCTGCTGCTCGTGCTGAGCTTCAACCTGCTCTGCTTCAACTTCCCACAGGCATTTGACGAAAGTTTCGTCAACTATGGGATGTGCGCCATGAATCTGCTGCTGGTGCTCCTGCTGACCGTATACCTCTATCAGCTGCTGCTGCACACGGCGATGCTGCAGTCGCTGAATCATCTGCTCAAGCAGTTGCAGCTGCAGCAGCCCAATGAGCTCAACCTGCTGCGTCAAGTGCTCCATGTTTGTCCTCTGCTCAAGCGCATTCAGCACTTGGCTGCCTTCTACTTTCGATTGGTTTTCTGTTGGCTTTTCTACATGCTTTGCCTCAAGTGTGGTGCTTATGTAAGTGAGTTCCGCTACGAGGAGGACGTGATCCTGTCGCGGCACAAGTCCATCGACGTTCTGGAGGAGGAAGCGGAGTGGCTGGGTGAAGAAACCATTCCACAAACCCGGGACCAGGCACTGATCCTCGCAGCCTTGGAGCTCACTGGGATACTCACTATGACGCTGCCGCTGCTCTGCGCTGCACAGCTGCAGCAGCGAGAGCAGAAGAAGCTTATCAGCAACATCTGGAAGATTGAGTTGCCCAGCAGCAAGCAGCAGGTGTCTCCGAGGTCATTCACTGAGCGCAGAGACTGCAAGGACATCATCGGTTTCCTAGTGAGCATAAATGTTGATAGCATTATTATTCTCTATGCCTATGCATCCCTCCCTTGCAGCTCAGCACACGCCTGCCCTTGGTCGACTATCGTCCGCATTCCGTCAGCATTCTGGCCTGGAAGCCAAAGGCGAATGCCGCTGTGATTACGTTTGCTGGCATCGCAAGCGGCTGCAAAATGCTGCTGCAGGTGGTGCTCTGCACCACCGTCGTTGACTATCTGCAGCAAGTGGAGCTGGATCGCCTGCAGAGCCGCAGCTAGGTCAAAGGGTCAACCCGCTCAGCATTCAGCGGCGCCACAATAAACTGTGCAAATTGAACAATAATTAAATTAGCATATCAATTATTCAAATGACAGCCGCAAAAAGAGCTGCATGCTGTGGCTTTAGCCTGTACGCAGCACAATTACATAATGAACAGCAGCTTCATTTTAACGACCTGACCCGAGGGCCAGCCCTGATGGCCAGCAAAAACTCTCTCCACATAAATTTACAAGAAAGGTAGACAACAACAACAACAGCAAGCAACAAAAAAATAAAAAGGACGAAGGCTTTCAACTTGAAACTTTTGCCATTATAAAGATAAAGTGAGAGAAGAAACAAGTTGTTGTTGTTGTCGCTGGGTTGGCTGAAATTTACCTTTTTTTGCTGTTGCTGTTGTTGTTGTTGTTGCTGTTGATGCTGCTTACTTGCTGTGCGGTAATTTATGCACAAACCTGATTGAATTTGCTCTCGCAGTCGCAGCGCAAGATTTCAGCACATTGCAAAGAGGGCAGTGCGAATCAAATGAAATTCAATAAATTAACATAAATCTGAGGCATTCGCTGGCGCATTTTACTTATATGCAAATATCGGCTGCACATCACATGAAAAAAGGAAAAAAGTAAAGCACACTTCAAGCGGAAGTCGATCGATTTCAATAAACTTCATGCCACGAACTGGCAACAGCCGAGCATATGCAACATCTGCCGCAACTGGCGCATCTACCGCAGGCCGGAAATTCAATCACAGAGCGCAACAGAAGGCAAGAAGTCAAAAGTGAGTCTCGTTTTCGATGCACACCGAACAAGCTATACGCTGCCTGAAGTCGTGTGGGTGTGGGAAGAGTAAGTAAATAAGTAGAAATCTAAACAGTTATCAGTGTAATTTAATAGTTACTATGATAAGCTGAGTCAGCACTTGGCTTTGACTTTCGTTTTTGCTCGACCTCAGGAATTGCAGTTATCGCGTGCCGATGGCCATTTGCAGCTGTTAATCTCTTTAAGGGCTAGCCTGATGGCTTTAAAGCGCACCTTCAGCCATGTTGTCGCCATTTTGTCGGCCATTTTGTCGCGCTGTGTAGACGCCATGCAGCGGCCATGGCTGCCGTTGCTTCTTGAATGCCTGCCAAATGGCCGCCGCCACCATCGAGTGCAGAGCGCGAAGGGCTTAAATTTTCTTCTTCTCCCTTTTGCCTTTTTTTGGGGTCAAATATTTGCTGGGGCGTATCGAATTGCGAGTTACGTTGACACGCTTTACACGTGTCGCTCGGTTTGGTTATTGATTGTGCTTAGCTTGAGTTTGCCGTGATGGGCGTGGCTGCTGTCAATTTGCGCTCGTATGCATAATTAATTTTCCATGTACTTGTTTACCAACATGTTAAAGCCGGAACGAGGCAGCCCGCTTGCAGCAGTCACTGACAGCTGATGGCTGTCGGAATGCGTCGTGTTCGCGGTCTAATGAAATTTTAATTAGCCCAAGACAAGCGATAAAACAGTGGCCGCCAAAAGTGAAGATAGCTCTACATCCAGCCGAGTGCCGTGTGCAGCCAGGGCGGCAAATCAATGAACGAGATCGTACAAGGGTCGAGATGGCAATTACATGCATCAAAGATTCATATCGCTAAGCGCTGCGGGGCGCCGTTCGCCATCTTTTATAATGCCATAATAATGACTTTATCTTTGAAGCAGGCAATAAATCTTGCAGACCCAAAGGAGCGCAGATAAAGTGGGCTGACGCAACGGTCCTAAATGAAATATTACACATACGCAGCGTGGCACACAGCAAACCTCAGCTATAGTGCGTGCATGCGTATGTGTGCGTGTGTGTGTGTGGGTTACACTCTCATAAAAGTTAATTAATATGCCATGGTAAGCTGCTAAATACAGCGCAAAATATGCCAACAACTTGACGTCCATCCATCGCTGCCCCCCCTCCCGCAACGGTCAAACGTGACGTATGCGTAATGCGCATAGATATTCCACTGATTTGGAGCATCAGCGATAGCCACGGCACCGAAACAAATTTCCATGCAAATTTCAATGGGCGCATTGTCGAATGTGGCCAGCAACCACAACAGCAGCAACAACAACAACAACAATGAATCCTAAAATATATGCAAAAAAAAAGGTGAATCTGAGCATTCGCATCTATTTCTGTCTGCGCTGGACTTTACCTGCCATTGCTGCCCCCGCCTGCCCCGTCTAGCGCGCTTGGATTTCGGCCTGAAAGAAAAATATGTTGGTTTTTAACAAATCCGAATTCAAATCTGCGCATAACAATGAACTTTTTCGTTTGGCCAAAAGTTTTGGCCAGGGTCCCCCTTGAAATATATATATGTGTATGCAAAAAAAAAAAAAACACAAATAAAAATAATAACGAGGGGATCTTATTTCAGGTCTGTTTTTGTAACTGTAACTGTAACTGATAAATGCGTATAGATATTGAAATCTATTTGTAAGATTTGAATAAAGGCGGGCAGAGCATTCCTGATGAAATTGTTTGCAAAACATTTCTGGATACACTTTTTGATTAAATTTGTTTCCCTTTTCCGTTTTCCATTTTTCGTGTTTCGTATTTCGCATTTCGTTACATTGCCTGCAGCCAATACAAGTTTGAAAGGGAATTTTCTTTGATTTTTCGCTTTCGATTTTCCCGTTGTTTTTTTACGATTTCAATTTTAAGCCACAAATCGAATTGAAACTCTGTGCGAGATGATTAAAGTTGAAAACTTTGTAATTAACATGAGGCGTGCATAAATTGTAATAAAATTTCAGATCAGATAAGCCAACTGGCCAGCCAATTAGCCAAGCGCACTTGTTAATAATTTGTGCACAGCAGTAAACGAGGCAAAAAACAATAAATAAATAAAATCAAATTAACAAACAAAAAATCGAATGGCAAATATGTGCATAAATAAAGATAACGCATAACTTATAAATGAGCCACAAATTATGCACAAATAAAATACGCTGGGCATTTTAATGAGATTTTTGGAAATGGGAAATGATGGAAAACAGAAAACGGAAAATACAAAATGCAAAATGCAAAATAATAAATGCAAAGTGAAAATATTGTCAAGGAGCGCAGCTGTCAATTGAATTTATTGTATTTAATTGAGTGCCATTCGCGCGCACTAATTGCAACTGTTTGTCGTGCCTCAACGGCAGCTAATTGTTTAATGTGCTTAACACGCGAATGCCGCGTAAATCAAATCAAATGCGATTCATCGACAAATTGATGTGTATTTAAGAGTATTTAACGAGGAATTATAAAGCTTAAACAGAGCAAATAGCTTTACAGTCGAAAGTTCTTCATACATATTTATCAGAAATATGTCAACTTTAATTTGCTACAAACTTAAGTAATCCCTTATAAAGTTGCTGTTGAAATCACGCAAGAAAAGTACATTGACAGCTCTTGAGCTCCGGAATAAGTTGGATTGTATATAAAAGCAGGCTAAAATGTAGAAGGAAATGCTGGAATGGCGGGATAGATAAAAAATGGAAGAAAACTTACGAAGTATTAAATATATTCAACAAATTATAATCATAAAAATATATATATTATCATCATAATAAAAAATTTAAAATTTAAAATTAAAATTAAACTTAATCATAATCATAATCATAATCATAATCATAATCATAATAATAAAATAAAATAAATTTTGTTATTAGTCTTTCCTCTAAGTATATCCTTTAAGTATTTCCTTTAGGTATTTGCTCTAAGTCTTTCCTCTATGTATTTCTGCTAAGTATTTCCTCTTTAATGCCCGATCATTAAATCGCTTCACCTCATATCACGTCACTTTACGGAAGAAGACTGAAGAAATGCTACAGCTGTAGCCCTTATATAGAGAGGAATTCAATCAAACACTGAGTCGTACTCAACTGTTGAGCCCGACGACAGATAACGATCGATCAAGTCGAGCCTCAACTGACCAATGGGAACTCTCTCAGCTGCTGTGAGCATTTCAGCTTCGTTTTACTCAAGTATAAATTGCAAATGAATACTGGTGCATACATATAGACAAATTAAACGATCTTCTGGAGTTCTTCGTCCATTGCTTTTGTTGGGCAGACAGGCAGAGAGACTGATGGAGAGACAGACTGTGAGCTATGTAGAGTGATAGATAGAGAGACAAACAGAGAGAGAGAGATGTATACAGACATATATACAAGCAGATATATAGGCAAATAAACTCGCATAGATCAAACAGGGCTCCATCTGTATATTCAAAATATTACTAGTTAAACTAACTATTTTTTATGAGAAAAATCTCTACACACTATATATATATAGCATATGCTGTAACTCATTTTCCGTTTACATGATTTGCTCTCACCACTAAATAATAATAATATTAATTTATGGCTTTAATTAAGCATAAAACTAAATGTGGTTTTGCCTTTGGTGTCTGTCACATCGTGCGGTCAATGCAAAAATAGCAAACTTATTCAGGCTATTCATGTGTGAATTTTAATAATATTTTCAAAGATTTTTTTATTTATTTATTTGTATTTTTTTTTTTTTTTTTTTTTTTGCTTCCAGCATATTATTGTATTTTCGTTTTTGCCTTAAAGGGAATGCAGAGATTTTAATTAATAAGTGACAATTGGGCCACGTGATAGCAAACTTGACCACAATACATATGTCTGATTAATTGAACAACAATGCGAGCAGACAGCGCGCAAACTGATTTTAATATTAATTATCAAATTGTGCGCATGCATTAAAATTATTTGTGCAATTTTTGTTACATTTTTTCATTACAGGGAGAGCTGTAATTCTCTGTCTCTCTCTCTCTCTCTCTCTCTCTCTCTGTCTCACTCTCTTTTACAGCTGCAATTTACACACTCATTAAAAGCAGACAACGCTTCAATGCTTTTGCTTGTTATTTTGTAGTCCAGATACCCTGTAGCTCAGCTGGAAAGGGGGTTAAGTGGAGTTGAATACGAGTGGAATTAGATGTAGGCCGGGTATGTAAAACTAGCTCAATGATGAATGATTTTGAGAAGATTTTGAGATTTTTTCAGCTGATATAAAATTATCAACAAAGTGTTCTGAGAGTGAATTAAGAATACATAATAATTTCTACAAATTGCTGTAAGATTTTCCACTCTTCCACTCTCTTTACTGGGTATTGTCTAGTGTAACCCTCTGCCACTTTCGTTATGCATTTTATTTTTTCGCTTTCATTTGGTTTTTGTGTGCATATTTAATGATGTTTATATTAAAAATATGAAAATGATGCATTTAGTAAATAATGCAAAGCATTTTTATTTAATTTCGCAAAGTTGTGCAAATTAAATTGCTGGCCCTTGCGAGTCACTTGTGCCTGGTGCATGGTGCCTGGTGCCTTGTACAGTGAACTCGTGTTGCAGCTACTTTTTGACATTTATTAAGCTGTCGCTGCGGACACACGGAGCGCACTGTGCAACGGAATGTGGCGGAAAGCTGCTTCAGCTTGTTATAAAATGCAAGTCGCCTGACAAAGAGTGCGGCACACTTCCTGAATTATGAGCAGCAGGAAGGAGCTGCGAGCTGGCTGTGGAGAGTGGAGAGTGGAGAGGATGTAGAGCGGGGCGGATGGAGAGTTGGCATTGGCAAGCAGTACCAAACAGTCAGCAGAGTCAAACGGTGCAGGCGTCTGGCAACATGAGAAGCTGATTTTGATTCCAGCTGCAGTCGGCGCAGCTTCTCGTGCCACACGGAAGTTTATACATTTCTTTTATTGCATGTTTATGCTCTCTCGCGGCATGCAGCAGGGCATATGGGCTTTGCAGTTAATATTATATATGTAGAGTTCTTATTCTAGCTGCCTTTGCAAACCCAACTCATCTTAATATATGCGGATTGTCCAGCTCTCTCTCTCTCTCTCTCTCTCTTCAATCGAAATTATTTTTACTTGACATAAACTATGCTTGAACGAGCATTACGCAGTCGATAGTACTCCACTGAAATATGCCTTTTTTCTTTTTGCGGTTAAAAAAAATGTTTATTTCATGTTTTCAAGTCCTGGCACGTCGTTTGCTTCTGGATGCTCGACTTGGTTACGGTTCTGCTGCTGGTCTTACTCGACTGCTTTCAAATGTTGCTCTCAGTTTACCAGACACACACAGCGCACATACACACACACACACACACACCCACACGCACACACTGAAGTGCGCTTAATCTTACTTATTTATAGTGGCGCTCGCTTGCTCAACCGCCCACCTGCCCACTCGCCCACTCGCCCACTCGCCCACCTGCCCACCTGTCTGCTCGCCTGTTTGTCTGTCTACCTTTGCATACTCGCATTGCATTCCTCGGATAAGCACTTGCAGCTCTTTGCAATTGTGGGCACTATTTACACATGAAATGCAGCGCAGATCTTTCGAGGCGGCACTTAAAGCTTTAAACAGACGATTGAGCTGCCATAACAGCAGCAGCAGCAGCAGCAGCAGCAGCAGCAGCAGGTGCAATTGCAGGTGTTCGAGCGTTAAATGCGCACAGCCACAGCCACTTCAATACGCATCGATTGACGCTCCATTCAACAATAGAGAACAGCTACTTAGACAAATGTTTCGAGGCTAAAGTGTTCCACTCAATAATTGAGATATATAGGTTAAGCCCCCGCCCTCATCCAGCTTGCTATCTCTTATCAGCGGAAGCAGCTCTCCTCTTGCTAACCAGCTAAATTGGCTTTATAGTTGTAGCCAAAGTTTCGCTTTCTCTTTCACTTTAAGTTTTGCTAGCATTTGCATGTGAATCGGAATGCGAAACGCTATCGAGTCCTTGTTGAAAAAGCGAGAAACTTGCTGGCAATCAGAGTGTTAACAGCAGCAGGCTGTAAAACTTTTGCCGAAAACAAACTTTTCAGCTAGACAACCGCCGCTCTAAACGGAGGCTTGAAATTAACACCTGCAATGGCAATGCATTTGCCAGCGCCCGAAACGTCAGCAGGTTCAGGCTCTGGTTCAGGTTCCGGTTCACTTGGGGCGTAGCCCCAACTTGTTGAACATGCAAATTTCGCTCGTCGATACTTGACTGAAATTTATTGCTGCTGCTCTGTTTTACGCCAGCCAGAGCAAATTTATACAAATTATATAGTAATATATATAAATATATGTGTATGTATATGTGTGTGCATATCTATCTCGGCATTTATTTGACTTTGTGTTTACACTGGGCTTAGCCAATGAAAATTGTAAGCCTCAGCTTGGCATTAAATTTTGCCGGCTGTCATGAGAAGTCAAACAGCGGCGAGCTGTTAAGCTCATTGGCCATGTATGAGTTTTGTGCTCTCGTAGCTCGTATCTCGCACCCGGTCTCCTCTCGGTCCACTCCCACTACGTGTGTTTACACACACCGAGCACATTTGCTCTCCGGTTCGCCGCCAAGGAGGCGGGCGTGGTCGAGCCCCAATGTTAAGCTGCCCGTTGAAAAGCAACACAGAGATTTATTTGCACTGACCCGGGTGTGGTGGCCGGCTGCTGGCCAAATCATGTCTAGACGGCTAAGCACATATTTAGTGCTCGAGCATTAGCAAAGATTGCGTTTCCGAACCACACCCCAAAAGGTGTGCACGCGCAACCACACCAGGCCACGCCTCAGCTCGCCTCTAAACCACTTGACTAATGACCGCCAATTAAAGCTCTCTGCTTCCATTGTTTTCGAGTTCGAGCACTTAACGCAATCAATGCGCTCGCTTTAATTAAATAATGAGTTTTAAATAATTATTGCACAGTGGATCCTTTAAAAGTGAACAAAAGAATTGCTCGCTCATTGCGCATTCTGCGTATCAATAATGAAATGGCTGGCAAAACCGCAACAAAAAATGTGCGTGAAACTGTTTTGTGTGGCTGCCGGCCGGAAGGGTTAAAACACTCAGCTGGCTGCAGCTGTGGGGCATAGAGAGAGTGGGAGAAAGAGAGGGAGAGTGAGAGTGAGAGGGAAAGAGTAACCATATATGGTTTCCTTCATACCCTGACTGGGGATGAAGACAGCAAGAGGGCATATCAGTTTAGAAGTAGATATGGAATACTCTATAAAATATATACATTTATATCCTATTCAAGTAGTCAAGCTGAGTCGAGCTATAATGATTCCTCTACAGCCTGCTTAGCCGTCTCTCCTATCGGGTATCTGCCAGTCAGTCACTCCCTTCTGTTTCATTGATTTTGCCTTTGCCTATCGAAAAAACGAACTCTGTGGGGTATTTGGTTTCGCAAGCCATTTGGCTATAAAATTACATAAATGCAAAAACTACAAAGTTGCATAAAAACAAATTTCATATTGAGCTCATCGACATAGCAAAAAAGCCGGACTAGTTGAAAAGTTTGTAGAAAAAATATAATTCCACTAAAAATATTCCACAGGTAGCGCAGCGAGAAAAACGCATAAAAAATTGAAAACACAGCATGAGCATTGTCAAAGAGTAAAAAATAAAAAAAAAATGATAAAAATGAAAAAAAGAAGAAGAGAATTTGCAGCTCATGCATAAACACTTTTTGCTCGCATCGCATTTAAATTTTAATGCACAGAGAACCGGGCATTAAATTCCCATTTTTTGTTTCGTTTCCTTCAGCCGTGGCAATAAAACTGCAAATAAGCAGATCTGCAGGCCGAGGAGTTTCAAATAAAGCGTTACGCATACGCAGCGTAGGCCTGGTGAGTGACTTGCTGGCTGATTCGCGGCGATATTTGTTGACATTTGCGCCTGAAACGGAATGCAAGCTTCATTAAAAGCTGCAAGCAGGCGCAATTATTAATGAGAGTGCCGCCCAGTCGAGTTCACAATTATGCTCGTTACGGCATTTAAGTGGCGCTCATTAAAGCTGCAAACGTGCGCCAGATAGGGCTGGCGAAATACACGTAATTAGCAGGCGCTGCTCATAAATCAGCGACGCCCATAAATTTAATGCAACATTTCAGGTACAAAGATACAAAAGTGCAGATACAAATTGTGCGCTTAACGCAATTACAGCCTTGAACAGCAGAGATACTAACTGCCATTGCCTATGACTGGGCCCAGTTATTAAAAAACTTTCATATTGGCTGCGAAGATGTTTGCTACAGCTACAGCTACAGCTACAGCTTGAAGGTCGCTGCCTAATGCCAACATATTCGATGGCCATTCACATAAGCATGTGCCAGTACATTTATTAAACAACTTTTCGGACAGCCTACCAGCAGCAGCAACAACAACAACAACAACAACAGCAGCAGCAGCAAAGAGAACGAGGCAAAAGTCCTAAGGAAGGCAAAATAAACCAAAAATGGAAATTTACTGGAGTTCCGGCATATCATTTCGCCTGCAATTCTGACAATTTTGTTAGTTGCTGCTGTTACTGTATTTAGTTGTAGTTTATTTGAGCTAGATATGATCTATATTAGTCAAAGTGGCAGGGACTCAAAGTGAGAGGGCAGAGAACTCAGCCGTATCAGCAGCCAGTGGCTTCATTGAAAGAGTAAAACCTAGTGACAGAATAAACTTTTATATTTATAATAAAATATTTATTTGATTGAAAAAGTGAGAGAGCAGTGAAAAAACATTGCTATAACTGCATACTCAACTCATGCTCGTATATTGCAATAAAAGTCTGTAATATTCTATCAGAGTGCAACGAATCTCTGCACATCTTGCCCCTTTTCTTGAAGGTGTCCCAAAGCGTTTTATGGCAATCATCAAACAGACGTCGTTGCCCCACTCGAATTTATGCAATTTATACTCATATTAAATATTTATCGGCCACTCCAACGCTAACCCCAACCAACACAAGTAACTGTAGCACATAAACCATAAGCATTGCAATCAAAACACAGTTACTCCAAATATTTGTAGTTCTATTGCACCAACAATTCATTTAGTCATAATTCTAGCGAATTTCTTGGCCGGAACACGAGCATAGATAATACTCTTGTGCCATGTTGTTCAGGGCCACGCTTCACTCACTCACACACACACGCACACACACACGCACACACACACCCTCCCGCTGTGTTAAATGGCCAAGCCTAAAAGCATGCTAAACTTTTTGCGGAAATGACACGAGTTCCGATTCCGACAGCGGCACTCTTAACTGGCAGCCAGCCGCAAACGCCCTATAATAATAGACCATAGCTGCAACAACAACAACAACGAGAGCCACATGCCAATACAAGTTGAATGACTGCAAAAACATTTGACATGTGGCTCCAATAGTTGAGCAACTGTTTATTTGCCTTTAGCTTGGCAAATCGAGCATTTTAGCCAAGTTAATTGCTTACCAAAAAATCCACCACAAATCTTATTGACTCTAGAAAAGTTCTCGTTGTTGTTGCTGCTGCTGTATTTGTAATGATTTATGCAATTGCCTTTAGTTATTTGCTAGCAATTGGCAACAAAACATCAGAGCAAGGGGTAAGCAATCAAAGCTTTTTACTTAATTAAAACTCTTTGATGGACTTGAAATGTTTTGGCTAGCAAAAGGTTTTGCGGCGCAAAGGCGCAATGCAATTGACATTTCGATATGAGCATGCCTTAAATATCCAAGGGTTTCCAGCCAACTGAACCATAATATCTGCAAGCATTTTAAAGTTCACAAACTTTGTGGCTGTGGCTGTGGCCAAACGAAAGTCAACAAACAACTTGGCAACTATTGTGTCTATTGATTGCTTTCGGCTTAAATGTTTTGGTTAGCTGACTATAAATACATTTCACAGCCAAGACGAGCTTGGCTAACGAATGCCAGAGCACTTAAGGCTGCTCAAACTGGCAAGTGTTTGGCACATAAATATTTTAATATATAAATATATGTGTATACTATATAAACTCTTAGTTCGGCTCGGCTGAAATTTAGATATCCTTGAATATAAATAAGTATACATATATGTATATATATTATTTATATGTACTTTAGCTACAGCAAATCAATGGACTTACATATTCTCATATCTCAAGCATCTAGTCCGGCTGTTTGCTCGCCCCCTCACGGCATCGCATGGCAACCGGCTAACCCTGTTCTCGCCCATTCGAAATCAAATCCAGGCATATTTTCCATTGCTCTGTGGCCGTACAATATTGTTATTCAGCAGCATGGCTGGCTGCTACCTTCACCTTGCTGAAGCAGCAGCAGAGTGTGCGCCTTAATATTCAGCTGCAATTAAATGCACATCACATCAAAAAGTGTCAAAAAACATACAAAATATGTGCGTGCGACAGGTCGCCTGACACATGGTGACAACAAACAAAAATAAACGTGTTCCACTGACAGGCCCACACCCACACACACACAGCTACAAGGTGGTTTGGCGGTGCGACAACAACTTACGCGCAATGTAAAAAACCATTGCCTACTTTTCAGCGCAAGCAAAACGGAAGCGCACAACTTTCAACTGACTGTGTACGAGTGTGTATGTGTGAGTGTGTATGTGTGTGTTCTTGTGCAAGCTCATACGTGTGTGTGCGTAATTAAAAAACTTTTTATATGCAGCAGCGACACGTGGCGCGCTGCGAGAGACACGGCTAAATACACACTTTACAACAGCGCTGCGCTTTGCACAAATTGTAAATATTTAAAATTACGACCTGTGCTCAAATTATATTTGTAATCCGCAGAAATTATACGAAAACATAATACAACAGCCAGCATAATGGAGCGAGTTTTTCATTAAGTGCAGCGCAGCTGAAGGTGCGACGCCGATAAGAGGAGCCACACAGCCCAGGCCAGTCAAGTGCGCCGGGGCAGGGCAATGTCTTAATCCTTTCGAGCGACACGGACTGTCCAAAGTGGATGAGAGCATGGTAGCGGAGTGTGGAGAGTTGAGTGTGAAGCCCTGCCCCTTGTCAGCTGTCCGCTGTCCGTTGTCCGTTCAGACAATGCAGTGGCGCTTTAATTAAATTCTTTTGTCGCCGCCTTTGTTCGCTCTTTGTACATGCAAAAGGCCAACACTTGGCGCCAGCTGCAAAAACGAAATTAATATAAAAACGCGCGCCGTCCGGGCCAATCAGGCTGATATGCCAAGGATTACGCCACACATAGATATGGGCCCAGTCGAAGCCGAAGCAGACGAAGAGGACGGAAATTTTAATAAATGTCAACAGCATTGATTTCCGTTTCCTTCTGCGACTGCAACTAAACAAATGAACTTCATCTTCTTCATCTTCATCATCTTCTTCTTCTTCTTCTGGCAGCAACTGTTTGCTGTGCAATTTAGCATTGCCTAATTCCACAGGCGCCTTCTATTGACATTGCGGCTCTGCCAGCTGCCGCAGCTGTTGATGATGTGGTGACAATATTTGATTGCGTAATATTGAATTAATTCAACATATTTGTGGCCGCAATGCGTGTGCGGTTGCCTTATTGACACAGCCCAGCTCTCTCTCTCTCTCACTCCCTCGATCTATCTGTGTGCAGTTGTGTGCATTTGTGTGTGTATTTGCGTGTGGGTGTGTGTTTGGCAACCATTTAAAATGCAATTAGAATATGGCTGAGTGTGCACGAGAAAGTTTTGCTCATCAAATATCTTCAGCAGGGGCTGTATGCATGCCAAGCAGCTTATAGACAATGCTTAAAAAGTTTCCAGAATGCGCTGACCTGTCGCTTACTTAAAAATAACAGACAGTGGGGTATAAGCGACTGTGCAATGCTCTCCAAGGAACGAACAAGTTTTATGTAATGCCAGGGCAAAAATTTAGCAATGAGCGTAGGCACTTTTATATGTGCATATAGAAAAGAAATCGAGAGATACTACTGAGAGTAGAGTATTCAAAGAAATTATAGGGCAACTATGAGTAAAATCACTCGATAGTCGAGTTCCAGAAAAGGAAAATATATGCAAAATTTAAAATATATTGTGAAATTGAAAATATACTCCACTGATTACCGCGCAATTTTCCATTGAACGCCGTTGTATAAACCCTACTCATCTAAACTGAATTAATTAAATGAAACTAGCAAACTGAAATGAGCTGAATGAAGCTGGCTTTAATGAAGTTAAATGGGCACACTTCCGCGTAGTTTATTAATTTGCAGCCTATTCAGCATATATTGCTAGGCACTTAATTATGATGCATAAAGCCAAGTGCAGTGTATTGTGAGGCTGTGCTGTCCAGTCGTATAAAAACTTTGTCCTGGGCCGAAACTTGTTTGCCTAAATGTATGCAATACAATTTTTCAACTTTCCTACAAGGCAAGTGAAGCAGGCTAAAGTCAGATCAGGGCAGGGTAGCGATGCTAACGTCAGCATTAGTCATACACGCAGAGAAACATAGATAAAGACTGAGAGAGAGAGAGAGAGAGAGAGAGAGAGAGAGAGAGAGAGAGAGAAAGAGAGGGAGAGAGAAAGGGAGCGTGTACTGACATCAAAAATGTGAAAAACTTATAGAAGCCAAGTTCACACTAATAAATGCGCCGAGTCTTCGGAGTCTATGAACACATATATTTCGTTTTCTTGACCAGGCAAATTGTTTGACTATGCGTCCAAATTGAAGCGCTTGGCAAATATTTTTAGCAGCATCCGCAGCTCGAATGGAAGACTAGTAGCAGCAGCAGCAGCAAGAGCAACGTGTGCGACGGCTACTGGAAAATTGTTGCCGGAAAAAATAACAACATAACTGCAAATGAAATTTCGTAGATTTCGCTGCAAAGTAAATGAAGAATAATGTGCAAAAGCAAATTGCCAAAAAGGGGCGTAAACAACGCAGCAGAAGAGAGTTGAGCAAACTGACAAATGTCGAATATGAAATACACTTTATAGACAGAGAGAGAGAGAGAGAGATGTGAGAGAAAACATGAAATGAAGTTTAGAAGAGGCTTATAAAATAACGTAATATGTATAAAGCGAGAGCAAATAGCTTTCTCTGAGAAAGCAACGATTCCCATGGCAGGTATGACATACAGCAATCCTATCAAGCTGCTTCCCTCATCGCTCTATGCATGCAGAGCAATGGAAGCTATTCTCCCAGGACCATTCAGCAGTTTCTAAGACAAAGTTCCAGCAGCTGCCGACTGCCAACTCTCAGTTGTCGTAAACTATGCTAGCTAAGAGATGTCTCCTTTTAAGCGACATATTTGGAATGCCCTCCAAAAGAGCATATTAAATAAGTACACAGACTTCAAGATTGCCACATATTAAGCTCAACTCAGAGTTACTCTAGATTTGAAAGAAATGCTGACTAGTAAAGTAAAGCCCAGCAAGCTAAGTTATTCAAACTGTTGCACATACACAAATTGGAAGCTCATTCACTCATTCAATAGTTCATTTTGTCATTTTTACACTCACTTTCCGATGGCTCGTCGACTTGGCTCACTTCCGCTCGATTCGCTTTGCAGGGTATGCGATAGAAACTAGAAGAGCTGAAACAAATTTCATTGTTGCTGACACCTCTCCTGACGTTTGCCGAGATGCCGACAAAGATGCGAGCGCCTCGGTATTGGAGCAACTTTTTAATTAAGAAATCTTGTGGCATTGCTTAAATATTTCAACTGCAGCTGCAGCGGCAACTCTTGCAACTGCAATTGCTTACTAATTGAGACATAAACGCACGCGCTGCCACTTGAACGCTTCTGGCCAACTCATTGTTGCCAGGGCGTGGCCCATTCAAACTTTTATTTATGGCAATAAAATGCAATTACACATCATCTTTAGCACGGCTGAGCGAGCCGAGCAACAGCCCTAATCGAACATATTTCTTTCTGGGGCCACACAGAGCGATAGAGACGGAGAGAAAGGGCAAAAAATGGGTAGGAAACAACCAATAAAATAATACTCAAGTGGCTGCTAAACGTCCAGATACTCTGTAAATAAATCCATAATTTATGCTGCTCTTACACTAAAATCGAATGTGAGCTACGTGGCGTATGCTTAATGTGAATATACTTTTCTCTTATTGGGCAATCTTTCGGTGAACCTATATATCCACTCTAGTTGGGGCTTGCAAGGTATAACAATAATAATATGGCGCCAGTTTAGTGGGCCGATATTTATGGTAAGTTTATGAGTTTTTATGGGGCGCAGTCACAGTTCTTCGGGCGACGTGTTGGCTATGATTGTGGGCAATTTTCTGTGGTCTGCCGTATAAAATATTGAAACGAGTCATATTCTTATTCAATTACGTGTTCAAGAGAGTGACTATGTGCCAGTGTGTGTGTGAGTGTGTGTGTGTGTGCCAGTTGCTAGGTTAATCAGCATAAAAATAAGCAGCCAGCAGATAGAATTGAAAGCTGCCAACAACCTTGTCAGAGTCTCGTGGCTATTCAGCCTTTGCAGTGTCGCAGCGGGAATCACACACATACACCGCATACAGCGAGAGTGAGACAGAGGCAGAGATAGTGAGAGAGAGAGAGATATATATACTCTGTATGAACAGGCATGCAAATATACACAATATTCTCGCAGCTCGCTTGAGCTTAAAGTCAGTTTGTTGCTTGCTGTTGCCACGCCCACGCTGTACAGACACACCCACACACAGCGTACGTACGCCGCCTGCGCCGCTGACAGCTCGTCTGCTGGCAAAATAGTTTCCTGTGGCGCACTCAAGTCGTAAAGCTTCTTTAGAGTATTTATGTTGGTTATTAAATGGATTTGCCTCGCACCATGCAACGATTTCAATTGGATTTGCCTGGCAGTCTTTATGCCTCACACACACACACACGCACACACACGCACTCACCCATATAACTGTGAAAAGTAGCTACATAAATGTTTATGCCATGGCTATCACATGCTTATTACTTGCTCTCTCTCTCTCTCTCTCTCTCTCTCACTCGCACACGTATTGCAAGCGTTTAATGTAAGCACTTTATCGAGAGCTACAAGTATTTACTGTACATATACACATACATATAAATATGTATTTATTTTCACGCTGGCCTCAAACACCTTTCAACTTTATTGGGGCTTTTAGTTAAATTGCAAGGCCGACACAAAAAAAAAACAAAAAAAAAAGTTTTTGCCACTAGAATAACTCTAAATGCTGCCACGCTTGACTGCTCGCTGGTCGCCGGCTGCAAAAGGCTCGCCGCCATTTCTAGCCTTAACCTGATTCAGCTTTTATAAATGTTCGCCACATTCATTTTATGGCCATCCTGAGCAGAATCAAAAACCAAGCCCTTATATTTATTGTTTAACAATCGGCAGTTATAGTTTATCTACATGTGGGATAGGCACTCTCTCTCTATTCCTTGCTTCCCATTTCAGCTGCACTTAACTTCTACTTTCCACATGCATATCTGATATAGAGTCCATAACATTTTAAATGAGAGTTGGATTTAAGCATCCCATTTGTGTTCATCTGCATATGAAATGGAGACTCCATAATAATAAAAGTTTCCTCTATGCATTATATCTCATTTCTGCTACATTTAACTTCTACTTGACATGTTACGTTCTATAGACTCCACAACATTATCCATTAACTTTTACTTCGAGTCATCAGTTATACTTAGTTCATCTGCATATGGAATAGAGAGATTCCATAATATTTAAGAGTTTCCTATGAGCATCCCATTCCTGCTGCACTTAACTTTTACTCGCAATAAACGTTTCCTTATGGCATTGGATAACATTTCAGCTTCTCTTCACTTTCACTTCCAGTCGTCAGTTATATTTTATATACATATGAGATAGCAACTCCTGTTTCCTTTAAGGATTGACTCACGCTTCTGCCGCATTTAACTTCTTCCGCCTCCCACACATTGCCCATCAATATTCAGTCAAGCCATCATTGAGTTCGTGACGTTTTCTCAAATATAAATCAACATCAATTGATTGCACTTAACGCAATGTGCTTCTGTCTTGTCAGCGCATTTTTAAGATACTTATGCAAATATTTTAATTGCCGTCGCCATAAAAAATGAGTAAATTGGAAAACATTGACGCGTCTGCCGGATGCTGTTGATGATCAATCTCAATGCGATTGCGATTAATTGGCGGGCCGTAAAGTGGAGCGCAGAGGTTGCTTGATTGATGATGGGGAGGGGCGGAGAGTACTGAGTACTCTGGGCTGTGCGGATGCCTGTTTAACTTGTTAAGGTTGCGTAATAATTAAACGCATTTGCCTCGCAGCATCTGGCCATTCGCAGCTATTTATATACATTGTATTGGCACTTTTTGATGCTCACGTTTGTTGGGGCTTCTCGCTTGCTTTTGCTTAACGCTCGGTTTGAGCTGTGCTCGGCAACTTTCTCTATTGTTTGTGCGAGTTAATTAATGGCCCAAAGGGTCGACTTGGCCCTTTGTTGGACGCTGCTGCTGCTGCTGCCGCCGCCGTCGCCGTCGCCGCATCATCTCGCAAGCATTTTTGCTCGGCTGATTAGTCCCGCTGCATTGTCAATGGAGAACAAAGCGCGGTTGGCCGCGATGGCCACACGGCCACACGGCCGCACGGCCACACAGTGTGCAGTGCGTATTTATTTAATTTGCTGCTTGTTGGGCATTTAATTAAGCGTGGCCCCTGCCACAGTCGCTAAGCTGCAGTCGAAACTTGCCTTTTGCTCTGCTGAATTTTAAAATTATCGAATCGCCAGCGGACAAGTTTGTAATGAGTTCATTTGTTTGCCCTGCTGTTGCCGCTGTCTGTTTGCGTTGGCTAAGAAGATGCCTTCGATTCTGATCGGCCAGCAAATGACCCAAGCAACATGCCAATTTTTCACCAACAACAGCAGAATTTCTTCTCCCTCTCTCTCTCTTTCTCTCTCTCACACACTCTTTTCTTCTCTCATTTGTATTTGTTTTTGTTTTCATGGACACTGCTTTAAATGCACAACACGATTGCAGCTGCGCTCTATGAAAACACCAACAACAACAACAGCAACACAAATTGCAGCAGCAACAACAGCAGCAGCAAGAGGGACAACAACAGGCCAGTCAAAAATCAACAAACCAGGTGCGCATTATTCAGCTGCTGCAACTCCTGCTCCTGCTCCTGCTGCTGCTATTCCTGCTCCTGCTACTGTTGTTGCTGTGGAGGGGCCAAGCAGGCGCTGCGGTGCGTTATATAGGCTACCAGCAGCCGCCACTGCGGATGTTGTCGGCCCGCATGGCCGTCTGAAAGTGTCTGGGAAAAAGCCAACAGCAACAACAACAATAGCAACAACAACAGCAGCAGCAACGGCAGCCACTGACTAACGAGACACTGTAATGCCACACATGTGTTTGTGTATGACTGCGTTACGTTAGCTTTTGCCTGATACTGTGCTGGCCAAATAATTAGAAACAGCTTGGGACTACAAAAATGAGTACTATGAATAATAATTTAGATGATCATAATGCCATTTTATTATCTTTTACATTGTCAATATCAACATTATCATTATGATAAGCATTATACTTGACTTTATTGAATACGACTGTGATAGGCATATCTATATTCGAAGCAGAATGTATACATTATCATGGTCATTATCATTACAACAATCAGCATCAGAGATCATTTGCATTATCCCATTCATAATCAGAATTCACAATATTAATTATACTATCTTAATATCATTATCATCATAATTATTGTCATTATCATAATCAATCAACAGCAACCAATTTATTGTCACTGTCATTGTCATTACTATTGTTATTCCCATAAACATTAGTATCAGCATTAGCATTAATGTAAATATATGATTATTACCAAAACCTTAAATATTTGCATTAACATTCTACTAATCAGAAATATAAATCATTAATTTGAATAAATTGTGTTAAAAATGAAAAACATATTATCAGAATTTGAATCATAATAATTGTATTCATGCATTTAAATAATAATTTTAGTTTAGTAAAGATCTCCGTCTCGAATTCATACTTCTCATACAATACAATATTTTCGATCTAAGCATTCGTTTAGTTGAGCGTCTGAAAATAGTAGATGAAGCCGTCTCACAATTGAAATGATATTCATTCGAAATTTGGTGCTGCACATTAAGAAACATTTTTATTAATTTTATTGCCGAAAATTCCTGAAATCAGATAGGAGCCAATACTTTAATCGTTTCGTCCAAGATGTCCGACTCGTTTTCAAACTGGATGCCATCGTTGAATCTCATCGTCAACACTGAGGACGACGACGAGCAGAACAGCGATCCCTTTGCTCAGAATCGCGCAATCGGATCACGCCTATCACTCTTCCAGAACGAACTGAACAATCTGAGCCCGTTGCCCAAACTCTATCCCAATGCCCCAGTCTATGGAATTGGCCCGCTGACCGACGATGAGAAACGCGACATCGCCAGGCGCAACAATGCATTTGTACCCGGACCGGCTGAGGCCGAGAACCAGGAGGTGGCTGCCCAACAGAATGACACTGAATGAGGGACGGCGGGGGGAGACTCACGAGCATCACGAACATATCCCAAGAGAGGTTGAGAGTGCTCAAGATTCGAAGCTCGAAATTGTTTGGTATTCGTCGAAGACAAGAACAAAAACACACATTGATCATTTATCTGGTTCTCATTAGATGTTCACAAAATATTTGATGTTAAGTTTGTTAACAATTCGTTGAAACGCATTGCTATGCAAATCGAAAATTGGTTCAATACTTAGGTGATAAATTAAAATCAAATCAAGTCTAAGATGGCGTTTCATTAGAGAGGGGAGTTGAGGTAGGGTAGGGTAGGTCGATAGAGTCTAGAGTTGTAACTAACACTGAAGTCATGCAAAGTTTTGGCTATTCTCTATAAGTGTGAACAGCATTGTATAAGCATGTGTATGCGTGTGCGTGTGTGTGTCTGTGTGCGTGTGCGCGCTTACGTTGCTTTGTTAATACATTTTTCATAATTTACATGCTGTTTGTTTGTCTGTTGACTTTTTTTATGTACAACCAGAGACTCGACTAAAAGCTGCAGCCAGCTTTAGTCAGCTTCCCTCTCGATAGAGCACACACTCACACACACTCACACACACTCGCATACATATGTATACAGTTGCTTGTGTGTTGACGTCTGTTTGAAACTGGTTCAATGCTCAGCAGCTCACACGCATGCTCTCACACCGCTGTCCATATTTTTGTATACACTTTTGTTTTTTGCCATATGTGCTACGCTTCAATCTCCTTGGCGTCCCATAACAAAATAAGTCTATTTATTTAATTGAGGTGCACAAACAAAAAATAAATAAATAAAAGAATTGATGCTACCGGCGGAGTGTGTTTTCCGTGATAATTTTCCCAACCGCAGGCCGCCCACTCGCTGCCTCCGCAGTTTGTCAATATTTGTGCGAAATTCGCTGGAAAATACAAACAATTAAGCATTTGTGCAAATAAGTTCTGGTTGTTGTTGTTGTTGTTGTTGTTGTATTTTATTTTGCTTTCTTTCCTTCTTTTGCGTGTTTCATTTGGCGTGAAATTGATGAGCAAAAGTTGAGATAATAAGTAAATGTAAATTAAAACTGTTGCATAGCGATGGGCGCCGTCAGAACTTGAAATAACTTCTGCTGTGGCTCAAAGTTTTGCTGCAATTGTTGTTGGTAAATAAGCAGCTTAGTCCAGCTGGATGAATGGAGAAAGTTAAAGTAGCCGACATTATATATTCATCACGGCCCGCCCCACAACGATGTCGGCTACAACTTTGACCTTAACTGCATTTGGCGTGGTCGCCATTTGCTGACAATGGACTCGCCCCATTCGAATATCGCATAGCAAATGCCAGAATGCCAGGATGGCAAATTATAAGGCAGGCGGAAATTTGTAAATTGTTTTTCATTTATATTGTGGCGGATTTTATTGCCATTTATGACGAACGTGCGAATTTTCACACATTGTTAGTGGCCGTTAGGTGTCTTTCATGTTCGGCAGTCATAAAACGCAAATGCTGCGGGCACTCGAATCTAGATGTGCGGCACGTCTAAAAATAAAATATGCTTAAATATATACATAAATGAAAAAGCAAAGAGGAGGCACACACATTTTGCCCAGCTGCTGGAATAGCAATTAAAACGTCCTTTGAAGTAGCTGCTAAAAAACAGAACGGAAAGTAAAGAAATCTAAGCAAAGAAAAACCATGCAAAGGAGCCCAAAAACCAGCAAAAAGTTATTAAAGTGACAACTTTATAAGTGCGCACATGAGAGAACCTTCAGACCAACCGTAGACAACAAACAAAGCAGGCGCAGAAATAATAAGAAAAACAACCGACAGCAAGCTGAAGTGCAGTAGCTGCAAGTGCTGGACTATGAGATACCCTGTCCATACAATCAGGACACTGTTTGCAACAACTCATCTAGTACTTGAGAATATCATTGAAAAGTTACGATATACGAGCAGCTGATATCGACTCAGAGATCTGTGGCAATAAAATATATTTAGAGGCCAACTTACATTATTTGACCTGGCACGTAAAGTTATGAATTATGATCATAATGTAAATAAAGCAAAAAGATATTTACTTTACATATTTTAGTTCATACATCATTAATTATACTTCTGATGTAGGCCACCACAAAACCAGCATACCCCATTTTCACATTCCTAACACGTACTGGGTATCAAAAGCAAATCCAATTTTAAGCCGCCTCAAAGCCGCAGGCCAAATCAAGAAAAACAAAAACAAAACCAAAAAAAAAAAAAAAAAAAACATCAGTAAAAACAATGGCTACTTAAGCGAAAAGCCCAACGCCCACGTTGAAAATGCGTAAGAGGAAGAGAGAGGGAGAATGAGGGGGACAGTCACGCTAGCGTGCATGACAAACAAAGTGAGAATAAGCTCTAAATATATCGTTAAATTAAAACGTTTAGAAACAACAGCAAATTAAAAACAAAATCATGTTAGATCGAATTACAAATGCACTCAACAGCAATTTATAATAATTGCTCCAATCAAATGGAGATGCTTGTGAGTGAGCACCAATCGTAAGAAGTATAAGTATGCAAGAGTAGAAGCACTCGTATGTTGTATAAGAGTGTGGTATTTGAATTGCAACTCTTCTATGTGTCCCGCTAGAGATGGTAATTAGCTTATGTGTGTGAGCAGGACAAGCTAAACGCGCTCTTCTGAAGCTCGTCTCTCAGCAGCAATAGTAATAGAGTAAGTAAAGGGAACAGCTGGTTGAGACGGCAAGCATTAGAGTAGAGCAGCAAAAGTATAAGAAAGTAAAGAGAAGAGCTGTGTGAAGCAGCAATCAATAGAGTAGAGCAGCAATAGTATAAGTAAAGTCAAACATTAGACTAGAGCAGCAATAGTATAAGTATAAGTAAAGGGAAGAGCTGGCTGAAGCTTTAAGCATTAGAGGAGATCAGCAATATTATAAGTGAGCAAAGGGAAGTGCTGATTGAAGAGTCAAGCATTAGAGGAGATCAGCAATAGTATAAGTGAGCAAAGGGAAGTGCTCATTGAAGAGTCAAGCATTAGAGGAGATCAGCAATAGTATAAGTAAGAGAGCAGCTGATTGCATGATCATATACAAATGTATGTATAAATATAGCCATTTTGATTACATACATACATACATCAAAATGTGTTTTTCTTAATGAAGCACTGTTTCAAATAATATATATAATAATTAAAGTTACAAACAGCATAAGCCAAGCAACATTTTGTAATTATAAAAGCAGCCATTTAGTCAGGCTGTTTATTATTTGAATACAAGCTTCTGTTATAGTTGGGTGAAATTGTACAAAGGCCGAAATCACCTTGAACTGTCACAGTAAGCAGCTGTCAAAGTACAACACATAGTTATCATGCCCTTAGCGCGCACTTAATTGTTGTTGTCGCCTTTAAAAGGACAGTAAAGTGGCAAACAACGTGGTCAAATTATAGTGAAAGTCCAGGTAATTACGCCTTGGACGGCACTCGTCGACCGAAAACTACACAAAATTCTGAAAATGTCCTGCGGCACTGTTGTCGTCGCCACAACAACTACAACAACAACAACAACAATAATGCGCCATAGCCGCAAAGTCACAAACTGTGCGCACATTTTCGCCGGTTTAGTTGCTGGCGCTTTTGTTGTTTTCTGTGGTTATGCAAAAAGTCAAACCAGCGCAAACGAACAGAGAGGGCTTCCCGCCCTCCAGCGGGAGGGGGGCCAGGGATATCAGGGTGGTGGCCATGTCGCGACATTGCCGTTTGGGGAACGCTTTTGACGCTTTCCGCTAATTTTCCGGTTTGACTGCTACACCTGTCTGCCAGGCAGGCAGCCTTCGGCTAAGCTTCCCCTCTCCCTCTCGCCCCCTGCCCCCTTTCACCACTCACCAACCTCTGCCCGACCCAGTGAGTTTTTTATACTTTGAACAGGCGACATGACCGCCTTTGCTGCTGACTGCCACGCCCTTGTTTTTTTCTCGTTTTTTGTCGTAATCCCAATGCTTTCATTGCGCATAAATTACACGCCCAAAAAGTTGGCCGCACCCCAGCAGCATCCGGATCGTAAGGGGCTGTGCTCACACGCAACGCCGCCGCGTTTACCTTTTTAGACAAATTAAAAAACTCTTATCGAGCCGTGAAAAAGTTTTCTTTGCGGCCTGCCGGATTGCGTTGAGTACGATATTTTTATTGCTTCTCTCGCTGTTGTTTTAAAATGCGCAATTTGCTGTTGTGGCTGGCGAAAAAGGTTAAGCGTTGCGTATGCGTGATATTGTATGGGAATTATTGCGCATACGCCATGTGTGGCAGCGACGGTTGCAAAACCGAGCAGACAAAAGTAATTTCGAAATTGTATTCACAACAACACGAGTGAGAGCAACTGCTACAAAATATTTTGTATGTTGCTCGCTGCAATCCGAAATTAAAGCCAAGAAGTACAAGCTACCGGGAATTAGCCCGAATTTCGCAAACGGAACTCACTCTGTGAATGCCAAAGAGTAAAATTCTGGGTTAATCAAAAGCAAAACTCGAACAGCAACAAGACCAACAGCAACAGCGGCAACAGCAGCACCAACAATACCTGAAAATAATCACAATATTCTCCAGCTTTCTGATTTTTGGTGTTGCTAACCAGGTAACCGGCGTGGCCCTGACCACTGCAGCAGCTGGGCTACATTTTCCGGCTGCTCACTGAGCGAATGCCTGATCCGAATGTAATCCGATAGGTCAGCGCCTCGACTGCCCTTGCGGTCAAACAGTCGCTGCAGCTGCCGCGCGTTTCGTTGGCCAAATTATTACGTATACGCCACGGCGACGGTATGTGTAAATTAATCACAGTTTGGTTGAGCTGCGCTAATTAACTGTGCCACAAATCCAGTTAATTATGTTGCACAACCGTCGCCACTCAAGTGTGGCTCGCCTGTTGCACAGCAGCAGCAGCAGCTGTCGCTGCTTTATGGGCCGCAGTAATGAAGGCAAAGCCAACTATAGCAAGTGGTTTAGGCCAAGGCCAGTTGGTCAAGACGTGCTGGCGCCAATTCAGAAAACCTTTGACTGGATTCCAGTTGTTAGCTTACAAGTTGTTGTTGCTGCTGCTGACTCAATGGCTGTTGTTGTTGTTGTTGTTGGGTCTGTCAAGTTATGTTTCGTGTACATTCAAGCGTAAATTATTGAATTATGATGGCAGCTGCTTCTCAATAAACATGGCAAGCGTTAAAAATGCTGACAGCAACTTGAACCCATTGTTGTCATGCATGAATCGCAACACCAGCAGCAGCAGCAGCAACAGCAGGAGCAAGAGCTAGAGCAGGAGTTACAGCGCAAATGAATGGAAATCAAAAGACGAATGGGTCAAGTGCGGAAACTGTGTATAAATTACAGTCAGCGCTCTGACAGCTAATGCAATTTGCAAGGCACAAGCCCAGCGCTCGACGTCGAGCATTTCAATGGAGCAGCTGTCGAATTGAATTATAAGCTGACAAACGGCAGCAGGCGGCGTACAGCGCGGCGTATGTGTAATGTGGAGAGCGTCTGTGTGCATATAGTCAACTACAAATTGAGCGCTACCTGTGCTACGTGAGCCACCAATAACAACATCAACAGCAACAACAACAGCAGCAGCAGCAGCAGCAGCAGGTACATCAATGAGCGGCTCTGCGGTTAAAGCAAAACTCTTGCATTTGTTTGCTTTTTGGAGCAGCAACCGAAGCCGCCGCCGAAAATGGAATCTAGGTTGAGTGGGCGGCCAAGTGATTGCGATTGTCATCAGTCAACGCTCTAAAAGCAATTGTCTACATTGTTTGGCTTGTTTGCCTAAGATGCACACACACATACACACACACACTTACACACACAGCAAACAAACAGAGAGCGAGGGAGCAATGCGGCCATTGTCTTCAAGCTCTGTGCACGGCTTTGTTTGCATGTTACTGGGTCAGTTTGATTGTTGGCAAACGGGGAAGCTACGAGAATTCGTATGGCATAGAATAAGTATTTTGGGTACTCCTCTCAGATTCGCCAAGTCAAATATTATATCTAAGCAAACAGCAAGAGCTGCCTATATTTATACATTCAAATACAAATCCAGCTAAGTCGTTGACCCTAACGGGTTTAGGCAAAGCATTCGTAATATGTGTAAAATTTAAATTGCCATTTTAAACATATTTTCACACTCAATTCTTCAAGTATTCTATATATGGATATATTTATAGTTGAATTTTAAACAAATTCATTTATTATTTTTAAACATATTTTATAATAATATGAATACAATTTTAATTTGTACTTAAAATCGAATTTCAATTTATTTTGATCTTGAATGCACACAATTTTTTTAGCAAGAAATTAAAAAAAAAATAAATAAATAAATAAATAAATAAATAAATAAAAATAAAATTAAAATCGATCTAATATAAATTTGAACTTTGGACAACTTTACAATCCATTTTTTTTTTTTATAATATTTAAAAGTATTTATATTAATTTAATTTATTTTATTATAATATACAAATATTTATTTTAATTTAATTTATTTTAATATAATATTATAAAACAAAGTTTATTGCTTTAAAAAATTGTCCAAAATCATTCTATTTAGTATTCATAATACATTTGAATACATATTTTGTTTTATTTTATAATTTTGATTTAATTTTTTTATGAATTTCTCAAACATTATTTTCCTTCACTCAATTCTATATATATTAATATTAATAAAAAATTATTTCTTTTGTATTTTTCTTTTGCATGCAATTTAATTTGTTTTCCGCTTCAGCATCAATCCGATTTATTCGTACTGAATTTATTTTTGTGCTCAGCAAATGCATGAACTTCTGTTACCACCCTCATTAATATTGATATTGCCGGGCCATGTCCGAGGCATTTAGAGCTGGTTGCCATTAAGTGATTTGAGTGCCGCAGCACTTACGCCTAATTAAAATGTTTTCCTCTTCCTAATTAATTAAATAATTAGCAAAAGCCACAAGAAAGCGAAGAAATACAAAACAGCTTCCGTATCATTATCAAAAATGCTGCGCTCAATTTATGTTTCGGTCAACTAGAGTATATATATGTATGTATATGCGAGTATCTTCACTGTTTTGTCGCTAAACAGCAGTTGATTGTGCCACGCCCCCCGCCCAAGCACATGGCAAGCGGCCCCGATGCGAGCTAAGCGCATTAAAACAAAATTTATGTGCAGCCAGAAATGTTATCACAGAAATTGACTTGCCAACATGCAGAGCAAATGTCGTTGCCACGCCCTCTCCCACACACACACTCACTCGCACAGCCTATGAAACTCTGTCCTTTTTGTGTCATTTCACTTTCACATGCCCCGAAAACAATTGTGAACTATTTGGCTGCATAATTTAGGGGCACAACAAATAAAATTCCTATGCAAATTTAAAGTCAACAGAAATTTAAAGCCCGAATCTCAGTATAGACGGATGGGGCGAAAGGAGGGCTAGGATAGGTCGAATAGTTGACCCTTATTGGCTAAGCGCAACCTCAAATAAATGTTTTTCTGGCCGGCAACATGTGTTGGCCGGCTAATCATATCGAAATGGCTATCGGTCGGCCCGTTCGCCCAATTCGGTGTCATTTATGGCCATTATGTGAGATTTATAAAACACGAGCCAAAACCATTAAATTGAGCCCCAACCAACGGCAGCAGTCGCCAGCAGCTGAGGGGAAATTCACTCAGCGAAAACTCACCAGAATTTCGACCTAAACGTTCGGCTTCGTTGAGTTTCCCCTGCAGCCGAAGATTTCCCCAGCTGCGAGCCGAGGTGAAGTTGAGTTCGTGCGGCTGCCTTCGATGCAGGCGCCTTAATTTATGCAAGTTATTACAAATTCACACGAAAAAACAACATTAGACGTGGGCACAGCGGGCAGAGCGGGCGGGGCGGGCACAGCGGGGATGGCCCAACAAGCGTTCAGGCCATAAAGGAAGCGATGCTTAAATTCTCTACAATTTTTATTTACTTTTTTCTTGATTTTTGTTTCGGCCTGTGGCTGCCTTTATGAGCGCACGGCTCTGATAATGTGGCATACATGTTGTTGCTGGAAAATCAAAATAAATGCACAAAAAGACGTAAAATGATTAACAAAGTGCTGCTGCCACGCCCACAGAGGCAGCAGCAGCAGCGGCAGCAGGGGAAGGGGAAGTAAGTTAAGAGCGTGCCTCGAGCAAAGTAAGCCGTTTCATGTGACGTATACTTGATATCGTGTGGGTGTCGAGCCATTAAGCGCGAATGTGTGTGTGCTCAACGTTTGGCGCGCCGCCAATCAAAGCTGAGCGCGCGCAAACAATTAAAAGCAGCTACCACATTGAGTTTTAATTGCCGCTGGACACGCGCGCGCGCGTCTCGCTCTTTACCGTGCAATTAGAGTGGCTAGGGTGGGGGAGTGGGGTCGGCCTTCAATCAAGCAGTCAATCAATCAAACAAATTGTGCAACTAGCTTAGCTATGCATATTGAATGCTGTCACAGCGACGTCCAGACGTCCAGGCATTCACTGTCGAGCTATACATCTTCAAGTCCAAGTCCTGTCGCTGCATAATTTATGATCCTGTCTGTCAGGCAATTCACATTTTCGCATAACGGCTCAAAGGAAATCAGGGCAATGCGGCGTATGCGTAATGTGAGCAATTTATGTCTTTATGTCTGGGCAAGTGAAACGTAGTCTTTCGATACACAAGAACCAATTAAGTTTTTAGCACACACACACACACACTAGAAGACACCCACACACACATGCAGAACTCGAATTGATGTAGCTAACCGCAGGCCCTGTGCCTTTTCTGTGGCATGCCACACATAATGAAGAGAGTGCTGAAGCAACAAACACAACCACAACAACTGACGAAAGATGTGCGCAAAAGTTTTTATTGTACATTCAATGGGCAGATAAAGTTCGGCTACATTTATAAGTAGGCATTCATTAACGGTCCCAGTGGAGCACAGCGGCGCTCTCGTCTGGCCAGCTGAGTGGAAACAGTCAGACAGAGAAGAGCACAATATGTCTGTCAATCATTTATGGCAGGCTCCTGTGGCATAAGTAGACACCTTTTTGCTTTTATTGATGCTGCTGCGGTCATTAAACAGATTTTATCATATGTGCGTTGTCAACAGATACTCTCGTTTCATTTCTTCTTCTTCTTCTTTTTTCGCTTTTTTTCGGGGTTGGCTAGAACAAAACTTGCATAATTAGCTTTGATGCGGCATTGTGTCGATTTAATGAGCTGCAAACTGTGTCAAGTGTAGCAGACAGCTGATGGCTCTATAACAAATTGATGTATTAATCAATCAGATCGACGCTGGCAGGAGTTGCCAAACGCCCACAGCACGCATCAGTGGGCAAAACATTTTTCAAAGCGGACGACGCGACTAACGACAAATGTTGAGAAAAATCTCTCAGCCGTCATCATTGCTGGTTGTGCATATGTCCCACTGTGTGCGTGTGTGTGTGTGTGAGTCTTGTAATGTGTGTAACGCCTACGAGGCGATTTTATGATGTGGCATAAAAACAGGCGCTCGAAATGAAAATCTATCATCAGCAACGCGGCAAGCGCTAACAAGCGAAATGTCTCCTGCTTCTGTTCCATCTCCTCCTCCTGCTCCTCCTCCTCCTCCTGCTCGCTCCTATGTAACGGTCACTCATACAAATGACTCTGGTCAGATTGCTTTGCCTAGCCTTGAGTCTTGAGTGGCTGTGTATGTTATTGTTGCGGCCAGCCACGCCCCCACGCCCCTACGCCCCTCGCTCATGGCGCATTAAATTTTATGACTTTTTGAGGCGCACTAAAGTTTAACAAGTTCATCGACATCGCTCGCATTAAAAATCCACGAAGCACCAAAGCAAATTTGTTCCCTGAATTCCAGACATCAAAATTAAAGTCATTTCGTTAGGCAGTTGGCCTGGCCTGGCCAGCAGCAAAGAAAAAGCCGGCAATACGTGTTAATAACGCAAGTTGCGACGTGCTGCGAATTGTTGAGCGTGTCGCGCAGCCGACCCCAAAGAGCAGCCTAGTCAGAGCATTTAAGTTATTTGTGTTTCTCTCGGCTTTTATGCGCAATTTAATTTAAATAAAATGGGCATATTTTATGGCACTTAAATATGGATATGCCTAGCTCAGCTAGGCAAAGCATCGACCAAGTTTATAGAAACATGAGCTCATATCTATACACCCACTTCAAATGTAAACCGAGGCAGGAGTCGCAGCACATGTTTGACAAAATGAGTTTCGCTTTTGATCAACTCCGAATTCGTGCCGTGCACAATTGCTGCCAGCAGCATAGCCCATTAACCTTTAAGTTATCCCAGCGATAAGCCCCACAACAAGCTCGACATTTATTCCCCCAGCCCCTCTCTGGCTCCCACTCTCTAGTGATCCAATTGACAATTGCACAACAAGCTTTGTTCAATCCAATGCAGCTGCACTTATCTAAGTGCACGAGCATTCAAAGAGCTAGAGGGAGGAGGCGGAGGCAGGAGAAGAGAGCTACTCTCGGTGCGCTCGGTACGCTCGGTACGCTCGGCATTCTCGTATTCGAGGGTACGTTTAATATTTCATTTCGGGCAGCTATGCGCTGCTTTTATTACCTTTGCACCGTTGACACAGTTAAGTCCCACGCCAATGCCACTGAAAATGGCAGCGGGAAGCCCGCAGATAGCAGAGCATCATAGGGCCCGAGCCAACTTCGCAGGACACTTCGTCAGTCCGTTGCAATTTTACGTTTTATTGTCGAGTGGTTTCAAATGCACGTTGAAGAGGTCCCTGATTTTAGTCTGTGGATTCACGGATGAGTTCGGCTTGGCGTGGCTGCTATTTTCTTTTTTCCTGCTGCTTTAAGGGCTGAGGCAAACGAACTTTGAGTTGCCATCAATCAAAATGGCAAGTTTTTTGCACACGTCGCGTATACGCAACGTGAGACTGTGACCAAATTCCTGCAGCGCTCAATCACTGACAACGCTTTGCGGCAGCAGTTGGAGCACTTTGATTTCTTTTTGTTGTTGCTGTTGTTGCTGCTCTTGTTGTTGTTGTTGTTGTTGTTGTTGTTGTTCTTCCTCTTCTTATGCTTTGTTTCTTATGCTTAAAATTCTATTCAATCATTTATGTTGAATTTGATTAGTGGCCGATGGGCGGTCAGCAGGCGACGAGGCGCTCCTAAGCAACCGGAGCCCTAAGTAAACCAAAATCTCTGCTCATCAATAATTGCACAGTCCCAGAATCCCGGCCTCAACCCCCCCTCAAAACACTCCTAATCGGGCGAATGTGTAATAAATTCGCTTATGGCAAAAGCTGGCATCTTAAATGGCAACTGATTTATTTGAGCGCACCCCAAACGCACTTTACTAAGCTCAAACAATTTTGTCAAATTGACCAAACTTAAGCTTATTTATTATGTTTGCGGCTTACACACATTAAGACCTGCCTCCGAATTGCGTCCACTAAGCAGCTAAGAATTTGAATTTATGGCATTTGTGGGCGCGCTTCACACACACACACACGAACGCACACACGCACACACATACACATGTATTTGTGTATGTGAATGTTAATGCCTGACTGGACATCATTTAAAGTTCCCGACAGCGAGATAGCCATGAAAAATTATCAGTCATGGCTACATAATCAAAAAGCATAACTTTGGCTACTTACTGGAAAACTATTTATCCACTGACAAATGATGCTGCCGCTGCTTCTGCTGCTGCAAACTTTTCTGCGGCACGCAAAAGGCAAAACAGTTTGCACAACTTTCAAAAACGCAAGCCATGAAAAAAAAAAATGAGCGAACAGAAAAGAAAATAAACACGGGAAAAAAATAAATCGCCGCTGACAAGACGGAGCCGGAACTAAGGCTTAACGGTTGAAGGCGCGAAATGTGCGCAAATAAACAGAAGAAGATAGAACAACAGAATTTTGTAATTATGTACATATATATGGGGATATACTTGGTCGTGGATGAGGATGAATCTTAAGACATACAAACAGGATTCATGAAAAATTGGAATGTTATTTACTTTAAATTAAATATGCAAAACATACTTTGTTTATTTAAATAAATTGATATACTTCAAGAGCAAAAAAAGTCATTTTATATCTAAAAATAATAAGAACCAATTTAAATTTATTAAAAAAAAAATAAATTATATTTCAAAAGCTTCCTTCTCAAAAAAAAAAAAAAAAAAAAAAAAAAAAAAAGCTTTCTATAAAATAATAATAATTTTATAAATTTAAAAAAAAAATATTAATTAATATTCTAATTTAAATAATATAAAAAAGTAATAAATTTTATATATAAAAGTTTTTTTTATATAATTTTATATTGTATTTAATTTTAAGTTCCAATATTTAAAATATTATATGTATATTTACATAGAATAGACATGCTATGTATATACAAATTCTGTCCAATTTTTTTTATTTTTCTTTTTATTTATTATTTTCTTTTTTTTAATGAGAAGCCTGAACCGCTCCTGTGCCGACTGCCAGCCGCTTGCAACTATATCCGCGCATCTAGGAAGCAGTAGTAGCAGCAGCAGCAGAGGCAGCAGCGGCAACAGGAACTGTAAAAGTAGCCTTCGTTTTCTTTTTGCTCAGCTGAGTTTCAACTTTCACTGCAATTACGCGTTCTGCAAGACAAAATCACTCAAACAAAATGGCGCGCGTGCGTTTCATTGAAATCATCATCATAGCAAAAGGAAAGAAAGAGAGAGAGATGCGAGGCGAGGCGAGGCGGGGGCGTGCGGTAAAGTTGAGAGAAAATATGTGCAAGTGTTTTGCTCAAACTGATTTAATTTTTTATGGCTGCTGCTTGTGAATTTTATATTTGTGCTGCTTACGGGACAAGCTTTGCTCTTGCTCTTCCTCTGCTTCCCCTTCCTCTTCTTCGTCGTCTTGTTGTTGTTACTGTTTCGATTTGTGTTTTCCGTTTTTATGACCAGCAGCTGCAGTCGGGCCAAACGCGGCTCATGCTAACTCTCTGTCTGTCTACAGTTTTTTAGTGCCTGGCCAGAGACTTATGTAGACACGAAGTACATGTAGATTTTCTTGCAGTGTACAGCTGCGACAATTGAAACATTTTTTATGCTCTTTTATGGTTTATTTGCCAAGTGGCAGGAAGAAGCAGAGTGAGCAACAGCAGAAGCAGCAGCAGCAGCAGCAGGAGCAGGAGCAGCAGCAGTAACAGCAGTCAACACTTAAGTGAAAATAAACAAAGCAAATGGTGAGCGGTAGCTCGTCTACAGTTCTGTTCAGTTCGGTTCGATGGACACTTCCGCATGTCGGCCACAGGCGAAATGAAATGTGTAGGGCTTATTTCAATTGCGGTGCCAACAGCAACAACAGCAACAACAACAACAATAGCCGCAACAGCAACAGGCTCTATTGGGCTGCTAAGTAAAGGCAAATAAATGAAACGCATTAAAGCAAAATTTAAATACGCCTTCACGCTTCTGTGAGAGGCGGCCCACAGCTTGGCCTTGCCACTCAGCCAGCCAGGCAGGCAGGCAGGCAGTCGGCCAGTCGAGCGTAAGGCATCTGGCAGCTGCTGCCTAACGCCTACTGCTTGCCACGCCCACTCACCCAGACACCGACTCATATACACTGAGCTGCCTTTTACTGCGGTTGTCAATTCGCAGAGCTGCAAAAGTTTGCACAAAATGCATTTTGACTTGCTCGAAAGTTGTGCGCCTGCAGCAACTTGCAGCAGCAGCAGGAGCAGGAGCAGCAGCAGCAGCAGGAGCAGGAGCAGCAACAGCAGCGGCGGCAGCAACAACGAGTCGAGCGGAAAAGTTAATTCACCTGTGAGACCTGACAAAGTTTCCCACTCACACACACATATACACACACACACACACACACTGACACACATATATATCGACATGTCCCTACACTGCACCATATTTGATGTTTCGTAAGCAAAATCAGCAAAGCGTTTAAAAACTGCAATAAAAGACATTTATAGTTGCTACAATGTCCTTCAGCCGAAAACGTGGTACCGTTCCCAGCAGGAATCGTGTGCTCGTAAAAAACTATCAACAAAAGTGAAAGCTCAACCCAATCATTAAATGTGAACACAAGCGCACAGCATGGCCTTCGAGTGGCGCTTGTTAAGGCGAGAGCAGAGCTCCTCCACTAGGTTGCTTTGTTTCCATAGGTAATTGCTTAAAAAGTAAACAGCCAGACTGCTATCGATGCTATAGTGATGGGAGCTAGGCGATATGTTCGATGCGATAGTGCAAGTTTAATGAGTTGATAGTTTTACCTGAAAACTTAGATTTTGATGGGAGTAAAAATATGGAAAAATGTTAAAAATCGATGATAAAAATCGATAATTATCGACAACTTATATAACATAACATTAAAAGTGTCTAAATCGATATCTGAAATGCTATAATGTTAAGCAATAATCAAATCAGCGAATATCAGTGATAGAAATATGGATATAAAAATATTTAAACATATAATAAATATAATTTATACAAATAAAATACATATATGAAATTAGTTTAAATAAATATTTTACTACATATGTTGACCGACAACTGAAATTCAAAATTATATCGAAAAGTTAACTTCAGAATAATACAATGAAGCCCACATTATTAATGTTTACTTTTAGTTTAGCTGCAAAATTATCGATAACTTTGTTAATAATCGATTAGCTGCTGCAAGTCCTGTTGCATGACCTCTGGCTGTGATTAGCACCTCGCTTTGTATGCAGCATAGTTTAGCATAGTTTCAGCTGGCAGCCAATTACTGCCCAAACGCTGTCATCAATCACCGAAGCTGCAGCAGCACTACAAGAGAAAGAGGGGGGAGAGAGAGAGGGAAGAACGACTTGACTGACAGAAGGGGCCCCAACGACCTGAAGTAGGTGATGAGCCACGTGCTAAAAGACCCGCCAGTTGATAAATGAAACATGAACCGAACACTAGCTGTTAAAATAGCGACAACGACAACAACAACGACAATGAAAGCGAACCGTAACGAGCAGTTGTAATGTTTAAAGTTTGACTATTAATAAATATGGCAGCATAACAAGAGAGCAGATGCGATTCTATCGGAGTTGGCATGGCACGTGCGCCCACGTGGCGTATGCGTAATTTGTCTGTGATTGTGACAGAGGCAGAGGTGGGGCCAGGGGCAGGGGCAGCAGCGAAGGTAGAATCAGTGGCAAAATCAGCCTTCAGGCTTGTCAATAGTCATAAACAAATTCAAAGGACCTGGACATGCGTGTATCTCACCCACCCTCCCTCTCTCTCTCTCTCTCCCTCTCTCTCCCACTCGCCCACTGTTCAGTCAGTATGTCAGTTCGTCTTTCGCCTGCTACTTTTACGCGTGTTGACATTCAATTTGGCAATTTGGCAGAAAGTTTTGCCAGCTTTGCCTTTGACACGCTTCAACAATGTTTGCCTTTTTGCATTGCCAGCAATTTTTATGAATCGAACACTGATTTGCACCCGCCGCCCCACAATTTGCTTTGAATATGTGTTAATTTTTTCGTATAGCTAAATATATTTACACTTTTCTCTCCTCTCCTCTCTTGTGAACTTTAGCTTTAATCTTGTCTCACATATTTCATGTCAGTTTGATTAGTTAAATCAATTTGTTGATTATCATAATGCGCGCGTGTGTTTTTTCCGTCAGTCATTAGCCATGGCCACAGGCCGTACCCCATGCACGTACATACATCACAAAAAGTATCTGCAAGTGGGCGAGCAAAAAAAAAAAATACAATCCTGACAACTTTTCGCATGAATACCGAATGCGAGTTTAACAAACCCCATGCAACGCATAGCCACAAAAAACAGGAACCCAACACAGACACACACACACACGCACGCAGACTTGATAAAACTGTGAGCTGCCATTGTCAGCAGTGCAAACACTCAAATGGGCAAACAGAATAAAAAAAAGTAGCCGAAAAAAAAAAAAACGAAGACACCTAAAAGGGACACCGAGTGGAAGATTGAAAACTGTAAAGAGTTATTCCACATTCAGCATGCTCCAAAATGGAATAAATGTCACAATTTAGTCTTTATGCGCTTAAGCAGAGGAGCACTCAAGGCTGAAGGCCTTAGCTTGAAGCTCTGGAGAAGTTCTCTCTGGCATTAAAGGAAACTATTTTAATGCGCATTAAATCCACAGAGGACCCCACCCGCTGAACGTCTCTTAGTGCTCTCATTAGGCAGCAGAGGAGATTCGCGGAAGTGGAGTTTATTAAAATTTTAGTAGCTAAATTAAAATGAACTTTTCATTTTGATCTCGTCTATGAAGTATAAAAGAACTGCTATTATGTGTTCTTTAGAATTACTAAAATTAATTTTTATATCATGCATTATATGTTTAATGTTTAAGCAGAAATTCTGGATAATTTTGTGAATATATCATATGTATAGCATCAGTTCATTAAATGTAGCATCATTTGTATTATGGAATATGCAATAAATTTAGTTTAAAGACATAAAACTCATACGCACCGTCATCCGTGTTGCCCTTACACATACAATCTCAATTTGCGGCAAACTAGAAACTTTTTGCCATTAATTTTCGCCAGTTTAAACAGCCATAAAAATGTTCACTTACACTAAAAACTCGCTTTCATTTTGCTTTAACTGAACGCTAACAAAAGCGTTTGCCCCACTCCTGAGCCAGTTAATGTTCATTATTTCGTGTTGTACGTATGACATGCACAAAGTCAAATGACGCCTCCTGCTGCTCCTGCTGCTGTTGCTCTACAACAAGATTACAACAGGCACTTTGCTGTTTTTTTTTTTTTTTTCCTTTTTTCTTTTTTTTTTTTTTTTGGTTTTCATTTCGTCCGTTTTTGGTTTTTGGCACGGTTTCAAAAGATCAGGCAGATTGTGACGCGGATTTGCAAGCGAGACGCCGCCAGAGCGTCGCGACGCCGCCTGGTTTCCAATTCCAGTTGGCAGTTTATGCATAGTCAATGCATGTCAAACGCAAACTTGGCCGAAAACAAATGCAAAACAAAAGCCCAAACGGTTCGCCTGACCACAAAGCCAACCTTTCCTCACCTTAGGCCCGGGCCAAAGTGCGTGCTGAAAAAAATACGAGAATATATATGCATGTAAATGCATGAGCCGTGCTGCTTGAGAGGCACACGCTTCGTTTAGCTCAGCTCAGAGACACGCCCCCGTGGCTGGCACTGGCTCTGGCTCTGCCTTGAGCTGAAGAGGATGTGGCAGAGCACGGGCTGAGCAGTCGCCGAGGGAGCAGCAGCAGCAGCAGCAGCGGCACCAAAGTTTTCTACATTTGAATGCATTTGCAAAAAAAATGCCAACTAACAAGTTTCAGCACGGCTTGCGCTTAACTTCCGTCGGGCTCACCTGCCGCTGCTCTGCTCAGCTCTGCTCTGTGGTCACAAGGTCAGCCCCATGCACAATTTTCATGCACTGGCTCTTGCGTGGCAACAACTACAGCAACAACAACAACTGAGAGTGGAGATGCAATAAGTGCCGGCCATTTAGATTTTGACTGCCTAAACATGGACAGAGCAGCGCAGCCGGAATACTTTCATATCTGCATAAGTGCTCTTAGAGCTGCCACCATAGAAAGTAACCGAAAAATTACGGCTCTTGTGGTCAAACGGTTTTATCAAGGGCACAACACTAAACTGAGTTTCGTTGCGTGAGTGTGGGTGTATAAGAGGGTGTGTGTGTGTGTTGGAGTGTAAATGCCTAAAAGTGTGTTTTGCTTTTCTTTTTTTCTTTTTTTCGGTGCCCCTTCGAACACTCAAACCGCAAACATTTATTGCCTGCAAATGCCAGCTTTCATGTTAGCCAACTCGATGTGTGTGCGCTCGTAGGCGTATGTGTGCTACTGTACGAATGTGTGTGTTTAAAAAATCATTTTTTACACTCCAATGATGCCTGAAACTAAGCCATAGAAAAGTTACTTACCACAAAGGGTATGCCGATTGACAGCAAAAGGGAAACTTGTGAGACTCGGCTGAGAGCAAATATTTAAGGCAACTATTTGCAAGTTGAGAAAATAATTTTATATAAACATATAGTAATTTTTTAGTTTATTTAGGATTTGTTTCTTTAAATTGTACGCAATCTTAAATCGCACAAATTTCGAGCAACATTTTAAACAATCTCAAATCGAATTAAATTTCTAGCTTTCTGTTTCAATTTTTAGGGTATCTCCGATTCACTACTGCCGCTAGATTTTTGCCCGCTTCGAGTTGATATTTACAAATATATATATTTTTGGCGAGCATTGAAATTTGTATTTACACACATAGTTCGGTTGGCATTGCTAGCGTTTTATCTAAGCCCGCCCACGTGTTAGAAAAAAAGCAACAGCAACAGCAACAACAACAACAACAACCACTCCCAACGCAATGCCCGAAAATCAATAGGACTGCGCCCAGAGCTGGGCAGGCTGCATGATGAAAGCGCTGCCTCGTCGACTCCTGCCCCTGGTGTGCAACAACCAACAATGGTTAGAAATGGCAAAGTGCTTGTTGACCAGAGGGAGAGCGGGAGAGAAAGAGAGAGAGAGAGAGAGCGAGAGAGTGAGGGCTGTTGGTTAGAGCCACTGAGCTACTGCAGGTGCATGGCCTGGGCGCCTCTTGCCGAAATTATGAGCAAAGTTTAGCATGCAAATATTTTGCAAAATTTTCACTTCGAGCGCCAGGTGAAGCGGATGGCAGCCAACAAAACTTTGAACAGTGTATATATTTCAAGCGCCTGGCTTTTATTTATTTGGCAACTTACACTGAAAACTGAGTGGGTGTAAGTATCTATGTCTCTCTCACTACCTCTCTCTCTCTCTCTTTCTGCTCGTGTGTGTCGCAGAGGTCGCAGCTGCTTAGCTGGAATTTGTTTTTGTGGCTGTTACAGTTATTGAATGAGGGCGTATCAAAGTAGCGTGGCTAGACATCGTGTGGGTGGCTTTTGTGGGCGTGGCAGAAACTTTTGATTTTATTAGCAATTGTCAACGAAGTAATGCAACTTAGCCTCAAATGTTGCCTGACAGCTGTTGTCGCTGAATATACGATAAAAGAATATACTGAGAATTGAATAGAGAGGCGATAAAACGGTCTGACTCTGCAATTGTTGATTATGTTTTGCACTCTAGACGAAGTAGAAGTCTCTCAACTTAAAGCATATCCCCCACACTTATCTTAACAAGCCCTCTAGATGCTATATACCTCACATTCTACCCACTCTTCTATTCCATTGTACGATACAACTTATAGACTACTAGCATTGTCTGTAGACGCCTTCAAACATTATCTTAATTCGCAGGCCATTTTCACAGTCAGCTGATTTGGAATTTGAAAGCATGTAGTAAATCAAATTACACATATATCAGATTGTACAATTAGACAATGGTATAATCCGAGCTGCTGAGCCAGTAAATATGCAGTCAGCCAGGCATTGATGCCTGTTTAGACATTCCACACAACTGTCTAAGTGGAGAGGAGCAGCTCGGGCCGGACTCCAGTTAACGGGCAGGTGCGAAGTGCTTAGTGCTGCATTTACATGCACAGTTAGAGACGGCTGCAGCTAATGGCTAGTCAAGTGCACTAATGAGTGCGTACACTGCAAGAAATCGGCTGGCAATATAATAGAAATCGGGCATTAACTCAGGTATCCCTGAGCTGTCAGTCAACTATTTCGCCCAGTGCATGCGCCTGAGACGCATTTGCATATCATATTACAAACTTTAAGTTACCACATGCAAGATTATGGCGTGTCCAGGAGCTGGCAGAGCTATGACCAGCACTCGCAGCAGCTACTCCTGGTGCTCGTCTGGCCATGTCATGCAATATTCACGTGAATGAATTACCTTTAATTGATGCAACATAGCCAAAGAGCAGCCGGCAAGGACACTAGCTCCTGCTGCAAGACAATGCAACATAAATTGGCATTAAATATTGAAGCCAACAACAAACCGAAAACTGTGCGACTGTGTGCTGAGACGACTATATATATACCTACATATATATATTGTACGAGTCCATGCCTTGTTTGTTCTGCATATTGTGCAATTCATTAGCCAAGCAAAATATTTCAATAACAAATTGCCAATTGAGATTTGCATTGGCAGAGTTGGGTGCAGCTGCTGTTCCTTGGGCAGTTGCTGTTGCTGTTGCTGTTGCTGTTGGCTCAATGGCTCAATTAGAAGTTTATGAAAAATGCAGCACTGATAATTAAGTTTTATTTGCCTATCTATGGATCTATATACCTAGTATGTATGTATGTGTTTGTGTAACCTCACAGCTGCACCTGGGCAAACGCTGTCACAGCCATGGCCATTGATTCGCAATGCCAGCCATAACGAAACCAATCATAAAACAAATGGCCAAAAGAAATTGCAAAAAAAGATGAGCGAGAAGCAGCAGAGAAATCGCTGAGCTAGCGCTGTTAGCTGGCCAACAATAACAATAACAAAAAAAAAAAAAACTTGGCAGATACCAAAAACCCAGCAGCAAGGCCACTTAACCGCAAAAACGTTGTGAATTTACTGCGAATGCCACGCAAGTCGCTTGCACTAGCAGCTGGGCATAATAACTAAGTCATTTGGCTTAGAGCAGGCGCATACATATATACATCTGATATAGATATATATCTATGCATATATAGAGAGATATAGATAAGAGTCGCAATGCTTCTTAAATGGAATTAAATGCACTTTTGCTGGGCACATATGTCTCTCTCAAAAGTCGTCAACTGTGCCTGTATAGCTGTGTGTGTGTGCGTGTGTGTGTGTGCGAGTCCAGCTGGTCATACAGGTCGTTCAATTTGCTTAATAGACACTAGTACAGACGTTAATACTTACCTTTTCAACAGAGCCTTTGAGAGGCAAGTAAACGTAAGGCAGCTGAGTGTATACGACTTGCAAATGCACTGAAATTGAAAAGTATTGAAAGAGATTCTGATTGTGTTGGGAGAGCACTTTTTGAATTACTTTACCTTAGATTGAATCCAATAATATGAATCTATGTGGGATGTAAGAGTAAAATTTAAATGACCTGGATGATGGGACAGGATAAAGAGGCAGACATACGTTGATCCAGATAGGAATAAGTGGAAAATAAATAATAATGGGAAAAATTAAACAGACAAACAAACACATTTTATGATAAAAATTAAATATAGATTAAGTGACAGAGGGACAAGCAAATAGGTGACAAAGAAATACTGACAGATGTATAAATCAACACATGGATATATAAGGAAATTAACACAGAAAGATAAAGCAATATGCAATTAGATCGAAAAATACATATAAAAGTATACATGTTGAGAAATTTATGGACTAAGAGTTACTTCGGTTGACAGATATGCAAAGAGATCGTCAGACAGAAAGGCTGACAGACCGAGAAGCAGCTGAGAAAGGGGATAAACAGAATGACATATAGGTAGAATGGCAGACAGACAAGCCGACCGACAGACAGGCTAGACAATATACAAGCTGAGAAATAAACAGACGTATTGCTAGACAGGTGGATTGTTGGATGATGAAAGAGAAACCAATTACTAGATAAAGCGAGATCCCAAATAAACATAAGTAATTGATATGTTTAACCAGATAGACATAACATTTACATATTATAAACCGTTTTCAGCAAATATTTCAATTGAAGCACACTTTGACAACAAAAGTGTATTCAAAGTTCGTTATGAGCTATGCATCGAGACACTTGCCTCAATGTTTTGCTTTTATTTCACAGCTGCGACAAGTGCAATGCCGATGCAGGGATTGGCGCTGAAGCTGGTGGCTCGTGGCTCGTAGCTCGATGCTCCACAAAGTGGATGCGAAAGTGAACGTGCAGGCGGACATGGAGTGATGGAGATGGGAAGACAGAGATGGGGACTGAGATGAGGACTGAGATGGCAGCTGAGATGGAGGGACGAAGCTACAGTTGAAGGCGGCTGTGAACGTGGCAGCGTGGACGTGCCCTGTCCGTTGCTCTCGACCACTTATCAGCGCTGCAATTGTTTTCTTGTAAAAGTCAATTTTTGAAGTGCAGGCAGCGGAAATCGGAAACGGCAGAGCAAGAAACAGAAGCGCAGTTGACCTTATTCCGAATGGGTGGCCATAGCCACAGCTACAGCCACAGCCACAGCCCTGGCACGCCCACACTTTCGCCCACTTTCGTTTTTAGTTCAGTTAACTGATGGCAGCAGCAGCAGCAGCAGCAGCAGCAACAGCAACTGGTGGATAGTTGAAACGGACAATGCTAAGTAGCAATTGATAAATGAGCCGCATTTAAGCATCGTCAGCAGCCGCTTGGCAAACAACGGGCACACACACGCACACACACACACACACTTGTGATAAGCTCAGCGCTAAATGAAATTCAAAGTCAAATGCGTTCGCTCGGAAATAAGTTATGCTTACCCTGGGCTCAGAGAAGGCGTGGCAATAGCTATTGCTCCTCCTCCTCCTCCGCCTACTCCTGCTCCTGCTGGCTTCGATTGTAAGTGCATGAAACTGAAACGAATTGCAATCGAAAAGAGAATCGGGGTCAATCGATATTGTCCATTGCAGCGGACTGCCATGGCGAACATATAATGGCTGCCAAAGGTTAAATGTGAAATAGAATTCACACACACACACACACACACACACACACGCACACAGAGCCAGAGACGCAAGCACGCAGCTTGTTCTTGTTCTTGCTGAAATTTGCAAGTTTTTGACTTTTGCCCAGAAGTAATTTTCACAGCTGAACAAACAGGAAGTGACTTTGAATATTTGCAATTGCGAATCGAAACAATGACCAGGGACATGTTGACTTTTAGCCGAACAAGTTTAAGTAGGCGTAACAACAGCAGCAGCAGCAGCAGCAGGAGCAGCAGGAGCAGCCTCCTGTTAGGCAGGTCGTTAAGGTGGCACATCCAATTAGGCGCCAGGGCGCGTCTTGTCAGGCAGAAATCAACGGAAATGGTCGGAAATCGCAATTTAAGTAATTTTGCATATTGCCAAAACTCCAAACGGAAGTTGCTACAAATTAAACCCTAAGGTGAATGCCACAGCAACGGCAGCTACAGCAACAACAACAACAACAAGAATGGCAGCAACAGCAACAAGAAGTCGCCGATTATAAAGGCAGCGAAGTGTGGGCTGGAGCGGAAGTCAATGTCTCCTTCATGTTTTATGACTCCACAGACCTCTTCTGCGTGTAGGTGTGTGCATTCGAGTGTGCCTGAGTGCGTGTGTGAGTGCGGGTGTGTGCGTGTGTGTGCGTGCATGCGCGTGCATGCGTGTGCTTGTAATTTCGATTTAGATGCAAAGTGGCAGCAAATCGCGTTAGCAAAATGTCAAAAGATATTAATCCTTTTTGTTTACGCGAGAAATACCAGCCATGCCCCCTCACACACACACACAGTCTTCGGCTGCGACAGTGCCGGAAAATCTTCGATAAAAATATGTGAATAATGCAAATGGCAATAAAAAATAGGCAACAAAAATTATATGGATTACGTAAACGAGGCGCATCGCAGCCCGAGAATACAAAAAAAAAAAGAAAGAAATGAAATAGAAAAGAAAAACAGGGCACAGAAGAAAACAGCAAAAGCGGAAATGGCCAAAGGCAGCGAAGGCAGCCAAACGCTGCGCCTAATGTTATGCAACGACATTTTCAGATGCTCTCAGCCAAGTGGGTAATGCGAAAAGTTCTTGAGAGTGGACAGAACTAGCTGGACAGCAGATGAGGGGTAGGTAGGAAGTTTGAATAGACTGGAATGACTCCGATTCAGATGAGAGCTGAATAGGCTGATTGACTGAAAAATGATGTGAGTTACACATATAGAATGATAGATAGATTATATATAAGATGAGAAAGATATTCATAGGATATATAACACAGCGAGGATATATAGAAGTCTAAACTCCCAGTTGACCCCAATAGGTCTTAAAAATATATAGATATAGTAACTAAGGTAATGTTGGTTGACGATTGTTAATGGATAAAACATATCAAAAATGCAATGGCAATGTACAGAGACTTTCTACGATATCCAAGCTTATTTTAGATAAAACAGCATAACCAAACATTTGTATGCAGTATTTTAAGGAGAACCCCGTTTTAATTGATCAAAAAGAGATCTGTCTTTAATCTTCAATTTGATATTTGACAAACATATTCACATAGTAAAGCCATACAGAGTCAAGCCACAATGAATCCATTCACACATTCAACTCCTGTAACTGCCTACCAGAAGACAATCTGCTCACGCCTATGCCGGTCCACACACACACACACACACAGACACTAAATACACACACATACTATGTAGAGCAAGAATTGTGACTGTTGAACATTTTTGCACGTTTTGCTCTGTTTCCTTTGCTTTCGCTTTAGCACACTCTCTCTCTCTCCCTCTGCCCTGTTTTCACCCTTTTTTCTCTGCCTCTCGCATTGCACTTCGCATGCAAAACTGTGTCAAATTTAACGCCTTCGGTAATGAATTTGTAACAACATTTTATTGTTGTGCTTTTGCCATCCAGCGAGCTGTCGTCTGTGGAGTGGGAACAGAGCAGAGAGCAGATGAGGCCCAACCTCTAGAGCGCCAGCTGCTCTGTCTCGCTTCTCGCTCCTCGCTTCTCGCGGCGTCTGGCAATGTTTTTCTTATGGCACAATAAAAAATAACAACAACAACAACAGCAGCAACAACAACAACCAGATGGGCACAGCCCACAAAACAAAAGCATGGAACTGTGTTAACAAGGCGAACAACAGCAGCAATAATAGCAACAACAACACAACTGCTTGCCATACACGAACAGGGACAACAATGCGAACGGGGCTTGGCTCAACTGCCACCCGGTTGGCAAACAATGCGTTTTGCATTTTAGCAACAATTTGACACAAATTAAAATGTGCAAAAGGATAAGAAAATGTCTGCCACTTGCAGCACTGGAGCCACGCACGAAGCCTTGGATCTGTCCGTCTCTCTCTCTCTCTCTCTGTCTTTGTCTCCCTCTCCTACTCTCTGGGGGCACATGTCTGGCGCATTTCAGCACCGCCTCCTGCCATGTGTCAAATATTTGTCGTTAGCTGCCTCCAGGCCGGCGCTATACGCCAGCTTCCGACTTTGCCATTATTTTCAGTTCCAGTTCGGTTTGACTTCTCTCTCGTTTTCCCGCTTTGCTTTTTTTGCCTCGCACACCTGAATGAATCGCGGCTCCGGCCGTCGCCCGCGGCTGTCGTGGCTGTATCTTCATTTGCCTGGCTGCTTCGTTCATTCCAATGAAGTGGAAATATGTCAACAAGCGACGGAAGTTGGCTTCAGCCCTACACAAAAAAAAAAAAAAAAAAAAAGCCCACACACACACACTCGTACACTCATCAAATTGCGCTGGCCGTACACATACGAGCCGTAGGCACTGCTAGTTAATGTTGTTAGCGATGAAAGCAAAGCTGTGCTCTGCCTCTGCTGGAGGCCAGATAAAACTAGTTGACATACTTAGGCCCAGATAGCATAATGAGGCATGCACGACTTGCCAGCTGACAGCCAACAATTGCAGTTTCAGCCAAGTTTATGACAAGACTATATGCGATTTGGTATATGCATTTGCTCATGCATATCATTTCGTGTACAACCTATAGTCTAAATCTAGATATTGTTACACATTTGCTTGACTCGATCTGACATTGTTTACTTCTGGAGCAATTGTGTCTCTTTAGCTACTTTAGCTCAGCTGAAGATCAGTTGACGCACTTATAATAAATATAATTGCCAAGTGCTAAAAAATCCTTTGCCTCATATACATCTACTGAAGATCATATTGAAAGCACCTCAAGAGCACCCTTAGCGCCTTTACAATCTGATCAATATACATACATACATACATACATACATATCATATATATATATCATATATATATATATACATATAATAATAATAATATATATAGTTGGTTACGATGGATCGGACAGTTGATTAGCAAGAGGAAGAAGGGCAACAGTGCAGGAACACGCTGCACTCCACAGAATTATCTAATCTGCAGAGATATCCGACATATACATATATATTAAGCTGAGCTGCGATCTTTCACTTATAAATCAATTCTAAAATTTTTTGTTGTTTCTTTAGATCAATTGATCGCCCAAATCTCCTCCTCTCCTCTCCTCTCTCACTCACACACTCTCCCTATCTCACTCTCCCTACCTCTCTCTGTCTCTCACATCTCTACTAATGTTCACTTGCCATTTGAAGCGTATTTAAAAGTCGACTTTGCTCGGCCCACTGCAGCGCCACACTTAGTTAGTTGCCTGTTTCAAATGTGTATTCCTATTTGCTATATTTAGTTAGTGATTCATGATAATGATGCCGTATGCATATGGATATGTGTGTTTGGGTGTGTGTGTGTAGCGGGTGGGCCTAGCCTAGCCTGGGCTTCAGCGAGACGTGTGGAATTTGATGCTCTGATTTCACAGTTTGTCACAGTGGCGTCCAAAAATTGCAATGCAAAGCCTGTGTTTCCTGTTGTCCTGCTCTGCTCTGGCCTGTCCGGTGCCCATTCCATCCTGTTGTTGTTCAGCTAACTCGCCGGGTGTCTCTCTCTCTCTCTCTCTCTCCCTCCCACACACACACTCTATCCGTTTGCTGCCCCTTGTTGTCGCATTTCCGTTGCGCGCTGTTTAACTTTTTGTGTGTGCAGCGACATGCGCGTCCATAAATTTACCGACAAAGCAACAACTATAACTGAAATAACTGGCACAAGATTTGTTACACTTTTCTTCTGTATGCCCAACAAATTCACTGTCTCCCATTGTCTGGCTTGACTTGCTCTAGCTCTGGCTCTTTCTCTCTCGCTCTCGCTCTCGCTCTCGCTCTCGGCTGACCTTCCATTTGGTTAGTTATATTTCGAGCTGGCATTTCGGTAGCTGCCATTTATCTTTGGCTTTATGCCAAACACCAGCCTGGCACGGAAATGCTGCTTATTTGTAAAGAGTTACAATGCCATACTCTATATAGACCATATCCTAATGCACATGCCGCATGCCCCATGTCCCAACCCAGATGACCTGCAATAAACTGCGAGAGTTTATCAGGCCTGGACTTACGCATATTTCAGCGCAGTTCATTAGGCACCCAGCGGGTGCCCGATCGGCCGACTGCCTGTGGGTGGATGGGTGGTTGGGTGGTTGGGTGGCTGTTTGGCTCATTAAAAGGCATTTAACATTTCGGTATTCGATTTGCCGCCATTTTGAACAGCAGCCAAAATTAAATTGAAATTACGCAAATATTTATATGCAATGCGCCGGCCACAAAATGTAAAAACAATTGCGCATTATTCAATTAGCATGAGGTGCTAAACAAATAGAAAAAACATTATATATCTCCACGCCATATGTGTGTGTCTCTCTCTCTCTCTCTCTCCTAGCTCTCTCACTCCTTATGTGTGTGCCTGATTACATTTGGCATATCATTTAGCATTCTGACACATAACCATTATAATTACTGTTACAAATTGGAACACGCACACATAGCCCCTCTCAATCCCTCTCTCCCTCTCTCTCTCTCTCTTTCCCTTTCACTTGGTGTTCGTGTGCATTGCTTATTCGTAACGAAATTTTAGTAACACCGTTTTAATGCCACTAAATAATTAAACAACAAATTATAAGTGGCCTACAAAAAGCGTGCGGCCCGCTTATTATTTATTGGATATGTGAATCGTCATCAACTTGAATGAGCATTGTTTAAATGACCTTTCAAATATCGTTTTAATTGGTGTAATTCATTTTATCATTTTCTCTGTCTCTCTCGCTCTCTCTCTCTCTCTCTCTCACTCCTTCAACTTATTGTAGACTCTTTATCAATCCTTCATTCTCTTCTTTAGAATTTATCTGTCATACATTCATAATTTATCTCTCAGCATGCCTGTCACTCTATCTATCCCTCTCTCTCTCTCTCTCTCTCCCTCCCTCCCTCTCTGTTTCTTCCTCTTGCGTTCTCTTTTTCCATTTATTAAATACTTTTCTAATAATTTCTTTAATTTATCTGTCATATTTATGTAATTAACACATACTATTAACGCGCCTCTCTATGCGATTTTCATAAACTAATGAGTTTAGATTATTTATAATTATTTTGTGGCGCTCTTATATAAGAGTCATCTTTTTATCGCTGCCAAAAGCTGCAGCCGCAAATTGCAATAATATGTTTGCCAGAAACCCACAGCTTCAGCCGTATCCGAAATACGTGCGTGTCTGTGCGCGTTTGTGTGTTTGTCAATGGCTAATTACGGTCCGCAGAAGCAAACAAAAAGCATACCGAATTGGCATATGCAAAAGCATGTTATGGTAATGCAATCAGAAGGCCACATGTAAAATATCATATGAAAATCGATATGAACTATGCACTGAACAGCCATTAACATGCACTCAAATCCCATAACCATAATTATTAATGTGCGGCGATAATGTCGATGTGCAGCTGAGGCCGTGCGAGTGCACGAGCACCGAGTCGGGGCGAGGCGGGGCGAGACTGAGTCGAGTCGAGTCGAGTTGAGGCGAGGCGAGACAGAGTCAGACAGCCACGAGTCAACCACCCACACGGGACTGATTGCCGAGGAGTTGGCTGATAGGATTGTCAAATGCTTATCAGAGCAGAGGCCGATGGTGTGAATCTAGCTGGCAATGCCAAACAAATGGCAAGCAATGCGCACAATTGCAGGCCATTCATCTTGGGCCGCCGTCTAACAATTGTTCGCTCAATCGGCGACAAAAACGCAAACGACGCAGCACACGCGCGACAATGTAGAGTAGAGCGAGTATTTATCGATTGCTTTATGTCAAGCACACATCTACTCACACCCACACACACACACGCATCTCCAGCTAAGTGTGGGATTGGAGAGCTAAAGCCACGACTGAAATCCTTCTCATGAAATTCGTAGCCAGCCACAGCGCGCAGCCATTGAGTTATGGCAAACATGCGGCATAAATTATGGGTTTAGGCAAAGTGCTTGACACCAGAGCAGAGTCAGAGCCAGAGTCAGCCAGACACTCGCTGGGAGTTGATGTCAGAGCTGGTGCAGAGCCGGAGCAAGCGTTGACATGAAAAGTGCTCCAGCCAGCCAGGCAGCCATGACATGACAGTTACCCATCGCAGCTCGTCAATGTCGCCGCTCGATGATGATGTTCACCATGATGATCCACTTGATGATGACGTTAACTTTCATTGCTTGTCATTTGAACATTTCAGTCATTTCACTAGCCTAGTTCTAGCTATAATATTATTACCACAACTACATACACACACACACACACACACACACATACATACATGCATGAGTTTGCCTTCATAAATTCAACATATTGACATCTCTTTGGCAATTATCCAAAAAACCATTTTTGGCTAAACGCTTTAGCCGCAATTAGGCTGCAAATACCAGAGCGAAGCGATTGAAGCTTTTGGCTAGAACGTGCGCATATTTGTGGCAACAGACATGCAATGGGCCCACAATAATTTGTTGGCATGCCAAAAGCGAATTGTAATGGCAAATATTCTTTCCTTTATTGCCTTAAATAAGTTAAGAGGCTTTGCTAGCAAATTTAAAATGAATTGGCAAATGGCAAATCCAATTCAATAAATTCCTGAATTTAAACAAATATTTTCCTCTGTCTCCCACTCACAGCTCACAGCTCACAGCTCACCTCTCACATTTCACATCTCCTGAATCTAGTATGCAACTAATAAGCCTCCCTCGGCGCCAATTCATTCCATATCCCAGCGAACACGGGGCATACAAAGCAGTCGACGGAGTCGCCGGCTGATGTGCGATGTGGCGTATGATTATTACGTATACACAACGGGTACACTTTAACATTATGAATTATGCATGGGCTTTACAACAATTTCTGCGGTACACCCAAAACAACTGCCTCAATAAAAAAATCTGCGTTTTGGCTCTCATAAATGTTTAACGCACCTGCAGCGGCCACCAGCCAGCATCTGGCGCTCCATATGCCAATGGAGGGTCGACCCTTTTATCACACACACACGCATAAGCACTCTCTCATGTGTGTTATCGTGCTGGCAGAGTTAAAGTGACGTCCACAATTGAGCAGAGCAGAGCGAAGCAGAGCCTTTTTGGTCGCATTAGCGACAATCAATGTGTGGCAGACCGCGCCTATTTTAGTTGCCTTGTTGCCTCAGCATAAATCACATGCTGGCCAGCCCAGCCCAGTCCACCTGAAAATCATCTGCTCGTGTTTGGAGTCCTTCATCAGTGCTCTGAAGTAGCTGGTTAGACTGGCATTGCCGGTATGTTCGTTATTTATTCATAGCTCGCCACGTTCCTCTCCCTCTCCCTCTCGCTCTCTTTCTCTCTGTCGCTCGCAGGTGATGATGGCACTAGAGGTGGCATGTACCGAAAAATAAATACAGTAAGCTTCAGCGAATCAACCAAAAGCCGCAAAACAATGCGACGGTTGTTGGCATTGTTGCTGTTTCCCCCATTGCAAAGCACACACACACGTAGTGTGTGCTTAGCGTTGCGTAAAATAAATCATTTCATTGCGGCACACACACATACACACACTCAGCTACTCACACATACTTGCAGAGATTGGTTCAGTTGTTACACGCAGCCAAACAAATTGCCAACTGACTAAACACCAAAGAGAGTAAAGCCAACCAAAAACAACAGCAACGGCAACGGCAACAGCAACAACGACAACAACGAAAACAAAAAAATATTTTAAATGAATAAAAATGAGTTGTATAAGGAATATTAAGCACTCGCCGTGCCAAATGAACAACAGTGCAAAACCAGCCCGCAATGAGTGCGAAAGGTTGAATTTAGGCGCAATTAGAACGAAGCTATGAATGAGATAAGCTCGAGGCTTAGTTTCACTCAAATAAGCCCCAAATGAATTGAGTCTTTCGTACGGCGTAAGCTGTTTAGCATAAACGTGGAATGGAATTTGTATTTCCAGGCCAATTGACAGCGGATTTGCAAAGAGAAATTGCGGGAAGGGAGCTACGCAACCAGGTTCTATCATTAACTTCATTTGAAACAAGAATTAGAGTTATAAATAATACATATTTGTTGCTTGGCTAAGAAATTTTAATAAATATTTAAAGGACTCTCACAATTTTCACAATTCATTTAAATTGCCTAACAATTGCTCAGAATGAGGAGATATATCTCTTTCTTTGGAAGTAATTAAATTCTGTCTACATTAAATCAACTGCAAATAATTACAAGTTACTGCAATTTACAAAGCTTCATTAGCTTAATTAGCTTTTAATAATCAAACCATTTTACAACAAAAAATATTTAAAAATAAATGCAATTTTATTTAAATTTACTGAGGCAAGTAAAAGTTGATGTCTGGGCATATTGATTTTATTAGAATGTATGTAACAGTCTGCATTAGTGTAGCTGCAGCCGAGTGGACTGTAAAATGAGCTCCATTGCCTTCAACTATAGCTCACAAATAACTGTAAATCTTTTCTCGATGTCTGCAAATCAGTGTCTTTCACTCACACTTAAAGAAAAAACTGAGAGAGCAACCGATTGCATCGCTTCTTCAACGAGCTCGTTCGTGATCGACTAGAACGCTCGGCTGAGTTAAATCAGGCAAAAACTCTTTTGTGTGTGTGTATTGGTATGTATGCGTGTGTGAGTTCGCTTCAACTGCGTACGTGAGTTGCGTGTGTGCAATTGAGTGCGAATGTGAAGGCAATTTGCATTGAGCTGACTGTGAACGTCAATCGTGTCTCTCTCTCCCTCTCTCTCTCTCTCCCTCACACTAATAGCTCAAATCTAGGCGCTCAACAGAAAACAAAAACGAAAAGAATCAAAGTCTACTGCTCAGAGCGAAAGCAAATGAGCGCAAAGACTCTACCGTTTAACAGTTATTAGCAAGCTTTTTTATTATTTCAAGCTCTTCTCTCACTTTATGCAGAGCTTTACTCAATTTTGCTTTACATGTGCATAGATTCTGTTTAAGCTTAGAAAATTGTCTTCATCATTTCAGCATGTGTATAAATTATAACCAAAATAGAGTAGTCGTAGCTTAGAGTATTCTCAATTCGACCTTACCTAATTAAATACTTTAAATATAATTGAAAAAGTGCATATATTTTAATTTCTTAATTGTAAAGTTAATTGCCATATTCAATTTAAATTTCATTAAAAATGTTTAATTATAAAATTAGTTGAATAGTTTGAAGCAAATTAATGCAACCATTTCAATTATTAATTATATTAAAATAGCAGCAAAACTAATACATTTAGGCCACATTCTAGCCATATTTAAATGCAGCACGAAAATATGTTTTTCCCCGCACGAAGCTAAACCAATTTCAGGTATTAAATGGCTAAAAACCCAAGCTAAACCAGCAATTTATGGCTTATGCAAAAGCTGAAATCAATGCTGCTCGCTTAGTTTATAAATGATTTCAGTATGCATAAATTAGGTCGCAGCCGCAGCCCAAAAAGTGTGCAACGAACATTTTTGAAGTCTGCGCAGCAAACAAAGACTGAAAGCAAATTTATACAAAATGCAAGCAATATTCGACATTGTTTTGCCAGAAGCAACAATTCGCTCTCTGAAATGAAATACGGCAAATGTTTAGAGTGTGCAGCTATATATATACATATAAATTTCCTATATATATATATATTCAATAGATATTCGCTTTAAGTGAGCTTGTGTGCGCAACAACAGCTTGATCAAACAAACTCATGATTTATAATTTTTGCCGAGAGCTAAAGTCTAATGAACGAACGAATGCTTATATTGGCCAACAAACAGTCTGAATGGGGTAACAAAATGAGATTTATGCGGTGGCATTCAGACCATTTTCTAATTAACTTTTACGCATATTTTGCATCGCCAGGATGGATCTCTGTTTGGGCCAAGAGCTAAGCCATGGACCATGTGTTTACCTAGCATTGTGCGTAATTCAATTTCAACTAGCCGGAGCCAACTGGCCGGAAACACTAAAAAGCCCGCGTCGAGGGAGCGTCCGTCCAACTTTGCGCTGCCCTGCACAAATATAATTAAAATGCTCAAACGGCAAATGACTCGAATGCCAACGTAATGGCAATAGGGGCAACTACAACAGCAACAACAACAGCAAACTCAACGGACAAACAAGTAAACTTGTCATTTAATTTGCCAGCCAGAACTCAAAGTGAACGAAGCTATAGAAAAAGCTGATGCTGCTGCTGCTTCTCCTGCTCCTGCTCCTGCTGCTGCTTCTCCTGCTCCTGCTGCTGCTTCTGCTGCTGCTGTTAGCCAAGCCAGCTGAAATAAGCCAATCAAACTATGGTCAAGTCTTTGATTCGCATCGCTATTTAAATTCTGCGCAAATTTAAGCGCCAAATGGAAAAAGAATCTACAGAAACTTCGCCATGAATGGGATGAGCTCTGAATACCCTATAGCAGAGCCCAAAGATGAGAAATAATCCAAGTGATGTAAATTTTAGTTAATCATACTTAACATAGCAAAGATAACTAAACTGAAATAAAATGCCAAGATGCTGCCTGAGGAGCCCTTCACACAGCTCGTTTTCCCTTTGATAGCCGATTCAAGCGTGGGCAGAAATGAATTAACTGTCAAGTGAAACATTTTGCAAGACAATGAGGAGATTTTCACTAATACTTTACTTTGTTCTCTAATATGGGGAGCACTAAATAAAAACCAACCCTCGCAATTTTGTTGGCAACTCTATCTATTATTGCTATTGGCAACATCTGTTTTATATTATTTTCATTGAAATGAGTTAATATTAAACTAAAAATAGATTTTAATAAAGGACTTTTGAGTTTTTCTCAGATATAATCTCAACAAATCAAGAATTTTGTCAAGCTTGTCGAAAAATCTTGTAAAGAGAGTGAATTACTAAAATGTTAAAGCAATTTAAATAAATCGGTTTTTATTATCTGATCTTAAACTTGAGCTTTAAAAGCATTTTAACGCGTCTATAGAGCTTCCTAAGTAGACTACCTTTATCTAGAGCTAAAACTTTAAAAGCTTTCGTTAGTCTTTGACAAGCTTTACAAGTAGATGGACCTCTAATGTTAACTTGAGCTTTAAAGCTTTATCAAGTCTTTAACAATATTGATCTTAAGACTTGAACTAATTCAAAGATTTCAGCTGAAAGCAATCATTCCCAATTTAATCCTCCCCTCAATCAGGATAGCTCTATTTATAGGGTATTCGAATGAAAAGTGTTGCATTTCACACAGCTCCCAGGGACGCATTGGGTGGTGCAGATGTCGACTATTGCTACTGCTGGTGGTGTTGTTGGTGTTGTTGGTGTCGTTGGTGCTCCCAGTTGGCGAACTGACTGCAATTTCTATTTTGTTGCCAGTTTTAAAAAACGAATCTTGTGTTATTTCCGTCAAAAGAGTAATTAAACGGACAAAGCAAACGGCAATTCAACACACACGCGAGGGCAGCTCAATTAGTTGTCAAGTAAATAGCCTGATAACTGGCATTAGGCATCGCACGACCCACGCTCTGCTCGGGGTTTCTTATGGCCGGCGGACATTGCGGCGCTGTGGCCTGCAGAAGACAGCGTTGTCTGTGTTGAAGGCATGAGGAGCATGTCGACAGGAACGCAAAACATTGTAAATAAAATGAAAAGGGCTGCACAAGAGAGCAGACAGAGAGAGAGAAAGAGAGAGAGAGAAAGATACTCTGTGAGCTGCTGCTGGGCTACTCTGGCCGGGATTCGGTTGAGCGTGTTGCAAGGGAATGCAATGTGTCTGCCATTCTGACCTGCGGGTGCTTTTGTGTTAATTGCGGTTGCATTTAATTACAGTTCGTTGCATTTGCCGCACGTTGTGGACTGTCTGGCTACCTGAGGCGTGGAGGCGGATACTTACATTCCTGCCGCCGCCCCTGCCACGTGCCACACTCTAAGGTTTTTAATTAAAGTTACAAAGAATTCGACTGCCAACTTCTGAGCAGCTCCCTGTGCAGCCTCAGCCCCTAAGCCTCGCTGAAATTGACCAGACTGGACCCGCCGCCCACTCGGCCACTCGGCCACTCGCCCACTATTAGCCAATGTGTGCGCAGGCGGCAATAATTAGCAAACCAAACAGCATACACAGAGCAGAGAGCAGGGAGCAGAGGGCAGAGGGCAGCCGGCAGCCAGCAGGCACCCAGATGACATACAGAGGCCGCAACATGATTTGCATAAGCCACACGCAGAGGCTACGCTAGATTACGCATACGCCGCATTGTACAAACATCGCTCGCAGCAACTCAATTATGTGTATTCGTGTATTGGTAAAAGTATTTAATGGTCAGAGTTAAGCCACTTTGCCCGACATCGAGTTGATAATGTCCACAATGCTCACATAGGTGCCCACCACGCCGCCAAAGATGCCGAAGAGCAGCAGCAGCAGATTGGCAACGAGTCGAATGCCACACGGCCCATAGCCCGTCTCGTATTGCACGCAGATCTGGAGCAGAGCCGGAAAGATGAGCCCCAGCACGGACAGGCAGAAGGAGCCGACGAGCGAGAGGAAGAGCGACAGGTCCGGAATGGCAACAGCGCAGCCAACTGAAAGAGCAACCCAAACCAAATGCATAAATAAATCAGACTCTCTCAGCTCCCATCACCTGCTGCTGATTCACTTACAGGTGAGCAGCACGATGAACGCCCGAAAACACAGCTCATAGAGCGTGTGCTTTTTGACATTCGCTATCCGCTTGCTCAGGAACTGATTCCACACGATGTGCGCCGTGACATAGCCCTGCAGTGCATACGATATGTATGTGGTGATGGCGAAGAAGATCTTGACCACCTGAGCGAGGCTGCAAAACGAAGAGAGAGAGAGGGAGGTATAGTGGGAGATAGATTATAGTACACCATATATGTAAAGCCATACATACACTTCTGTCTGGGGTATATTGAGCGTGATGCTGCCCAAAGCATCGTCGCCGTATTTCCAATAGCCGAAGAAGCCCAGAAATATGTAGAGACTCAGGACGATGGCCATGCCCCAGTTCATGATGCCGCAGGGCTGCACATAGGAGCGCGGCGTGGCCATGTTCTCCTCTATAGCCAGGATCTAAGGAAGGAACAACGCTCTATTATACACACACATACATATACATATACCTATATCAACTTACCACGCCCACCGCCTCCAGAGCGAAGAGCACCGTGCCAAAGAACGTGGGCAGCTTGGTGTAGCTCACAAAGGCCTCGCGCTCACTGAGCGGCGGCAAGTTCTCAAACACATAATATAAGATGATGCCAAAGCCTACAAAGAGCAGAGAAACCCCATCAGCGGGGGTTAGCTACAGAGTGGAAAAGGTTTCACGTACCCACAAAGAGCAGCAAGTTGGCAGCACTGGAGAAGGGCGCCAGCACCTTCAAGTTGCGTATGCTGAAGATCAGCATGAGCGGAATGATGAGGAAGCACATGTGCAGGCGCACGTCCAGGACAACGAGGTACTCATCCACCAGCTGCTTGATGCTCTCCGCTATGAAGACCACATAGACACAGCAGATGCCAAAGTGGTAGAAGGCCAAGAAGCCATCCACAAAAGGGCTGGAAGACCGGCAAATAAAGAGATTGATGAAGGAATTCAGAATATACAAATTAGCTTTGCCTGGATAGACTATAGACAGATTATATAGAAAGAAAGATGAACAGCAGCTACATTGATCGATAGATATAATAAAGATATCATGGATAAATGATAAATGTATATAACAATGGATAGATGATATAAGTGTGGCAAGAAGGAATAATGGAACTGGTAGTTTGATAGATTGGTGGATTACAAGATTGATAAGATTGGTATTTATTTATTAGAATAGAATTAGGTAGAATGATATATTAACAAATAGAATGAAAGAATGAAATAATGATGATTGATCATTCGAGATCAGTAAAGATGAATAAATGTATAAGTAAATTGATTGTAAAGGATTAGAAACATAGTTACAATAATGATATATCGATACACATAAAGATAATAATCTAATGATGTATGTGTATATACAAAATAAATAACCAAACTCACGAAGCAATTGGCGCCAGACATCGCAGCATCGGCGGACCCTCCTGCAGGCCGAGTCGCATGGACTCGGAGAAACTGATGTAGGGCACACGCTGACGCTTGCAGAGTACATACATGCTGTTGATCTGCAAACGGAAGATAAGTTAGCTGACACACGATAAACAATGGGCGAGACTCACCAATATGTGCAGACAGTAGAGAGCCAGCAGGCCGATAATCGCTGTCAGAACAAATCCGTTCACATAGCCCGCATGCGCAAAGGCGCTGGGCATGGCCAGGACTCCTGTGCCGATGGAGGCTTTCAGGAAGTGCGCAAAGGTCTGCCAGTTGCTGAAGAAATTTAATAATTAATATTAATTATAGATGTTGAAGTGAGTGTTCTCTCTATCGCTCTCTCTCCCTCTCTTTCTCTGTTTGTTTACTCACTTGGTTGGATTCTTAACTTTACGATGCATGTGGGGATCGTAGTCGTCAATGTTTGCCTTGGACGTTGGCATCGCAACCGAATCATTTTTGATATCGTTTCTAGGAGAAGTTCAAATCAAATTAGTGATTTTTATAATGTCGATTTCTTATTGCCATTTGGCAATGACTCCGTGAGTGTTTATTAGTTGATTAATTCGGACCCAAGCACAAAAACAATTGTAAATTTTTACTGACCCAATAAATGTGGTAATTGTATATAAAGCGGTTATCATTATTGTCTTTTAATAATGTAAAAACATGAAAATATAAAAATGCCTCTAATTCAGCTCAAAAGATAATATAACCAAAAAAATAAATAAATAAATAAACAAACAAATTCGTGACATTAAAATTAAGTTAAATTTTTTTTAGACCAAATTTTATAATTTATGGTAGCAAAGGCAAATAAACAACAAATTGCTATTGGCCATGTTGATTGTCGCTTGTTAGCTCATCCGTTAGCTAAGGGCTCTTGACTATAGCTTCGGATAGGTAGATTGTCTAATTTACTCACTGCATTACTGTTTGTGGAAGCTACTCGGCTAAAACATAAATCGTTTATCACACACGGAAGGCTATTAAGATAAAAAGATACGACTAGGATTTACGTCTATTCTCTTCTAGTTCTGTGGGACGCACAACCAAACGATATGCCCAACGCGCAGCTACTAAACGGTGAATGCGCGCCGATTCAGCTCGAGAGCCCCGAAACAAGTGAAACACATACTAAAGTACAAAATCGTATTAATTCATCAAAACAATTAAAACGAAAAGAAATCAAAAAAATGCAATACCATATATCATTTCTATATAATATGTACATATGTATACAATGAAGTTTCGTACACCAATTCATACTTGCCTGACTCGTATATCCAGAATTTGAAGATTAATGGCATATTGATTCTGAGGTTCGGCTATACATATTATTTGCGATCAGAGCTTTAGGCGAACAGAGATTATGCATTTAGTAAAGACTCCAACCAAAAATGAAAACTGCTTTGCAATTTTTAGATCATTTACTAGCTATTTAAATGTAGGTGACCTCAGAATTTATATATTTGCGAATAAAAGAAGGCAAGGTACTTTTTAGAGCACTTTAAAAGATAGTCAAGACACACAACCAAAAATTGAAATTCTGTACGAAGGCACTGCGCACTGCAGTCTAGACATTAACCTTATATGCGTTTGCTTTTAGTCTAGACAGCACCCAGCCTCTCAACAAAAAGCTATCTGCTAATTCACTCAATCAACTGAATTAAGTGCTTTAAAGCGATCTATTTGCCTTAGGAAAGCTTGCTCTCTTTGATTGTCTCTCTTCTGCTGACTCTTCGTCTGCTTACTTCCACAAATACTTTTACTGCTCACCTAATATTTTTTGTTTTTATTCCTCGTTCAAAAGCTGTTCATAACAGACGTGGATTTCGCTCGTCTCTCTTCAAGCAAAAAAAAAGCTATCCGGCAGCGGCAGAGAAAATGCTAAAATATTTTCATATATAATTCAATAATAACACACCATAACTAATTAAATGTGTTTCAAGTGCAATTTTATTCAATTTTTCAATTTCAACCGGTTTTCATAGAAAAATTTTCCCACTTTTTAATGTGCAGTAAAAAGTGCCGCGACAAATTTGTTAAGCAAATAAGTTATCTTATATTTTATATATAGAAATTAAATTTACATATAAATGTGTATGTGTTTGTATAAGTGGTTGTTTATTTGTTTTATTGCTATATATTAATAAACAAATAGATTAAAACAAAACGCAGTGCGAAACAAGAGGAACATAAATATCAAGCAATAATAAACCAACACCAACAACAACGACAACAATAGATAAAAGCTAAACAACTATGGTCTACTCCATAAAGGTAAACCCCAAAACAGAAACATGTCCCCTTTCTTTGTTCCTCCGCCCATGTCTAAAACTTGTTGCTAAGATTTAGACCAAAAATGACGCTGTCTACTTTAAACTTGTTTCTTAGACTTTTACTCGCTGCCATCATCGATCGAGTGAAAGATCTCTCAATGTGTGCAATGTATAATGTATAAATCCTTAATCATTTTCTTGTTATGAAACAGCGGCGCGATATCGCCGAGCACACTATACTATATACATACATATGTGTGTATGTATGCTAGATAACTATCAATAAAGCCTAGTTAATGCCAGAGGCGTCTGCATTTATGCAAAATAGTTTTAGAAGGCGGCTCTGTCACGGGCGATTTAGTGTATATGCATGTCGGATAAAGCCCGGATTGTATGAATATTTAGTTCTACATATAGCACCTAAATTAGCTTAGAGTTGTTTAGTTGCTATAGGAAGATATAAGCTTCCGGTAGACTATAAAAGCTTAAGCATAGCCCTTACCGAATCGTATTGTCGAAATAGGCAATTGTTTCTAAAAAAAAAAAAAAGTATATAACAAAAGTGTAGCTGTACTAAAATATACTTTTGGGGAACTTCCTCACACTTCGAATATCCCTTAGTCACAAGTAAAGCTGTTGTTCAATCCCAAAGTCACTCTTTTTGTGCAAGCAGACCTTAGAACAATTCTATGCGACCTATAAATAAATATTACTAGCAATTATTTATTCAAGCGAATGCGAGACATGTTAATTACCATTCGGTCGCTTTGCCTGGCTGGTCACTATATGGAGCGTTTACTGTGACGTAGGCATTGCCCTGCTAATCGGAGTGATTGACTTTGAATATTAGTTTCCTGCTATGGCCAGATAGTTTATCGTCAAATTATATCAATAACATTCATTTCATATATTTCAGAGAGATCTCCTTGTAACTTGAGTGTGCTGTTGATCTAAAATCAATAACTAATTATAAAACTACAGAACATGTTAGCTAACATGTACGACTGCTTTTAGAGGCTGACGTATAAACAATTTAATTGCATAGACTAAAATAATTATAATAATAGTCTCTGCCATTAGGGCCGAGTCGTGATCTCCAGTATAGAATACTGTTTCCATTTCCTATTTTCCACTTTTTTGCTGACCCTTTCAACTCGCATTATTGTTGCACGCGATCTCTCAGACCCGTTACTGGTAGCATGTACGATTGATCCACAGAATAGATGCTCAAGTTGTCAATTAAGGGGCGTAGCTCAATCGAACAAGTAGACCTTAGAGATCTAGGCACTCACCTCAACTGCTCCGACATAGGTATTCTATAAGTTGCATACTTAATGATAAGCCTCAAACATTTCATAAGCTACCTGGCGCCGTATCTCAGGTCTCGCTGATAGCGATAAGTCACTATAAACATTATTATTATTATTATTATTATAGTTGTCGGGCTAGCCTATGTCGCTCTGGACAACAATTTGTATGGTTAGTGTCTAGCTAAACATGACGGTGGTAAGATGTTTGTGATGAAAACTATTTCGTACACATTGGAAATATTACGCAGAATACCTAGGTCTATTTGAAATGAATCATGCGACACGATCGGTACCTTGGGGGTGCCGTTATCAGAAAAGCTAGTCTCGGTTATTTTTGGTACAATAACAAAGGAATAAAATAACAAAATACTTTTGATTTGCCAGCTGCTCGATCGGTGCCATAAAGAGAAACGGCAAACAATTTCAGATACGAAGGGAATTTCATTATAAAGCCTTTTGAGTAGTCACCTCTGTAGACCTGGGAACAAATTTGCACTAAATATAATTATTACTCTATATTCTATAACTCTTCAACTCATTTCTATGTTTTCCCGTTTATAGAACAGTGAAACGGGTGAATTCGAGTATTTTTACACCGACTCAGCGCGCATCAAGCAGCCGAAATATGATGAGGAGACAGGTGAGCCGGTTAACGATCAGATGAAAGTGCGCTATCGCAAGCACGGCAACTTCCACGTGCCCAAGCGTTATTTGCGCGGCACCATCTGCGACGAGGTGGACAACGTATTGGCCAACAAACACCACGAGGACTGGGATATTACAGCAAAGCATGTGATCGGCAGCAAAGCCATGAAGAGCACTTCCAATGAAAAGAAAACGAAGCCCGGCTACGAGCGGGAGGATTACATCAAAATGGATGGCGTGAGCAGCGTAAGTCGAACATGGTATTTCGCACAATCCTAAGATAATTAACTAACAGCTGTTTTTATCCGTAGAACATCATATTGGGCTATGAACGCAACTCCTTCCTGCTCTTCCTGATACCTACGCTCTTCTCCTGGAATATCTTTCTGTGGGGTCTGCTCTCTCTACTGGAGATCGGGCTGCACATGATGTCGCACTACAAGAACTCCCTGACCATGCAGAAGACTCTATATTTTCGCAGTCCGCTTCACGTGCTCTCCTCACAGTTCTGTGCAATCTGTCGCAACGAGTCGGGCAGCAAGTACAATCGCACCTTCGACATACTCAACGAACAGATGCGCGTGGCGCATCGCACCGCATTGAAGAACATGGCCAAGGCCATAGGCTGAGTTGCAAACGCACTTATAGCTTCAACAATTGTAAAACCATTTTACACTTTAATGGTAATAAAAACAAACGATTATTGTTTCACGTTTAACAACAATAAATGCACAAATATATCACCTGAGTACCTGAACAGTATTTCTAAATAGCCTTCTTTCTAATCGCAATCGCGTTCTAAACGGATATCTGTCCCATGGGCTTAACGTTGGGCGAGACGCTGAACTTGGCGCCAGTGCAGGCCGCAATGTCGTCCACGGTGTAGCCCTCGCCGAACTCCAATAGGGTCAGACCCACGCCCTTTTCCACCTGGAACACAGCCTTCTCCGAGATGATCAAATCGACGACACCCTTGCCGGTCAACGGCAGCGAGCAGCTCTCAAGAATCTTAGGCGAGCCATCGCGGGCATTGTGCTCCATAGTGATGATGACCTTGGTGCCAGGTGCCGCCACCAGATCCATAGCGCCGCCCATGCCCTTCACGAGCTTGCCCTGCAACAAATGAATTACATTAGTGAGCTGAGTTGATTAATTTTAATCCCTCTCTGTGTCTCTCTTACGGGTATCATCCAGTTAGCCAAGTCACCTGTTGCCGACACCTCCATGGCGCCCAGAATAGTCAAGTCTACGTGGCCACCACGAATCATGGCAAAGCTATCGTCGGAGCCGAAATAGGCAGCACCTGGCACTACTGTAACGCTCTCCTTGCCTGCATTGATCAAATCTGGATCGACTTGGTCCTTAGTGGGGAATGGGCCCAATCCCAAGATGCCATTCTCCGACTGCAGCATCACGTTCATGCCCTGTGGTATATAGTTGGAGGAGAGAACGGGAATGCCAATGCCCAGATTGGCGTACATGCCATCGCGGAACTCTAGAGCCACTCGCCGAGCAATGCGTTCACGCAAAGCTTGTGCCGGACTGACCTCTGCCGCGGGCTGGCCTTGTCCTTTCGGCTCTGTGATGCGCAGACGCTCCACGCGCTTGTTGTAGTTGGTGCCCTTGAAGATGCGCTTCACATAGATGCCGGGCACATGGATCTCGTCTGGTGAGAGGGCGCCCACAGGCACAATCTCCTCCACTTCCGCGACCGTAATCTTGGCAGCACGGCACATGGGCGCATTGAAATTACGCGCAGACTTGTTGAAAATCAAATTGCCCAGGGGATCCGCCTTTTGAGCCTTGACAAAGGCAAAGTCAGCGAAAATGGACTCCTCCATGACATAGTTGCGGCCATTGAACGTTTTCACGGGCTTAGCTGCGCTCGACTCAATCACTTTGCCATTTTTGTCATACTTGATGGGGGCGCCGCCCTGCTGCACCAGTGTGGCATACCCAGTGGGTGTGAAGAAGGCGGGTATACCCGCACCGCCAGCGCGAATCTTCTCCGCCAATGTGCCCTGTGGCGTCAGTTCCACGGCTAGCTCGCCGGCCAGGTATTGACGCACTAGCTCAGTATTCTCGCCCACGTACGAACCAATTACCTTGGACAACTGTTTCTGTTTAATCAGCACGCCCAAGCCGCAATCGTCAACTCCTGAAGATAAGGTAGATAACGTTAATAAAAAGATTTACAAGAACTTGGAGGTGTAATCAGCTTTTTGCAATGGCTGGCAACTCTGACAGTAGGTTAATAAACCGACGAACTAGTTTTAATAATCACTTCATAACTGTATATGCCACCACTGTAAAGTGTTGGCTACATGTCCAGGCGTTTGCTAACAGCCGTCAGTGTTTCAATATACAAGCCACCACTGTTAAGCTAGCCTGCGAACCAGTTTCAGTAACTCCATGCTAAAAGCTGATATACTGTTATAATTTATTTACCTCCATTATTGGACACTCCAGTAATGTTCTTGACGCCCTTCTGCTTGAGTGCCTCAATCATCTTTTCGGGTATGCCGCAAATGCCGAAGCCACCAAAGAGAATTTTGGAGCCATCCTTAACGTCGGCCACCGCATCGCTGGCCGATTCGTAGATTTTGCCCTGGCGCTTGCCCGCAGTCGAGTAGCAGGCAACGAGCTGAAAATGGAAAGCAGGTGTGATCAGGTGCTTAAATTACATTCAGTTCTAGCACGTCATTTGCATACTTGTTTGGCACGGATTTATTTGTGGAGATTGTTCTATGTTGTTATTTGTGCGAAACTTACGTAACAAAGTAATTTTAATAAATTAGCGATGCGTGTGGGGTGGGGGAAACAGTTCGTGTGGGGCGACAGCAATCAAAATATCGCTTATCAACATCGTCAAGCAACAAGGCAGCTGGCCAAGCTGTCCCTAACGGGGCTTATCTACTGAATCTGAACTCCAACATTTTTATTAGTTCGACCTGTTGCGCTCTGTGTTTTCATTTTCGGCACAACAACATGTGGTTGAGAAACACCTGCCTTAATATTGTTTTTGCATTCCATTGCATATGGACCATACAAAGTATCTACATATGTTATTACATTATCTATTATGTATCTATATCTCGCTTACCTTGAACGTTAGGTTCTTGTTGCCCAGGCGGTTATATGCAACTAAGCCGCGAAACATGATGTTCTTATTTACACTTTAATAGTTAATATTTGCGGTTTAAACAATCAATTTAGCACTTTGATTGCGAGTTTCGCATAAGAACCCAACCGCGATCAATTAAAACCCAACACTGCCAGCTGCAGACTGAGCCGACAGCCTTAACAGTATCTACAATGTTATTAACAGCGCGCACTCACTGCTATCGATTAATCTGTACAGAAACGTAATATATCGCTAGAAAACTATCGAGCACAGCTGATTATTGCAATAACAAAGCAGTTTTCAAAACACTTTTGTTTATAACAATAGAACGCACGCACGCAACCATATACGCGCTCTAAGAGCAAAGATTCCTTTAATACCCAAGAAAAAATCACGCTAATTGTGAAATTTGTGAACCAAATGAATTGAACTTACAGTTTAAACCAAAATGGCGTATTAAATTGTTTTTGTTGCCTGAGGCTTTCGGTACTTTTTTTAATTCTTCATTTTTTTTCTTGTTTTTGTGCAAGGTCTGTTGATTTTGTGCTTTTATATACTATGTATTCATACACACTCATACATCACAGTGTCTATTTCATGACCAGCGTCATCAACAATTTACGCAGTTTATAAATTCAACTTTTTCGGTGTGAAAGTTGTTGATTTTTGTTGTTGTGGATTTGTTGTTGTGGATTTTATGTTGGTGTTGCTGCTGTCATCGCCCGATAAGCGAAGATTTATGATTGACAATCGGTCAATTCATTAATTATGTATTTTCTATTGATCAAGCGCTGAAGGGGCGTCGCGTGCAGTCTGCTTCTAGTTGGCTCTCTTATCGTCAATTCTGCGAGCATTAACCGTTACATTAACCGTAAAAGGCACGCATCATTGCCAGCTGTTTACTCTGTATGCTCTATACCGCCAGCCCCGTCGCTCCTCGGCATCAACAAATCATGCCACTGAGTACCCGGCTTTGGATTCGCTTGACAACCGAATACAGTGGCATTTGTCTATAAATAGCAAATCGAATAGTTTTCCTGCATCAGCAACAACAACAACAATATCAACTGTAAAAGTTTTCCATTGTCGTTCGTCCAAATAATCAGCTTCACCGGCCTCTGTCTTTCTGCTGCTGCTGCTACTGCAGCAGCTAATAATCTCAGCAAGTAAACGATGCATTTGCCCCGCCTCCACTCGGTCCCTCTCCCACGCATACGCACGCATATTTACACACAAATGCACTTAAATACTTATATTCGTAATTTACTTGTTTAATTACAGCTGGCAGGCAATCGCTAGCACTTTGCAGCCTTTCTCTCAGTTCTGTTCCAGCGCTTATTGCGGCCACAACGTTGTCCGATGCTCGAACCTGACAGCACATTAGCCGAAGAACTAGCCGTCGCCCTAGCAGCAGCAGCAGTAGAAGACAGCAGGGAGCGTGCGTTCTGCCATGGCCAACGAGCAGCAGCCGCAGCAGCTGGAGGAGGAACAACGTCAACTGCTGCTGCAAACGCTGAACAGACTTTGGAGCCATTATCTGCACCCCTCCGACTCTGAGACAGTTGATAAGCAGACGGCGAGTGTCAAGGTTTGTATGCAACTCGGATATCAATTCAATGTGCACTTGCTCACATTATCAGCTACACTTGCAGGAACACTGGCTCTGGCAGCTGCTGTATCATTTCCAATACTTGGACGAGCAAACATTGCGAGATGCGCAGTTTAATAGGTAAGTGGAATGCAATAAGAGATAATTCAATATTAATTAAATTGCTCTACATTGCAGCAATTTCAATCAGCTGCCCGAAGAGCTCTGCTCTTATTTGCTGGAGCAGGTGTATCAAATCATCAGCGCAGCGAAACGTTCGCAGGAACCCGAGCAACCAGACAAATGCATCAAACAGCTGCGAAAACAGCATAACCTAGCCCAGGTGACTTATTTATATATACATATATACATATTGAATATAATAATATATATTTATTTATATTTAATATAATATATTCTGATATGATTCATTGCAGCTTATTTTGAGCACACCCAGTGATTGCAATAAGATTTTGGCATTGAGAACTTTTCTTACTAATGGCTTGGGTCAACATTTGCTCGCCTTTCTGCTGCGCGTGCAAATCAAGGTAAGCCTAGTTGGACTCTGCTTGGCATAGTTCTTGTTATCAGTGATTGTCTTTTCCAGCACATTGCTTCGCAGAAGAGCCTCTGCCAGTTGTGCATCAATCTGTTTCCCAATTGCAAATGGAGTGCTGTAAATGCCCCGCTGCAGCCCCTGACCAGCATTGCACAGTTCATTAGTAGCTTTCACCTGAATTCGCAGCGCAATAAAACGCGTCGTCAGCAACAGCAGCAGCATCAACTACAACAGCAACCACAGCAACCACAACAACAGGCACAGCCCCAGCAACTGCAACAGCAACAACACCCCTTTGAGATTAATAGCAGCTTCAATGAATTCAGAAATGCTTGTAAAACGAGTGATGAATTGGCGCTGCTGCTCATTCAGTTACTCTCGCGCTGCATCGATGCTGAGCAGGACCCGCAGCTCAGTGTAACGGTGCACAACTTTGCGCTGGGCCATTTGTGCAGCAGCTGTGTGGATGAGTGCGAGCAGGAGGCGAAGCTGCCCGGCAGCAAGAATGATGAGATAATTAAGTTTGAGCTACTGCAGCTGATTGCGCAGTGTGTCAACAATTTCTACATGCACGAGCAGCAGCCCAGCTCCTTGGACTTTAACAGCCAGTGCAGCCAGCTGCTCTATGCGCTAGCTGCCAATCGCAGCAGTTCGGTGCTGTCACATGCTGTGCTCTACATTATATTTGGCACTCTGCACAATCTGGTGGAGTTCGGCTCTCAGCATCTCAATCAAATCGATGTGAAGCTCTTTGACGCCTGTTTCGATGTGCTGCAAGAGGCGGCCGCATCCACCACCTGCACCTCGCTGCTCTTTCTGCATATCTACAAGCTGCTGCTGCGCCTTACGGATCATCTGTCGCGCCAGGAACAGCAGCTGCAATGCCTCATGGAGAGCAGCACCTCTAGCGCTTTGGCCAAGCAGCAGCAACAACATCAGCCGCCACGCTACAAGCGTCAGCGTCACAGCCAACTTCACTGCACGGAGCGCTCGCTCACCTGTTATTTCCAGGGCAAACTTTATCAGCTGTTGCCCAATCTGGTGCCGGAGCTGCAGGAGCACACCGTACGCTCGCTGCTCCGCACCGGCAGCTGCTGCTGCCACTACAATGCGACCAACTATGCCACCTGCCTGCGCCTGGCCACCCAGCTCTCTGGCAGCTATCAGAAGTGCACCTACAAGTTCCTCCATTACAATGTGCTGCACACCATCTTCGTGAAACGCTCGCCCCAGCATTGCGCCGTTTGCGAGGAGAAGCTCAAGTCGCCGGCATTTCACATGCAACTTCTGGGCATCTATAAGGACAACTATCGAGCATTGTTGAACAGCGGCTCGATGCTGCTCTTCCTGAAGCATCTGAAGCATATTGCCTATTTACTATCGTATGATCTGGCCGCTGGCATTCTGGCCGAGGTAGCATTACCCATTTTCCGGCAATACAAACAGCTAAGTGAGTGCAAGACCAAGACGACTGGCGTGCATAAGCTGCCGCGCCTGCAGTTGCCCTGCAAGCTGGACAACTATCGCATTCTCCACGAGTGCCTCAGCATTTTTGTGATGTACCTGAGTGACATACGCCTCGTCAAGGCCTTCTACAACGAGGAGAACATTGGCTACATGCAGGACTTGCTGTGTGTGCCGGAGCTGCAGCGCGGCGTCTGTGATCTCATCAAGGTGGGCATCGATAACATTGCCTTTCTGGGTGACAACAGCCACGAGCAGATCGCGCTCAGCCGTCGCCTCATACAACTGCAGCTGAATAGCAGCGATCGCGCCTCACGATTGTTCCAGGCGCTGCTGCACCGATGCGCCAAGCGCTCGAATGTGAAATTCTGGCTGGAAGACTCGGCCAATACGTCGCTGTTAGAGGGTCACAAGCCGGTGGATATTCTATATATAACCGCACTCCAGTGGACGCTCAACTATGAGCTGCTCAAGACCAGTCAACTGTTCTACAATGAGTTTGCCAAAATCTACTCGATACCCGTGGAAATGACGGTTGACGATGACGACGACGCTGACGAGCAGCAGCAGCAGCAGCAACAGCAGCAGCAGCAACAGCAACAACAGCCGCAGCTGGAGCAGGAGGAGAAATTGCGGCATGGCGATAAGACAATCATTGACATACTCAAGCTAAACTACAATGCACTAAGTTGTTTTCTAATGCTGCCAAAAGCCGCAGTCGCCGTAACCTCAACCGCAGCGACAACGCCAGCGACGACGCCGACAATGCCGTCCATTCGTGGCTCAAGTTCATTGGAGGCGCTCGTCTCGCAAGTACAGCTGCCGTTCAGTGTGATGTCAGCCTCCGCGACGACTGCAGCCAGCTCGGACTACGCCGATTCCTCCCTGGACTACGCCTCCATCATCAACAACTACGCCGAGCAGCCGGCATTGCCTTCCTTTCTGCAGCACCTGCAGTCTAGCCAGCCGGACGAGAGTATTGTGCTCTTCGACATACGCGGAAGCAAACCCAGTAGCAACAATAGCAGCAACAACAACGTTGAATCAGTGCCACTGGCAGTGTCCAGCGTCGTGGCAGAGGATGAGGCAGCTGCTGCCGGACTAATTAGCAAGCTGTTCAATATTGTGGGCTCCCTATTCGGCGGCAGCACGGGCTCCCCCGAGCGACGCTCGACGCCTGAGCCCACTTTAGACATCGATGCAGATTTGTTTTGCCTCTACGAACCGAATGGGGAGTGCAAGAAACTGCTACTGAAACTCTTCGAGGCGACCATGGCCATATGCATCAAGGGCTTTCAAAACGAAGAAGGTGAGTCAGTTGGCCAGACACGCTACAGGCGAGTGTGAACTTGGGTGTGGGTGTTTCAGCAATTGTTCCCTCAAGTGCTCAGAATTCTCTACTGGAAAAGGGGCATATTAGCTAGAGACAGTGGAAGGTGATAAAACGTGAATCGGTTTTATTGCAGATGAACGAATGTGAACTAATTCTATTTGTGCAAGTTTAGGAATTTAGATATGTATTTACTTATTTTAGTTATATAAATATTCTTTTATATTTTTATTTTTTATTCCCACTACTATAATTGCCGTGTAGCAAGCCTTAGTATGGAAAATTGTGTTTTGGCTACTGTATAGTATTCCTTAGTAAAGAAAGTTTCTAATGTTTGAGTTCTGGCTGCAAACCCGTTTGCAGTTCTGATTTCTCTGCCACAGTGCAGGTCATCTCGGTAGCTCTATGCCAATTCTATTGCCGGTTGCTGTTCACATTCCGCGGCTAATGCGTTTCCAATGCAATCGACGTTGACTAAGGCCGGCGCGAAGCCTTAGCAGTGCCCATGAGGCGAGAACAAAGCGCACACATTCACACACACACACACACACGCGCCAATATACACACACGCACTCACACACACGCGAGCTTAGAGCGAAGAGGTGAGACGTGATGGCGATAAACCTCATAACGGCGCTTTGTGGTTCCTCTAAGAGTTAATTATAAGCCAGTCGAGTTAGTCAGTTAGTCACTCACTCAGTCAGTCAGTCGGGCAGGCCCTGAGTTACTTTGGCCATAATACGAGCGCTTACAACGCGTGCATCTGGCCTCAGACGAGATTGAATTTCTCTCTCGGAGAGTGTGAGTGTGTAAGTGTGCGTGTGTGCTTGTGTGTGTGTGTGTGTGTGTGGGTGTGTGTGGCTTCGTGCACGTGTGTGTGCGTGTGCGTTGCACACGTTACAGACGTATTGACATGGATTGTGGAGCATTCCACACGCTCCGGCAGCAGCAGACGACACTTTTGCTTTGGCGCTCGGCCAACGCTGACGAAGTCGTCATCTCCAGCGATCTCTGTCGATGTTTTCACAAGATAAGGGCGCGCTAGTTCTTATCTAATAGTAGCTGTCATATCTCGTATCTCGCCTCTCCTGATCAACGGCCATTCTCTTTCATTTCGTCGTTGCAGTTGAGAAGATGCAGAAGCACCTGCGCAAGCTGAAGGCCATCATATTGAGCAACGCCTGCAGCGACTGGGCGGAGCACGGCGAGCAGCATGCCCGGGACAATGCGGTCATACAGGCGCTGCAAACGCTGCTCAAGATCGCCGAGCTCTCGAGCACACACAACGAGCCAGCGGGCGTCGTGGCGAACAGCCCCACGGAGGCATCCGCTCAGTCACGACCACGTGCGCGCTCCTTCAACAGCGGCTGCGTCGAGCTGCCCAGACAGCAGGCGGCTAAGCTGCCGGCCAAGAACTCGCTGGCCACACCGCCCACCCCTCGACGGCGACCCAATTCGAGTGATGCCGCCATTGGGGACGCCGATTACTTTTCCACACGTGCCTCGCTCAGCTGTGCCGCCGACAGCGAGCTGGAGCTGAGCGAGAACGAGCAGGAGTTCTATCTGACGGCCGACGAGGGCTACGAGGCAGACGGCGAAATAGCTGAGCTGAGCGAATCCGAATGCGAATTGAATGGCGGCGGTGCGGTGGCCAACGAATCGTGGACACCCTTCCTGCCCTCTTCACGCTATCGCAGCCACATCATGCACGAGGGCTTGAGCCAGCTGGTGGTGCAGATGCTAGTGGAGCTGTCGCTGATCTGCATGCGCCAGCCAGCCGGCTGGACAGAGAGCCTCACGCAGTTGGCCAATCGCTTGTTTGTCATTCGCGACTATCTGGGCGGACCGTTGTGCCTGCTGCGAGGATTTGCGCCTGTGCTGAGCAGCAGTGATGCCAAATTGCGAGGTGAGTAAGGCTGATTATCATAAATAGAATTATCTCACACCAAGTGCACTCCCACAGAACTGCAGCAATCCATATTGGAGCTCATCAGCCATCTGAATACGCCAGACGTGCTCAACTGCTACTTTGGCATCCTGGCCAGCAAGCAGCCGCCGGTGGAGCTGCTGATGCGGCACATGCATCACATCTGCGCTGGCGGCCTGCGCCGAGCTCAGCCCTGCATGGAGCTGGAGTTTCCCATCGCGATCGATGGGAAAATCGTCATCACAGCGGATCCCTTCCTCAGCGAGCAGATTGAGCGCGTGCGCCTGCAGCATCAGCGCTGTCAGGCGACGACTTTGTTTACTCGTGCCGCCTGCATTGTGCCCGTGACGCAGACGCGCCTCTGGCAGCCGGAGGGGCTGACGCTCTCGCTCTGGCTGGAGGTAAAGGGCCAGCAAACGAATCGCAGCTTCACACAGCTGAACGATGATGAGACGCGCTACTCGGGCGAGGACTCAACAGTGAGTAGAGTCCTTCAGTTGCTCCACATATTCAACTGACCAGCTTCCTTTACTCTAGAGATGCCATCTCGTTTCGCTGGGCAGCAGCGCCGCCATGCTTAGTATCTACATCAGCCACAATTTGCAGCTAATCTTCGAGCTGGTGCGACCTAATGAACCGTTGCCAGCACGCGTCGAGGAGCACATGGAGGCCACCAACAGCGAACTGCCGTCGCAGTCGAACAGCGGTAGCTTCCGTCATGCTCTGAAGCAAACCAAAATGGCGCTGCTCAACAGCTTCGGCCAGATGCACCTGCTCAACGGCAATCAGGCGGGCCACGAGGCTGGCGGCTACAGCGACGGCGCCAGCGTGCAGCTGCAGCAGCCACGACTGCCGCGCAACAAATGGACGCATCTGGTGTTTGCGTTGCAGCAGCAGGCCGATGGTCTGCAAGTGGGCGTCTTTATCGATGGCCTGGAGCAGCAGACCCTAAATCTGCCCTTTCACAACTTGCGCTTTGCCTCCCGCAATCACAGCTTCCAGATGCTGGCTCTGGGCGAGGGCATAGCCGCGAAGAATGGGGTCAGCAACAGCAGCTCCTCGCGCTCCACTCTTGATGGCAGTGCGCCGCGCTACGCGCTGTCCAATGTGGTGCTCTTCAAGCGTCGCCTGGACGATCAGAATCTGATGATCAATCTAACAGCTATGGGACCGGACTTCACCGAATTCACCCAGTGTCAGGTGGCCAACTGGAAGCCCAACTATGGGCATGTGCAGGTCGGCAAGCTGTCCACCTGCAACTTTGGCAGCCACGCGGACTGCATGAAGGTGCTGCGACAGGCGCGCGTCCTGGTCTACACAGCCCAGCAGCCGGATCTGGTCATGTGCCACGATGTCAGCCAGGAGCTGGACATGGCCTGCTATGGACAGCCCCAGGGTCACATGCTCTACGGCGAGCTGCTGCAGCATCAGCCGCAGACGCTGCAAACGGCGGTGCTGCTCAGTGGCGGCCTGTCGACCATGCTGTATCTTTTTGCCAGAGTAAGCTGCAGATTATTTGATTTTGAAGCAGATTTAACTAATCCATTCTTTTGATTTCGCCCAGATTGTGGAAGTCTCCAGCACAGCCACCACCCAAGCCTTGGCGCTGGATTTGCTGCTGCAGCTGGCCCACTCGGATGCCCAGCTGTACACCGAGTTTCAGCGTCAGGATTATCTAGCGCTCATTGGGTATGTCATCAAGTCGGAGCGCTGCTCCAAGGATGTACAGCTGCTGCGCAGCATTGTCAACAATGCCTGCTCCCAGCCAGTGATCAGCCGCAAGGGCGACGTGCTGCACGTGAACGATAATACGACGGCCACGCTGATCTATCCGCGTCTGCTGCTCGCTGTGCTGCAGCGCTACTCGGACTGGCATCGCTCTGGGGCCACACATTCCGATGTGCTGGACATGCTCTTCCGCTGCATTCTGGCCCTCAGCCGGGACAAGCATCCGCAGCGCGACTTCAACATGGAGCAGCTGCAAAAGTCTGGCCTCTTGCGTGCGCTGCTCAATTTGTGCAAGGTTTATGTCATTGAGTCGCCCAGTCCGGTGCACATATCGCCCTATGCCGCCGAGTGCTTTGTCCAGATCTTGGCCGTCTTTGGCGGCTCTCCGCCAGCGCCTTCATTGCTGGATGAAATGATGAAGCTGCTGCTGCTGCTCCATAGACCAAGCGAGTGCTATGTCACGCATGATCGAACGTATTTTTACTTTCTGCTGACGCCGCAGATGCCAGTAAAGGAACGCTCGGTGGTGGTTGCCAATTTAAGCCGCGTGACCACATCTTTTCGACGACAGACACAACCGCCCGTCCAAGAGGTCGATGCAGAGCGCGCGGAGCGGATTCGACGTCTGCGTCGACTGCACGACACCGCCTCAGCTTACAGACGGGGTCTCAATGAAATGGAGGATCAACTGGAGTTTATAGCCGACTGCTCAAATCTCAACAAGGCTGCACTGCGCCTGCTGAACCCGGTGGAGGCGACACGCTGGCGCATCAAGTTCAAGCGCCGCTATCCCAGCCCCAGCCAAAGCCCCAAGCATAGCCCCAAACGCAGTCCCTTGAAGGTCGCCCGCAGACGCGCCCATACACATCCGAGGCCCTGGCAACCTGCGGTCCATAGCACGCCAAGCGCCACGCACGTAACGCCGCTGCCTAGTCGCAAAACCGACTTTTACGATCAGATGGGCATCGTGACGCTGCAGCAGCGACTGCTCATGTTGCTCAAGGACTTCCTGTGCCTGCTGCCCGACTCTGCCGTGGACGAGGTGCTGCGTCATTATGTGAAAATCGAATTCCTTCTGGTGCTGGCCAATCAACGCAGCTGCGCCGTGCGCACTGCCATCATTCAGTTGCTGGCGGTGCTGACCAAGCGTTTGGCTCCAGCGGAATTGATCGCTGCCTCGAAACAACTCTATCCGCTGCATCTGGCCAATCAGCTGACCATTCATGCCAGCGATGTGGCTATGTTTGAGGCATGTCTCTCCTGGGTCAGCGATCTGCATGGCAGCCTCACAGATATGATTAGCTCTGATGTCACTTTGGGCATACGCCAGCGCTTCGGGCTGCAGTCCTTGTTAGCCATTTCGATGGCTCTGGGCAACAGCAGCTGGAACTCGGAGCCGCAGCGCGTGTTCAAAGCGCTGCTGCATCTCTACCTGCAGGTGAGTGGGTTGCTTATGGCATTCTGTTGAATCTCATGCTCATACTTCTCCGTCCCTTTACAGAATCCCGATGAGCAGCTAAGCCTCGTGGAGGCGGGTCTGCTGCAGTGCACCGTCAAGGCGCTGCACCAGCTCTATACGCTGCGCCTAGGCCAGCCCAATATGGATCAATCCATTGTGGAGCTGCTGAATGGCATTGGCGAGCGAGCGCTCAAATCTGTGGGGCAAATCAATGTGAGTGGCCGTTCGTAATCAGTTGTGACCATGTTCTAAATTTGATTAACTGCTATAACAGCTTGTGTGGGACATCTTAAACATGCTGGCCTTCTACCAGGACAAACAGCCGCCGCTGATTGTGCGCAGTTTTCGTGCTGTGCAGGCTCAGCTGCAGTTCCAATGGCTGAACCTGTTCTTCGAGACCTGCACTGGCAGTGGCTGCAGCAATGGCTATCGCTTGCGCAGCAGCCTGTCCGACTGCTCGCTCAGCCAGTCGGAGTGCCGGACGCGTATGGAGCTGCTTATTGATCGCTGCACCCAGTTCTTTACGACAGGCGGCAGCCAGACCAACGGCAGCAACTACGTGGCCAGCAGCCAGGAGCTGGCTCTGTTCGAGCTGCTCGTCTCCTTTGGCATAGCCAACAATCAGCGCTGCAACAACTTCATTGCCTGGGGTCTGCAGCCGTCGCGTCCCCGCGATCTGCGCGCCTACATTGTTGATGCACTGTGGCGCACATGCCAGGATGAGTTCCAGTCCTCAATCATATGCGATGTGAAGATGATCAAGGCGCTGCTGTGGCTCAGCCTGATGGAGGATGTGAAACCGCCCATAGAGAACTTACCCAATCTATGCAAGGCGCTGGGCATCAACGAGAATGATTCCACATGGAACCTGGAGCACGAACTGGAGCGCCTGGAGCTAAATCGCAGCACTGTGGCAGCCAAACAGAAGCAGCTGCTGGAGAAGACGCTCTACAAGTTCGAGCCGCTCGTGCAGCACTGCATTGAGACCTCCATGGTGACCACCAGGCGCGTGGCAGAGCTGCAGGTGAGATGCTTTGGTATGATTGTTGATGAACTTGCTTAACTTTTAATTGTCAACAGAATGCGGAGCGTAAGCTTCTCATGTGCCACATGAAGGACTATGATGACACAAACACCTATACCAAATGGCTGGAGATAATACGCCGGATGACCCACGAGGGAGCGCCCTGGTACTGCAACGAGCGTGCTGAGTGGTAAGTGAATGAAATCTCTCTATATCCGAAATCCACTAATCGGTATTATTGCAGTTCCTGGGAGCTGGATGACACGGAGGGGCCATCGCGTGTTCACACACGTTTGCGGCGCTGCCACTTGGATATTGATCGGCGATTCTTTATGAACGACTACTGCCCCGGGCAGGGTCAACGCGAGGAGAAGGATCAATATGTGCGTCCGCTGGACTATTTGATAGCCAGCTACGATCAGCAATTGAATATATCACTCAATTCGCAAATACTCTATAATTTTGCGGCAAAATTTTTGCCCGTTGATGGTGAGATCGATGGCGAGATAATTATAACTGATCTGAAGCTCTATTTTCTGGCCACATATCGTTGTAAATACTTTAATGTGAACTGTGATATATCGAACATAACTGAAATTTGGCTGAAGCGCTACCAGCACCAGGAGAAGGCCTTTGAGATATTGCTGGACAGCAACAAATCGCTGTTCTTTTCGCTGCAAAACGCCGACGACTGGAAGATAATGCGCGAGGTATTCTGTGATAAAATTGTAACCATGCCGGACAACTCCAAAGTGCTGGCCATAACGCAGCAGTGGCGCGAGGGCCTGCTAACCAATTGGGAGTATCTGATGACACTCAATCAGATAGCTGGACGCACCTACAACGATCTCATGCAGTACCCAGTCTTTCCCTGGGTGCTGGCCAACTACAGCTCCGAGTGCCTAGATCTGCGCCAAGCGCAAAATTTTCGACGACTCTCGCGACCCATTGCGGTGCAGCTGGAGAAGAACGAGCAGCACTACATAAACAACTATGCGGTAAGTAAAGCAGATTAAGGAAATGTCGATTAGATATTAATTCATATATATTTCACAGTACATCGAAAGCACGAATACGAACATGGGCTCATTGATCCTGAAGCCGTATCACTATAGCTCCCACTACTCAAACTCTGGCACCGTGTTGCACTTTCTGGTGCGTGTGCCGCCTTTCACCAGCTATTTTCTGCGCTATCAAGGTAATTTGAATTCACCCAGTAATTCACCTTTGGACTAATCGAATGCTGCTCCTTAACAGACAATAACTTTGACCTGCCGGATCGCACTTTCCACGCACTGCACACCACGTATTGCTTGGCCAGCCAGGATAGCTCCACGGATGTGAAGGAACTCATACCGGAGTTCTTTTGCCTGCCTGAAATGTTTGAGAATTTTGAGCGCTTCAATTTTGGCTGTCGTCAAAATGGCGAAAGGGTTGAGGATGTCACACTGCCCGCCTGGTGCCAGCGAGATCCGCGTCTCTTTGTGCTCATCCATCGGCAAGCGCTGGAATCGGAGCTGGTTCGCAATGAGCTGCATCACTGGATCGATCTAATTTTTGGCTATAAGCAAACAGGAGAGAGCGCTGTTGAGGCCATTAATGTGTTCCATCCCGCGGTGAGTTGGCGTCTTAACTTTTCCATATTCCGATTATCATTTTGCCCTTTTCCAGACCTATGCCGTTTTCCTCGACTCTGAAATTAGCGATCCCATTGAACGTGAGGCAGTCAAGACTATGGTGAAGACTTATGGGCAGATGCCACGCCAGCTGTTCAAGTCGCCACATCCCTCCACCAAAGCGCTGGACTATGCTCTAGTGGACACGCCCATTGTGCCCAGTGTGAAGGGATTGCGTTGGGGCGTCTACGTGGGCTCGCCGCAGCTGAAGGCGCCGTCGTGGGCCATCATACACAAAATACCAGGCACCGAGCATCTTGTCAGCTTCAGCAACACGAATGTGGTCTATGCCTTGCCGGCGCGAGCGGGAGTTATGCAGGGCGCCGAGCCCGACACCTATAATGTGATTTCCTGGGGCTACGACGATCGCATTGTGCGCATTCAGCCGCTGAACAAACCACAAGCGAAGCCCAAGAATCTGCTATATAATGACAGCTTCGATGACATCAGCGCTTGTGGCTGTGATGTGAACTCGAATCAGCTCTGGTTTGGCCACAAATCCGGACGCATTAGCGTCTACAAGTGCGCCAGCGGCATGGATGGCCAACAGCGCGCGACCACCAAGAGTCGTCAGAGCTATGTGCGTGGATTGCGTCTATCCTATAATTCAGCATTCCGCAAGATGACCACCAAGAGCACAGGCTCTGGATCTGGTGCTGAAGCATCCGATGACTCGGGCAATCTGCATGCCACCAACTCGTCTGCCTCTATGTCCTCATCTGGAGTCTCCTGCAACGGCGATGCACTGCAGCGCGATGGTGCTGACTTAACCTGGCTGGGTCCCACGTTTCTGGTGCGGCACACGGATGAGATCACTTGTATTGCCCTGTCCGTTGAGTTTAAAATCGCTGTGAGCGCTGGACGTGACGGCATTGCCGTCATTTGGGATCTCAATGAGTGAGTTAAAATCGATAGCTAAACAGTTTCACTTACTAATCGTTTGCCCTCAGCTGGAGCTATGTTCGCACTATTGCACGTCCTGCGGAGATTCATCAGTCGCCCATCACGCATGTGGCCATCAGTCCTACCCTGGGCGACATAGTCACCGTGCACACAATGCCCCAGCAGCCAATAAATGCCAATGCAGCAGCATCGCTCGCAAAGCAGAGTGCAGCGGACGAATGCTTCGAGGTGACGGAGGAGAGCCTGGATGATTTTGTCAACGTCAACATCAATCCCAATGGCAGATCCATACTCCGTCTGCACTCGGTCAACGCCCGCTACGTACAGCACCTGGTGCACGAGGACCGCATCCAGGCTGTGTGCTATTCCTACATCAAGGAAGGTGTCGGAGTCAATGTCATAGCCACCGCTGTGGAGGGCGGCTTCGTCCGCTTCTGGTCGAGTTGGAATTTGAGTTTCGTCAGCGAGCTAACAACAGGCACAGCACCCATTCACAGGTGAGTGGAACCCAAATTAAATGGATAACATATTTAAAATTTATTTTGCTTGTAGCATCATTTACTCTACGCATCAGCACTTGGTGGTGTTAACAAAGGACTCCCACATCCAGGTTTGGGAATCGGAGGGTCTCTACGGCAACGCGCCAAAGTTTCCCCAAATTGTTTATAAGTAAACAGCCGTAAACTAAACCTACAATTAAACTCAAAGCATATCAATGACAGACACATAAACCAGAGTAGCTGAAGAATCAAAATGATATCGAGCCCAAGTCACGTGGAATTCCATTCTGTAACTAATGACCGGCTTCAATTAAATACATATACACACACACATATTAGTTTTATAGCCATAGGTACATAAAGCTATTGAAATACACTTTTCTACCAAACAACTTTTATAAGTTATAAAATTTTTGTTTGTTTTTTCATTTATGGCTAAAATGCTTTGGCAGCTTAAGAAGTTTGCTGCGCTGCCTTAAACTGTTGCAATTATGAACGAGCAATAAATTTGTTTCGCAAATATAAAACAATTTACTTTCACAACTTCTAAGTAAAATGGTTTACGAAAATATGTCACATACATGTGGCTACATTAAAGATCAGACTATCGAACTATTTAATACAAATGAATTATAATTATATATATCAGGACTTCCAGGGCGGCGGCTTAGAGCCGGTGTTGGAGTTGCGCTTCTGTGGTTTGGCGTTTTGTTTGGTGTTCATGGAGAGAATCTTATCGAGCTTATCAAGATCACTTGGCGATTTGCTCAACAGCAGCTCAATGTATGATTGCAGCTTGTCCACGGGTGATGGTGGATCCTTCTTGGCCGCCGTATCCAGATTATTCTTCTCGGTGTTGTTGCTGGCTTGAGTTTTGCTTGATTTGGGCGTTTCGGGATAATGACGTGCGTTGTTCAGATCCGGTGACTCGCTGTCCGTCGTCTCGCCACTTGCCAACTGAGTCGTCTGATTGGGCGAGGTAAGTATGGCCAATGCCTGTTGCCACTGTGCCTCCATTACGCCATGCAGCTTTTGCGCAATATCCGCACTGGAAGCAAAAAGAGACCAAGTATTTATAGAATGGTCTTTTTATATCATCTTTATAATCTGACTTACCGCTTAGTCTTGTAGCAGTTAAGTTGGAGTTCCAGCTCGTCTATTTTCTTGGATGCATTTGCCAGCTGCAGACGGTACAGTTCCACTTCCTCATTGTGCTTCTCCTGTACGAGATTCAACTCCTGGTTGTTCTTCTCGTTGATCATCTCCAGCTGCTTGACTGCTCGATCGGCTATCAGACGTTCACGCTCGCGTGCCTCTGCCTTCAGGTTCTCCTCCGATTTGTCCAGCTGCACTTGAAACTCTTGCAGCTTTTTGGCCACCACATTCTCCATTTGCTGCTGGTAATATTGCTTCAAGGATTTCTGCTGAATTTCCATCTTTTTCTTGAGGTTTGTCTGAAAGAAGGTTGGAATTAAACATGGTAGTCACTCAAATGAACTGCTTGAAAGCTACCTCGGTGTCGGTTAGATTTGCCAGCGCCTCTTGCATGGATTTGCGCTGCAATTCCAGATTATCTGCGCGCGTCTTTTGCTTCTGATGATACTCCTGCAGCATTTCCTTTTGGTGTTGCAGCGTGGACTTCTCCTTTTCTAGTTCTTCAATACGCGCTTTGAGCTGTAGGAAGAAAAAAACATTTCTTTAGAGAAGCGAGGAGAGTAGATAGAGGCACTCGATAATACCTTCTCCACTTGATAATCAGCCTTGGCGAACTTATCACGCAGCTTATTCTGCTCGGCATGCGACAGCTCTTCGGAACGCTTGCTGCTCTGCAGCTGCATTTCAACTTGCTCGAGCTTCTGCGCTGTCTCGCTTGCCTGACGCTTGGCCCGCTCCAACTCGGCCTCCAGTTTGTCTGTCTTATCCTGAAACTTGGTAGCCAAACCCACAGCCTGGGACAACTCATGCTGCAACGACTCGCATTTGCCATGAGCGTCATTCCGCTCCGTCTCCAGTTTATGCACCGAGTCGCGCATATTTTGAACCTCAAAGTTGAGCGTCTTCAGTTGCTGCTCCGCCTGCTGCAGGGCGCAGTCCTTGGACCGATCCACCTCAATGGCCACCGAGATGCGCTGCTGGTACTCCAGCATCTGTGCCTGCAGTGTTTGTACCATCTTCTCCAGGTGCTGGCGGCGCAGCTGCTCTTCCTTGAGCGCAGGTATGCCCTGTTGTCCAGACATATTGTTTGCTATGACTGTGCCTGCCAGATGGCTTTTGCCCCACAGCTCACTTAGACTAATAAGTTTTTCGCTGGGCATTGACGGTGACGCACCCAGTCGTATGCTAGGCAACGACGTGGCCGTTGGCTGCGACTCATGCGCCGGCGTCGAATAGCCACGCATGCGCAAATGATCATCGCTGTAATGCTGCTGCAGCTGTTGATACTGCTGCTGATGCGGGTGTTGCTGCTGGTACTGATGCTGGTGTGGATGTTGGTGCTGGTTCTGGTGCCAAGCATTGTTGTCGTCCAAATAGTTATCGATTTCCTGGAGTATGTTTTCCTCCAGCCGATTACCGCCCTTGGGCGTCGAGTGTGCCATGCCGTGCAGCTCTCGTTGCGGTCGACTGCCCAAGGCAGAGCGCACTGTACTCGATGAAATTGTGGATAGATCCGAAGGCGCATCAAAGCGTCGCTGCTCCTCCTGGCGCTCCAGCTCCATGTTTTGCAAACGCGCATTTATCTGATTCAATTCCGACTTTTTGTCAGGCATCAGAAACTGATACGCAGCTGTCGTAGACGCTGGCGGCGGCAGCGGCAGCGGCGGCGGCGGCATAGCAAGTGCATCTGCCTCGGCAGCTGCACTCATCTTGTCCTGCCGAGGTATATAGTAATTGGGCGGTATTAGCAGCAACAGATCTGTATCATCTGTATCGGTATCACTCATTACAACATGATTGATTGAGTCAATTTAAATCGAAAAGTGAAAAAAGTGACAATTCCGACATTTAAATGCCAAATTGAAGCGTGCCCACCGCTGGTTGCTATAGCTGCGCGTAAACAATGGCGTTGCCACATCGCCGCATTATGCACCGCAGCGCTGCCACATGCCCAAATCGAATTCATGTAAACGCCAGTGTTGCATAATTGCTGCATTTTGAATGCCACAACAAATTGGCGCCTGTCCATTTTATTTAAAGTGTCCATTGTATTAATATCATATATAATGTGTATGTGTGTGTATGTGTACACTGTTTTACATGAATTTTTTAGCGACCCAACCACCTATTAGGGCAGCTAGCACAACAGCAACTGTCGCCATGAATATCCAGAAACCATTGCCCTTTTGTTTCTGCAGCTTCATGGCCAGTAGCTCGCGCTCCTCGTCCTTTTGCTTGGTGATGGTCTCCACCTGTTGTATCAAATGTAGGCGATCCTCTTCCAGCACATGCACCTTATCCATTAGATTGAGTGTCATTGAGTCCGTGTTATCCTTTTCTTGATGCTCCCCATTGCCCACAGAATTATATGAAAACATTTTTTGCAGGCCATCCATCTGGCTATCGACCAATTTGACTTTGAGTTTGGTATCCCAGATGGTTGATGGACTGATATTCTTCCAGAACTCGTGCAAATCTCCAATCGGCTCGGTGGCATCGGCGGCCTGCATCATGAACTTATGGCGGTGCGCATAGATATCATTGGAAATCGGATGGACGAAGATATCAATGGCAATCCTCTCCTCGGGCTTAACCAGACCCACATTGGGGCGCACGAAGAACAAGCGCGGCGTTGTTGTTTTCAATTTGAACGCAATGCGCTTCTGCTTGCTCGGATTGTATACCATAATTTTCTTGCTAACGGCACGATTGAATGGTCCCTCGAGGACTAATTCATCAGAAGGCTCCACGATCAACATGGCACTGAATTTTATGATATCCTGTCTACTCCAAAGTCCTCAGCTCCTATAAAAATTAAAAAAAAAAAAAATGTAGGTCTAATTTCTTGTTTCCGACAAAATGTATTTCAACGTTACGAAATATTGGCTTCGACTAACGAATTGAGCGTAAATAAATCTCAGACAGCAAGCTGAACACAAAGCCTACTTACATTGTCAATGCGAAACGTCTAATAGCTAGAGATGGACTGATTGGGTATATGGGATGTAGAGACTGAGGCAGGAGAGTTGACATAAAGACTCGGAACTTCTTAATAGGAATGATATGCTGAGCAGAAGCAGGTATATGTAAGTCTCTCAGTCTGTCAGCCTGTTCGTTTTTATGCACTCGGTTAAATGAAGAGTCTTATAATTCCCATCACATCACGAAGTTGCTTAGCGTTTGAGACGAAGAGAATCGGGACAGTATCCATACTTATAGGAGCTAAAGGTCACACCAATATTTTAGTATTTAATCATACGACTGAGTACGACAATGCGTCTGAGGTTGGGCAAGGTTGCAGTTGGTTGCGTTGTGAGAGTATCGTATACCTGATGTCAATTTATGCTCATATAGTGTTAAATTCATATTCCAATTAAAACAAGACCCACTGCCGATACCTGAAACAGGCATTGGTTGGCCCATGATACTTAATTCCTTACTTGCCTGTATTATACCGTAGCAGTATAATAATATTTCAGGGATCCTAAACCCTCTAAACACCAGTAAAAGTTAGGGACTTAAAGCTTTGAATATGTTTTTTATGTTTATACCTCCGATTGTCAAAGATCAGCCTATAATGATTAAAACAGCGAGGCTTAGATATAATTACTTAAAAATAAGTTTTACTTCAATTTTTTTTCGCTTTTTTTTTTTATTAGTACATTTATAGAAAATCGTCGAGTATTTCAATTAGTTTAACATGTTTCGAATAATTCGTAAAACTACCAAAATATCATGCGACCAGCATTTGGAGATGTTGCCTTGGACAGGATAATATCCGTAAGTTCAGTGTCCTCCAGTTCGTTGCTATAATATATGTAGTGCAGAGCAATTGTAATATATACATTAAAAACAGTTAGTTAGTCTGTTTAGTGTACATATATACATATACACATTTATTGATTATTGATTTGGTAATAAATAACAATGAATGTTTTTGTTTGTTTGTTTGTTTATTTCTTGGTGGCAACAGCTGGACGACGAATCACCCTGTGATGCGTTGACAGTTTCTCGGATGTGTAGAATGATGAGTTCTTGAGTTCTTGAATTCGAATCGGATATGTGCAGGGGCGGGGACACAGCCACAACAATAACAACAAGTACAACAAATTGCGCTTTTATGGTCTACAAAAAGAAAACAAACAAAAAAAAAGAGAAAAAATATAAAAGAAAAATATGGATGAAACCCATTAAAAATTAGAATTCAGCTTAACTGAATGACAAACAACGAATATTAGACAAGAACAAGAACACAAAGAAAACATAAAGATACGCATATATAGTTACTATATATGTATGTATATAGAACAGGAAATGAACATGCATATGATATAGTTTTTGGGTATGGCTGTTAAAGGAGGTCGCATATATCACATGAGATTGGGGCATTTAGACAATAAGACACAATAATGCTTTGAATGATTCACATTTTATTTAAGACTAATCCAATGTTTAGGCACTATTTCGTTAATAAGTATGTATAGCTATATATATTGCAAAAATCAATAAAAATTATGCCTTAAGTCTCGTTCGCTAAATATTATAAAATATTGTACAGCATTTAGTTTCGGCTTGGATTTGTTTAAATCGTTTTTTTTTTTTTTTTTTTTTATTTGTATTTTTTAATTATCACTTAAATATTTTTTGTTATATATTTTTTTAATTTTTCGGACGGTTATAAGAAAAAAATGTATTTTGAATAGAAATTTTACAATTTTGGATAATAAATATTAGACGTAACTAAAATTAATAGAGTTTTTTGTATTTTTGTTTCTTGTATTTTAAAATTAGTTTAGTTTTTGTTTTGTAATTGTTTATATAAATTAACTTTAATTTATGTGCGCAGTCGTTAAGAGTAGTTTATAAATTAATTTTGTTTTTTTTTTGCAATTTAAATTCGATTTTTTTTTTTTGTATTTCTTTTTTTACTAATCACAAGGCAAATAGATTTAGACTTTCATTTTTGTTGGAGTCAAAGAGGGGCGTTCAAGAAGTTTTGTAACGGGGGCAACGCAGGCAAGTTTTTAGTGGATGCTAAGCTTAACGAGTCTTAAAACCAACGAGCTACGAGAGATAATTAAATATAGCGAGCGAATACCAACACCACTGAGAGAGAGAGAAAGAAAGCGAGAGAGAGAGAGACATACAAGAGATATAGAGAGAGGGCGAGGGGTAGTGTAACTGGGGTAAGGCGTGTATTTAAGGTATGTATGATGCATGAGATTCTTTTGTTTTAGATTGATGGCACAAATGCAACGAGCAGCAAGAAGCGAGTCAAGAAATTTAGTGTGAAGTTGTGTGAAAGACGTTATCAGACAGTTTGTGGCATGTGCATTAGAATGTGTATTAGGAAATAACGAATGGAAGTAGCGAGCGAGTGACTAGTCGAACTAGCGAATCATCTTTCGCATTTCACAATTGCATTTGCTTTTGCTTTTGCTTTTGCGTTTGCTTTTGCGTTTGTTCTTACTTTTTGATCAGCGAGCGCACTTTTTTCATCGTACGATTAAAGATCGTCTTATTGCTGGCGCTATTGTTCGATCCGAGGGATGAGTTGGACGTCTTATTGCTATTCTGGCTGCCACCGCGATGCACATGCGCCGCCGCCCGCTGCTGATTGCCATGCTGGCCCGATGCCTGCGATCTCAGCGACTGCGCATCCTCGCGCTCACTCTCCGTGGAGCTAACTCCGTCCGGGCTCTGGCGATTGGAGGCGGCTGTGCGCTGCATGGGCCGCTCTGGCGTCGGCGACTTGGAGGAGCTGCTCGCATCGCGTCGCTGCGGCTGCGGCGTCGGCGGCAGCGCCAGATTCTGCATGCTCTGGGTCTCGTCGGTGAGCTCGCTGCTGGGCGGCAGGAGCTCGGCCAGCGTTTGCTTGGACAGGATGTGGTCCAGGCTGCGCGACTTGCGATGCTGCTGCACATTGGGCGGGGCCAGGCTCTGCTTCTCCCGTCGCGTCACCGGGCACACTTCCTCCTCGGGCTGCGACTCGTCCTCCGGCTGCAGCGTGCACGTCGAGCTGGCATTGGTCAGCGCCGTGCTGCCGGCGGTCACCATGGCAGCGGCCTTCGCAATGCGCTGCTCGGGCGTGCTCAAGCTATCCTGACTGCTGCTGGCCGCCTCGGCTGCTGCCTGATCCAGCAGCCCGTCCACGCTGTGCGACCGATATCCGTTGGCAACGCTCGCATTGTGCACCAGGCCGGCCGCAGAGCTGCGCCGCGGCGGCGCATACGGCTGCGGCATGATGTTCTGCATCGAGGCGGAGCCGGCGCCGGACTTGTGCAGCAGCGCCGCCTGCTGTGTGCGATACGGTGGCAGGATGTTGGAGCGTTTCGCCTGGCCACGCCCATAGCTCAATAGGGAGGTGCTGCCGCGCTGGCGAGCCGGTGAGGGGGATTGCCGGTATCTATTTGCCTGGTGATTAGCTGCTCGTGAATTATCGAGTTTCGAGTTTGCAATCAAAATTAAATTGATTAATAATTAAGTTGGTTTGCTTAGATTAGAGTAGAGTAGAGTAGAGTAGATAGAGAGTTATGTAGGTATGTGTGTGTGAGTGATTGAGTGTGTGCGTGAGTGTGCGGTATACTAAAGATAGAGAGAGTGAGAGTGAGAGAGAGGGAGATATAGGCCCTCTGGACAGTCCAGCCTGAGGTTGTTTCCATATTGAGGATTCATCTTCATCATCATCATCATCATCACCATCTTCCTCTCTGTCTTGCTTAAACATATGCTGGATGCTGTATATTCGAGGCTAGCCTAAGTGGTCTCGATGGCCTAGTCTACGCTGTAGCTGGGTCTGATTGGTATTCGAATTCGGATTTGAACTGGCATTCGAGTTCGCATTCGCGTTCGCATTCGCATTCGGATTCGAACCCGCACTCTGACTCTGATTTGCAGCTGTTGCTGTACTCGTTGGCCCACCTTGTCCGCTGCCATTGGCCGTCATTAGGCCATCCACCACACTGCCTGCGCCGCCACCACCGCCGCTGCCGCCGCCGCTGCCGCTGCCACTGCCACTGCCACCTCCAACGCCTCCGCCTGCACCACTCTGCTGATAGTCGGAATCATTGCTGTGCATTCTTTGGTAAGACGCCACGCCGGGCGTACCAGGCGCCATCGCCGCAATGCGATCGACATTCTTTTCGCCGCGCAAAAATCTGCCGCAACGGAAAATTAAGTTTGGTAATGTATTGATTGAGATTGATATGAAATTAGGGATCGAGTTTAACGGAATAAATTAATTGCACTTAAGCTAATCGAATGCTTCATTAAATTAACTGACTAACTTAGGTAAAAAGATAAAGAGAGAGAGAGAGAGGGGAATAGGGTTTGTGGCACTATTTGGTCAGCATTCCTTTAGTCCGAATGGCGCCGGTTATATACCTTTCGAGCTTATCGATGCATGCGTCCTGGTAGTCGTGTATCCAGCTGACCCCATTGAAGTGGGCCACGCTGCACATGTCGTTGGGCAGGTTGTCCGGGAACGTGAACTGCTGATCCATAATGGGTATGATATTGCAGTTCGACTCCAAAGCAGCCACAATTTCCTAAACCAGAAAAGGCATATGTATATCAGTATCAGAAAGAGAGAGAGAGAGAGTAGGGTACTTACGCGATGCACCCAGTCCTTGCAGTCAACATCGTTGATGCAGCGATGCAGTGCGTCTGGTGTTAATACTAAGACAAAGTTCTTTGCCTGGCGAATACTGTTGAGTAGACCGTTATCAAATTTGCCTGCCTCCAGACGTTCCACGTCAATGAACACGGAGAATCCTCGCAGCTGAAGATGAACCTGCAAAGGTAAGAGAGGGAGAGAGAGAGAGAGACAGCATTAGACAAGTCCTTTCGCTTACTAAACAAGTCAACAACGCACCTTTAGCAAACTGGCCAGCTGAGAGCCGGTGGAGCGCCTGTAGCTGACGAAAACGTCCAGCGTTTTGGCCATATTCTCCTCGGATGAGCTTGGCAGCGAGTTCTCCAGATTCTTGACCGCGCTGAGAATCTGCAGGCGATGAATGCCATTCTTGATGTTGCACTCGGTCATTAGCATATCCTCGTTGATGTGGGGCAGGGTGTTCTTGTCGATGCCAGCGTTCAGCATGGCGTACGTGTAGGTGCAGTAGTCGGGCCCGATCTCGGCGAGAAATTGATGCATTTTCGCCGTGTCCTTGGACGAATAGTCGGCCATGCGCTTGAGATTTTGCAGCTCACGCTCGAAGCGCTTGAGCAGGATGCCATTGGAAATGCCAATATCGTTGCGCAGATTGTCGGGATTGAGCTTCAGCAGCAGATCGCCGTCGACCTGCGACTCCTCGAACTGGCGCAAATAGGCATGGAAGCCGATCTGCTTCACCCACTCCTGCACGTCCTCGACGGACCACAGCGGCACCTGCTGCGACAGCTTGTGCGGCACCGTCTCGCCAATCAGACGCAGCGCCTGCGCCGCAAACTTCGAGGCGATCGCATTGGGGCAGCTGGCCACAGTCTTGAGTGCCTCGATGGCGCCGATCTCGTGAAAGATGTCGGTGTTGTTCTGCTTGCGCTTGATGCCCGCCTCCATGCAGAAGTGGAAGGCGGCCAGGTTGCGTGCCTCCTCGCGATTCGAGCTGAGCACCGGCACCAGCCGCTCCAGCCAGTGTTTGCTCTGGCCGTGGGCATGGGACAGATTCGACTTGGCGAACTGATATGGATCGTGGGTGGTGACAAACGGCTCGACCAGATCCAGGCAGCCGGACTTGAGCACCTCCGCCTCGATCTCCTTGTTGGCCACGAGCACAGCGATGGCCAGGCAGGCGTAGTACTTGATGTTGTCGTCGTAGTGGAACGCCAAGGGGAACAGCCACATGGGCACATTACGCATGATCATCGCCTCCTGGTTCTCGGCACCGCCGTAGAGCGACAGATTGACCAGGGCACTCGCGCAATGCCGCAGAGTTTCCACATCGTTGGTGCGACACTTGAAGAGCAGCGCGTCCAGTCCGCCCAAGCGGATGACATCGGAGCAGGTGCCCTCGGAATGCTTGAATAGATGCTCTAGGATGCCGGTGCCAACGCGCGAGTGCTCCATGTTCTTGGTCTCCTTGGTGCAGACGCAGGCCACATTGACCACCTTGTCCAGGCCATTGTCGACGACATGCGAGCGATTCTCTGTGGTCAGGCACTGCTCGAGCAGCTGGGCGGAGAAGAACTGCAGCTCGTTGTGCTGCACACAGTTCTTCATGAGCAGATCGAGGCCGCCGCTGAGGCGCAGCGAATTGCACAGGGAGTAGCCCAGCTCGTGGCCGTGCGTGGGCACTTCCCAGGCGCGCTTGATCACCTCGTTGATCTTTTGCAGGTAGACGGATTTCTCGGCGCCGCCGGAGCCACTGGAGTCATCGTCGTCCTGGAGGGAGCTAACGAACGAGGTCAGCACATTCGAATACTTGTTGATGGCCTGCTCGATCTCCTGCTGGCCACTGCCGGCTGTCAAGGACTTCAGGTCGTCCAGCTTGAGATCCTTCAGCTTGATCAGCTGGCCATTGGTGGCGGACATTTGCGAGGAGGAAGAGATCATGCTGCTGCCCGTGCTGGACACGCCCTTGTGCGTCATGGAGTAGTTGGCCTGCGAGGCCGACGACACGTGCTTCTCCTGGCTAATGATGCCATTCGACGTCATCGTCTGCGACTGCTGCGACTGCGAGATGGCCTGCTTGTCGGCGGAGAAGTTGTCGCTCTGCACTTTAATACTGGCGGCGGCCACCTTGTTGCTCGCCTGCTGTGTGATGTCGCCGGTGCGCAGCGAGAGTGCCTCCTACACAGGGTGATGCGAGAGTAGAACAGTTAGAGAGCGATATACACATATATAAAGTATAATTAGCTAGAAAGGGAGGTGATTATAACAGTTGTTGTATATGTAAATGCTTGTTGGCGTTGCTAATTACATGCTCCTACTGCTGAGTATAACAGTGGCAAACACTGTTATACAACGAGTATAACAGTTGCAAAAAATAAACTGATATACTGATTGTCTGATTTCTGTGCTAAGATTATTGAACTTGGGCTAGGCCAGCTGTTATACCTTGCTTTGTTCTACCTCAATGGGTATTTCGCGTATATTTTTGTTGCTTGTTGTGTGGCTGTTGTTGTTGTTGTTGCTGTTGCTGCTGTTGGGCATTGTTGTTGTGGTTGTGTGGGGTGGCGAAAGGGCGCGGACGGTGGTGACTGGCTGCAAAGGGGGATTAGAACTTTTACGTACTCTTGTATGAGACTTGGAACTGGAACTCGAACTCGAGCTAGACGAAGACGACGATGACGAGGCGCTGGCAGCCGAGGCAGAGCAACTCGAGGCAGCCGACGACATTCGGGCAGCGGACGTTGTGGACATGCCGCCGCCCACCACTTGTATGGGTTGCGGCGGTGGCGACAGCGGGCTACTATTGTGGGCAGCGAAACGACCGACGGGCGAGCCGACGGGCGGCGGCGACAATGGCATCTCCACGATGGGACTGGGCGAACGCGTTGGCACAAACTCCGACTGACCGCTCGAACGGAATATGCCCTTGCGCACGGGCCAAGGCGGCTGATTCGGTTGATTCGACATGGCGAGTGAAGATAGGTAGGTGGGAGAGTGGAGAGTAGAGAGTAGAGAGTGGGGCGTGGCAGACGTACTGGAACACGTATTCCAATGTCAGGCGGCGGAGGCAAACTGACTCAGTGGCCGATCGAACAATTTGATGTTCTTGTTTTCGAAATATTTTAAGTGTTCTCACTGTTATACGAATTTATATACGATTAAATACAGTTTGTTATTTATTTTGATTCACATAAAAATAGCGCAGAAATCGGCTGACGCTTTCGCACTGTCTATGTGTGAGAGAGAGAGAGAGGGAGAGCGTGAGTGTGTGCGGGTGTGTGTGTCTGTTGAGTGAATATCGCTCGATGAATCGTCGTATTAATATTTACATATATGTATATATATATGCCTGTGTGTGTGTCTCTGTTTGTGACACTGACCGACAATTTAAGTTTACGATAATTTACAACACTGTTAAGTATATGTTACTGTATTACAGTTGAGTCTAACAACAATTAACGGGGCTTGACGAACGTGTGAGTGATATATGCATGATATGTATACAGATAGAACAGATATATGTACATATACAGGGTATAATTCAACGCGTATTATGTACACAAGATTTAACGAATGTCTATCATATACATATATATCTCACATATTTTCTCATACGATAGCCCATTGTTGATGCTCGTTGAATTTGCGTATTAGAGCTAAGCTTCGAAATTCGTTCAGTTGGAAAACTTCAAAATTGGAAGACCTTTAAATGGTATGTATTGAAGTTTCGTTAAGTTTTTTCTCCAGTTCAATTGACAGTTTATAGTTTCGTTGAGATTCCAGAGCAATTTATTTAAAGAGAACCACTTTATACATAATCTTTTACTGTTTCGTCAAGTTTATTTCATACGCTTTAATCGCATGTTTTGCATGCTACTTTTCATCGAGTTATTATCGTAGCACACATTTCCCGTTCAGGCTGAGAATTTCATCACAGCTCCCGTGAAATTTCGAAACACAAGTGTTATACCACATAGACTGTTTTTTATAAATATGTCGCAGCGAAGGTCAGGTTCTAATTATGTGTTATTCAGTTAGTTGTACACTTGATTTCCCTTCGACTTGTGCTTCCTCTTGCTGCTCTGATTATTTTGCCATTTGTCTACGCGACTCATTCAATTCTGTTTTCTTATTATAATTAGGAAGTCGTCGTCGTAGTCATCGTCGAGTTGTCTTTGGTGCCAATATACAAATCACTTTGCACAGCTCTTGTCTATATAGTTTAGCATATATGTAAGCACACTCATATATATTTATATATTTCTAAATGTGTACATATATATATTTCGTATTTATATGTGTGTACTTAAAATCGTCTCGCCTTTATAGCGTAACGCTCGCGTCGATCGCTTGTCTGATACTGAGAGCTGAGCGCTATTCGGTGCTATTATATTTAAGAAAGAAAATGCTTGAAAATAAAATACAACTTTTGGCCCCAAACACAAACGAAATTCTATAGAAATTCTTAGAGAGCAAATAGCGTCGAAATAAATCACAAACAGAAAAACTAAATAATGTAAGTTTTTTGATACATGCAATATATTTGTTATGGCATTTGTTTCAAGCTCCAGATCGAAATTGTACAAACTTTTAATCGTCGTACAGCTCACATTAATATAAAAATGATTCCGTGGCGAATATCGAAAAAGTCAGCTAGGTTCTTGTGATCGCGGCATAAACAATTAGCCACTGTTTGGCCCACATGGAGCGTATCGGCAGTTGGCCAAATGCCAGCGAGCTCATTATGGGCTCTTGCTGGATGTGTGAAGAAGGGAACTTTTTTTTGGAGAACTTTCATTTGATTTGATTAACAAGAAATATTATTTATAATATAATATTGTTTATAGGGCTTTCAATTACTTGGAATGTAAATTGAGAAACTTTGGAATTTTGTAGAAAATGTATGTCGAATCTTTTTCTTATGGATGAATCACAAGGAGTCAAATTTTGCCTATGTCCCAACTTTTGGCTTGAACTTACTTTTATTTAGTTATAATAAATATAACACAAAATATTGGTTGATACAACATCTGACTAATACTATTTAAAGAATATTTCATAAATCAATACTTGGTCTAAAATCTAGAATATTATTAATATTTATGTATTGTTAATTTTTATATCATTAATATTTATTTTCATAAATATATATTGAACGATATGATATGACTACATAAAAAAAAACAAGAGTTGATCTGATTAAAGAATATGGAATAGCTGAATAAAATTCATCATTGATATCCTTTAAAAATATTGCTAATATATGAGCCAAGGCAAAGACTTGACTTAATCCAAGCTCAAGCTCGACTCACAGAAATTAAATATTAAGTATACGCAATGTAATTTAATGCACAATTTATTCGAAACCCTTAAAACGACGTCCACAGCAATTGCCATGCGGTTAAGCTGACATTTGGCATTTAACACATTTAATAACTCATTTTATATGCCCTATATATTGGCTGGCCATTAACGTGTGGCCTTTGCCTGAACATTATTCAATGCAATAGGTGCAATAAAATTTCATCAGCCAGCGGGAATTGCGTTGCTCACAATCTCTAATGAGCCGCATCATAAAATCATCTATGCTAATTTGCAATGCGACAGGCACAATCCTTTCCCGCCTGGCTATTCCCCCGCCCTTCCTCGCATTGATTAGATAAGCTGGCAACGGCAACTGACGTTGCCCATGGTAACGTTGCCTGGCACAACTTGCAGCTGGTTGAGTTCGTACCTGAATTCTTCTTAGCATCGAGACCTTGCCGGTGTCCTTGGCGGAGCACAAGTGTCGCACGAGATGCGGACTCCACGGGCGCTGGCACTTGTAGAGAAACATATTACGTATACGCGATGGTATTTCGCAGCAGACTGTTGCCTACTTTTTGGCGCCGCGCAAACATATAGCAAACAAAATCGATTTTTTTTTTTTTGGGGGGGAGTCTCTTAAGCAACTGAACTAAACTTTCACTGGATATTATTACTATTTTACAGCCATTAACAGCGCCAGCTACAACTCCCGCTTTGGCGCCGCTGGTGCCTTATACGACTCTAACATGCACGCGACGAACTTCAACTGAAAGGAGTGGCCCGGTCTAACGGTTGGGCTCGCTCGAGCTTTGCCCTAGGGGTTGCGCCACACACTGTCTAGAGCGGGGGCTGTGGGGTTGTGCTCGACTGCGAGCGCTGCGTCACTAGCCAATAGAAAGCTTTTGCAGAGCTTTGCCGCCAGCTAGACGCAGATTTAATAGCACAGTTCAATGGCTACACTAAAGCATGTAATTAGCTACGCAATGAGTTAGCATTGTCAACATGATTGATTGACTGATTGATTGATTGATTGGTTTGCTCACCTGCATTACGGCTGCATTCTCCTCTGTTTTAACGCCATCCATTTCCAAACGGCTTCGCACCGCCGACGCAGCCTTAGCCTCTTTGTAGTCGATGTCGCCGGTCTGCAGACGCTTCATTTCCGCCGAATTGCTGGTCGCCTGCTCGGAACTGAAGCCATCGGCCACCACTTTGGTGGTGGCCATCGATTTGGAGCGCTTCTCCTCGAACTTGATGGTGTCGATGGTTTTATTCGAGCCACTTAAGCCACTGCTGGCGCTCAGCTGCGCGGCCGTTGGATGCGTCAGCTCCAGCCCGCTGCCAAAGTGGGGATGTGTGCAGTCGTCATCGCCGTCGGGAGTCGTGACAATGCCATGGCAGCTGCCATCATCATTGCCATCCACCAGATTCTCGAACGAGGCGCGAATTCTGCAAGAAAAAAGGCATTGAGATTGGTCGTTCTCTCTCTTTCGCTCTCACTCTCTCTCAGTGGTACTTACTTGTTTTTCAGCTTCTCTATGGTATATTCGCTATTGCGACCCTTGAGGTCATCAATCGATGGATGATTTCGCGTCGGCGCTGGCTTTGGCGCCGCTGTCAGCTTCTCGATTTCCGACATGGAGACTTTGATATCAGTGAGATCCCGCTTCACGGCGGCGGCCTTCATTTCCGAAGACGTGGATGATGAGGAAGACGACGACGATGATGATGACGCCTGTGTTGTCGATGATGATGATGATGTTATGTGATGCAAGCGCTGGGATTTCTTTTCCACGCGCGTCGTTGTGCTGCTGCTGCTGCTATTGACAACCTAAAAAGAGTGGGAGAGAGAGAGAGACAAGAGTGTAAGTGAGATAGAGCGCAGACATACTTAGACTAAAAATTCACTTTGAATCAACTTAGAAATATGCTAAAAATGCGAATGGGCCGTTTTCAATTAAATATTTGCTTATATAGAGTATGCATATGTATGCATGTGTATGTATATGATATATCTTATATATATTTAAAAATTTGGCGCTATCTGAGCGAGCTCTTTTATGGCAGGCGCTTAGTGACGCCTCCCTTTATAAATCACAAGTTTTGTTTTGGTTTTTTTTCGGAATGAAATGGCACCGTATAACTGTATATTTGCCAAACTGTTGATAGATGGCTTTATTTTAGCACTGTGTCTTCCCTGATAAGCAAATAATGTGATAAATGTCAAATGATTAATGGCCTGGCCACATTTAAAACTTAAAGAAGACATGGGCAAGTTTTCTTTAACTATCAATTAACGAATAGATAATGCTTTAAATACCTTTCTAATTTAAAAAATTTTTCATTTTTACTTTAGACTGACGCTACATCTAAGCTCAATGCAGACTCAATTCTTCTGAAAACTTTGACTCATGCTTATATATAACAAAGGTCAACATAAGTATGCAGTATTAGGGATAGAGCAATACTTTTACTCCATATGCGTATTTCCCATGTGTTGAGAGTAGAAATCTTAGAGTATTTGAATGTCGCAATGTAGATAAGAAGTCATAAAACATATAACTATTATATCTATATGTGAATGTGTACATATATACTATATATGTATATTTGTAGATACACATCACCCGCTGAGCACTTCATGTCTAACATCAGATATCGGTGTCGCTTGATATTTAAAACTAGAACTACTTGAGCGAAGTCAACAACTGAAGCGAACTGGAGATGGAAGATAAGGATATACAGAAAGCAAAAACACAACAGAAATATAAAAACCAGGAGACGGAAGGAAGAAGAAGCCAAAAAGTGAGATTTTAATGAGAGTATAGAAAAGCTTTTACTTCGAATGTGAGAAGATTATCATCAGAGAGTATTTCGAAAATTAAAGAGTGTAGAATACGATAAACACACGTCAATTATGAAACCTACAAGGAGAGGGATTTGTTATGAGAGTAGAGAGAACAGTTTCGTCGAATACGAAGTTGGCTTCAGGCGTGAGCTAAACATTCGGGAAATTTGAAGAGAAGGCGAGAGCGTGAAAGAGATAGGGAGAGTAACAGCCTGTTCCTACATTGATAAAAACTGTATTATAATATTAATAATATACAATATTATTCTAGTAACATATTTGCTTAAGAAGAATTCTTGCATATATTTCATTTTTTTATAAAATCTTTCACGTAAAAGTTCTTTAACGAGCCAATTATATCGAAGAGCAATCGGAATTCCTTTTCAGATTTTTCTCAGAAAACCAATTATTTATTTATATTTTTTCTATTCAAACAGCATCACAATGCGAGCCAGACGAAAACAATTGAATGGCATGTAAAATCTTTTTTCTTTTTTTTTTGGCACTTAACCATTTGTGAAGATTGTCAGAAACGACGAAAAAGAACGAGACGCCAACCCACAGATGCGAGCAAACGTTTTATATATTTCATTTATTTATATATGTATATATATATATATTTTTTTTTTGGGTTTTTCAGTTTTTTTTTTTCTTTTTGGTCACATTACGAATCGAATCTAATTTTAGACAGTTCTCATTTTTGGCGAAAAGACTCGAGCAGAAGCGCCAAAATAAATCAGCAAAAATTGTTGCGTGGGTGTCTTATAACTTTTAACTATTCTTAATTTCTATATGGCTTGAGTCGTTGATTAAGACAACAATCAAGAGAGTGCTCTAACAACTAAAGAGTTTTTGCGTATATCACATACGACATTCATACATAGACCGAGCGTGTAGTGATTCAATCATTTAATCAATGAGCTATATGAGCTGCTCTATGGCATAATACGAGGTATATACGAGCTGACTTATCGCAATGGCCTGAGGTAAAGAAATAAAAAAAAAATTCCCAAGTGCCAAGTGATCGACGCTCGCTTATTTTTTTTATTTTATTTTTTTTTTTCTACACACTTCTTATGTATATTTTGTTGTCGGCGTTGTGTTAGTAAATATTGTATTGTATGGGGTGGCAAGTGCTTGGGCCTAACATTACTTGGACATGAAGTCAATTGATTAGATATGATAAACCTTAACGCTTTTAACACTGCGTCATTTACTAATTTATCATTATTATGTCTATACAATCTGTATATGTATGTATAAATATATATACTAACCTATGTCGGCTAGTACGCTCAACTTGTTGGTTGTTTCTGGAAATTCTTCTTGAAATAACTGCAATTGTAGCTCTTATTACGTATACGCCTACGTAGCGTAAGGCATTCGAATGTACTTTAAACTGAATATATTGCCTGCGGGGGGCTTATCAGCACACACACACACACATACACAAATACACTTACACAGGTGGACAGACAATTTGTTAAAAAACATATATATTTTGTATATATATATAAAATAGCTGCCTCTGTTTTGCACGCGCACTATTCAAAGATTGATGTGCAAATATTTTTAATATTTCTATTTATTTATTTTCGTGTATTTCGTTTCGTCGTTGGCTTTAGACCCACTTTATTTTTTTAAGTAGAGCGACGCAGATTCTTTTTTATGTACGGTTCACACGCTGCCAAGACGCTCCGTAGACTGAACTGAGCTTTCGAGTTAATATTTTTCACGCTTGCCGCAAATCATTCAAACAGCACCAAAATGAAAGAACACAAAATAATCGTTGGCTGGTTTTTTTTTTTTTTTTTTTTTTTTGTCTTCCTCTTTTAGTCGTCTTTATTGTTACTGAGTTCTTCGTAGTTGTTTTTTCTTCGTCGTTTGTATAGAAAATACTGATAACACGGAGAGTTCGTTTAATTGTTCGTTTTTATTTGTCGTTCGAAATTCGTTGGGAAATTAATTTGCAAAGTATGCATAAAAATATTTATTATGTATGAGGCGCTGCCGTCACACGAAAAAAATCATTGCACGTTTGGCTAAAATTCAATAAAAAAAAAAGGATTTTGCGACGTTTTTTCCTGTTCCTGCGATGTTTTTTGCGCGCGACGCTCGCTTCTCGTTCGTTTCGTTAACTAAAGTAAAATGAGCAAGAATTTCTTGGCGAGGGCGCTATAGCTCGGGCTAGAGCTTTTAGCGCTGTCGGCGTCGACGCTGGCGTCGATTGTCATTTTAAAATGTGTGTGATCACTGGGCTGTGGGTGCAAGCGGGATGGCTAGACTGCGAATAGCAAAAAGTTGTCGTTGACGTGAGCTCAGCACGCCGAGAATTCTAGGAAATCATATTGTAAATACATTCGCGCCGGCAACTGTGTAAAAGCAACAACACCAACGAGTACAACCACTAGAAGAACGCGTCGCTTATATTTATCTATTATCTAATTTATGCAGTATATATGTGCATTTCCATAATTCGGCCTGTACGCCTCACGTTTCTATAACCGAAGACCAAACGGTTTTCTAATTAACGCGTTCGGCTTGAAGGTTTTATTAAGTTGGTATCTGTGTCCCTTTCCCACTTACTTAACAGCATCTAAATGCGCTGTTGACTTATTTGATTAGTGTTGCTCTTTTGCATTAACACCAGCTGAACGATGAGCACGGAGAGAACAGAGAGAGAGAGAGGAGAGAGAGAGTGTGTGTGACGTGTGTTGTTTGTGTGTGTGTAAGCCTGCTGTGATTTGTGGTTTGTTTTACTTTGTGTGTTTATATTAATAATTACTGTGTGGATCTTTGTTAGTGTTAATCAGCTGGCTGATTATGCACACACACAAACACACACACGTATTTGTATGCTAATTCTTATACAATTACTAAACAATTGATTTCTGTCCAAATTTGCATAATCCTAACTAGATTTTACTGCTTTTTGTCTAATTATTTTAAAATTCTAAAGCTCAAAATTCCCAAATGACTAATAAAATATGGGCCATATATCATTTACTGCTCATAAATAAAGTTAATTAGCTTCTGACAATTTGATATCAAATTTGTCAAAGTTATTATTAAATAAAATCTAAAAACTGTCTCAGGTGTTTTTATTTCTTGCAATTATTAATCCCCAATTTTAACCATCCTTTGTTGACTTATTCACACACTACGCAATCGACAATGTGTCATACATTTTTATTTTTATTTTTTTACATACTCCTACGCAAGACATACATATGTACATATGTATACAATTAATTTCCCTACATATATACGTATTAATTATTAACTAAGTAGTTTTCCAAGTTTATATATGATATTTTTTTCCAATTTTACTAACACATCATTGTATTTTCTGCGAAACTAATTATTTGTAATCTTTGGCTCATTCTAAAATAAAAACAATTTCTTTAGAATTTCACTTGTCAAGCATTGTCCGACAGCTAATAGACCAAAAATATTGTTTCGCAGAAAGCACTTAGTAAGGGAGCTTGCGCACACAAATTGATGTTTGCCTTTTTATACAGTAGATAAATCAAAGCTCAGCCAATGAAAAGCTTAAGCTGCGCTTATCTCTTGTAAAGAAAACGGCAACCAAACACTGAGCGGGCGCACACTCAAGATCTCTCTCTCAACCTCTCTGGCTCTACCTTGTTGTCTCTCCCCCTTTCGAAAGAGAGCTACAGCACGAGCCGTTGGCGCGCGTGACGATCCGAAGACATCGCGACATCAAGAGTCGACGTCAATGTCGACGTCGACATCGCTGGCAGCGACATCTACCGGTAAGTGAGTCATTGGTTGAGGCTGAGCAGACAGTGCAAATAAAATTCAACTCGGTGGGGGGGGGAGACAAATATAAATACACTTGTTCTCAAATGAACGGTAAATTGAAGGCACTGAGCTTTGTACGCATGCCCAATGATTACACAAGCAACTATTTAAAAGCTCGCAGCATTTGTCACCCACTTTGATAACCCAACATATTGGATGGACGCATTAATTAATAAAAAAAAACTTGACCAAGGCAGCGTCAAAATACGCCCTGTAAGCGACTATTTTAGAGGCAAGTGATTCAATGCGAAATGTCAATGAATTGATAAACAGAATGGTAAGTGTTAACTAGGGCAGAAACGACTTGTTAATACTCTATAGACGGGCTTAACTAGTGAAATATAATGAGAGATTATCAAATGAAATTATTTAAGCGCATAAAAGTAGTGTATTTTTATGAACATATAATTAACATTATTTTATAATACCCTGGTGTACTATTGCTAATAGGTATAACAACATATTGTAAAAGTTTTTTGATGGCTCTGCTTATCACACGACGGAAATTGTGAATAGATAAAAATTATAAACTCCAAACGGAACTGTTGCATGTAAATGCCGCTAAAGCAATCTTATCTGAGCGAAAACAAATTTCTATTTCTATGGTGGGAAATTTATGTTTAAACAAAAGCTGTGGCAAGCGGCACGTTTTATAGAAAATGTATCAACAGCAATAGCAATGTTTACATACTGGCTATGGGCAATTAATTTTATAGCTTTTGCTCAACCCATAGCGCAACAAATAGCAAATCGAATATGCCAAATATAGCAAACAAGGTATTCGGTATTCGATATTCGGTATTCGCTGTAATTGATTTTTGTACAGCAGCCGCTGCGACGCCAATTAGAATTGCAATAATCTAATCAGAGCGCGTTTCATATCGAACTGTGTTAACCTTTGGCAAGTGAACAAAAGAAACTTGAAACGTGCTGTGGCCAAGGGAATGATTGTTATCAGCTCAGTTAGGGCCTAGGAATTTTTATAGCTACTTAGGTCTCGCATTCTCTAAGCTCAAGTAATTGTTTAAAAATAGACGCGACTGCATAGAACAAATGCCCTACCTCAGGGCTTTATATAAATATCCCATACGTAATTATATCAATTATTAAGAAATTGACAACGCTGTTCGTAATGTTCTTTAAAAGCAGTTAGTAGATCTGACTACTACTACAACTACTAAAGCTCTTTTACATTAGTAGTTGAAGGTTTCTTGACTGTATAAAAGTTTAATAGTTGACAGTATAACAGAATGCCTACATATAATATATCAGCATATAACAGTTTCATCTCATTGTTTTTCACCAATTGGCATTTTTCCGTGTGAATATGTCCTAAATTTAATTTTGTCGGCCTTACCTGCTGCGACGTGGATGTGGATTGATGTGAGGTTTCCTTAAGACTACTGCAAGAGCTGGAGCTCGTATTGATCTGTCGTCCGCCCAGGCTGGCAACTGTGGTGCTGCCAGCACTCAACGGCCCCCCACCATTCACCGTTGCCACTCCATTCAGCGTGGGCGGACTGCACAGCATGTTGCTGGCCGAGGCCGAGGCTGAGGCGGAGGAGGAGCTGGGCAGCGGCGTCGTCGAGGCTGAGCCGCTCTTCTTGTTGAAACTTTCAATGAGCGTCGTCGCCGGACTCAACATGCCGCTCTGTGAGCTATCCGAGAAGTCTGTCATCTGCAAGCAAAGTCAAATGGAATTTTATCAGTAAATTATTCAGATATTTATAGAGTCGTAAAGCTAATGGGCTGCATCTGGCATCTGCTGCTCTTATCTACTGCACAGACTTTGGCTAACTTTGCCTTATATGGCCAAAAGATCTGCCAGATGAGTCAAATGCCACTTGAATGCTTCACTATGGGCAAACAGTTAATCAAATCTGTTTTATGTTCACAGAAATGAGTTGGAAGCGTGTCGACAAAGAGATTCGAAAGCAAACGTGATTTATATTTATATTTTTCATTTTTTATTTGCTGAACAAAATTGGCATTTAAATTGATAAATTGTTTATGTGCAAGCAGCGCAAACTGTATCGTGCTCTGTACTGTCTTTGGCAGTGCTTGTCCAACTGTGGCGCCGTGCGGCCTGCCTGGTAAGCAATGTGCTTTAGATAAAATAGAGCACGCAACTAAAACATACGTCGAACCCACAACAGCAACTATAACAACAAGAGTATATATGTATATCTTTTTAATTTCAAACATTGATTTATATCTCTTTTGTTATTATAATTACTATATCTTTTTTGTTTACACAAAAACATAAAGAAAGAAAAAAAATGGTTTTGCTTAGATTTGGTATCTGGGTATATATGATATATAAATTATACGCTGGCAGTTGCTGTTCTTTATGTACATAATTAATATTGTTTTGATTTAGCGTTTCGATTAAAATTCCATTTACGCGTGGGCGTACGTCCCACAGTCCTATTACGAACTACCTGGCACCTCGTTTCTCTCTAGGTGTGTTTGCTTGTGTGTGTGGGCCCCCGCGACCTGTTTTGCAATTTGCGTTCTTAAATCAATATTCGTAATGTTATAATGTGAGACGTTGCGATTTTATTTCATTTTTCATTCGGGTTTTTTTTTATTATTCGTTAACTACTATTGAACATCACGCCAAAGCACGCAAAGCAAGCGCGTTAACTGTCTGCACAGTTGGCCCAGCACCCTGGCAGAGCTTTTCGCTCTGATATGTGCTTTTGCCCAGCGTAAGCTTCAAATTTTAACGTATATTGCCGCGACGGTCGTTTACAGCACTGACACAGAGTGGCGCAACCACCGAAACAGCTGTTTACAGTATATATATTGGTATTTTTTCTATCGCCTTTTCTTTCGTTAGTTAAGCATCGCGTGTTGGCCACACTGGCTGCTGGAGCCCTTCACAAGTTCTTTACAAAAAATGTATTAATTTATGCGAATTGGCTGAAAAAGTGCACAAAATTGGCAACAATCGAATTTCAATCAGTTTGTTAACGCTTTAAAACAACGAAATGAAACACTCGGGCTACGAACAACGCGGCTGGCTTTGCTGCTGGCTGTGCCTCTGCATGGCGTCAGCAACATACGCGTTAGCCGACGTCATGACGGCAGCAGCTGGCGGAGTGGGGGCTGCTGGCACAACAACAACGCAAAATGCCCTGCTTGCTGCTGCCGTTGCGGGCAAAGAGGAGCTGGCAGTGAACGGCAAACAGTTGCCCATCTGCTCACGCATGCTGCGCCATGTCTTTGAGAATGCGACACCACGGGACGAGCAGCAGGCTGGCGTCTTCGAGGAATATAAGCCCGAGGTGGGCCAGGTGCTGGACGAGGAGACGTACCTATGGAGCTGCCTGGAGGCGTGCTGTGAGAAGTCCCAGATCCAAAACCAGACCCAACGCAACACCTGCAACGTGGTCCTAGTCTTCAAGCGCAAATGCTATCACATTCATTGCATTAGCAACGAGGCCTGCATGCCAAAGGCTCTGGCACGCGAGCGAGAAAACGAAAAGGTGCAGATGGTACTGGTGAATCCGGTGGGCGATTTGTCAGAGACCTGGACACAGCTGCTGAAGGCCACCAAACAGAATGCCGAAATCTTGCCCTACGAATCGGAGCTGAACTTTTGGAAGCAGCCGCGTCGTCTGCAGTTTCAGGTGAGCCGGGCCAGAGTCCACTTGAGCAAACATAAATCACACTAATCTTCAATCTCTTACAGGACAGCAACGCCTATGACGAAGATGAGTTCCCCATGGCGGAGAAGCGTGTCAAGCAATTGCTGCTGCAGCAGCAGCCCGATGATAACGACGACGATCTCAGTTACTATGGCGCCGCAGAGCTGCCCAACAATGCCAAGTTCATGACCTGCGACCTGGACACGCCCTGCCCGCCCCAGGAGCAGTGCGTGCCGCTGCAGGCGAACGCCGTCACCGGCCTGTGCAACTGCAAGCATGGCCTCATACGCAACAAGCAGCACAAGTGCGTGATGCCCGCTGTGCCCTACAGCGCCTATTTGCCCAGTGAGGCGTCTTCGCGAATGGCTCAAGAAGTGGCCGCAGCGGCTAGCGAGATTGCGTCCGAGGTTGTGGCGCCGTCGCCCATGAAGCAGGAAATCAACAAGATCACGGTCTCTGTCATGTCCAAGCAAGTGCAACTGCCGGAGCAGGAGGTAACGCTGGCCGCCTTCACTGTTCCCGACGAGCAAACGACCGGCTCGAAATACAAATATCTTTGGACACTCATATCGCAGCCCAAGGGACCGATGAACGGCACCATTTCGGATCAGAGCAAATCAAAGGTGAAACTATCGAATCTATCCGAGGGTCTATACACCTTCAAGGTGACCGTCACCGGTGAGGGCGGCGCCTCTGGCGAGGCGACTGCCAATGTGACCGTGTTGCCGGAGCGGCGCATTAACCAGGCACCGCAGGTAATCATCTCGCCGCCAGAGCAAATCATTCGACAGCCTACATCCAATGCGGTGCTCGATGGCAGCACCAGCACCGACGACGACAAGATCATCAACTGGCACTGGGAGGTCATCTCGGGACCCATTGGCTATCAGCCGCAGCTGCCGGAGGTGAACACGCTGCAGCTGGATCTCACCTCGCCGGGCAACTACACCTTCAAGCTGACCGTAACGGACTCCAATAACGTCACCAACTCAACGACGGCCACCATAGCGGTGCTCAAGGAGACGGACTATGCGCCGGTGGCCAATGCCGGAGATGCCGTCATCTTGTATTTGCCCAACAACAACGTAACCCTCAATGGCACCGCCAGTTCCGATGATCACGAAATCGTTGAGTGGGAGTGGACAAAGGATGCTAGCGACGAGGCAAAAGCCGTGGACATGCAGAAGACAAGAACGCCCTACTTGCAGCTCTCCAATCTGGAGGAGGGCATGTACACGTTCGTCCTGAAGGTCACCGACGCCAGCAAGCAGTCGAGCACCGCCAAGGTGCACGTCTTTGTCAAGCCGCCCACCAACTCCCCGCCCACAGCCAAAGCGGGCGCCAATGTGGTAAGTCGTGAATTACCCTTATCTCTTGAACACCATTGATAACGTTCCTTAATATAAACCAATTCTTAGACGACCAGCCTGCCCGTCAATTGGGCCATTCTGAATGGCTCCGAGTCGAAAGACGACATTGGCATCAAGAGCTATCAGTGGAAGCAGCTCAGCGGACCCAACAATGCAGTCATACTCAAATCGAATACCTCCGTAAGTATATATATATATATAGAACACCCAATCTAATCTAATCTCTTCTGAACTTCTATTGGTACTTCACTAGATTGCCAATGCGACCAGCCTAACGCTTGGGCTTTATGAGTTCGAGCTGAGCGTAGCGGATGAGAACAACAACACGGCTACGGACAGCACCTGGGTGAAGATTGTGCAGGGTATTCGACTCATCACAGATTCAATTAAATCGATGCTAATCTTAAATTTCATTCATAGAACGCAATGCAGCGCCCATTGCCAATGCTGGCGGAGATCGCACCATAACTCTGCCCATCACAGCGATTTACTTGAATGGCTCGCAATCCTCGGATGATTTAGCTGTGGTCAAGTATGTGTGGACGCGTGAGGATACGAGCCAAGCAGCAGGCGTCATCATTGACAACACGGACAAGCAGCCAGTAATGATTGTAAGACCAAAACACAGATGAGCCTAAATCAGAGATCAATTGCTATTGATGTACCCATTATACTCTTGCAGCTCACCAATGTGGTGCAAGGACGCTATGTCTTCAAGCTGACGGTGAGCGACGATCAGGGCTTGACCAGCACGGATACAGTCAGCATTAATGTCCATGCGGATCCTATGCTAATGTACCTGGTGCAAATGACGCTACCCATGAGCTTATCCGTGCTGACCAAGAGCGAGCTGGACTCCACTGTGCAGAAGCTGCAACTGCTATTGGGCGACGATAATAAGATACACATCAGGGAACTGAAGCAGGATCTGCACACTGAGGCGGCGGTGTTGGTCTTCTTTGTGATGGCCAGCGATGCAAAAGGTGGACAATCAACGCCTGTGAATGGGCTGCACGTGGAGCAAATGCTGCGCGCCAAGCTGCAAAAGGATGCCTCCATACTGGGCACACTCTATGTAGACATACGCACCACAGTCTGTCAAAACAATTGCTCGGGCCATGGCCGATGCAATCCCTCGACGAGAGCATGCGTCTGCGAGGCCTTCTGGATGCCCTCGGCGGGCTTCTTCTTTGGCAACGATGAGGCCAACTGCGGTAGCTAAACAAATATTTCTTATACCCTCTTGAATATGAGCTAAGTGAATCTTTGCTTCTTCAGATTGGTCCATTCTGTATGTGTTTGTGGGCGTCATTTCCACCTGCCTGCTGCTCTCGGGCATCTTCTGGGGCATCGCCTGCGCCTGTCGCCAAACCAAAAAGCCACGCAGCATGCGCCAAAAGGTGCAAAAGTATGCGCTAATTGGCGCCCAGGACGAAGAGGCGGCCAATTGTAAGTGACAGCAAACATATTGTTACGACAAATTTATATATATAAGCTAATGCCACATTGCAGATTCACGCAATACATCGCTTACCGAATCGGAAACGGATTCGGATGTGCTCTTCGAGACCCGCTCCAAGAGCAACGGCATTGGCAAGCGCAACAAGGCCCATCATAGCAGCTCCCAGGGCAGCGGCTCCGGCAGTCGAGAGAGCAACAAATATGCGGTTACCAAACTGGGTCGCAAGATCAAGACATAGACAGACACTTGTATATGTATGTGTTTGCGTGTATGTGTGTTAGTTCATATAGAGTGTGTGTGATATATACCTATATATATATATATATTTGTATTTCTATATAGTCCTATACACAAGCGTCATTATGTACTATTTTATTGCTGCAGACTTGTTTTTATATTTGTATGCTTGTAACTATGTGTATGTGTGTGCGTGTGTCTCGTTCCTTTCTACTTATGTGATATATGCACAACCTCTTGATTAATTACCTCTTATGTTTATTTATTATTATTATTATTATTGCAATTGACAAATTTTTATTTGTGTTTTATATATATATATATGTACATGTATTTGCATTTGATATATTTCGTTGATATGTATATAGCGATAGGACAACACAATCAATGTAATAAATTACATGTAATTGCTTTAAACAGCGCGTATGCATTTCTTTTGTAGATTGAAGAGAGGGTTAAATGAGTCGTCAGTGCTTGTCAAACAGTAAGCGAGCGCAGTTTTATGGTCATTTGGTATTTTCTCGTTGGGTTTGTAAGCTAGTCATTTGCAGTTGTGTGGGAGCGTGAAGAGAGGATTGAATGAGCTGTCAGTGCTTGTCAAACTGTAAGCGCACGCAGTCTGACATTTGCTCTCCATCTTCCTGTCTTTGTAACGTTTATTTAAACACATTTAAGCAAATATTTGGCACAAGTGGGCAGCATTGATGTTGACTAGTTCCTGGAAAGCAGTTCCATATATGTACATACATATATATGTATATACTATATAAAATCTTTAAAATCCGCCAGTGATTCATTTGTTAAGTTTTGTTTTTATTTCTTTTTTGACCATGTCTGAGCATGGCTTAAGTGTTTGCGCTTTTTATTGATTTTGGCCGGATTTGTACTACTGACGGCGGGCGGTCGCAGCGTCATGCAGTCGGTTGGCTTTTTACATTCCTCCTTGGCTACTGATGGTGGCATGCCACGCGCGCTCCATATTTCACGGCACACACAGAGCAGTGTGTGTGAGTGTTGGGTGCGGCAGTTGGGCTTAACTGCGACACGCGATTCGCTCATAGCCCATGCCCACCGGTGGCGCCTGGCTGGAGCAGCACCTGAAAGTTAATTAAGCTAACCTTCGTCCCTTGGCTGGGCGCACTTGGCATGCCAAACTAATGAAAAGTTTCTTGAACCTGTGTCTTCTCACACGTGACACAAATTTGTGGTCAGCTTTTTTTCGTTTGGTATTTTTATGCGCTTTTTAATTGTTTGTTTTGACTGCCATCCGCCCAGCTGCCTCCCGCTGCTGTTGACTTAACTGTTCATTATGCATGCATAAATTTCGTTCGATTCCGATTCGAGTTCGAATTCCGCGAAATCGTTGAACAACATTTTTGTGTTTGAAGATCTCTCGACTAATTCGTTTGCTCAGCTTTGCTGACAGTTTACAAACTTCTTAAGTTATTAATTTGTTTATACAAAAAAAAAATGGTTAATTATTATTTCCATTCAGTTTCTTTTTGCCTCGGCTACTGGTATTATCAGAATTATTATTATTTCGTTTGACAAATCAGCTAAAAACAAAATTAATAACAAAATTCCGCTGTCGCTTCAAGTTAAAAATAATTTGCATAAATTTAATTAAGTGAGATCTTTATTAACAAAATTCCATTAAATATGCCATAAGCGGTTTAAGCTCTTATACGCTTACACTCTTATACATCGTTTTCCCTTTTCACAAATTTTATTACGAATGCTGTAAATTTCCACTTTTAAATTAAAATTAAATAAAATAAAACTCCAAAAATTCAAGGCCTTAATGTCAATTTGAGTTTAGAATTTCATTAAAAAAAAAACTTAAGTAATTATAATAAAATGTTTATCAATTAACATGAAAAACGTGACACAAAAAAAAGCAACTAAAGATTTTGATGTGGTTTTTATGCGAATTTAATGAAATGTGATGGGAGTTGAGCTGAGGGGCGGGACGGGGCGTGCTGCCCGCATTTTTGCAAAGCGACAAGCAAAATAAAAGACATAAATTAAATAACAACACAAAAATTCAAATAAAATTAAGCAAAAAACAAACAAAAAATGGCACACGAGACAACGCTTGAGTGATTTTTAATGTATGCGTGACAATTGTTGTTTTTATTCGCTTTTGGGCTGAGCCATAAAATGTTTTAATGTTTTATTTGCGTTTTATTATTGTTTAATTAGCCAAGTTGGGCCAGGCCAGGCCAGGCCACACCACGCCCCATCCTCACCTCTAGCCGCCCACCAACATGAATGAGAGAGCATTGTCTGTTGGCCTGGCGTATGAGCCACGTTTATTGTTCTAGACGCCATTTCAGTTGCAAATGCAAAACGCGTGGGCGGAGCTCAAACAAATATAACAACAAAATGCAGCAGCCCTTGTTGGGACTTAAATGATATGTGTGTGCCTATGTGTCTGTGTGTGTGTGTGTGGGCAGCAGCAGGTGACAGTGGCTGCCAAAAGTGGGCGTCTGTGCGAAAATATTAAGCAAACTTGCGAAATAGACAATGCGGAATGCGAGTCTCTCTTGGGCGACTTTAAAACTATATATGGAAGTCATTAGCTGTTTGGCTTGGAAACAGACTTTATAGAAGATTTCAATAAACTAGGAAATATCTAGAATTAGTCAACTGCTGATTAAGGGAGAGATAAAGCTAGAACTAGTTAATAGAATTCGAGCTAGAGCGGAATTTAGCTAGAAATAACACTAAAACAGAAGCTACAGCAATAGTACATAGCTCTAGCTCTAAGTACACTCGACTTGGCTTACTTCTCTAGTTAATTAAGTCTCTTAATAACTACGACTCGTTTCATTGTCTGAAAGCACTTACTAGACTTCAACTTTGTTAATTTGCCTGCATGGAATGCTAAAAGCCTGCTTTACGAAATAATAAAAAAAAGGTACTTTTGTTCAGATCGTAAATTAAGCCACAGAAACGTTTTATGGGCTTGAGGGTTAGATAGGAAACTCAAAAGAATTTAAAGCATTGCTGGTAGATCCTTAAGTATTTGTTAAGCATTCTCAAGTCCTCAGGCAGCCAAGCCTTCAATTATGCTTTGATTATTCATTAATATTTTACTTTAAACTGCTCAAATTGTATAATATTTTATTAACAATATTTGATTATATTAATATACATATTTATTATATACTAAATTTATTTTTTTTATTTTTATTTTTTTTTTTATCAGTTATTTTTTATTATTACTTATTATTTATTTTTATTTATTATTAATAGTTTCATTTATTTTTTATTTTTTATTTTTTATCATTAATTCATTCATTCTCAAGCTTAAATTTAAATCATTACTTTAATCCATTATTATTACCACAAGCCAAATTTATTCAATTTGCAGCTGAGAGACTTTTTTGACGCCTCAAACATTTAAACTTTGCTGAATATATATTTAGCAATTACACAGTGTTTATACGTCCTCTAATTTGTGATTATTAAATTACACAGTCAACACTTGAAATGCAATTACTATGACAGCCTATGACTCGCATTGGCATTTCCGCTCCAGCAAAGGGCCAACAATAACAACAACAGCAGCAACAACAACAACAACTGCAGCTGAAACTGTTGCTAAAACAATTCTACACATTCAAATTACTCGCACTATGCACCTCGAGCTAATCATGAAAATCTGTTAAAAAGCTAACATTGCGCATACGCCCCGTTTAATGTATGTGTGTGTGTGTGTGTGTTAGCTAGCTCAACAGTGATGGCAAATCGCATGTGCACAGGTTCAAGGTCATTGCCATTGTCATCATTGTGGCAACCCAAGTGCAGCAAACAGCTGCAGTCTATCTATGTTAGCTATCTTTGCCAATTAGCAGCCACAACTGCCATCAAATTGTGTCTCATTAGCCGTAGATTAATTTTGAATGCACTCGCAATTAGACATTGCATTTAGCTAAGCCAAAGCGTGGGTGTTTGCCAAAAATGAAAGCCAAGAAACGTATATGCTGCCATAATTTATGCTAGAATGCCATAGAACGACTATGGCTAGAGGGTTGTAAGGCGAAAGCAACCCTTAAGCCAAATGACGCAGTTAGGAACTTGACATGGATTCTGATGGGGTCAACTGCAGATCAATTTACGTATGTGTGATAAGAGATAAGAATTCAATAAATATGGGGGCAAAACAATGTCAGAGCCAACATTAAACAGTTGCCACGCATCGTATGTCTCTCTAGTTAATTCGAGTAACAAAGTAAATATTAATAAAATAGCATAAAACCGGTTCAGCAATCAACTGAGACGTCAGCGCATTTGGCAGCATGCCAGCGGGTTCGGTTTCTGGTTCGGTTAGTACAAAAGATAAAAGTGCCAAATAGTATATAAATCTAATGACTCTCACAATTGTGTGCGTATGTGTGTGTGTGAGTGTGAGTGTGCAATCAAAGCATAATCGAAGCAATCGAGCATGAAGCACAAACACACGAAAAAAAAAACGTATCTGCGAGATACATTTGTGTTTTGCCAATGGCAAGGCATTTCCTACACACACACACACATACACGCTAATCAGAGACAACACAGCTCGATCTAACAGGCAACAAGAACAAACGTCAGCGATTTCTTACTGTAAACAACAACAACGCGTGCGTCTTAATGTCTTTTCTTTATAGTTTTTAACATATTTTAATGTTTCGTTTCTTTTATTACCTTAGCTCATGTATTATGTGTTTATGTTAGTTTCAGTTTTTATTTTTGCAGTCTACTCTAATCACATTTATCAAGAAAAAATCATTTTATAAACGACGCACAAATTTTCACACTTTCTTCGGGAAAAAAAATAAGAACACTAAAAGATCGCAGCGTTTAAAGCCGCACGGAAATCGCGTGCGTTTTGTTATGCGCGCGTGTTTTGTTTTAGTTTATTTTTTTTGTGTTTCCCTCACTAAATTTCTTAGCTTTTGCACGCGCGGAAGCAACGAACACAACTGAAACGAAAATTGAATGAAAAGCACAAATATCGCACAGGGTGTGAGCAGCAACAAAGCAAGAGAGAGCGAGCGAAAGAGACAGTGAGCGTGAGAGCGCAGCAGGCAGGCCAAACTTGTTTGTGTTAGGGCTTTGGCTGCCTACCTCAAACAACAACAAGTAAGAAAGCTCCAGTCGAGACTGCTCGACTAGGAGATACCCTGAACCCTCCAAGCTGATATTCTAATCATTCTGCTTTTCTTTTATGCACACATACATACACATGCATCCACACGCACGCATAAGCCTGCGCTCTGCTAACTGCGCAGTAAGCAGCGACTGCGCTTGGGCTGCGCTGCAGTGTGGGCAATATTATGAGAATTTATTTGTTAAATAATTTCTTTTGTAGACATACGATCTTAATGAAACTTTTAGAGCGTAATCATATGGTGAATATGTGTGTATATTCCAAAGCCCACGTCTCTAGTATTTGAAATACGCTTTTTACAAAAGTGAGGGTGAGGGGGTGAATTTAAGGGTGGGGGGTAAATTTTAACAAAAACCGAAATTGTATAAATTGCATATAAGCATACATTAAAAATTTGGAGACTCTAGCAATAAGGGTGTAGAAGATATAATTTTATAACTGGTTTTCGATAAGGTTTTTTATCGATAAAAAAAGATCGGGATGAGTTATCGATTTTTAATGATAAACTTGATATGCGCGCTGTAATTACGGACATTTAAAAAAAAATTTGAAGTCTCTAGCTCTTATATCTTCTGAAATCGACGCGTTCATACATACGGACGGACGGACGGACGGACGGACGGACGGACGGACGGACGGACGGACGGACGGACAGACAGACGGACAGGGCCAAATCAACTCAGCTCGTCGCCCTGATCAAGAATATATATACTTTGTGGCGTCTGCCACGCCTCCTTCTGCCTGTTACATACTTTTAACAAAACCATTATACCCTGATTTCCCATTTTCAATGGGTTCAGGGTATAATAAAACTAAAACACACACAACAGACTGCTAGAGTTGCGCAGCACTTTCGAACACTGCTGCTAGCGTTGCCAGTGTGCGTAGCCAGCCGGCCAGGCCAGAGAGCTTTTCGAACTTGTTGCTCTCATACACTCACACTCTCCCGCTCTCAGACTAATAACTGCATTATGAAATTGTTGCGTTTCGTTGGCGCCTTCAATTGTCGTCTCACTACCTCTCTCTTTTGCTCAGTGCACTCAACGTCGGTTTATCGCACAATTTTGTTCGACTTTTTCGTTTTCCGTTGCATTTTGAATGGGCGCTTTTAATTAAAATGAGCTGTCATTTAGTGGAACAAGTCTCACTATAACGGGTTTGCCATCCAGTTTCTGTTTGTATTTATCTTAATTGATTTCATTCATAAATTACAGCCTAGCCAAATGTCAGGTTGCCGATATACTGGGTGATCTGTTAACCTTGTTAATGCTTACATAACTCTTTAAATATTTGCAAGTTATTAACTGAGGATAAGAAAACCTATTGTTTCACTCCACTTTTTCAGCTGTAAAGTTGTTTAGCACATGTTATATTTAGCACCAAGGCTACGAGCAATTCTTCAAATAGCTTCGTTTGGCTCCCCCAATATCCAGAGACTCGACAACGATTCCCTCACCACAGACAGCGGCGCGTCGCTTCCCAATTGACGTCAACGGCGCCGACGGCCAGCCGCCAGTGGGGCAGGCACGTTCTGGAAATCAAATTATATATGTATGTGGTACATAGAGATAGATAGACAAAGCCCGGCGGGGCTGAAGAAACAGAAATAAAACAGCCGGATCACTTAGCTACACAAAACACTCAAAACCAAACAGAAAAGAAAAGAGAAGAAAATTGCGCTGACGAATCTCATTCAAAGAGACGCAAAAACCACATTCTTATATGGCTAAAAGCCTTACCCCAACTCAAACGCATATTTTAGAGACTTGAAACAGTAAAGGGGAACTACTTAGAAAGGGAAAGAGAGAGAGAGAGGCAGCTGCAGTTGACGCACTATCCACAGCGCTTCGAGGGGGCCAAGAAAAGAACCAAATCTCATGATTATAAACAGAATAACATTAACAATTTATTGGATGCCGGCTATTTTTATGGTTTTAATTCTATGCAAATCGAAATCCAAAACTTTACGTAAATTGTGTGAATCAGGTTAGCAAAAGCAAGACTTTTGAACACATTCTATATATACATATATATAATAAGCTAATTAAAATGCGTTTCAGTTAAATAATTAAGCCAGAATGATTAACATACGGTACACGCGCTATTAACAAACGATTTGCAATTGCACAGCAAAACTAGATTATAAATCTTTGAGCTGCAGGATAAACCTTGCAATAATTGTAATTTGTAGCATTACAAAATATCTATAGATCCAGGGTCAATTTTAATACAATTGGATTTCTGTAGACGAGCTCAGCGAGCTAATATGAAATCATCTTGTAAATTTACAAGAAAGTTAACTTAAAGCAAAATTGCTTCTTTCTCGATAGAGTTGTATAAGTGGAAAGTCTCTAATTGATTTCCAGCGAATTCCACGAATTAGTATATGCTACAAATAATACTTTGACATGGCAGGTGTTAGCCAATTGACTATTTAGTTTAAAAGCCACATGCTAAATGTCATAAAATCGACAATTTCTCAGATTCTTCCAAGATCAGTTGCCATATAACTGATGACTGAAAATTTAAAATCAAGTGTGTAGAGCTCGTAATAGTGTTAAGTAAAATGTGAAATATTTGTGCAATTTTAAAATATCAAGTTAAAATTTCATTACATTTCTAGTTTTAAGTCTTGGGCTAAGTCTATGAATAAAACAACAATAAATATCGCAGGATCTATCTTAAATTGCTTTCATTTACGTATTTCACGAGAACTGAGACTGCAAATGCTTCAATTTAACAGCTGCTTGCCACTTTATAATCTAGCTTAGCCGCACACTAGATATTAACCCAAATGCATGATCGAGGGCCTGCATTGGGCGCTGTTGCACATTCTTCAGTAGCGGCAACAATGTGAAGTGCATTACGCCGTGTTGTTGTTGTCAGCTGAGTTTATTAGCTGGTGCGCCTGGCCAAGGGTCAAAACGTCGCACGCACACAATTGGACCTCGTAATGCTCATAAAGAAGACATGCATGAAATACATATAAGTACAAACAAATATGTATGAACGTCTGTTTATGTGAGATATTCTTTTTTTGGTCTGCCTTTCACTCGCACTAGACTGGACAGAGCTGGAACCATTAGGCGACGTCGCCGTCTCCGTCGTTGTCTGCTTTGGTCATTTACAGCGGCGCCTCGGGGTTAATGAACGATGTTTTATTTCATTTTCTTTCGAGCAACACGCTGAGCCCCCTTGGCGCTCCTCTAATCTCTCAATTCTTTTATAGATATACTACGTACGTACGTACATTTACAATACAATATGGTATGCGGGGTAGGTGTTTACCTGATAATGTTGCCTGGGAAATATTAAGCGGGAACGCATTGCGGCTGTATGACTGCTGCCATTTGTGGCCGAACCTTTGGGCTGCGTCTGCGTGAGCAGCGGACTGCGCGTTGTCGTCACAACCATAATTGGCTTTTAAGTAGTTTTGGAACACTGATTAACACCTTTTGGTACACTGGAACTGGGAACAGTTCGCCTGTTTTGATTATGTCAGATTCTTAAACTCTTTTTTTTTTACTACTGCTCTTTTTCGAATCACTTTGTTTCTGGGTTCGTTAACATTTTTGCATTTTCTACGCCAAAAATAGAGAGAAAAAACAACAAAAACAAAAAAAAATTCATTTGCATTAATTAATAAACAGAACAATTGGCAATTTCCCCAGAATTCATTGATAATGCGAAGCTTTTGTGTATGCCAAAAGTTTTTGTTATAAACAATTATGGCTGGCATCTGGTTATATTCATCTTCTTCCTCACTCTCTTTTCAGGCTGCTCCACAACAGAACCGTTAACCGAAAAAATGTGTGTGCGCACAACAATGAGAACGAGAGAGCGAGCGAGTAAGAGAGAGATGGAGAGATGCAAACAATGAGAAAGGCCCAGATAACTGGTTTTTGCATTTCAGCTGCTGTCAGTTGACAAATGTCTCTGCCAGCAGAGGCAGCGACAGCGGCAGCAGCAGCAGCTACACAATGCCATAAAAAACTAGCTCTGATTATGACATCTAGATGGTGCCTTGACACCACAATCACCCAAGCCTAGCCATATGTGGGCTCAAGTTCAGTTGACACGCCCACACACACAACCCACGTGTATGTTGGGTAGTTATTGGAGTTGTTGTTGTTTTTGTTGTTGGTGTTGCTCACTTCCGTTTGAATTGTCGTCGCGCAGTGCAAGCTTCAAGCTGGCTAATTGAATTTCCGCTTGGCCAAATGCAACGTATTAACCGTTAAGCACACACACCGCCCCCTCTTCTACTCCTCTGTTGCCTTTCTGTATATCTTTGGGTTAGCTAATAAACGCGTTTTACAACTTTAACTTGGGCGTCCTCTGATTGATTTTATACAACCTACGCAATTGGATTTTCCGTTCAAATTTTGTTTCTGTTTTTTTTTTTTCTTCTAATAAACTGGTTTTTCATTCTCTAGAAACATCGAATTATGTATTATGTAAATTTAGACTAAATAAAAAAAGATTTTGGTATTTTTAAATTTCATTCGCACATTTTCTGTGCACGTTACAGCAAACAAAATAAAACGAGCTGTTTCTCGGAAATTTGTGGGTTTTATTTATAAATTCGAAATTTATTTTCGTTTTGTCGCTTGATTTATGTTCGCTTTATCATTGAAATATTTCGCTTGACTTTACGCACTTTTACACTTGAATTTTTAATTTAAGTGCGCGCTTGGGCGCATTCTCAACATTTCACAATAATATTAAATACTTTTAGCTATACTCTTAATATATATTCTTTTTGTTTTAATATCTGTGATTATTTAGTTAACCGCGTCGTTGTCTTCGATATCCGCGTTCGCGTACTGAACTGTTGCGTGGTTGACACAAGACTGAAACCTCGAAAGATTTGAGACTCTCGCGACGACTGCAAGCCAGCAGCGCAGCCATGCAGAGAGACGCACTGAGCGTGCGTGCGAGCGAAACGGCTTGAGCTGTGGTGAGTGCGCGCCAAATATTGCTCGCTCACTTGCTCTAGACAGCTTCTCTACTCTTTGACTTTTCACTGCACTTTGGTGTGGTGAATACAGCTCAATACTCATAATGCGTTTAGTGTTGAGTTTGTAATTTGAAAATTCAAATTGCATTTCATTAAAAGAAAGCATTACCTTTGTTTGTCTGCATCATATTTAATCCGAAAAAGAGACCTTAATGTAAACAATATTCGTTCATTAGTTTACCTTGCGCCTTTGGCTAACATTATTTGATTTGTATTTACGCAAAGCAAATAAACAAAGGCGTTGACTGCTGCTGACGGCCAAATGGACGTTGGCTCAGGTTGAAGCAGATGATTGAAAACAATTGAATTAAATTGAAATGAATTGAATTGAAATGTATTTGTGAACGAACACGTGCGCCAAATTTGTTTTTCTTTCTTTCGATTTTGTTCGTCTCCTTTTTTTCTTGCTTTTAATTAGTTAGACGAAATCTGCGATTTTTGTTGGTTTTTGTTTATGAAAGATTTCAGTGCGCAGTTTTTGGCAGCTGAAAGAGCTGAAAGAACTTTAATGTTTCCAGGAAATTCCAAAGTATGCAAAAACAACAAATGTCTATGTTAGTTAAACCATTTCAAATTTGTATTTTGGATTTTTTTGTTTATGCGTCTGGCTTTGATTACAAAAAGGCAGCGCTGCCATGAACTGGCGCCACCTACAGCACAAAGTATCTGTATCTGTCAGATACATTTGGCTGTTGAACTGAGCGAGTGGAGAAGGTCAGTTAAATCAGTTGGCGTGGCTAAAGCGCTGCATTTCATTGAGTTATAGGAAGCAGATTTATTCATAATCAAACCTAATTAAACAATTTGTTATGCAATTTGCCAAGTCGAAATAAAATTAAAAAATAAATAAATAAAAATACCTGTGCTAATTTATCATAATCTGTCAGATACTTTCATTTTCTTTTTATGTGTATTTTTCAGCCGAAATCAGGCCAACAGCAGCATCCGCCTTGCAGAGCTGGCAAATTAGTCACAAATGTGTCAGCAGCAGCAGCAGCAGCGGCAGCTCTTCGTCCACTTGCCACTAGCCCAATTTTCGACAAGCGATTAGCATAAACAAATGGTTCGCCTGATGCTCCACAATTAAGGCCCAAATATAAGCAGATCCAGCTGCTGATTCATCTAGTTGCTGCTGCCGCTGCTGCTGTTTCTCTTCAATTACAAATTGTATCTGTATCTGTTGTAGCTTCTATAGACATGAATGACTGACTTTCGGCTAACTTCAAGTTGGGTCCCATTGCCGGCTGAGTCATCGCCACGCGCGTCTATATCAAGCCCCAATCACAAAACATGTGTTGCATTCAATCCGAGGCTCGGGGCCAACGAAAGGTTTGCACGCTGACTCACAGGGGCTTTCCACGCTCTTCTAACAGCGCCGAGCCGGCAGTCGGCAGTCGGCAGTCGCTTTGGCGTCGTCTTCGAGCCTAGCTTAGGGTCAGTTCAGATACAATAATTTAGCTGCGCGAGTCGTGAGAGCCGGCATAAGACGCGCCCATTGGCTCCTCTTCATTGGTATTTCGAGTGCATTCCTCATCCTCTTCTTCTTCAGCATATTCTCCCCACTTTTTTCGTTGAATTTTCATGCGTAATTGATGTTGATGCATTTCCCCGCCTCCTGCTGCTGCCTGAGCGAGTCTTACCAAGTTTTTATATGCGAAGCGTGCTTAACACGTTTCATTTTTTCCTCAGTTTGATTTATGCGTTCCAGCTGAAATTTGGGTCAGGAGTCGGAATTCCAGAAATACAATTTGACAGAAGAAACGTGTAGAAAATTCGAAGATAAGATTCGATACGATATTGATAAGGCGTAATTAATTGATACCACTTAATTGGGGAGTTGTGGGAAGCAGACAGATTAAAATTAATATTTATAATGCGAGAGATCATATTTTTAAGGCAAATCAAGCTAACAAATTCATTTAAATTTAATTTTTACAAATCATCATCTATGATTAATACTAATTCTTAGCTAGTTTAACTATTTCCTATTTTTCTCGCATATTTTACAGATGATTTATAATCCCTAGTCGATTAGTGCTCTTTGACACACACACTACTAAATTACAATATCTATTTATTGTCATTTGCCATTAATCTTCAGCTCCAAGCTCAGCTTGGGCTCCTAATGAATATAGTTTCACACCTGATACTCAGGGCTTCATAACAGCAATTGTTATAAGCATCCACCTTTACAGCAAGTCACATTTCCGACTCTATGTCATGCTAATGACATAGACCCAGAGTCCCCACCAAACACCCCCTGCCACCCACAATCTGAACGATCTTCACAAATAAACAAAATATGACCCTGAACCTGAACTACGTCACGAGAGAAACATGCAATCGAATAACAGATTATTGTTTTAGTATTACTAAGAAAGAGAGAGAGAGAGAGAGAGAGAGAGAAACCTGCAAACCAGAAGCAACAGCAAATGACATAATTGTTGTTACTTGGTTGGTTTTGTTTTGATTGCTGTCTCTATACCCTTCTAGAGGGTACTACCAGTTGTTTGTGATATGTTGTATAAGTAAATAATATACATATTTGTATATTACTTGGCTCAAATTCTTTGTCATTCTCTTCTCCTATAGCCAAATGACATTAACAGAGCTTACGTCGTGTTCCACTATGCATATATGCACAAAATCTGTTCTAGATCTAATCAAAATGTTATATAACTTTTAAACTGATCCAGACTTACCATAAATTTCACACGGCAATGTTTTCGGGTTTCAAGGTATATTGAGATTCGAAATTTTTTTTCTAACGACATCATGTTATGGAAATATAAAGATACATATGTATATAGGTACATATATCTAAAAAAAAACTCTATATGACAACTAGCACGTGGCTCAGGTCGGTTTCAGAGTTGTTTCAAGCATATAAAATAAATAGTTTATCTATAATATAGATATTCAAACTTAAATCCAACATATAAACTCCATTAAAAAATTAACCATTTCTCTTTTAGAAGATCCCTAAAATAAACTCAACATTTGTAAGCATCACTTGCCTATTTGTCTATTATATATCTTTCATCCAGTTCTGCTGCACCCTCAGCATTCACTCGTAAGGGTATACCAACTTCGTCATGTCACATTGAAGCTCTAGCAATAATTATTCATGTACTTTTGGGGCGCAACGAATTGTAAATTTAGCCAAGGGGGGTGGGGGGAGGCAATGCTTGGCCATGTTGCCGATTCGGGTTGGGATTGTGGTTGAACTCACCTTGACAGTGGGCAATTGAGCATTAACCTTCATGGCGGCAGTCGAAACGGACTTGGACTCGGCCCGAGAGTCGACGGGCTGTGAAGCTGAATTGTTTTGCAGCAGCTCTTGATATTGTTGTTCAACCGTTGATATTTGGGAGTTTGTTGTTGCCTTGTGCGCTGGCTTTTTATCTTTGGAGACGCAGCTAGTTAGCGATAAGCGACGTGCGCTGCCAAAGCGAAAGGTGCCAGCACCTGCACCTGCACCTGCACCGCCAACACCACCAGCAGCAGCACCACTCGATTTCTTTCGATTTGATTTGTTGTTCTTAGCTATGTTATTATCACCAGCTATTTCACTTTGTTGCCGTTGTTGTTGTTGTTGTTGCTGTTGTTTGGTTTCGTTGTTGATATGTAATGTTGCTGTCTTTTTACACCACAAACCACTCAAACGGTTGCCCATGCTACAGGCTTATACCGGCACAACGAATCGACTGATAAGCTCAACAAAGCGCAGAGAATCGACACATAGAATTAGCTGAATAGTGAATAGCGTTACATTGATACGATTATACCAATATGTATGTATATATAAGCACACACACACACATATATATATATATATTTATACTGAACAGAGGCAACCGGCGCGCATCTCAATTCGGCAAATACTGAAAATGGAATTCTTTCAAAAACCACAATATGCTACACAAAAACGTCTCTCTCTGTCTCTCTTTGTCTGTGCATGTGTGTGTTTATATCAGTGTGTATGTTTGTTTATTTGTATGGTATGTGCGCTTTATAATGCCCAAAAAGAAAACAAAATAAATATATATATATTTATATAGTATATAAGACTCGGCGTCATCGACAGCGACAGCGCAACTTTGTTTGTGTTTCAACAGCGAAAACTTCCTTTTGCCCGAACATTTGTTCGCGTACTAATCGATTTTTTTCCTCTTACTTGCTCTATACCGGTTGAAGCTCGTACACCTCGTATACCTCTCTAGCCAGCTAGCCATCTACCCAGCTAGCCAGCTAGCCAGCGCATTAATATGCCCAGAGCTGGCTATATACTCTATGCATGGGTACTACCTGTAGATACCTGTGGCTATACACAACACGCCTAGCTTTGGCCAAAACGGCAAGAGTCACTCACGCTCACGTTTCGCCTCAGCTGAAGAGCTTGTCAAATAGTTTTCAAAGAACACAAAAACAACACACAACAAGGTGTTAAAAAGCTTATTAGTGAAAAGGCTAGAACGAATACCGAATGCTCTACAGTGCAGAGTCTAAGAGTAAAGATATGTAAATATAAGAGTGAGCAATATCCATGGAAAGTCCTTAACTCTCCTTTCTGGCAAACGAAAGAGGAGATCCAAGACAATTATATAGTACACTTAATTGTAAAAGTATTCGTATTACCAATATCTATGGCAAGTCCATTAAGATCTTTTATATGATAATTCTAGTTATCTAGGCTAATGCAGTGCTACCTATCCGTATTTCCTATTATCAAATTCGTTTTATACGCTTCGTATATGGGTCATCATGGGTATGACTTTTAATTAAAATGTTGCCGTCTTGTATGTATTATCAGTAATTATTTGTAATCTAGAGTCTAAGGTACACTCACGCTGTTGAGTGATTCACACTCGAACACTAATCTATATATGAAGTGCAGGTGCATCTGTAGAATCAATAGCACCCCAAAGTGTAGGGCACACCGGGGCGGCTATGACAGCGACGCACGAGCCATACTAAAAAATCAAAATCCAAGTCTAACGAATGCCGATTATTCATTTAGCCATAACGTTTGCATACGCTAAATAAATATATATACACATACAAAAATGTATACATCTATATATGTATATGTGTGTATATATGTATATATAAACAACTAATAACTGCCCAGGCAGCAGCAAATCTGGTAAGCTCAGCGTTAGGCGTTTCTCTTCCCGATTCTCTGTTTAAGTTTCTTTACCGTGCTCCTCTCCCATTTAAAACGTGTTAAATATTATTTATTAATTAAGTTGACGCTATTTTCTGCCTATTTACCTCGGCAGCCGGTTTCACGAACTCAACTGGGAGTGTCATCAGCCACACCTTTCCCTCCTCTCTCTCTTCATCATCCTCTCTGTCGCCTTTAACTCCGCGCCTCTTTTCTAGTGTAGTCGCGTGAGGTGTGAGCTTTATAAATGGTTAAATATATGGGACGAAATGACGATTGGACTTCTGTTTGTGTTTGTGTAAAGCTTTTTTCGGGCTGTAGGTCAAATGCAAAATTAAGCAATGTGCGTGCCAAACGAAAAGAGTAAGCAAAGGGAATGTACTTTGACTGACCTTTGGGCAGCGTCTATTAATAGTCATTAGACGTGGTGAGTTTTACTTATTACAGTTGTAAGTGAGCTGAGCGAGGCTCATGTGGGAATGGAAGTTTGAAATGAGGAAGTAAAACTTTCTCTCTTATAATTAAGCTATAATTCATTGCATGTTTACTCTTCTACTAATATTTTTACACCTACTTAGACTTACACTGTTACTTGTATTTATACAAATATACCATATACAATTACTTATACACACGCTACTACTTCCACTCTTTCATGCATATATACAATCTCTTACACGCATTATTTTTCTTATGCCTACATAAACTTATATTTACTACTTACATTTCCGTAACTTCTCATACTGGAAGGACTCAGGCTGAAGAGTCTGCCCAGCTGATGATGTGTGGGAGAACCATTGCTATTTGCTGGCGATATGGCAGTGCTTATATCCGAGAACATCGGTGAGTGAGAGTGTGAGTGCGAGTGATCTGTGGAGTAACAGACTTAATAGAGAGACAACAAATTTTATAAGAGCAGGACTTACCACTCAGCTCCAATGCCGGCGACATATCCTTGGCAAAGGCAAACAAATCATTGTTGTTACGTATGTCCGATGAGTTTAGAGTTAGACTTGGTTTACGTACGCCCAGGAAATTTGAGTTGCTGGCGATGGAGGAGGCGCTGCCACTGCCACCGGACCCATTGTATATCAGCGGGCTGGATGTGCAAGTGGGCGTGACATTTGGCAGCTTGTGCGACTCCAGCGGCGATGCGGATTTGGGAATAAAACTGTTATTGCTCCCACTGCTGCAATTGCCAGCTGCCGTCACAGATGTGTGACGCTTGAGCAGCGGCGCCGGCGGCAGCTGAGATGGCGAGTGCCGATAAATGTTGCTCGTCTGGGCATGGGGCAGTGTAACTGAATCACCCTGTTGCTTGGGTATGGCCAGGCGTAGAGTCTGACGCGCTGCTAGCCTACGTGCAGGCGCAAATTTATTTGCGGGCGCCGTTTGTGCTGGGCTGTTGTTGTTGTTGCTGCTGCCACTGCTGGCGTTGCTGCTGTTGCTGTGGTGAGCTTGCGCAGCTGTATTGACAAGCTGTGGTGAGTTCATTTTGTTTACGATCGCGAGCGAGAGTAACAGTAAGAGAGCGCGACCACGAGAGAGCGCGACCACGAGAGAGCGCGAGTGATTGTTGCGGGAGAGCGCGGCGTATGCGCGATATTTTTCGTATTTATCAATGAATTCGTGTTGAATTTGTATTATTATTGTTTTACGAGTTGTTATTGTTATTACTGCTGCGGGCTTTTCATTCAACGCCCCACTGCAGCCGTTGCATAATTACACAAACAATAACAACAAAATCACTGAATTATGTATAAACAATATATGTATGTAGATAAACAATAACAAGATACGCGAATCGCTTACAGCTCGCCTCGCAATTTGTCGAATTTTCTTAAGTTACCAAGCGATTGATGCATGCTGCCTTGGGACGTGCCCCTTGCTGTCAGCGGCGTCTTCGATGGCTCTGCCAGAGTCCCACTGTCCGCCCGTCCGACTGTCTCGCTGTCTGACCCACTTTGTGTGGCAGCCAACGAAGGCGACAACAAAATGCAGCCAACACCTTTTTTGTTGATTTGTTATTGTTGTTGTCTGTGTGGCTTTGTTGTTTTTGTTAGCACACGCTTAATTTATTGTTGCTGTTGACTTGGTTGCTGGTATTTTAATGTTCTTTAGCTTTTATTGTTTCGATTGCCGTCGGTTTGAACTTGAGCTTTACGTGGTCGGCTTTAATTTGGACGCGAATGGCTTGGGTTAGACGGAGACAGAGACGAAGAGATAATGTCTCAGATTCTGGCACTGAGAAATCGCGTCGCGTTGCTCAATTTTCGTGACTTGCGTGGGAGCTGCCATAATAGTCCATATGGCATTAAATGGCGTGTTTAATCTGTAATATATATGTATACATACATAGAGAGGGGGAGAGAGAGAAAACCATTTTAGTTTTAATTGTAGAAATACTGAGAATCGTAAATGAATCTTATTGCCTCTGCTTATATGTAAAAGTGCGTCGGTCGATCACAAAGAACTGACTCAACTGACCTCGAAAAATCTAGAAATTAAAGGTATCGTAGGAACTCATAAGGAATGTGCGAGTGTGTGTGAGAGAGAATGTGTGCCAGCCAAGATTATTGAATAACTTGGTTTATATATGAAAAACCTTGACTCTTCCTCACCTAACGATCAGCTCTCATTATGAATTTATCCTTGCGTTTTCAACGTCGATCATTCTCTGCTATTATAGATCGTTATAAATTGAAGACATTTATTTGAAAGATCATTCCTTCTCTCTCTAAGTTTCCACTTCCTCTCGCCGTCTATGCAGCCACATCTCTATCAATTACTCAGTCCATTTCAAATTTAGAGCTAGTTCTCCTATAACCCTTCCAGTTCAATTCTTCAACTTTCTCGAGTTTCAATTAGATATTCAATTCAATTAGTTTTGCTTGTCAATCAGAGTTGCATCGTATAGTAACGAAATCAATCGATGCGAACTGACATCTAATTAGCAACGATGTCAGCTGGCTGCACTGATTGAATGTCAAGCGATTGCCACAGATGATGGATAGTGTCTGAGTCGATTGTCAAGTGTGACAGAGACATGGCCTGTGCGACACTTGGCCCACAGAATTATACAGAATACACATTAGATAGACGGACGATATTTAATGAGTTTGCAAATCTTTTGCATATGCAACTGAAATGTGATTTGTGAAAAGCCGTCGGCCTTTGGCGGCTCAAGCATTGCCTTACACAGCGTCTTAGCTGAAAATTTCTGGCATATTTGCACACGGATTTACAATAAATTGCAATTATGCAAATGAGGCGAGCAGCGAGAAACGCGAGAAACGCGAGAATGCTGAGAAGTCTGAGAACCGGTACATTTAAGTCTTCAAATAAAACGAAAAACAAAATAGAAGTCAAAACGCAAACATTAATCACAGAGATTAGCTGGGCACACAGTTTAGCAATTATGGATATTGACGGGGCGTGTCAATTGGGCACTTGATAAATGATTAAGCGCAAATCCATTCAATTTCGTTGCCAATTTGCCATTGCCATTTGCCATTTATCAGCAACGATTCGCGCTGTGGGTCAAGTTCAAGTTCGAAGTCGGAGTACATAAGTAAGTAATACCCTTTGCTATGTAAATGTGTACATCAAGTAATTCAGATTATAGCAGGCTGTTCGTGCTTTGTATTAATCGAACTTATTTATCTTTATTTTTGGCCTGAACATTGCCTGCATGTGATAATTATAGCCATGGCTACAGAACGTATTCAGTTGAAAAATATTCAATCATTTATGGAACTGACGGCGGAGGATCAGGAGCGCTGCAATGCCCTGTTTAAGAACGAGCCGCTCGAGAGCAAACACATCATGAACAAATATGTGAAGCGCACCGCACAGATCATGAAGCGAGCCCGGCCGGATCCTGTGGACAACGAGTGCTTCCTCTGCTTCGATATCTATCCGTTAAACTTCAAGTACAGCACCGTCCTGTGCTGCCTGTGTGGCGTCATGCATCAGTTCTACTATGTGTTGTACATGAATGTGATTGAGGATACCAAAATGGAGCACCTGAGCCAGTTCATGTGCGATCTGTTGGCCAATCTGATATCGGCGGAGATCCCGCTGCTGACCAGTTTCAAGCTCAAGTTTGTTCTGTGTCGCGACAATCCCATCAACAAAAACGTACTCAAAATCTTTTCCGAATCGGAGACCACGTCCAAGATATACACCACTTATCCATTTATACGCGAGACCAATGTGCTGCGACAGTCACAGATACACAATCCGTACGTTCAGCTGGCCTGGCTCGAGATTATGCAGGGCAACATCCAGCAGAGTAACATCAACGAAATTTTTCAAAAACATCGAGACGTGGCCAATGCCAAGGAGGATCCCGTGCTGAAACTGTTTGTTGAAGACTTTCACAACTTGGCCAAGGATCTGCTGCAGTCCCGGTTTCTGGTCAACTTACGCCTCTGCACCATGGAGCGTCTAGACCTGTTCGAGCAGGTGATTCGGGCCCACCTGAAGACCTATAAAGATCGTGCAACCACCCGTTTATTTCTGTTCGAACTGTTGAGAGCTCTGCTGCACATCTACGATCTCTAAGCATTGGCAGTCGGACACTGATTTTGTCAACCTTCGGCTAACGATTTAAATTGTTCGTAAAAAGAAACTCGCAAAAAAATAAATAAATATTTATTGATATGGAAATGAAATGTTCAACTGTCCGATAGCAGTGGTAGCCACGGCTGCTTTATATGCTGCTTTTGCCAGCGAGCCGACGACAGTCAGGATGGCCGAGTGGTCTAAGGCGCTGCGTTCAGGTCGCAGTCTACTCTGTAGGCGTGGGTTCGAATCCCACTTCTGACAAGATTATTTTTGTTGATTTAAAAATTTTTTATTATTTAAACTGTACTTTTAAATTTTGTTTTATATTTTATGTGCATTTTGTGGGCTATGTTTTTCAATTGGCATGGACAACAGTTGAATAACCTGCCATAAAAAAAAAAACAAGCACTTAACTAAGGCTATTAAAGCCATAGAAATCTTATCTTATATTTATTTAAGTTGCGAACGTCTAATAGAGGAAAATTGTCATTGACATCGCATTAAAATGCATTCGACGTGCTTGGCAGGGGCTTTATGGTACTTCTAGCGAACTCTATGTGAAAAAGTGATATAATACGGCACACGTGTGGGCTGAGGCAACTACAATTAAAATGGTATATAAATATTTGTTATATTTATTTATAGCATTTTTCACCTGTTTTTTAAGCAGCCTAGATAAAAATATTATCGATAACATAAAAAAACAGTGCAGACCTTGTACACCAAATGCTTTGATTCTGTTGACGCAGTTGCTTTGCGCGTTGTAAAAAAAAATCAAACTCTGCAAAATAATATGGTACATATATATACATATATATATGTATATATGTGTGTAGGTATATGTTGACAGCAGAACTGACCCAACGAAAATGGCATTGAGCTCGTGCCCTGAAATTGAGTCTCAACTATGTCAACTGGCATATCGCCACGCTTTGTTTATAAACAAATGCAACTTTTTTTCTTCATTCCTTTCAATACTTCGCTTGATACATACATATATGTACATATATTGAGATAATTGTGTCAGTTTTATATTTCCTATATTAATATTTGAGAATAGTACAAATTTTGTTGGGAAAATTGCGTTGTTAGATCTCAAAACTGTTGACCTATAAAAAAAAATTGCTATATAATTATGAATCGTACTTATCAAGCACACAAGACGCATGAGTTGAACATCTCTCTCCCTATCTCGCTCTCTCTTTATATATAAAGTACTGATAGTAAAATATTGCAAATGAATCAAATTTTAGTTTGTATGCTATTCAAAATCTTCGATTGAGCCAAAAGTTCAATGGTAATGCGGAAAATTATTCGCGGCATGTCAAAACATTTCATGCCATTTGGTTTTTTCCCTTAGATAAACAAACAATTAGCTTGAAATGCGCATGCATAGACATACCTACGCATATACAGACATATATACATACATATTTATATGTAAGTAGATGAACATCTATAAATAGCTAAATAAAATAGTTGTCGGCATTAAGTCAAAGCGTTTTTCTTTTCAAATCTTATAAACAATGCGCTGCTATTCTTCAGTTACAGCCGCAGCTGCAACGGGTATATATATACAGACATATTTACAGTTATATATACGTATCGCCAGTCGGAACTGAAATTGAATGTGATCCAATTATAATTTATGCATAAGTGACAAAAATACCAACTGAACGAATGAACTTTTCTACACATAAATCAAATGAAAATGTCAAGGAATCCGTTTAAACATCTTTGAGAAGAGCAAAGGCCTCTACAGTCGTGGATATATACATATCTATCATAAATAATATTCATATACATATATGCTTGTTTATGTATTTAAAAACAAAAAGGGAACAACAAAAGCTGCCGCCGCCTTTAATGAGAGAGGATTGTAAAGAGAAATGGAAACGCCTGTAAGATTTAGGTACAAGAATGCGGGTTAACCCAATTTCTGAGACTGGTCCCGAAATTTCGAAGTTCGACAGGCTTAGTAGGCGAAAGTTTACAATAAAGGTTAATGTTCTTTAATGACAAATCTCAGCTCTTTAGCTTGTTATTTTGTCGTTGTTTTTGTTTTTTTGCTGACTTAATGCGTTTGTCTCCGGGCCCAGCCCACAAATATAACTCGGCGATAAGATTTATCTACAGCAAAATATAAAACGCCGTCAATACTTTGTCGGCTTTTGTGTTTATTTATTTTTGTTCACAAAAAGCAGATCGAATCAGTTTAATTTGCAATTATTTTCCCATAAAACTGTATTTAAATCATATATTTAATAAATGTAACCAGCCTAGCGAATGGCTTAACAGTCTCTGAACTATTTAAAATGCCAATAAATTAACAGCTGAGAGAAAATTAAACAGAAAGAGTTCCCATATAGCTATTTATAGCACTGTACAGCTAACAGTGCGCATTAACAGCGCACACTCGAGCAGTATGAAATCAGCTTTAGCTCGACTCATGCCAACAGTCAGGATGGCCGAGTGGTCTAAGGCGCTGCGTTCAGGTCGCAGTCTACTCTGTAGGCGTGGGTTCGAATCCCACTTCTGACAAGATTTTTTCTTTTACTATTTTGAAGATTATTTTTTTTATAAACATCTTTTTTTTTTTAATTTACCTTTAGTTATGAAAAGTTTTAAATTATGTTATTTATCATATATATGCAAAGCATTTTACCTAAAAGCAAATTTGTTCGCATATGTCTTTCTGTGGTTTGTTTTCGCTTTTATTTCTGATTGTGAGTGGGTGTCATCTGTATGGCTGATGGAAAACAGCAGCTAGCACCACCATAACACCACAGCACTGCTGGAATCATTCATTAATGCGCATTGCCTGTCGTCTGCACAGTTGTTTTTGTTACTTTTTTTTATTGAACTAAACTTTGTTTTCGCAAAGCCATTTAAAGTGCCAAAATCAATTAGTAGCTGTTTTTGGCTGCCGTGTTTAACAATTTAATTACGCTTTTTATTTATGCTCACTCATTTATCAATGCCTCAGATCTGTCTGCCCTTATTCACGCCAGAAGTTTTATGTTGATTTTTATGCGCATCCTATTGATTTGCAATTAAACAAAAGCCAGACAGCTTCTCCAACTTGTATACAATTTACATTTGCTTTGTATTTATGAATATTATCATCTATGTGTGTGTGTGTGTTATAAATATTTGAGAATTGGATTCGTGAATACGCTCGCTATAATCATAAACTCAATGTGCAACTTACAGAAAACGCAACTCATGCGCCTGCCCATCCCAATGGAGTGGGGGGGTTCGGGCAAGCGGTCCGTTCCGTCAGAATCTCGTGCGGCAGATAAGCAACGGAAGCTGCGGTTAGTTGCCGCTGAAGGCGAGGCTATGTGGATGTGGATATGGGATGTTGGATCTTGGATGCTGACGACGTTAGCTGTTGGGCTTTTGGTTGGCGTCGGCGTTCGTTGGTGTCTCAAATTCCTGCAAGTCAATCAACCCGTCAGTTTCTCTTGTAGTTTTGTTATTTCAGTGTGTGTTATTTTTGTTTTTTTTTTTTGCTTCTTTTGACCAGGCGACCGACCGACCGACCGACCGAATGTTCCGTACAATTTATTTTGGCGCTGGCGTTGTTGTATTTATAGCCACATGGAGCACACATAAAATTTGAACGTAAGATTTCGTAATTGCAAAGCACGCAACAAAATATATAGGAAATGCGCTTTGGCAAGTGTGGCGACAACAGGCACGACGGCTGCGGAAACACTTGACTGGCTTAACTACGACTACTGGAGGATTCACTAGCAATTTGCTATAGTTTAGCAGCGATAAGACGCTCAAGCGCTGCAACACAATAATACAGCACGTAGCTGACTGAACACAGCTGTAATTTTCCGTTAAAACAATTTTCGAACCGTCGCGTTGCGCTTTGCGCTGTTGACTGCAGCGGCAGCAGAAGCAAAGCAAGCAGCAAACAACCTCAAAGTAAGCCGATGGCAAAGCGTCACAGAGAGTGCAGATTCTGCAGAGCAGTGAGCCTCAGTCACTCTTACTCTCGCGCTCTCTCACTCGCTGGTGACGTCACAGCAGGCAGCTTTTGAGCGTGTGTAGCGCGTTTCCAGGCACACACACGCAACTGTGACGTTACTATCTGCGCTTTGTATCACCTTCTCAGAGCTCGACACCATGTAATGATCGCCACAGAAAGAGAGAGCGCAAGCACAGCACACATACGTACATGAGTGAGAGAGGAAGAGCAAAAGAGAGGGGGCGCGTGAGAGCGTGTAAACAGCATTTGCTTGCTGTGTGGTGCGCCATAAAGTTTTGTTTTTATTTCGTGTCTTTTTATTTGTCTTGGCTTCTTCACTTCACACACCAATACACTGATACACTGACATAAAGGCAGCGTCAATCTCGCATGCGTGGGCAGCACTCACAGACGCACACACACTCACACATACATAAACGGCGCTCATATGTCAAAGCTTTGACTGCACGTGCAGTGCGAACTTTCAAAGCGCAAAAACCATAAACAAAACTACAATCAACAAAAAAAATAAACAGCGAAAAAAGTGTCAGGAGAATGAGAAGAAGAAGAAAAAATGCTAAACTGCATGGCTAATTAAATTTCTATTAGCCAAGCGGCAAAACCAAGGCAAAACAAAACCAAAAGCAAAAACAACCGTTTAAACATGTTTTCAAATTGATTTCAGCTCGCTTTCTTTGTGCCCGAGAGCTCGCGCTTAAACATTACGTATACGCCCCCATAATCGCCCAGATGGTGAGTGTGTGTGAGTGTGTCTGTTATGAAAAGAGCACAGAACAAGCAAAACAGCTGGAACAATGAAACCTGTTAATTAAGTTTGCTCAAATTTGGTATAAAATGTCGCGACTGTGCGCTAAGAGAAAACCAACTTAGAATATTTATAGTCTGTATATCTGTTTATGCGAGTCTGCATATACTATATATACATAGCTCCAAAGCAATTGATTAATGCTCCCAGAACTAAAAGTGCTCTTTTAATTGTTTGTCTGCCAGCTTTAGGTCTGCTTTTGGCTACTATTCCAAACTTTGAACTTGAAAGAGTCTGTTCACTTTTGCTCTTTGACTGTTAGGCGGGTGCTGACTGAGCGAATAACTCATAAATCATTGCAAATATTCAACAAATAAGCGATGCTATGATTAGATAAGAGATCTGTGAGTTTCGAATATATTGTTTATTAGTAATAAATATGCATTAAATTCGGATCTTGGTTAAGTTTTGCAAGAGTAAAGTAAGGGGGGAAGATGTTAAAATTGTGTATAGTAAAAATAAATAAATCTTATTAATGAGAGCAAAAAAAAAAAAAAACACATGATTTTCTGTCAGTTTAAGAGTTATGAATGATAAATTCAATTACGATTATACCATGCTCCACTTGGCACATTTTCTCACATGGTAAACGTACAGCAACAACTTCTTTGACTCCTCAACTCTCAAGCCAATCGAAGATTCTCTCAGAGTGCATCTTGATACATTGTCTTGAGCCAAGTTATCAAAGAGTTAAACAACTTTGCAAGTTAGCCAGAAAAGTGCTTGAAAGCCCTTCAATGTCTTCTTTGAATGCTGATGTTTAAGAACTTTTGCCGTTAACATATTGTACAATTGTTATTGTTATGGTTGTTGACCCAGTTAACTGGCCATTGTAATGCTAATTTACAAGCAGCAGCTGCCGTGTTTGGCTGCACCCACTGCTACTGCCTGGTGCCTGGTGCCTGATGCCTGGTGCCTGATGCCTGCTGCAATTGGAAGTGGGGCATGCAGCAGTTACTGCCACTGCCACTGCAACTGCAGCTGCCGCGCCCCGTTGCGCTTTTTATGTGTGTATAATATTTATGCTTTTTATATACATATTGTGTCAAGCTGACAGTAGCATAAATTTTGATTGATGACTTTTGATTGACATTCGGGCAATTTGCTAATTTTATTTCAACTGCTTTTGCTTTTGCTATTGCGCTCTATTAGACGATGCCACAAAGGCATAGGAAATGGGTCAGTTGTCTAAGAACTTTGTCTACCATTAATCACAATGAATTTATGCTCATACACATGCATACACATGTATGTTTGTCTGTGGACATAACATGATGGCTCTGCAAAGTAATCATGCGAATTAATGGATATTATGAATTGTAGAGTAGAGTTGGGCTCAGTGGAGTAGATAGTTACTTGGCAAGCATTGAATTTATGGTTTCTGAATGCGTAAACTTTAATTAACTTTAGCTGTCAGGTCAGCCAACTGATTAACATATATAAATGCCTATCAAATGTCTACAATCAAGCTATAAAAATGAAAATATCACTCGTGGCCCCCAGCTCGACGCTCAAAGTCAAAGTGGAGCAGCAGCAGCAGCACAGTCGAAGCTAATTGAAATGCATTGAAAGTGCGTGCGACCGGTACTAGCAACAAGTGGCAGCAACAACAAGTCGCCGCCGTTGCAGCAGCTGCGTGTGAAATGTCAGCAGCATTGGCCAGGGCGCGCGAAAAACATTAGCCATTGGCCACTGGCCAGCGTTGACATTTTCTTATAACTTAATTATTTTGCATAACTCATTGCATATGCAACACGGCAACGGCGACGGCGACGGCAATAGCGGCGACAACAGTTTCCACAGCAGCAGTGGGTGGTTGCATAATAAATGAAAATAAATATAAAATGTGACAGTTGCCAATCGGCGAACTTATTCATTGTGATGAATGCCTCTGACCTGATTTCGGCTGAAGTTACTTTTCATTATTATTATTATTATTATTTTCGTAGTCGTTGTTGTTATCAATTGCATCGCCGCATTTATCACGCTCGAAATATAATTACTGTTGCATTTTGTTGCACGTAGCCAGTGTGTACACACCTTTCGATGACGCGACTCAACGAGTGCAATTTGTCTTTGCCTCCGGGCGCCACATGCAATTTTTCATTCGCTTTGCGTAGGCAGCCCAAGTTCAAAGAGCCAACCCTGATTGGTCAGCAATTACACTCACATACCCACACATACACAAAAGCACACACGCACGTGTAATACGCTAGAAATCTAAAAATAAAGAAGCCATGAAACCAGCGTCGAGCCACTGACAATGGCCGCCAGTCGCACAGAATGCGATTGGTTCCTGCGCACCAGCATGAGCATAGTCAGGATGGCCGAGTGGTCTAAGGCGCTGCGTTCAGGTCGCAGTCTACTCTGTAGGCGTGGGTTCGAATCCCACTTCTGACAAGAATTCTTTTTCTCATATTTTTAATTTTATTCATTTAAAAAAAGTATATTCAAAGTAGTTTATCATTTGTATCTAAGTGCCGTGTACTCTGTGTACAATGTGCAGCACTTGTTTCAATTGGACTCATAAGAGGCCATTAAAAATTACAAGTAAATCAATTTATGTGCGCTTAATTGTCAATATTCTAATCACATAATCAGCGGGCTGTGGCAAACGTTTTGCCTTCGAGCAGTACTCGTTGGATGACTGACTGACTGGCTAACAGTTAAAAGACCACACACACTCAAAGCCAGGCAGGCAGCCAGCCAGCTAGCTGATGATTATTATCATCGTCTGGCATCGCCGCGAGACGCCGTCAATGGCAAACACTTTCAAGTCGGCAACACATCATTCATTCAATCAAACTAGAGAAACGCTGACTGAACTGAAATGCAGTTCATGCCATTTTTTGTAGATTTGTTATTTGCTTGTATGTTTCTGACAATTGTTTCTCGTGTATAATGGGTTAGGCAATGGGATGGCTGAAAAAACGACTTAAAGCCCTATTTGTAATTATGATCGTAAAATGCAATCAGCCGCTTAGAACTGCGAATTAGTCGGCGCAAATTCCAACATGTTTTTTAATAGCACAATTTACGACTATATTATCTGGCATCCATAAAAAAAAGCCCCGCCAACTATTAAAGTTGTTTAACGGTCCACAAGGCGCGAAGCATTGAGGCTGGTCATAAAGAGGCTGCCGAACAATTGACAAGCCGCAAAAATTGTTTACACAATTTTAATTGACAACTTTGTGGAGAGGGAAAAACTGAATATGAATGATGGCCCAAGCCGACGCGCTTATCTGCCATTTTTCAAGAGTTTTTCTATATATTTATTTATAATTACTGCTCAGTGAACAGCTATTGAAATTTATGGTCAATTGATTGGCTTTTGAATGGCGTAGAAGCGTGCTTCCAGCAAATTATTATTAATGCACAAAAATTGATTGGGCCAAAGCTGCATCTAACACCTGTCGTTTAACGAATGTTGTTTATGAAAAGCTTTTAGTACTTTTAATTAACATTTTCGGAATGCTCACTGTAATTTATGGCCGTCCATTATGATAAGATAAATTAATATTGAAATGTAAAGTTGAATTTGTATTTAACATATAAATTATCTCTTATACCACACTCAAATCATGTAGCTTTTTGGAAGCTCTGGGAGCCTTATTCACATTTCGTTGATGAAGCTTCTGAATATAATACACGTTTTCGATCTCGTACCACAATTTGAAAGCTTTCACCTTGTAGGCTACCCTCTAAATATATATCGCTCTCAGAGCTAAAAGAAAGCTTTCCTCTCAACTGAGCGACAATGGAAACCAAGCTTACGAAAAGAAAGAAAAAAGAACAACAAGCCGTGAGCTTTGAAAGAGCAACAAAAGCGCTGCCCGATAGCTTTTAATACGTTTTACATTATACTTGAAGTGACGCAGGCGAAACTTTTGGCAGTCTTTGAGATACCATGACGTAGCTTGGACAGAACGCAATCACAATCAAGCGGAGCTACCTGAGAGCCATACCTTTATTGTGGCTGCACAAGTCAACGCCTTACATTCGTAAAGCTTTTGTGAAGAATTCAACAAAACGAGCCATAAAGAGATCTAGCTCTAATCGTGTCAGGCAAAAGCACGCCACACACACACACACGCACACAGTCACAACGCACACTGTGGCGTGCAGGAAGGTTATTCAACTCAACAGGTACGTGTAGAGAGATTACCAAAATATCACTAACTCTCTAGTTATGGAGCATAAGTTAGACAACAACAATAGCAACTCTACAAATACTGCAACATCAGCAACAATTGGAGGAAGGCAGCAGCTGCCAACTTTCAACGGCGTAAGCGCTGTTCTAGCACACAAAAAGCTTTTTTAAATTACAATAAAAACAAGATGAAACTGCAGCGGCATATTATTGTTGCTGAAAGCTGCACCAGAGAGCGCTAAAAGCTTTAACTTTTATTTGTGTGCGAGTATGTGTTGTGTTTCTTTATTGCTCTCTGCTTATTAAGCTTGAGTATTATGCTCAAGATAAGTAAATATGTTTAGTCAATTAGTACACACATTATAATCGCTGTCATTAAATTATGAATTTCTTTTAGATTTCACCACACACCATGAGCAGTCTACGCATTTGCAAAGCCATGTCGCTGCATCCCAGCGCAAATCTCTCGAATAATCATATCAATTCTAGGATATGCCTAATGCCAGGTTGCAAGGCCAGCCCTTCGGAGCTACGTCGCTTTCCAGTACACGACATAGATCGGTAAGTAATTACTTGAAGCTCTACTTTATTTATGACCTTTTGCCGATCTACATTTGTTTGTATGTACAATAAAACCAGTTTATAGAGTTGTAGTTGTTGATTGCACCGAAGCTTGATGCGCATCACAAATTCTCTTCTGCATACACATGTATGTACTTACGTACATATATACAAACATGTAAATTTGTATGTACATATGTGTGTATGTCAGGAATGCATACAAATAATATTCCCGGCAAGCTTAGCAAAATGAGAGTGAGCTTTTGCATTGGCATCGCTCCTCCCGCCAAGTCAAAGGTTGTTGAACTTTCGGCGGCCGCATCAGCTTCATAGAAATAATTTCAATGCCATGACAAAAACAAAACACAACAACAACAAGTACACGCCATGCATTTGTATTGCAATTATGCACATTGTGGGTGTGAGGGAAACAACGAAAGAAGCATAAGAAGCTGCGTCCCACACTCACACTTAGAGTTGGAAGCAGGCAAACGCATAGAAATATTCCCCATCGGTTTATTTTTAGCTCTCTCGTTCTCTCGCTCTCTTGCTCTCTTGTAATGCGTACAAAACGCGCTCTGTTGGCCGTGAAGTTTGTGCTGCAAAAACAGTTCTGTGCACTGAAGTTATTGCCATCAACATGGCGCTTAGAGTGGACACAAAATGGTTGAGGGAGAGCGGGCGTCGGCAAGTGAATGCAGCAGTTGAACGCCGGCACAAAACGCGCAACAAACTTCCGCTCTTTGACGAAGAAGAGAGAGAGCGAGAGCGGCGAAAGCACTACACATGCAAAAACGTGCACACACGAACCCGCACATACACACAGCGACACAAAGAGTACAGTGCAATGAGCATAAAAGCGCTTTTTCAGCTACAACTTTTAGTGGCCATGGCAGAACTTTTCACCAGTTTGTGCAAACTTCACGGGTGTGTGCGTGCGAGAGAGCGAGATGGGATCTAATTTTAAAGCTGCACAGGAAAAGCACTGCCAAAAGAACGAAACTTCAATGCAGTTCTTTACAGTAAACAAAGAACTTCCGAGGCGATCGCAACGCTGAGCAGCGCTCGAGTGTAGTTAGAGTTTGGGTAAATTCCATATAAGAAAAGTTTGCCATCAGCGAAGAGAGTTAATAAAACGTATGTTGTGTTGTGCTGTGTTGCGTTGCTTATTTGCTGTTCGATACGAAAGCTTTCTCTGTAAAGAACTGTGCACAATTGGTGTATAAATTGCGTTGTTGACCCAAGCTAAGCTTGCAGTGCGGCTGACAAGAGAATCGTGCTGCACAACCAATACACACACGCATACACTGTGCATATAAGTATATGTAATGCTTGCACTTGTATCTACTGCACAACTGAACAGTCAACAATTGTAATTCCTGCAGCTGCAACTATTGGCTGCGCCAATTCGGATTGAACGACCAACTGGTGCAGGAACTTGGCGGCGTGAAAAGGCTGCGCATCTGCCTGTGGCATTTTAGCCAGCGCAACGCAATGGCTAAGACGCGCATCAAGACGACGCCACTGCGCTTAAACAAGCCAAACAAAATAACCACCACAACAGGAGCAACAACAGCAACAACAGAAGCAGCAGTAGCGACATCTGCCAAACCGATGGCAGACAGCACAACAACAATTGAGCTTGTCGATGTGAGTAGCACAAATGCAACAAATTTCAATTTAAATTCCCATCTCTTATGTTGTTTGTTTTGATCTTTAGAGCTCCAGTGGGAATTCACTGAAGCAGTCCATGCAGGAGAAGTCGGTGACTACAATAACACCTGTGCCGCAACGCTCCCACTCGATATGCTCCTCCTCGTCCATCTCCAGCGATGTGCAGTCCATTAGCTCGGACTACGAGGCCAGCATGCCGTTGTCCGCTCTGGTGGATGCACATGCTCAGAATGGTAATGGGCTGGCGAAGAAGCGCAAACTGTATTTGATAACTGAAAAGTCGGATGAGAAGAATGGAAATACGTTGCCCAATGGCCAGAAGAGGAAAATGTTTGTGGTTGTGGAACAGGAGAAGGATACGGCTGCTAAAAAGCTGATGATCGTCACAGACAAGCCGCAGGCAAATCTCACACAGCATCTGGAGAAGTTTCTGCCAGAGATACTAAGCTGCATCCAGGGCAAGGAACAGGCGCAGGCGCAGGTCAAGTTGCCGACGATCAAGCATCAGGTGACAATCAAGCAGGAGTCACTGCCCACGAAGCCAGCTCCTATTGTGAATAAGCCGCACATAACGCTGCCGCCCAAGAAGAATCCCACCAACTTTGTCAAATTGGAGGGCTCACCTGGCATTAATCTACCGGCCAGCATGTCCATTATGCCCGTGGAGCCGGTCAAAGAGTCGCCGCCAGTACCAGAGACTGAGACCAACATTAATCTGTCGCCCGACTTTCGGTTTCTCATGAAGATTCTACCCAAGCTGGAGCAGCTGCCCGAGCCGCACAAACAGCACGTCAAGCGCTCTATACAGATCTTTGTGGAGGAGAGCTACAGCCACTATGGCAAGAAGGAGTAGCAACACCTAGTTATATAAATTATCATTTTAATTAGGTATTTCGTTTAAGGTTCCATTGAGGACAACTTTATAAGAAACCCTTTTGAATATTCGTTGTTTAAGACTGATGCGAAACGTAACATATACACATCTATATGTACACACACATATATATGTTGTAAGTACTGCAATGGAAGTGCAGACCCTAAAGTTAGTGTTAAGCAAATTTTATAACGCCCAAATTGCATGAAACTCACTGGGCATAGTTTTATACTTTTAGCCATAAACTTGAATTCTAAAAAGAAGAGAAAACAAAACTAGTTTAAGCACTGAATACATGAGAGCTTTTAAGCCAAGAACTGAATGTATATAAATTGTGCATTTTCTTTTAATTTTCTTTCTGTAAAGAGCTGGAAACATACTTTGCGTAGATTGTACTGTGGCGCCACCTATCAGACAGCAGCACAACTACAGTAAGCACACTGCTGTAAGACTAGGGATATATTTGCTGTTAACAAGCGCTGTTAATAACATGTTCGCGCAGGCAAGCAGTGCAAGCAGTGGAATATTATATATATGATTTGGTTGGAAATTTTAAATTTTAAAATAAGCTCATTTTACAATTTTTGTTTTAAGTAATTGAACTTGCAATGATGGAAACTGTTAATGGATTGAATATAGCATTAAATAATAATGTTTTAACTGGTCTCAACAAACTTTTGAAATTGTACCGTTTCTGCTTCAGTTTCTTATTAAATTTTCAGTTTACAGACAGATTGCAATTTTCCCAATAAATAATGTCAATTTTTTTTAGTTTTCGTATCTTTTGTTTTGCATTGTAATTCCAAAGAACTTTATTTAGTTTGAAAGCATTTTTTACTGTTTTTCTTTTTTGTTTTATGTTTTTTCTTTTTTTTCAGTTTTACGTTATAATATTAGTAAGTCTAATTATTTGTTGTTAGTTAATACAATGGGATTAGTGTGTATTATGGTATCAATGTTAAGTATTTATGTTTTTATATAATTCTTGAAAAGTAATCTTTTTTTTTCTTTCTTTTTTGCTCGCTTTGAATATAATTTACAAGTTGTATCAATTTAGTTAGTGTTAAATTGGGAGTGTGTGTGTTCGTGTCTGTGTGTGTGAATAGGTATACATATTATAATTACATATATACAGTTATCGACCTGTTTATCGATCGCGTGCAAATTGTAGTGAGAGCTTCTAATTGAAATGGATGTTTTCATATATATTTTTTAGCGTTTCAAAATGTGCTACGATTTTATATTTACTTTTAATATTTTCACATATACATACACATTCATAGAGCATATAGGTTTCCTTGTTCTTTTTACAACATTTATAATGAATACATATATGTTTATATATATTTATATATTGTATATGACATTGTTAACTACTCGTACATTGGTTTGTGTTCTACATCAAATTTATCTGAGAATGTTGTTGGGGAGTGGGTACTGGGGCAGAGGTAGGGGTACGGGTAGGGGCAGGGGTGTTAGAGTTCGAATATCGAGTGCTTTATACATGTTTATTTTTTATTTTTTATATAAGAATGGCCATGCATTGGAAAGAGTTTGCAGTCGCCGGCTTACATCTGACATCTACTCGACTTGGTATCATCAATGAGAAGCAATCACAAAGTTTACTATATATATATATATATATATATATATATATATTGAGATAGATATATGCTATATACGCTTTATATATTATTATTGTATTTGTATTTACACGATTTCTCGCTGGTTGAGTTTCTATTTAGCAGTGCACATAGAAGCGATCCTACGTAGGACCCGCTACAAGTAGGCTCTATTGGGCTCTAGTGGGCTAAGCAACTACGAGTACATTCACAATCAGAACTTTAAATTGGGTTTACAATCTCTACATTATCTTTTCCCTTTATTTAAGCGTGTTATCTACTCACATTTACATCAAACATTTTTGCATTTTAATTGTTATTTTGTTTCTTGTTTCATTTTGGGGTTAAAAAACTGTGTCACAATTTCTACAAACAGCCTTTTGTTAAACATTTATGTATTTCTGTATGCAATATTTATGTTAATTATTTGTTATTTTAATTTCATTTCATATGGAATTCAGAATCTTGTTTTTACACGTCTTTATGTTTTTGTTTCTTTTTTATAACCTGAGCGCATTTTTTTTCTGTTAAGAAAACTTCTTTTTTGTCTTGCCAAAAGTTTTTTTCTGGCACAAAATTTTTTTTTATTATTTTATTAATTTTGTGGTTTATATTTCTTCCAATCATTTGTATTTTTAAAAAATTTAAAAGCAGCTTATCGTACTGCCTCAAAATATTTTTTTCAATTCAGCTTTTTTTCGCTTGCCAAAAACTGAAAATTTTTGTTACCTGTAATTTGATTCTTTTTTTTTTTTTTTTTTTTTTTTTTTTTTTGTTTATGGGGAGTGAGAGTTGTTGCTGTGAAGTTTCAGTTTATTCGCAAATATTGTCCATACATACACACATATGTATATATTATTTTGTATCATATATCGTATATCGTATATAGTAGTGCTATATATATATATATATTCTTGGAGAGAAATGCATATACGTACTTTATAGCTATAAATTCTAATTGCAAATGCATTCGGTTTTACAAGTCCACCCTAATACCTGCATTTGGGTGTGCCACGACGAGAAAAGAGAAGAAAAGTAAGGGTACGAAATTCTATATTAAATTAAAATAAAACAAAAAGATAGCTTCGTTTTTTTTTTTCTTTTTTTATACAAACAGTTTTACACGATTTTTATTTCACTCTCTGCAGCCAACGTAAACTCATCGCATTATATTAGGTAGTTTATACGTAGGTTCTACTGTATAATTAGCACATATATATATATTTATATTGTATATTGTATATCTATGTAGGTGAAATACTCAGCTTTTAGTTTGTTTGTTTTTTTTTTCGGTTTACTTAGCTTAACTAACAATTAAACATTGTTGAAACTTATTGAAACATAAGCGCCACGAATTTATAGACAAAGTTTAGCATAATTATTGTATTGTATTGTATGTATATATAGATTTATATATATGTAATGTGTGTGTGTTTTATTTTGTTGAAAATTGTGCAAAAAAAATGTACATGTATATGATTAACTATATAGTTGTTATATATCTATATATATTTGTTTGTTTCTTTAACTAAAAAAATGAAAACTAGATTTAATTTGGATTATATATAATGTTTATATATATGTATTAATATATAAGTATTGGTGGGGTTTTAATGTTATGTACATGGTGCTTACATCAAGTCAAAACGAAATTACATGTATATGTATATAATGTATGTATGTATGAAAGTGTGTATTGGGTGTAAAATGTGCTTAGCTTAATGTAGTTGATAAATTGTTTTGCATTGCATTTGTTTATTATTGAACATTTATTACAGTTACATTTAGTAAACTAAAAGTATGTGTGTGTGTGTGCCTTAGCATTCGAGTATGTGTGTGTGTGAGAGTGTGACCAAAATATTGTTTTCTACATGTATATATAAGAAAAAACTGATTATTTATAAACAAAAGTTTTGTTATAAGAAATCAAAAATATGGAAAATCGTTGGCAACATTTAACCATATGATTAAATACAAAAAATATATATCGTATATTTCGTATAGCTCTAACGATTCTCCACTTTTCGCCTTTCATCAAGTTTTTCGTTTGTTTTCTTTTTGTTTTCTTTTGCTATGAGATCTCCGTGAAAGTTTGAATTCATATTTCGTTTCCTTCATATTATATCGTCTTTAGGCGTACGCTAAATTAGTTATATCATATATATATATGCGCATATATATAATTAAAAACTACATACATAAGAAAGCAGCACAGTTTAGAGTCGAAGAAATTTTTTTTGTTGTTTGTTTTTCTATATAGAGAAATTGGCTTCTAGTTGAGCGCCTATAATTTTCGAGAAAGTTTACGATTTATGTTGAAAAGACTTCAAAAATTACGAATACATGTACACATACATACATATAATGATTACATACATATATATATGCTTTGTTTTTCTTTTTTTCATATATAGTTTTGCTACATTTAAATACATAATTCAAGCATTATCAATGGGTTTTTCGCTACGTTTTCTTTTTCTTTGTTATACCAAAAACAATTTTCCTGACATTTCAATTCATTTTCATTTCATTCAATATCATTTTCATTTTCATTTTGTTTATATACTTTATATATATATATTTATATTTTGCATATAGGCGCGCTTGTCAACCATCTCTTTTGTAAGGAAATGAGAGAACTCAGTCTTAAACATATACAGATATCAGTGTGAAATAGTATATATGGGAGCTAAAGATACTAAACAGATCTGTATATAGCATTTTGTTGGCAATGAGCATTGAGTTGCTAGTTGAAAAGGTCAAGGGGGGAGGGGGGCTGGGGTTAGCCTGGGCTCAATTAAACTATATTACAGTTAAACTAATTAAGATTTAAAAACTAACTTTGAAATGGCCCAGCGTTCAGCGGACAGAGGCAAGCAAGCGAGAGTGTCCACTTTAGTGAGTGCTGACTGTGCTTGAAGCGCCTGGGCACATTCACTGGGGGGCAGTGTGTCGTCCACTTGTTGGTTTTGCTTTTGCTACACGCACACATATACTAGTGTCTGTGTCTATGTCTGTGTGTGTGTGTGTGTGTGTGCGTGTGTGCGTGCGCTACGAACTAAACGAATTTGCCAGCAAAAGGCAAAACAAATTGAATAATAATAATTAAAAATGTTAAAACTAATGCGAATACATATATGCATATAAATTGTCATAAACTAAGCGTTAAGTAGATTAGATTAATCAAAAATTAAAATTTGTTTAATTATTTAATTGCATAATTGTTTGGGATTTATGCAATTTAATCAGTCCACGGTTAAAATTATTTTATGTGTGTTTCCAAAAGATTTTCATGTTCTGCTATATATATATGTATATGTATATGTATATAAACATATATATGACATACACAGAGTTACAGTTATACATATACAAACACACATTTAATACATACATATACATATGTAGAGTTTCATATATATATTATTAGGGATTTTAAGAGCTTTCTCTATAGAGCCTTTTCTTCTTCTTCCTTTTCTACATATAGTTAGAAACCAGTTTCAAAATTGAAGCGCGAATATGTGGAAAATAAATAGTTCTTGATGTTGTTATGTTTTTTAATTAGTTTTTAGAAAATATTCATGTTTTCTTTGTTTTGTTTTTAACTGCTACACATTTATATATAGAGAGAGAGAGAGTTCTATAGTTTATTTTTTTTTTTTTATAGTTATACACAGAAAAAAAGTTAATGTGTGTGTGGTTGTGAGGTAAATTTGGCAAACAAATTTCTTGTTGTGTGTGAGAGTGTGTGTGTGTGTGTATATATATTTAATTTTTAGTACACATATATATATGTATATAGTTTGTGTTTTGCACTAATTGCTAATTAATTTACATCGATTTTTTGTTTTTGTTTCTTAAAGCGCTTAAAATAAAAAACATTTTGCAACTTGTTTATTAGACCAAAAAATGTTTGCTTTCCTTTTGTTGTTGTTTTTTTTAATATTTAATTTTTAGTGTTTTGTCGTATTTTTTCTACCAATTTTGTCAAGCGCAACAAATTAATTTTTTGCTGCTTATCATAATTTTTTTGCGTATTTTAATTTGTTTATAATGAATTTGTTTTTTTTTTTCTCGAATTTGTTGTGTTTGTTGTTTGTGCCGCAAACAATTTCGATTGTTGTTTGCTTTGCTTTACTTTACTCTTGTTTCTTTCTTTCTTCTTTTTCTTTAGACTAGTTTCAGTTGAGTTACGTTACATTTTGTTTATTTGTTGTTTGTTTGTTGTTTTAGTTTCGGTGGTGGAATGCTTTAACTTTGAAACAGACAGCGCTGAGCAAAACTGTTTTTTGGCGCTTTAAAATTGTAATCGTTGTTATCCATTTGCTGTCCCGAAGGCGTTGTAGCGGAGCTGCAAGTCGCACGGCTCCTTGTCCATATTTGATATAGCTATATATAGCATACACATACATGTGTACGCATGTACATAGCTAGCTATTGTTGTTCAAGTTGTTGCTGTTGTTGTTGTTTGCTGAGTGTTGCTTTTGATATTTTAGGCAGCAATCGCCTCATTTTGCCGTCATTCCCATTGATGTGGCGAAGGCGGCAGCTCCGAAGGATGTGCCACAGTGGAGCTAATTTCGAAAATATTAAGAAAAAAAAACAAGAAGAGAAAATGCACAAATTAGTCATGTCTCAGATCAGAAAAGTTGTCACTTCAAATACATTTAGATAGAGCGTAGAGCACATGCAGCAAACTACCCAAAAAACTAATACATACAACATAAAAAGCCAGAGTAAAAAACCCGCAGTGGAAGCACTATAAACAATAAACAATAAACAACAAACCAGCATAAACTAATCAAAATTATAAATAAATGAAGTACATGAAGGGAAATTAAATAAATTCAGATAAACTACATTTAAATAGATTTCGAGTATACAACCAACAAAACAAAACATAAGGAAATCAAGAATCAAACAATTTATATAATAAATGTATAGAATTTTATGTTAATTATTTAATTATTATTTTTGAAGACTTGAAGTGAAAGCTTTTCAAGCGGTTTTATTCTACTTTTGCTTTGACCATTGTCACTGCTGCTCAACTGCACTGATTTATATATATATATATACATGTATACATATACATATATGTATATATATATATACATTTCTAATTTTTCAATATGCATTTTGCTGTTTGTTGTTGCTGGCAGTGTGTTAAATGTAGTTGTAAATGTTTTCTTGGCCAAATTCATGATGTAGAGTTAGGGGGGCCGGGTGGGGGGCGGTTGCTAGTAGGGGCTGTGATATAGACTCTCATATGGCTAATTGCAAAAATGTACAAACTAACTGTGTGCGTGTGTTTTGCTCATGATTTTATTGGAGAAAGAAAACAAAGGAAAATATATAATTTCGGCATAGCCGAAGCTGGAATACTCTTGCAGTTAAATATACTTTTCAGTTAGAATTCTACTCATTCTCAAGTTTAAGAGAGGTCTTCTAGGGAGCAGTTAGAATTTCTTCTGCATTCCAATTCGATCTATTGTAATGTGGTAGCTATATGATATAGTAGTGTTCTAATTTGAATGATTCTAAGGTATGTGAATGCAATTCAGCTATATCAAATTTCAAAAGAGAAGCTTGAGAGGAAGCTTAGTTCAGATGGTTATAATTAAAGGATAGATAGTACAGACTTGGTTTATATAGAACATAAAGCAGCTGCTCCAAGTTTCAGCTGATAAGCTTCACAGGAAGCTGACGTCAGATAGAAATAGATAGGTAGAAGGAAAAGACTTGCAAGAGATAATAAATAATAATACAGTTGCTGTTATATTAAAGAGTTCTCTTTTAAGAGTTTTAGCTATGATTCATAGAGTTCTATTCAAGTTTTAACTGCAAGGATGGAATATTTAATTTTACATTTATATGATAATGGGCGTGTCTCTGTGTATATATATGTGTGTATTCGTGTGATTGATTAAAGTTTTGATATATTAAATGCTTTACACAGTATGCGGATATATATATATTTATATATATTTGGTTTATATGATATATGAGTTGCAACAAGGTAAATATAAATTGGCTATGGGTAGAGAGATATATGTATATGGGATTTAGATTACATTTTATGCTTTGCAAGCTATTTTTATATGCTTTGCTCGAAATGTCTATGAGAAGTGGTGCGTATTTTTATAGTATTTTTTCCGGATTCCAAAATTTGTTTTTTTAAGCCAATTGTTTTCAATTATTTGGATGATTTGTTTTTTGTCGACCAATTTTTGCGTTTGACATTTGACGAGAGTTAGAAATTTGCCAGTTTTGGTATTTTTTGTTTTTTGTAAATAACATTTATGTACACAAATAACCCATTTAATAATAAATGTAATGAAAATTAAAAAAATATATATGAGTTAAGTCATATTTCACAACTTAGGAGTATTATAAATGATTTTTATACACATTTGCATTAAACAAACAGAAAATAAAGTAGAAGATATATATTATAAAAAAAGGAAGAGAATATACATATGTATATTTATATATATATATGGTGAACATAGGTATTAAATCATATTTATATAAATTATAGAAAAAAATTATAAATGATATATATTTTTTGTTTTGTTTTAGCAAATGTATTAGAGCAATAAATGTATTTGCTTGATCAACAGACCTAAAGATTCAAGAGTTGCTGCTGCCGAGGTACCCACAATAGTGTAGTAACGATATCGATATCGATATATATCGCTGCAATGCGATTCTTGGTATCTTGCTCGCTTTTTCGCCCGCTTTCTTGATCTTGCTTGCTTGTCTTTGTCTTTCTCTTTATTCTTGTTTGTTTTCTTTCTTTCTTTCTCTGGCGGCTTTGCTATTTTGTTTTTTTCTTTCTTTTCTTTCTGTTTTGTGAGCTTCTGCTTGGATCTGCTTTCTGGGTATTTCTTTGACTTGATTGGTTAATATTGGTATATTGGTACGCGCCTAGTATATATACTTGGTCTTTGTCTTGGTATTTAGCCTGCGCACCGGCGGCGGCGGCAGCAGCGGCAACAGCAGCAGCAGCAGCGGCAGCGGCAGCGGCAGCAGCAGCGGCAGGAGCAGCAGTGCAAGTTGTGGTAGTAGTGGTAGTAGTAGTAGATATTCTCATTCTCATTGGCTTAACAACGCAAATATGTAAATTAAATTTGATAGAATTGATTCAATATTAATGTATATCGATATTGATGTATAATCGATATATTTGTATACAAAAAACGATAGAAAAAAAGAAGAGAAAACAAAAATTAAAATTGTTTTAAATTATATATATTATATTATATTCAAAGATAAATCAACAATAGATAGAGACAGAGATAGAGAGGGGGGAGTTGGAGATAGAAAGACTTAAAGCATTTGACGAAGTAAAATAAAAAACAAAGTTTCCTTTTAAAGAGAGGTAGAGGGAGAGAGAGAGAGAGAGACAGACAACAATGTGCGTGAAAGAGAGAATTTTATTTGTCAACTGAAAAGCAAATTACGAATACAATTTTTTGGAACAACAAAAAAGAAAGAGAGAGAGAGATGGAGATAGATAGGTAAAGAAAGAGAGAGAGAGAGAGAGAGTGGGTCGAGTTTGGTTGGGATTCGTACGCAACGTGCAGCGTGTTGTATGGCTGGATTGCAACTCACCTGGCAAAGCTCTTGAAGGCCGCACTCTGCGGATTAATGCAGAGCGGCACACGGCCCGTTTGCAGCTGCTCGGCAATGAATTTGTGCATCTCCTCTGTGAGAGGGGGGAATTCCTCATTTATAAAATGCTCTTACAACTTTTCGTTCTCGTTCGTTTATTTGACTTACCCTTCACCTGCTGCACTGAGGTGAGCTTGCGCTCCCATAAATCATCGAAGGGCTGCCCGGCGGAGGGCTCAAAGTCCGCCGTATATTGACGCATTCCGGCTGAGGTAGTGAAACAGCATTTGCACATGCACGAATGATAGCGCAGACGGCCCTCATCCAGATACGGATGCGCCAGAGCATCTGTCACCGAAATGCGCTTGTCCTATAAGGAGCGGAAGGATGGGGAAAGAGTGTTACAGCTGAAAGATTTGAGTGTCACTTAAGCCAGTCTGCCTTACCGGATCAAAGACAAGCATCTGGCAGAGCAGATGCACCGCCTCGTGCGTGGCATGTGAGCTGAGCGTGTAGAGCACCGAGAACGATGGCGGCTTGGGCGCCCGCCGCAGCATGTGTGTGCGTGCGCCCTCGCACGCATGACGCATATCCTCCATGGTGGGCGTGCCCAGCAGCTCGGTGATGAGCTCCAGCTGCTGCACCGGATTCTGCGCCTGGAACAATATGCGCCGGCCCAGCAGCTCACCAAAGATGCAGCCCACCGACCACACATCCACAGCCGACGAATAGTGGCGAGCGCCCATGAGTATTTCGGGTGCCCGATAGTATTGTGTGACCACCTCCTGGGTCATGTGCTTGGCCTGGTCGGGCTCCTCGACGCGTGCCAGCCCAAAGTCGCATATCTTCAGCACACAATTGGAGTTGACCAACAGATTGCCCGGCTTGATGTCCCGATGCAGTATCCTGGCCGAGTGCAAATACTTCAGGCCGCGCAGTATCTGATAGAGAAAGACCTTGATGTGGTCCGCCGACAGATGCTGCGGCGACACGATGATCTTGTGCAGATCCGATTGCAGCAGTTCAGTTATCACATAGCTAGAGTTAGGATAGAGTTTAGGAAATAACCAATTGCCAAGTGGCAGTCGAATGCTGTTTGTCGCCCATTTGGGGCCACGCGCTAAAGTTTTTTTTGGGGCTTGTTTGTTAGCTTTAAACTTTTTCAATTAAGTAGTTGCACGCTCCAGCTTCAGCTTTCGCTTTGGCTTTGGCTTTGGCTTTTCGCTCTGCCCACAACTTTGACGCGCTGAAAATAGATATTCTCGCTTTTTATTTTCACAGTTTGCCCTCAATCAGCAAATAAAACCTGTGACCCCAACGAAGGATGCGGTTTCAACTCAAGCTTTTTGGATTTGCCAAATTGTTAAGCTGCTGCGCTGGAGTAGGCGAGAGTGTCTGAGTGGGTGTGTGTAAGTGTAGTTGAAGGTGTGTGAGTGTGGGCGTGTGTAGGTGTAGTTGAAGGTGTGTGGGTGTGTTTATAGGTGTGAGTGAGCAGGTGTATGTTTGAAGGTGTTTCTTCTTGGCAAATATGTCTGTTTCACTGAGTTTTCCTCAAACAAATCTCAAAGACAACTATTGATGACTTTTATCAATTAAATTTAAGCATATTCCTTTTACTATGTAAACAAATACTATCCTTTACATTACTTTATATACTGATACGTTTAAAGCATTGAAATAGAGCTGCCTTCTATGGCTGGGTTGCCAGTAAATCGCCTCTCTCACACATATGTAGAACTGCTTCAGTGTCCAGCCAGCAGCTACCTTAAGCTCAGCATACATTATTCTGCTCTTCAACTAAATATCTTCTCTTTAAGTGAATCGCCTGCCCTTGATCTGCCTCTCAAATGCGTGCTACATTTGCATACTGCTCATTTCCTATTCAATGATGATTTTCTCAGCTTGTCAATAATCCCTTGAATTGCCTCTACTCCACATAGATTTCGAGAAGCAGGTAACTTACATTCAGCTTAGCTTGTTCTTCTCTTTAGCATCCTTCGTTGAGGCTTCTCTCAATTTCTTACTACATTTGCTTACTTCCTATTTTCTCTTCAATTGGCTGCTCTGTCTAGTATTTTCTTACGGCTCTCATTTACCAATTAAATGAATGCTTTGCTTATGATTTATCTAATTTTCAGCTAGAGCTGCATGGAAGCTACATACAAGTGAGTAACTACTTAGGCATAGAAGTAGTCAGTGAAGAGTAAAAGTAATTTGGCATATAGCTCCGATTTTTATCGCCCTGCGCGTAACATATTTTCCCTCTAATCGATCCTGCTTTTGATCTCTACATACACTTGCTTATTTACTACTTATATATCTTCAATTAAAAGTCTCTCTATGCTTTTCTAAAATGTTTTCCCCATTCATGTGTGCCTATTCATAATCTCTTAAGTGATATGCTACTTCTTTATTTGTATATTTCCTATAAGAATTTTCACTAAATTCTTCCTTTACTATTCCTAGCAGTTTCATGTGCGCTTGAAAACTTTTCCAAGTTATTCATTTCACTTAAGTCTGACTCAAACTAATTTCATTTGCGATTTCTCTATTCAGTTACATTTGAAATCTTCTCTTGCACTAACTACTTAATTGAATTGCACGATTCCCAAAAGTTTGCTATAAAACTCAATAAACTCTTACAAAATTTTCATATTATCAAAAACTATTCATTTATGCTTAACAATTCCAAAAGACAACTCAAAGCTTTACTTAAATCTGACTAAAACAGAATTCATTTGAGCTTTCAATTATTTAATTTATAGTTTTTTCTATTGTTTGTTGTAAAAAGGATACATTTCCTGAAAGAAGTCCAAATGTGGTGGCTGTAAAATGTCCAAAGCAGACAGCACCTGCAATGAGAGAAAAAGAGAGAGAGAGAGTGAGAGAGAGGCATAGAACATAGAGAGTTGTTATAGTCGTGTTTCGTTAATAAATCTTGACACACGTACACACACACACACACACACATGCTCACACAATGTTGTTGTTAATATAGACGAGTGTGTTTATTGGTTGTGGCATTAGCCACATAAATCTTAAAACAATGCTGCAGCATTACACCTACAACAACAAAGATGCAACGACGCCCATTTGAGTGGCTGAGTGGCTCGATCTTGTGGCTAAGATCATAAATTATGCACTCCAATAAAATATAAATAAAAATCAAAAGCTCGCTGCTTGCAGCGCATCAAATGCGCCATTTAGTTGCATGTTAAGTGTCGCTGCCAGGCACTAAAATGCCACAAAGTTCAGCGGCAGCAACTGGCAACAACTTGCAACGCTGACCCGTTGATGATGTTTAGCGGCAGATACAAGACACGCCACTGTCTGTCTGTGGCAGCTACGCTTCGGGGGAGTTCTGCCCGCCTGCCCGTCTGTCTGTCTGTCTGCCCATCCGATTGTCTGCAGCAAAGGCAACGGCTCTATAAGACAGAAAGGAATACAAAAAAAAAGAGCCAAACCAGCACAAAATAATAAATAAAAACGGGACGAACCGGCAAGAACTTGATGGACAGCAGCAGCACAACAAAGAGCAACCAACAACAACAACAACTAACAACCGAGTTGGACAAGCGTCGACAGAGCCAAAGCCCTGAGCTGCGGCCAGCTCTGCCGTCGCTCTGCTGCTGCTCTGCCGCCGCTCTACCTTTCTGTGTGCAAGCCCGAGCTGCAGACAAGCGCTGATTTATTTAGCTTGCGGCCAAAATGATGAAGGAACTTGCCACAAAGCCCAAATGGCAGATCTAACGGGGTGAGGCAGCCAGAAGACGGGCAGAGGCGCATGTGTTGCAACAAAGCTGTGCGTGTGTGTGTGTGTGTGTGTGTGCGACACATGCGCGACTGAAAATCAATTTTCAATATCATTCAAGCAGCTCAAATCGCTCGCATTTCAAGAAAAGTGCCCAAAAAAAAAGCATTCAACATGCGAAATTGTTGCGTGTGGCAACAACAGCAACAACAACAACAATCTGAGCAACCCAAGTAAAAAACAATCTATATGTGTGCGCATATTTGTTGCACAACTCACACTCACACATTGTTGCCGCTGCTGCTGCTGCTGCTTCTGTTCGACTGTCTTCCCCCAGCTGCCTGGATTTGTCTGTTGGCCACAAAAATTGTTGCAAAGTGCTTCAGCAGCAACAACAACAACAACAACAGCAACACAAAAAGTGCCGCCGCGATGCTAAGCCGCCGACTTCGATGTGTTTTATTCTCTTTTTTTTTTTAAGTGGCAACAATTTTTAGCCTTTTTTGTTGTCGTTGCTGTTGTTGTTATTGTTGTTGTTGTTGTTGTGTTCATTTACAAAAGCTAAAGCTGTAGCTGCCGCTGGGTCTGGGCCTGTCGAGGGTTTCGCTGCGTCGTCATCGCCTTTGGCTTTGTTTTTTGGCTCAGTTAAGTTCGTTTGTAATATTTCGCGCTGCTTGCAACTTATAAACTGCATTTGTTGCGCTTGCGGTTTCACAAGCAACAACAACAGCAACAACAACAACAACAGCAACCAGAGAACAGCTTAAGGCACAAATGAAGGTAGCTGACACAAAGCCAAGCTTAAATACTTTGGCTTTAAAATTTACTCAAAATGCCTGAGGTGATGTAAGACAAAGAGTTTAGTTTAGAAGGAATACCACTACTGCGTTTTTTATATTTTTTATTTATATTTATATAATATAAATATTATTATATTTATATACGCTGAAATCCTTTTGCTTGAAAAACATTTCTTTATTATGAACTCAACATGTTTGCAACGATTCTTTGTCTTAAATTGCTTTACAGGGGGAATACCACTGCTGCTGTAACAAAAACTACATTTAGCATATATTATACATGGAAAGTACTATTTCTGTAATATCAGTCTTCTCTCATATTCCTAGATGCCATAGAAAGCGGCTTAAAAACTTTGCCATGGCTTGAACTCGAAATATTTGAAGTGATTTAAAACAAAGACTTATAGAAAAGCGACTACCCTGATTACTTTATATTATACATATAAAACATATTACAATATCCTCTCTCCCTCCCTCCCTTCTCAGTCTATAATCTTCTCAAGTTCTGCCCCCTTTTTTCGTGCAGTGCACCATGTCAGCCCTCGAGTAACGCTTTGCTTTCGCTGCCTTCCGCTTGCTTCGCACATAATTTGTTGCAAGTTGCCATTATTGTTGTTGTTGCATGTTGTGTGCATGTAGCTACCACTACCTGCCAGTGCACTCTTGCCCTCGCACGTGCAACGTCGCGTTGCAGCTAATTAACATTTTGCGCTGTGGCAATCAGCAACCAAATTTATGCAGTTCATATTGGAAGTCATTTTCTTTGCTTTTGGTTTTTTTTCTGATTGTTGTCCTTGAAGCGCAGTAGCGCCCGTAGAAGAGATGCGAAAATAAAATAATAAAAAAAAAAAACAATCGTAAAGCAGCAAGTGATGCCGGATATTACAAAGTAGTTGCTGGCGATGCTTGAAGTTTTGATTTGGCAAGATTTCAGGATTTTTTTAAGCTCGCTTTCAACTGCCTTAAGTGGGTCAGATTTATATAACTTGGATTATTTATTTATATTTTCTAATTTGTTATCATTATGATGTTTTTGCCTTCAACTTAATTTATTCACATATATAAGCACTTTAAAATCTATTTTTTATCAAAGTTTGTCTAAAAAGTAACGTGCATTTATTCAGCGCTGTTTCAAAATAGTATTCAAACCATAAACCTCAATAATTCTGTAGTTGAGGAGCCTATCAATAAAAGCCTCTTTTGCTTCCTTCAGGCTTGTCCAAAAAAATTGCTTAACAAATCTTTTCCTTTACGTATTAAACTCAAATTTCATGCCACATTTATATGTTCAATTTGTTTTCATCAAAAACATTTGAATATCCTGTTTGCGCACTCTCAATGCAACTTCAGCTCATGCAGAGGGCAAAGAATTGCTCTAAAGCTAAACTAGGCGTGTAATAATAATAAACACAAACAGCAACAGCAACAACAACAACAACGACAACAACATTTAACGAGCTGTGCAAACAACTTAGACAACAACTTTTGTTGAACTGCAACTACACGAGTTGCGAGTTGCTAGTTGCAAGTGGCAACAGCTGTGGCAGCACATTTCAAACAAAGAAAGAGAAAGAGAGAGAGAGTGAGAGAGAGAGAGAGAGAGAGAGGGAGCTGGGGAAGTTGAAGGAGAAGCATAAAAAAAATTGAAGTATGTTAAAGCTAACATAATCAAGAACAGCATCTCTGCTTCTAGCTCTTTGTTGTCTTCGTCATCTTCTGCTTCTTCTTGTTCTTTTTCATCCTCTGTTGGCCCCTTTTTAAACGATTTCAAGTGAATTTTCTTCAAGTCGCTCGCGTCTCTAAACAAAAGCAAAAGTGTTGTTTGCTAGCGACATTTTCATTCCAAGCCAAAATTCTAGCTAAATAATTGTTACAGCAGCTGCTGACAACATTTCCAGTTGTTGTAATTGTTGCTGTTATTCTTGTTGTTGTTGCTGACTAATTAAAACGCCACAGATTTTTGTAAAAACAATTTCATCAGCTGCTTTGCTTTGTGCCTGTTTCAACCTTGAGCCGAGCTGAAGCTGTGCTGTAAAGCTCTTCCAGCTAAAAAGATCTAGCGTGGGATTTGTGCCACAAAGTAATCTGTATGCTGTATATATAATAGATATATATGTATTTGGTATATATAAACATATATCTATAAGGTTCAATTGATATTTCAATTGCAATTTGTGTAGCGCCTCGAAATGATAACAACAACAGAAATTTGCATGCAATTGATGCCAGGCATCAAAAACTTCAAGTCAAACTCAATCATTTGCAGCAGCTGCAACGGCGGTAGGGAGGGAGGCGTGGCAGGCATACACTTTATCGTCGCCGACGTCGTCGTCGTCGTCGTCGTCGTCTTTGGCTGCTGCATGTGAGAAATGCTTTTGAAATGTGCGCCACGTACGTTGCAAAATCTTTTATTGAAATTCGCAATTGAAATAAGCAACAATGCATAATGGGGCAAACATTTTGCAGCGATTTGTTAAAATGTATAAGGCACACACTCACTCACAGACACATATATATATAATGCACTGCAGAGCAAACACACAGACACACACACACACACACATATATTTGGTATTCTGCGCCATATAATGCCAAAGCAATTGAGACGATTGCCAGTGCCTGCGCTGTCACTCAGAGAGCTGTTACTGTGTGTGTGTGTGTGTGTGTGTTGCCAGAGTTGGCAATTGGCAGGAAGCAAGCACAAAACTGAAAGGCAGGACTTATGCAGCCAAAAGAATCACAGCAACTTCTATGGAAAAGCGCAAAAGCAAAAGCAAAAGCGTGCAAATATTTATGTAGCATCTGTAGAAAGAAAGGAAACCCATTAAAACTTAAACAAATTCTGGCCGAAACTAAGTTAGACAGGGCTTTAAGAATGCTAAAAAAGTTTGCCAATATGTAGTAGCTATAGAAATTGATGCAAACACTTTGAGAATTCTAAGTAAAAGCAGATTCAAATTTGTCAAGCATTTGATCTCAGTTAACATAAGTTTAACATAAAAGTTAATTTAATTTAAGTCAGAAAAATATAATATAATGTAAATAAATATACATATAATATAAGCTCAAACCATAAAAAACTGGTTTATTACAATATACTTTGATTTATCTCTAACTAAATCTATTTCCATATGTAAAGAAAAATCTCCATTTATTGAGCTCTCTTATATCTATATCAGCCCCCATCACAAATGGCTTTAACAGCAAGTCGCAGAGTCTGTTGACGTATTCACCTATTGAATACAGCATTGTCGTCTCTGGCTTATTTCAGGTTGATTGCACTTGCTTTGGATATGCAACGCTTCGCAGCGTTGCAAGCAGGAAATGAATATGGAATTGCCACAGGAAACCAACAATAGAAACAGCACGAGACGCTCCTCTTTTATATTTCTTTTGCTACTATGTCTTCTCCTTCTCTCTGTCTCTTCTTTTCCATAAAGCACTTTGCATATTAAGACAACATTTGCATAGGTGTTGTCAGGTGTTGACATGTGTGTGGGCAGAGCGCGCTTCATTAGGGCAACTCTTCATCGAATCGAATGCATTGCATAAGTTTTGGACAAGCTAACTAAATTAACACAGTCTGACTTGAATATTACAATAATAATCAACTTTGCCTCGCTGCTCACCCACGTTCAATTCGTTTGCCTAATAGAGCAGCTCGAATTGCGCAGTGTTGGTAAATGCTGAAAGTTGCAGTTGACATTTGCAGTCAAGGCAAAAATCATGTGAGTCAAATGAAAAAATCTGAAAAAATTGAACGCGTTTCTAGACAAACTTCAATCTGACATTTTAGCCATGGCAAATGTCAATCAATTATGATTTAATATTATTTGAAAGTGAAACTGAAAGGAAATAATATATATGGGAGTCAGATATATAAAGTTTGGGTAGTTTCTGAGATCAATTATCATAGTTTCTCTTAAGTGGTTCTAGAAAACTTGAGCCATTTTGTCTTGATTAAAGATTCCAAAAATGAATCTATATTAACCTTAATTTTAATTTCTTACGTTCTTCGTGTTTATATTTGAATCTATTCGTAAACAATATATAGGAAACATTTGTTTCTTTACACATTAATATATTCAAAATATAGGAAACACATGTTTCGTAATATTTTACTCTATTCAATATATAGGAAGTATATATGTTGTTTTAGCTGCTAGAAAAAACATAAACCAAATTTCATGGCAGTAATTCTAATGCTAGTTACCATAGCAAATAAATCTCTGTCTACTCAACAGCACATAGTCATTATCAGTATACTATAGATACCTTATCTACACAAATATATCTGTCAGACGTTCCACATTTCGTGTCAAATCTGTATAGTTAGTTAAAATATATATATAAATATCGTATGCAAATAATAAAATCAGAATCAGAGACCACTCAATGCACGTGCTCGAAACACAAGTGAGCTGAATTATGCAGATAAATAAATTAAAGCAAATCGCCGCAAAGTCACATAAAATTGGCCATAAAATCGCAGCACAATGCAGCTGTCGAGCACTCAATGAGGCACCCTGCCCCGCCCCGCCTCTTACCTATCGCTCTTATCCCTCTTTTAGTTTAAAGATTTTTCTTTTATTAATAATTCTAAATGTTATATGAACAATAATAATTCTTTCATTTCATTTTGCTGCCATTTGGTTTTGTGTGGCATGCTGTCTGGTTCCCTCTCTCCCTCTCTCTCTTCCCCGCCCTCTCTTGCTCTGTTATGTTAACAAATTTGCATGCAACAAAATGTTTGTAGTCTCAACTTTTATTTTTCTGCTTTTCCTTACAATTTGTTGTGCATAAAATTTGTTTGTCATAAATTTTTATTTTTCGGGACCCGACAGCCTTTTGTGGCTCACAAACTGGAAAACTGGCAGCAGTCGGAGAAGTGGGCATGGCCTGTTTGTGGGCGTCACAATATATGTACATAAATATGCAATTTGTTGTTGCTTATTTAAGCAGCAGCAGCAGCAACTGCAATGAATATGAATGAGTTAATTAATGCCATGATAAATGATTGATTTATAACTGTCTGACAAACAATAGCCAAAGCATATAGATCGAAATCGAATTTTGTATAGTCCAGAGAACTTGTGAAACATGAAATATGACTGACAAATTGAATGTGATTGAAGAGCTGCTTAAACATGATATATGAAATTGTTAGGCGAAGTGTGTTTTAGGCCTAAGTTATTAAATATATAAATATATAAAATATAAATGAAAATAATACTCATAATAATTTTAATAATTATAATCTAAAAAAAATATATAATGACTTAAATATAACAAAATGTAAAAATGTAAGAAAACGATTATTATAAAGAACAATTTGTAATTTATATTTTTTATAGTTTTGTATTTTAAGCTGATTTGCATTATTAATAATTCTTTTTTTTTTTATATTTATATATTTTTTAAAGAAATATATTGTTTTGTATTTTAAGCGGATATGTTCTACAATTTTATTATAATTTTTGTTCTATTTAAAAAAAATTAATAATTAATAAACCTCGTTAGTCTGCCCACATATACATATAGGTATATATTAATTTAAATATATTTATATATTTCGCTTGTGAACCGAGTTCTCATAGTTATATCATTGCTACTCATCTGAAACGTTTAATTAATGACAATAATTACACAGCCAATAAACGACACTTGCTTGACAATCAAACAGACAACAACAACAACAATCAACAACTAACATCCAACAATAATAACCTCAATTTTTAAGCGGAAGTTCAACTGGAAAGGCGGCAGTTAAAACGAATTTCTCGCCAACGAAGGCTTTCAGGAAAAAATAATATAATTGTTAATAAATGCACACATAACATGGGAGGAAAAGTCCAATGCGAATGCGCAACTAAGAGATACTCTGCAGACGAAGTCAGGCCTGCTGTCTGCTCGCTGCTGCTGTGACATGCACAGGCAGGCAGGCAGGCAACACCGCCCTTGACATTACAGGCTATTATTGGCCAGCGGGCAGCCACTGCGTATACGCAATATTCCACACAGAGTGGGCGAAAGCTTGCAAAAAAATAAAAATAAAAATACAGAAAATATTTGCATTGTGTGCGCATAGTGGCAGTCGCCGCACCACAAATAATCGAATTGCTTTTTTTAATTAAATTTCGTGTCATAAACGCGACGCGTAATTAAATGCAAGACAATTTTTTGTATTTTTCTTTCACTTCCCCTTTGTAATATCACAATGGATTTTAATATATATATATATGCTCATAGTTGATAAAGGTATATATAAAGTTGTTCCAAGTACTTACGTTTTCATGCTTGAAAAAGCAAAGCATTTTGAGCTCGCGAAAAACACGCTTGGATGAGACCAGAGATTGGAACACATTCGGCAGCTTTTTCAGTGCGACGCGACGGCCATCGCGTGGATCTGTGACGGCCCTGTAAACCGATAGAAGAAGAGAGAAACAAAAATATAAGTTTGAGTAACATTGAATACACTCTCTCTGTGAGAGACAAAAAAAAAATAGAAAGGGAAACCATTAATTGAGCTAAGTTTTGCCAGGCACAAAAAGCAGACACAGCAGAAAAAATTGGCAAGCGAAAAGAGAAGTGAGTCTAGGTAAATAACGGTGATATTTCATGTATTTGCGACCACTCAGGCGGCATTAGTGAAGCGACTGAGTGGTGGAGCGTAATGGGAACTAAACTTTGCATTAATATCGTCGAAACAATAGACCCCTCACAAAAAGCTGCGAGCTGCCAGGCCACTCGAGAAACAAACAAACAAGGCTACTCACACACACACACACACACACACACACACACACATAATCTTACACCCTAACAACAAATGCTGATTGTTTTTGTCTAGCAACAAATAAAGAGGGGGAGGAGGGAGGGGGGAGTTCACTGAACTTGAGTGAGAGGCCTATGAACGCCTAGAAGTATGCAGGCATTGCGGCTTCTTCCTACACTCTCTCTCTCTCTCTCTCTCTCACTATCTCTCTCGCTCTCTTAAATTGATGAACATTGCAAATTAGCAACGCTAAAAAGGTCAAACAACAGACGAGACACACACACACACTCTCTCTCTCCCTCTCTCTTTCGCTCTCGCCATCTAATTTGTGGCAAGTGCGTGTGCCGTGCAACGTGTTTGACTGCCGCCGCAGCGGCGGCGTCTATTTGAGACAAAAACAACACGATGCTGGCTTTGCTTGGCTTTTAGCAGTCAGAGTTCTCTGGAGTTTTTATGATGCCATTGGCCATGGCCAAAAAGTGCGAATGTCTGGGCCAAAGAGCCAGGGCGACGACGTCTTTTGTCGCCGTCTGTCTGACTCACTCTGCAGTTATTTACGCACACTCTCTCCCCCTCTCTCTCTGGTTATCTATCTATCTCCGTCTCTCTCTCTCTGGCCCACTCTCTCTTTGTCTATTGCAGCCGAAAAATATTTTTGTTATGATTATTCTAGTGCTTCTTCTTCCACTCTATATATTTTTTTCTTCTTTCGGTTGCCTTGGCCAGCAAGTGAGAAATATTACGCAGCATCTTATTTTTACCAGACTTGTCAACCGTTTCCAAGCCTTCCTCTCCTATTCCCTCCCTCTCTCTATCTATACTTATCCCTTGCCCTTCCTTTGCTGTTTCATCTGTGAAAAGTTGTTCGCCGTAAATCTTTGGAATCGTCGTTAAGCGTTGAAATTATGGCAGATTGCTGTAAATTGGATTGAATTGCTCAGCGTGCAGATGACTCATCACTTAGCTCCCATTCCCGCCCGACGACTCCAGCGCTCAGCACGTGCGTTTTTTTTCGCTAGTCTACATTTGGGCGCTTTGGCCCGGTCATTTGCATGTCTAATAGCCAAAACGGGCCCAACTGCTGGCCGCTTAATGATAATGAGTTGATTATACAAAGCGAAGCAACATTGTGTACGCTATATATAGGGTGTTATGCTAAAATGTGCCCAGACAACGCTTAAGCATTCAAGTGCTTAAAGCAGAACCGTAATCACGTCTTAAGAAATTTATTTTGTAGCCTTCAATTTAAGTTTGAAAGCGGCTGAGTTGAAGAAGGTTGTGGGCTTTGTGATTGATGGATGTGATTGATGGATTATGTTCTGCAGTTTCTTATGAAAATACTCCAGGAATGCCCCAAAAAATGAGTAAAAGCAGATAATTGAGGCGCGGAACTGTGATATAAAATGGGACTTGGCTTTAAGTTACGAAGAAGTTTTTAAGCAACCTCATAAAATATGAGAAAAACTTTTCATGTTTAAGTAAAATGCAGAGTTTATGAAGAGCAAAGAGTCAAATTTGAAGTAAACGAAGTTGAATAAAGGATTTGACTATGTAAAATACATATTTATATGCAAATCTGGACTCCAAAACTTTTTATTTTATTTTAAATTATTGATAATAGCGTACCACAAAGTATTAGAATATCATTTATCAAATTCATGATATATAAAAGCATATACTATTTATCTAAACTTAATATTGAGCTACTCTATTTTTCTTCTTATCAATTCGCATTTAATATTCCCTCAAAAACTGCGCCATTTAGTGGTTGATTCTAAATGGGAAGACCTTGACGTCAAAGTCAAATCAAAAGAGGAAATCGAGCATCAAAACACACACACACACACAGTCGCATTTATGGCCGGCACATTAATATTTTATGGTCATCCATCAAATTGAAGAGAGAGAGAGGAAAGCAAATCAAACATCGCTCGTCTGCTCCATTCTGTTCTGGTTTGTCTTCTATTATTATTTGTGGCAGCTTCAATTTACAAAAGGCAAGCGAGACGCTGGCTTAATTTTCTTTTAAAGAAAATTCAGTTTCAAATTGGGTTAAATAAATTTTTTTGTTGCCTTCACTCTATGTGAAAAAAGAACACATAAGAAAAATTGTAGAAAAATCGTTGAAAAACTAAGACAAATAATGCTGATGTAGACAGTTGATAAAAGAGAGAGAGAGGGAAAGAGAGAGAGAGAGAGAGAGAGAGAGAGTGAGCTAGAGAATGCCGCTGCCTTCGTTGATGATGGATGACAAATGCAAGCACATTGCAGCACACAAACACACATACAGATAGAGACACATATGCCACACACACACTCGCACAGCATGTGCTCGAGTTGTGTTTTCTATGGTTTTTGGCTTTATCCTGCGCTCTGCTCGCCGCTCAACGCCCTTCCTTATATTTTCTCTTGCTTTTCAATGGCAGTTAATGGAAAATCATTTATCATGTGCGTGTCGCAGTTGCTCTGCCGGCACTCGTATAGCCAGCAGCAGCCAGCATCAACTTAAAGTGGATTCTTAAGAGTTGCAGTGAAACAAAAAGTGCCATAACTAAATGATAATTACCCAGGCAACAAGAGCAGAGACAATCGTCAGTCAGTCAGACGGACAGACAGACAGACTTACAGACAAAAGATGAAATCCTACACTGAAAGATTGTTGTTGTACTTTGCTTTGTTCGCAGCTGAAGGGGAACCGAAGGCCCTTTTTGGTTGTCGGCCTGTGCTGTGTAGACCCCGCTAGGCCTCTAGCTGTAGGGCTCATCAATTTGTGCTGGACAATTTGTGCACGCAATGTGAAAAGTGTAGCAAATCGTTGCTAGTCTTTAGATTGATTTCAGAAAATTAAGCAGGAGTGAGAGAGATGAGAGTACTAGACTGAAAGATGCCCTGTAAACGTTTGTTATATACAGAACTATGTAGATAGGCTAAGAAAGAGAGTAATTTTCAGTGGGTTGTTCTGATTATATATTATGTTATATGACTATGCTATATGTCTGATCAACCTAGGCATATGGCTCTCAGAGACTGTTAGACTGGGGATAATTAAAATAGATGTTCTTAGAGTAACTAACTATGAAATCTCTTAAGATTGCTAAGAAAATGTTGCCAATTTAGTATATAAGACTATATAGAATTTAATATTTATTTCCTTTAACATATCTCTTTCACAAATTCATATACTAATTCCTATTTGTAATCAGCCTTATAGTATCCGACTTCACAGAGATCATAAAGCTATCAAGAGTAGGCCATATACATTCATTTCCTATATCCTTATATTTATAGCTATATCTAAGCCCTACAGCATACCCAATTCCCACACTTTTACAGGGTATGCACATAATAGTCATGTACGCTCTTGTTGCACACAATTGGAAATTACATTTTTTTCGGTCTCATTGCCGCACAGTTTTTTTTTTTTTCAGGTGGCTGCAACGCTCACGTTTCGTGCTCAAGTGTTGACTGGGGCATAGGCGAGGCGCAGGGGCGTGCCTATGGCCCAAATCTAATCAGACACCAATGTCCGCTTGACGTAAAAAAAAAAAAAAAAACGCCAGCTGCCAAAATGGAAACGAACGAAAAGTTCAAATTGCGATTTCTCTGCTCAGTCTCGTTTCTCGTTTTTCGCTTTTCGTTTTTTTCGTTTTTATTTTAACTTTATTTTTGGCATTTGTTAAGTTCTCAACTTGGCTTCACATTTGAACGGTTGCCCGGTCCTTGCCGGGGGCCAAACTAACGGTCACAGCTGCCCCTTATTTTCCATCCATTGCAAACATTTGTGTTTTTAGCCCTTTTCAAGCCAACGCCCACGCCAACGCCCCGCCCACTTCACATCAACTCTGTCTGTTGGTCGTTTGCTCGTTTTCGTCTCATTCCATTTTATTATATTATTTTGCATTTTTTAATCTCATTTGATTTCTTCTGAAATTTTGCACATGCTTTTTGAATAACTCATCACCTTGGCTCCGGTTTATTCAATTCATAAACTGTTCCATCACATTCCACAAACGAGCAGTCGTTGCCTGCGGCCTTCGTCGACTTGCTACGTCTGCCTTCGTCACGCCCCGCCCCCCTCCCTCCCCCCTCTCACTCTTTTGGTCGCCCACTTGAAACTCCTTTGGCAGCTCCTGTTGCCCGTTCATTGAACTTTGTCGTCGTCAGATTCAGATTTCTTGAAAATCATTTTTACGAACAGCTTTCGAGGCGCGGCCTTAAATTGAATTTGCATCGAGATGTTTGCCTTGCTGCTGCGTCTTCTTCTTCCCCCCATTTCGCCTGCCGCCACAAATGCTATTAGGCAATCAAAATATATGTATAATGATTCAATTACTAATTGCGCTTTGGCCATAATCATAGCTCATTACGTTTGCATATCACAACAACTAAATGTCGTCTGCCAATTCCCAGGAAATAGTCGAGGCGCGGCAGAGGTGGGCGTGGCTGCTGCATTGTGTTTCGCGTGTAAATTTGTAATTTGTATTGTTGCTACTCCAAAGTGGCATCATTCTGATTGCATCTATCACATACGCATAGCTCTCCGTCCGGCTAACCCTCTGCCCGTATTTGCTGGCGCTTGCTCAAATGTTTGCCACCGACTTCTGCCTCTGACCCTCTGTAATGCAGCGGGGTCCACAGTCAGGCGACAAATATGACAGATTGCCAGAGATTTGACAGATGGCCAGAGATTCTCTGGGCAGCTTAATGTTGTCGCGTTCTCAAGCGGACATTGGGCAGAGATCAACGCACTTTTGTGTGACTCAGCTGAGAGTTGGAAAGAAAACACCTCAATGAGGCTTAGAATAAATTTAAATGATCTTAAGAGATTTGCGCGAGAGCTGAAGAAATATGAGGTGTTAGTTTGAGGGAGGATAAGAGCTAGATAGAGATAAAGAGAGCGAGCAAGCAATGAGAAAAGAAACGAATTGACATGAAGATATTGGAATAGCTCGAAAGTGAGTTAAGTATTGATTTGAAGAATGAATAATAATATATCATTTATTATACTATATCTCAGCAATGAACTAAATAATGCATATAAGAGATAGGAAAAACGCACTGCGATGATTCGATCTACTATTTATAAGAAATTTTTCAAGGCATAGCTCAGAACTTTACCACGAACTCTTAGGAAGATATAGAACTCATCAAATATGTATTTAAAACAAGCTAAACGATGCCTGAGTAGGTAAATCAACTCCTTGTTTAATCTCATCTCACCATTAAATAACTACTCACACCTCATGCTGCTCTCTTCACACCAACTTCAATTGCAATTCCAATTCCATTTCATTTCCGTCACATTTGTCGCCTGAGCTGCTGCAACTGTGTAGCCACCCTGCATGCGCCTGCATGTTGCCGCATGCTGCAAACGGCGCGCCGCCTAATTCGCATGTTTCGGGCACTTTAAGCGCTGCCGACTGTTATAATTATGGCTATGTATGGCAATACCAGCGGGAGGCTCGAATATCCCAGACATGAGAGCGTTACAAACATAATTACATGTGTGTGAGTGTGCTATTGTGTGTGTGTGCATGCGGGTGCGTGCGTGTGTTTGGCACATAATACGCAACATTGATTGCAACATTTCGCTGTTGTTAATTGACAAATAACTTGCGAGGCGCAGCTAAATGCGCGAGCCAATGCAATTAAAGCAAATTGAATTTGATTGCATAAATTTTGTATATATACACATATTATTTATATATCTGCGTGTGTGTGTGTGTGTGTGAGTCAAATTCAATTTGAAACTAGCCCAAAAAATTATGCTACCACCTGACCCCGCCCCGTAGTCTGTTTGAGCCACCCTCTCGGCCTGTGGCAACATTTTGATAGCGTCGCTCGTCTGCTTCAATTTATGCGCGTAATCAATTTTACAAATGGCCTGCAGGCCGATGGGCGTGGCGCTGCGAGAGGGCGGACAGCGAGACGTTGGCAAACGAGCAAGAAATAAATTTATGCAATTTAGAATTTTCCAAGTGAGCCGTGCCATCGAGTGTATATGAGTTGACAAGCATTTCTGTGTGAGTGAGGGTGTGTTTGGGTGTCTGACTGTGTGTGTGTGCCCAGGCAGCAGTCATTGACTTTAGAGCACGAGAAGCAGAGCGACGCGATGACTAAAAATCAATTAAAACCATTTTGATTGCATACTTCTAGGCAAATTATGTGCGCCTGCCAAAGCCAAGGCACTAAACGCAGACATACATACACACACACACATACACACACACACACCTAAACACCCACACACATGCTTGAGTGCAACCGAAGAATTCGCCAGAAACTTTAAGTATTTGCCAGCTATGAAATATTAAAGCCAGACTTGCATAAGTGAGTATAAGAGTAAATTATAAGACTTTTCGTATGAGTGAAAACTTTATCTCATTACTCTTGCAGACATATAGTAATACATATATATAGTAAGCCTGAATGTCAGCAGATTTGGTTTATAGCATTGCAAAAGTCGCTTCTCTATTATTTATAGAGTTTTGGCCAATGCTTAAAGTTGGCCAGGCAAATGTTGCTCAGAACTTTGTCACATCAGTCAGCTGGCTGAAACTAATGACCAGGCTGGCTGAAAGCAAGCATAACAAGTCATAAGCCAGAGAGCATTTAAACAGGCAACTGCTGCTGCTGCTACGCCTGCTACTCCTGCTGCTTTACATAAAGCTAAGAGGACGATAAAGATGTTGCCATTTTGGAATGAAATGGAATGGAATGGCGCTTTGGCCTGGGCACACAATATTTCATTTTAATTTCTCACCTTTAGTACCGACGCAATGAAAAATGACAACAGCGCCAAATTGCAAAGGCATTACATGAAATATTTAAAAGTGGGCGGCCACTGTGGGCGTGGCTATGCTTTGTCAACGCGCGCCAGGCAGCAGCTGCCCGAGCCCAAAGAATAAAGGCAGCGCGCTGGCTTTTCATTTGCCTTTTGTATAAACAGAGAGAGAGAGAGAAAGAGAGAGAGAGAGAGAGGGAGTGAGAGGCACAGATTGAGAGTGAGTGAGAGGGACAGTGAGTGGTTTCCTTCGCTCAATTTTTAATTGTTTAAAAGAGAAATTGACATAAATTTATGCATCATTTGGCAGCCGCACAATTGCCCAAGCACAAAATGACCAATGGCCCGAGAGGGGAAAGGGGGGAGGGCGGAGGCGAGCGGCATGACTGCTGTTGCTGCTGCTTCTTTTGTGTTTGGCCAACAAGCATTTTGGGGCGGCATAATAAATGAGGCTATTCTCGACCTAATTGCATAGTCTCGGCTCAGCACAAAAGTAGGCAATGCAAATATTTATATTTATACGCTACACTGAGCGAAAAAAGAAATGATTGAAAAAATACCGAAATTTGAATTTGCAAAAGATTTAAAAAACTTTCTAATTGAAATTTTGTAAAATTCTTTTTAAGCTGCTTTGTGTGTACTTAGCCCATAAATCACTTTGCGCTATCGCCGTCTCTTTCGCTTGTTGCTGGCGTCTCTTTCAGACTAAAATATATAATCCATGTAGCTTACCTAAAAAGACAAAAACAAAAGGGTTAGTCGAATGTTAAATCAGTGTTATTCCTTTAAATATAAATAAAAATATATAAATAAAAATTTAACTATGTTTTTTTCTCTGCTTTATTTTAAGGTCGCGACAAGGTGAAAGCACAAAATTGTTTCAATTTAATTGAATTTCCTGCTTGAATAATTACGAGAGGCGCCGCAGCGACGCTTGAATTAAATTTAAATACATTTTTGTCAAGTCAATAGAGAGCATGTGTGTGTGTGTGTGTGTGTGTCTGTGTGTAGGTGTAGTTGTGCGTGGCTCGGCGCTGATTGATTATGACACACACTTTAAACACGTGGCTGGGCTGCTGTGACGCAAATGAAACATGGGAGCAAACAAAGAGCATCAACTACTTTGTGCCTTTGCTTATGTAATGAAAAGTCATCTGCAAAAAGGCAGACAAAAGTCAGGCTGAAATGCACAAGGAATAGAAAACGAAATGCTGCAGGCGCTCGAGCATAAGCAACGCCAACATACACTGTTCAAAGTGCAGACTGTGGCCAGGAGGACTCTGAAAGAATATGGATAGTTTATGTAGAACTTTCCTGAGTATATATGACATTTACTCAATAATCTTTAAAATATGGAAAACTAATAAATGAGATGATAGATACTATTAAGAACAGCAGTGAATAGCTCTTAGATTATATGACAACTCTTATATGTACTTCATTGAATTATTTGATATAAAAATCTCCAACCAAAAAAACTACTTTTATATAACAACTACTCCATATATAATTATATATAACCTCCAACAGTTTAGATTTCAAGTCCAAGTCCCACTTAATATACCCATTCAAAAGCCAAGCCAGAAGCAACAGCAAATGAGAAAACAAATCAAAAACTGAGACAGAGAGGCAGTCCGAGCACAGTTGGCAGCTGCAAAGGGAAACGCAAAGACACGGACTAAAATATCTGGTCATGCATTTGGCATATGAAAAAAAGAAGAAGAAAGAAAACGCAAAAAGTTTTGCTGGAGATACAAATGATGATGGCCTTGAAAGCAGGCAGAAGGCGGCAGCGGGCAGCGGGCAGCGGGCAGGGGACAGGATTCGCCTCTTTGAGCAGATAGAAAATGGAGCCTGAGCGAATACTTCTCGCTTTTTCATGTGGGCGTCAGCGTCATTTTGTGGCCAACTAATTTTCGTTATGTGTGTGCCTGTGCCTGGGATTGTGCCTCCCTCTGTGTGTGTGTGTGTGTGTGCCACACTGGAATGTGACTGTGGTAACAAAAATAGCCACGCCCACGTATATGCGAAACGCACTAGCGCTGCTCACTTAAGAGCCAACAGCATCTCATGAAACTGTTTCAGCTCCCTCTCTTCCGCTCTCACTCTCTCTCTCTCTCCCTCTCTCTCACCGCTCGGCACATTTTGCATGGCCCAATGATTTGCTGTTGGCCTGTGTTTGGCATGCTTAATTTAGCCTGGCCCTAAATGGAGGCAGCCTAGAATGACTGAGTGGCTGGGTGAGTGGCTAGCACAAAGGATAACCACAATTTGTGCCCGCTGGTCAGGGCCGAGACTTGGCTCGGGTTACTTTTTAAATTAATTATGCGTTAATTATGTAATTATTAACCGCAAAACTTTCCATAACTAATGATACAACAGTGACTATCTTCATCTCTCTCTCTCTCTCTCTCTCTTACTCTGCCTCTCTTTGCGCTTCTCAAGTGCCCTAGCCAACTTTCCGCTTCCTTGGCTTTCCAATTCAATGCCAAAACATCTTTTGTCAATGCCAGTCACATAACGGCAACTTCTTTTGTCATTTCATTCTGCATCTTTCCTTCTTTCTTTATTGTCGTTTCTGAGTAATCCTTATATTTTACACAGCTGGCTAAGCTCTTTGGCCATTTTCCTACTGTTGTTGATGTTGCGCGGAAAAGTTGAACGCGTTTATTTCTGTGTGTATTTCTCATTAAAAATGCGTCAGGTGAAGCAACAACAAGACAACGGAAACACCAACAAAACTGAAATAATTTATTAAAATTCAAGTCAAGTTTGTGCGAATACGCGCGCACAGAAGAGAACAGAGAAACAGTCAACAATCTGATTAAAATAAACTGGTTGCTCCTCTGCCAGGGACTATAAATGTAAAGCGCCAACACATTTCTCATATGCCAGTGACAATGACAAAAAAGCGGGCCAAAAGGAAGTCAAGGTGTGGGTGTGTGCACGTGTGTGTGTGTGTGTGTGGAAGTGTGGCACAAGGCTGCTGTGCTCACTCAGTCAAACAAAGGAAAGAAGCGAGCGAACGCGCGCGTTTGCATAAAACGCAAAAAAGAAATGAAATTGTAGTCGACTTTTGAGCGCTATGCGCTGCTTGTGTGTGTGAGTGTGAGTCAGCTATAAACATGACAAGCTGTCATTGTTTAATTTGTGTGTGTGTGCGTGAGGCACAACTTTAACAACATAGCATCGGCATCGGCACAGCTGCGGCACTTGGTAACCAAGTTGCGCATACGCCACGTAGTACTAATAAGTTAATAGCACTTGCCTCCCATCCACCCCCCTGCCGTGTAGCCATATGGCCATATGGCCAAGGCCAAATCATTTTCTATATATCTTACTTTCGACTTCTACGCGCTGTCAGCTTAAGGCTCTCGCCGCACTTTGCTGACAAATTGAAAATAAAATAGGATTTTAACAGCAAAGTGGCAACGCCCAAATCCGTGCCACATTTTAGCCCACGGCACGCTAGCAAATTTATGTGCTAGACACGTGCGTGTGTGCGTGTATGTGTGTGTGGCATAGAGATTGTCGCAAAAGTGGCTTAAACAATTCCATAGGCAATTAATAAACCAATTTTCTTGTATAGAAAAGATTAATTTTTGACTGAAGTTGATTTAAAGCGCAGCTAGCGCAGGCGTTACCAGACTGCTTAAAGCTTAGACTTACCGGAATTTAATGTCAAACTATTGAGCTGTTATAGAAACCGGAGTTGCTCAGCTGCCGAGCTGCTGAGCTCGTTAGTGCATTGAATTGGTGCGTCAAACAATGGCAAAAGGATTTCAATGGAGTCGCATGCAACAGACATGGGGCACGCGGCAAAGCAGCTCGTTGCTCTCTCTCTCTCTCTTTCTCTCTGCGTGCCGCCTCTGACGTGCAACAAAATTACTTGTAACAATGCGCCGCACCAGCTGATGATAAGCCACGTAAACGGCAGTCAGCTGGCGAGAGGGGTGGGGGCGTGGCAACCAAAAAACGACGACTCACATGGCCTAAGCGCACACAATCCTTCAGATGCCCTCAATAATTTATAAGGTTTGCCTGGCTTGGCTGGTCGCAAGTTCCTCCGTCCCTCCCTCCCTCCATCCGTCTGATTATTTATGAGTGCCACGCGTGACGCAGCAAAGGCAAACAGTTTTCATTGTGAAATAATGTTTATGCTATATATGTATGTATGTATTTATCGAAGTTTGTATGTTGCATAATTCATAGATATATCATAGCCATAGCAGATCAGCGCCGATAACTGATAAATCAGCCCCGCATAAATTGGCGAGCAAACAAATTGCTTAATCAATCAACACCAAAATCTTATTTGAAAGTAAAATTATGACTAGAGCCAGGCCAGTTGCTTTGGCTGGCTATCAAAAGATTAGCACAAGCAGGACACAGCAGGGAGCTCAACTTTATGTACGATAACATGAATTTGGGTGAAGCTTTGAGATATGGGAAATTTATGGCAAATAACGTATATGTTTATATAAATATATATATACGTATACTAAGTTCTTTCCTGCAATGATGTAGGCACACATATTTAAAGAAACAGCAGAATGAGGAAGAGAGCGGAAGATATTTCTTCAGCCTCATTCCTTTACTATCTCTGAAAGTCTTCTATTTTTGCAAGTCTTACATCTCTTCAAATTTTCATCCATTTTTTTCTTTCCACCATTTTTTTCCTAAGTGAAGTTCTTATACTTACTTCAAATCGCCTTTATTTTGCGACATTCACAGCACTTGTTCTCCCTCTTAAATTGGCCATTAATTTCTTGCTCTGCCTTCTATTTATCCTAGATGTTTTCATTCTGAAATTAATATTCCAGTCTTCCCTCTTCTATTCCTGCCTACGCCTTGTTTTTTTCGCCTACAGTTTTAGTATTTTACATATTTCATTTTATACTTTCTCATCAGCTAATCTTTCATGTCTTCCTTGTGCGCATCTTTTTGCCTTTTCCTTCTCAAATGAATCCATATACCCTCATCAGTTTTTTCAGTTAATACTCCTCTGCTCATTGATTATCATCTTTCCATCTCTTCCATTTTTCATTCATCCTGCCTTGCTTTTACTTTCTCTTGAATTTATGAGAATTACCTAGAAAGGCAATAGAGGACAATCAATGAGTGCTGCATTACTTAGCCTCAGTTGTTTTATTTAAAAAAATTAATTTTCGGAGTTTATTATCTATGTTTTTAAAGCTTTAATTTCATCAAGGGATTAAAGCTTTAATGTATTAAATATTTTAATTTAATTTTCCTCATATTTTAAGCCTCATATGCAAGCAGCATATATTGAAATTCCTATAGAGCCACAAAATTTAAATATATTCATATGCATAGTTAAACTTTATTGTGCATTAAATAGTTATTCAAAAGCAGAGAATGCGTGCATTTAAAAATAAGATTTTAAATATGTACTATATAGAAATGATATGCAAATGTATTTATACATACATATATAAACATATATATGTAAATATATCTGAACAAATTTGCGTTTGCTGTTTAATATGCAGACCAGAGAAATGTCAAATGGTAATTTGTCAACATGCAGCGCGTCATAGTTTTCGCATTAGGCAATGCGGACGAAGGACGTCGAGGACATCATGTCAAATAATTTTATGAGCGCATTTTCTCATTTTCTATTCTTTTTTCATTTGTTTTGTGTTTGGTCTGTTTTTGTAAATCGCATTTGTAAATTCAACACGCACATGCCATGATATTAAATGCCACACTCGAATGTAATCGACAGTGATAATGACAGCCATTAGAGCGACACCAACCCAAGCGATACTCTTACTATTGCAGCTATAATAGGCTGTCTGCGTTGGTTAATATGCCAGCTTCACACAATGTACAGGGTGTATATTAATAATCAAACTTCCTCGGGCCATACGTAGTATTTAAATATGCATAAAACATTCAGCCATCGGCAGAGCTTTGATTTCGTTTTTATTTTGTTTTTTTTCTGTTTTGTTTTTGTTGGAAAATTATGGTAATTCTTATAAATTATCATAATATTTCAGTACTCTTGATGTGCCTTTTTGTTTCGTATTATTTATTTTTGCCAATGGTAATAAAATGCAATCAAAATGTAAATCTGTTGCAGCTTTTGCTGACGCGTGTCATTACCCAAAAATTTACACTCGAATTTGTTTATATTAACTGAGAGAATATAGAGGAAAGAGACTGCAGAGAAGAGAGAATTGAGTAAACAGAAGAGATATAGCTATGTAACCATATTTTAAGTAAGGTTTAATATAACATCAGTTAAATTTAGTAAGAGCGACTATAAAATCCCATGTGAATTGAAATAGCGCTCCGTAGTAATGCAATATAATGGGTTGTATTTCATTAGCTATATGTATATATCTATTTTTAGATATATCAGTATATAACATATATATCTTTATCCATATCTATCTATATATCTAAATGTATCTATATCTATATAAAACATACATCCACATGCCCACATATATATAAATATATATCTGTCTATATATCCATAAATATACATTTCATAGATGACTTAATGTCGTGCTGTTAAAAATTAGCAAACAGCTGCGAAAATGTAAAAGAAAAACTCTTAGCGCATTGCACAAAGCAAATTAAACAAAAGCAACAAAGTAGTTTTGAATACCCATTGAAGACGAGAATTAATGGATACGTTGAAAAGTACGTAAAACTAATTATCTGCCATTTGTGTCTCTTTCTAGAGCTATTCTTATAGAAGTTCGACCAAACTTGCCTAAAATCAATATAAATTTTGTATAGTTCTCTTAAATATACAGGAAGAACATAAACTTCAATTAATTTAATTTTTTTACCCTGACTAAGCTTAGGGTATCTCAGAGTCGTGTCCACCCGACTGAGGCCCTCATGCACACTCACTTTTTATGATGTGTGCACATATTTAGCAGTATTTGGCTATATTTAAGTTTACTTAGCTTGCTTTTAGAGCCAATTATGTTGATTTATGAGTGATAGCAAAACAGAGCAGGGCGAAGACAGAGAGAGAGAGAGAGAGAGATAAGGAGAAAGACCAAGTCAAAGTGAATGAAAAGAAATGAAATTAACGACAGCTCACAAATTGTAATTGCGTAAGGACCAGCATAATAAAAACTTGGACTACGTGAATATATATAAATTTAGAAACATATACAGACATACTATATATAACGTATATATATTGAGCACATTTCGACTAAATAGCTCAGCTCCAATTTATTTGTGGCCACTTTTCACGCTTGCAAACAATTTCCCGTGAAAGGTAAAAGCTGAGAGCCCACCAAAAATGCCTGGAAATGGCCAACAAGGCCATCAAGTGTAATCAAAACGGAAACGGCAACGCGTTTCCGCCGCTAACCCCCATCCACCCCTACACGCTCTAACCTTTCGCCTAAGGGTGGTTGTTTTGTAGTTAAGCCGCGCGGGTTTGACCCGATTCCCGATGGCATCGTGACGTATTTAGTGACTTGATTGCATCACAAAAAGAAAACACGCGACATTAATTAGCATCACTGCCTACCCACACGCTAACACGCCCACTTGCCAGCCCGGATATCAGTTAAACAAAGAAAAGGTTTTTCTGATAATGAAAAGCGATTAAAAAAAAAAAACAAAAACAAAATAGAAAAACAAACAACCAGACAGCTGAATACCGAATGACAACAGCTGACTACAGTCAACGCCAAACAACGCGCACAAAAGTTGTCAGGCGATAAAGGCCAACAACAACAATAGCAACAACTGCATGAATGTTGCCAACAGCTCGTGGGCAAACAATGTGAAAAATGTGCAAAAATCGCTAGCGAAATCTATGCAAACGTGTCTGCATTTGAAGTTTTCCTTATACTATTTCACGTCTGTTGTTTTTCTCATTGCAGGTTCAGTCAATTTACACGCCACTTAATTGACAATGGACAGCAGCAGCAGCGGCAGCGGCAGCAGCGGCAGCTGTTTGGGTACTACTGTGCGTATGCGTAATGCGAGACCAAAGAGACAACAAAACTGGCCACAAATCTCAAATGTCAGCAATTGAGTGACATTTGTATTGATTAGTAATGCGATTAATCACGTGAGTTGTCACTGCGTTCGTGTTGGTGTTGGTGTATGTGTGCGTGCTGGTGTGTGGCATGTGGCACATTATTTAACGACATTACGCATACGCCAAGTATGTAGGCCAAAGAGTTTTTCGTTATATAAGGTGAACCATAAATTATCAAAGCCACAAACCAAACTGCTTGTAGCATCAAGCCCCTTACCACCTATCTACCCCTATCTCACCCCTTCCCCTGCTCACACACAAATGCTGCTAATGAAGCAGAAGTTTTAGCACAGGGTTTTTGGTTTGGATTTTTTTTTTTTTTTGTGTGTGACGGAAATTGGTTGTCCAGCTGGCCAGCTCGATTAATATAAGAGTTTCAGCTTTGCGGAACGCAGCTGTTGCAATAATTCGCTACTGATAAAACAAAAAGAGACAGAGAGCGAGAGAGATGGCGATAGAGAGTGAACAAAACAAAAGCAGTTGCATATAAATCAAACAGCTGCTGCGGTTATCCCAGACCACAGAGCCACCTACTTATGAATTTCTTGAAATACTCTTTAAATTAGCCGCCTGCTGTTCGCTATAGAAATTTCTCGTTAATATTAAGGCAGAGGCGTGGCGATGCTCTGACGTCACAGGAACGGCCAAGACGACTGGCAACTGTGACCCAAATCGTTGCCAATTTAGAAGCAAGCACAAAAGCAACAAAGATAAAAAGAAAACTGAAACGCATATTGAAAGTAAATGGGCAACAGCTGCTGCTGCTATTGGTGCTGCTGCTGCTGCTATTGGTGCCGCTGCTGCTGCAATTCTACTAGCAACTGACAGATAGCAACAACAAACACGTTCGACACGTTGTTCATCATCATAATTATCAACAGCGTGTTGTGACCTAATTTTGCAACTGATATTAAGAGACGACAAGTAGAGAGAGAAAGAGAGAGGGAGCGCACGCGAGATTGGCTAGCTTTGCCTACAATTACAGCTACACGCGCGCTCTCACACTCTCTATCGGCCGCTCTGTGTATATTTAATCAGCAATAACAGCGCTGCTAATTAGCAGTAATTGAGCACGACAACAAAGTAGCTACTACACTCAACATACTCCTCTCTCCTTCCTACTCATACACACACACACGTGAACATAAAGCATAAATTGCAAATTACATGACCAATTAATAAGTAAATTATAAGCAGCTGCTGGCTTTAAGGAAGCATTATTACTGTATATCGCAAGCCAGAGAGTGAGAGCGTGTGAGAAGAGAGCGCGCCCACGAGCCCAAAAATAAAATTTCGAAACTGTTAATAGCCATAGCATAGCAGCAATACCATCGATCGAATATTATTGGAATCGCCGCTCTCGCTCTCACTCTCACTGCGTCTTATGCTCTGCGATAGTTGTGATTTTCGTTATGTGCTGTAAATGCGCCCACATGCCCACAAGGGGATGTAGCTCAGATGGTAGAGCGCTCGCTTAGCATGTGAGAGGTACGGGGATCGATGCCCCGCATCTCCAACTGGTGATTTAAATTTTTAATTTTTTTTTTTTTTTTTTAGTTTTTGAGGCAATTTCAAGTCAAAACTAGCTAATTTAAAGCCACAAAGTCGAGTGGAAAAAAAGATGGGAAAATAAAATTGAGAGAAACCACAGCGCTGTAAACACTTGAAGCAAGGACAAAAGGCCTTAAAATAAAATGGACGCAGTGCAGCATTAAATAAAAAAAAATATATGTATTTATATAAAGCAGAAAAAGAAATCACGAATGCGTCATAAAAACTCTGCACATCAATGCGCAGCCAGAGGGGACCGGAGGAGGAGGAAGAAAGCCGAGGGTAGAGGCAGAGACAGAAAAGCGCGGCCACTTTGAGAGCGCAGCGCAGCTAACAAAGTCCTGGCTAAAAAAAATTATAAGAGAGAAGAGAAGTAAAAAATTGTATATGTATGTGTATAAAATGAGCTGCCAGTGCTCTGCTCAGCTAAGAGCACTTGAGAGAATACAGCAAAAAGTGCCAAACGGATGGTTGGCTGACGGGGGGAGAGTAAGTTGGGGGCAGGGCAACAGAATTGAAGGGTCAGCGTGAACAACGCTTTTATTGCACTTTTTTCTGGCTGGCAACTGGGTGAGTGCGCAACCCCCAATGGCAGTTGCCTCATTTGCTGATGGATTAGTCAAAGTGCAGCAGAGGAAGACAGAGAGATAGAGAAAAAGAGAGAGAGAGAGGGAGGGAGGGAGGCTGGGTGACCACAAGGATGGGAGTCTCAGGGTCAAGAGACTGTTTGCCAGTGGCTGCCCCTGGGCTAGCAATTTGCAGCATTGCAGTTACGTTTCTCTTCTTTTTCTGTTGTTGCATCATTAAAGCCGCCACAAGTTGCCTTCGCACGCACAGCACAAAATTTTGATTGATGATTGAATGCAACAGCAGCAACAACGGCAGCACCAGCAACTGATGAGCAACAGCTGCTTAATGATCAACGCAAATGGCAAAAACGGAAATAATTTCAAGTTTTGCATTAACGCTTTTTGCCAGTTGCCAATTTCTCGCTCTTAAGGTCCCACGCAATGGGTAGAGTATGCAAATTTATACCCTGTACCATGTCTATTAATATATATTCTGCTTTAGCTTTAATTACATTTACGTTTGATTCAGTAAAGCATTTGAATCGTAACGTGTTTGCTCTGGCGCTGCATTTTCCCACACTTTTCACATTAATTGCAATCGGAACGGACGGAGGTTTGTGTGTTTTATTTTTAGCAAGCCTTTTGCATGTCGCTCATTAAGCGCACTCTTCCTTCCTGCTCTCGCCCTCTTCCCTTCCACTTTTTGTGCCCACTCGCTTATTTATTTACTTTGAAGCCAGTTGTTTGTTCAGTTGCTTTTTTGTGTGATTCGTTTGAAGCTTGGAAAATTGCAATTGAATTGGATCAAAAAATCTGTCAATATATGCGCTGTGGAAGCTGCGCCCCCGTCCAAACAACAAATATTTGTTACCAAATTAGCAGCAGCTGCTGCTGCTGCTGGTTTGAAGCATTCAAAAGCTCGCTCACTTGTCCAGTTATTTGCATGTCGTTCGTCCGTCTCTCTTTTTCATTCATGTTAATGCATAATTCAGCCTCAGCGCTCGAGTTTGTTTTTAACAGCTGTTATTAAGTCTGCTCGTTAACAGCCATTTGACAACTTCAATGTTAGTCAAGAAAAACGAATGACGACTAACGAAAAACTTAATTAGCGGCTTTGGCCAGCAAAATGTAGTAACTGGATATTTGGTTTTTAATGTGTATTGTATATACGCTTGTTAGTTAGTTGCTCGCATTTAAATATTTAATTAAGTTTTTCGTTTTTCAAAAATAAAGAAAAAGAGACTTCAAGCATTTGCATAACACAAGAAATTGAAACAACATTTTCAACAGCTGCCGCACAACAAGTTGTCGAGAGTTAAGATTTTCAGCAAACATCGTTTTACACCAAAGCAGCGCAGCAACAGCAGTAGAGGCAGAAATAACTGTTCTTATCAGCAGCGCCCTGAAATCAGTTTCAAAGCTTTTCGTCGCATGCCCGCATACTTGCGGCCAACAGCTGCTGCTGCCTCTGTCGCTGCCGCTGCCGCTCAAGTTCTGCAATCTTTTGGTTACTTACATCAGGTGTCAAATTATCTAAGTCGCTTGCTCTTCTTCTCCACTATCTCGCTCTCCCTCCCTCTGGGGCAGCCAAGAGCTTTGGGTTTGGTTTCGTTGCCCACTTTAAGCTCACACCGAAACTTACGCATTGTTTGTCTAATTAATTAGCGAGCTCATTCAGGCGCTGTAATTATTGACATTATTTATTTTCTTTTCTTTTTGCAGAGAGGCGGCAGCTGCGGCCAAAGAAATTACTTGTGAAGAGAGCAAGAGAGAAAGAGAGCGCAGTGTTAACAGTTATGCAAATGCATTACATTACGAAAAGGCAGCGTTGCCAGAATTTTCTTTCTTCTTTTGTCTTTGTTGCTCCAGCTTTATGAGCTCATCTGGAATTCGCAGTATTAATCAATAAATAAAACGAAGCGACATGGTCAGGGCCATTCTATATACGACATACAGACATATGCATATGTGAATTTATTTATGTTCGTATACATATGTATGTATATCAAACATGCAAGAAACTTGTCGCTTCTGCAACAATATTTTCCCACAGCTGCCCACACTCTCTCACAGCTTTCAAATGTCATAACAAAAGGAAGGGGAGCAGCGCGAACGAGGGAGGAAAGCATTATCGTTATTGTGTAGAAATATATTTAAAACATGTTTAAAAATGCATAAATTAAGCGCAGCTCAGCTCGCCTAAGCAAAGTCAAATGCAAATTAGTTAACGCTGATTCTGTAGGCGTTCCAGGTAGAGGCGTGTGTGTGTGTGTGTGTGTATTTGCTTAATTATATATGGGTTTTAGTTATAAATGCCGCATTACCATTACCAAATGTATTTCCACTGCTGAAAATGCAGCGCAAGCGGAAATAAAAGCAAAACAAATGCAGACGGCACCAGCAGCAGCAACAGCAACAGCAACAGCAACAACAACATGCACTACAAACATCATCAACAACAACAACAAAACCCACAAGCAATAGCAAACAGCTGAGCAAGCAGCTAAGGCACTGGCAAAACGTTGATAATGACAACGAGGCGTCGCTGCCGTCGTCGACGTCGCTGCTTTTTTCTCTACTTTTGTGTGGTTTAATGACCTTGCCCAAGTTGCGCCTCTCTCGTATACGCTTGCACATACCCTCACTCAGTCACACACACTTACACTCACTCACACTCACACTCTCCCATTGCTGCTGCTCCCCTGCCAAGCTTTCTGCCGACGCCAGCGTCAGCAGCGCCGCGCCATGTGGTCGAACGAGCGAGGCGCTGTCGATGTTCGTGCCCAAATTTAATTTTATGCGCGCTTCACACGTTGTCGTCGCTGCCTGCCCCCGCCCCCTTCCTCCTAAAGCTTCCACTGCTAACAGTTGATTGGCCGTCGCCGTCGTCGTCGTCGTCGCTGTCGTCGTAGTCCAATTTTATTTTTAAACTATTTTGAGAAGTGTTTCGAGAATTGTGTCAAGTGTACGACGCCCAAAAATAAAAAAATATATAAAAAAGTTCATGCTGCTGCTGGCGTCGCCGGCGCAGCTGATGATGAAATCTTTGCGTGTGGGCGTCTCGCGCTCGTCGTTTTCGACCCTAACCTATTCAATCTGTTTCGTGCATTAAAAGCTCATAAAAAGTGACAATCAAAATTGTCGTTAAGCTCCATAAAATACAGAGAACATTGAGATGCAGCGCGACCGACCGACCACAAAGAACAATCGAATTAGGGCCTAAAACAAACAAAACTTGCCATATCTATGCTATATATGTATATGTGGATATATATGTACATATATACATAATTTCATGTTCCAATGCGTGAGAGCATATAAAATTTTATGTTTTATACTTAAAAATAGTCGCATGTTGGCCTTTCTTTATGGCTGTGTTTAAATTTATGGCACACAGCACAAAGTCAATGACATGTGGGCTGGGTGGGGCAGGGCAAGAGTGGGGGCCCAGATCAAGTGGCTGGGGGTATTCTCTTGACAGCTGGACATATGACGCATTGGGGGGCTAGCATACAGTTGACCTTAGCAACAAAAACAAGTGAAGAGGTACTAATATAATACTCAAAGATGACTAATTAGATGAATGGATTATTATGGGGGAACATTTCCTTAAAAGTGCTACGACAGGTATTTTTAGAGTTATTTATAGAGAATTGAGTTTTAAACAGGAAATACGATTAATATAGAATTTCTTTGAGAGGCGTGTTACTGAAATATAACTCTTAGAAGAATATAATTTTTATGGAATATTTATTTTTTTATTTAGTTAAAATATATATATATATATATATTTGCTATCGTGCTGTCGCTGTTTTATCTGATATTTCCCACGCTACTCTTGCATATAATTTGTAATCAGACAATACCAGTTCTACGTATTATAGAATTGTTTAAATGATATTTCTAGTTTCTTTAATATATTCTTATTTCGTACTCTGTCTCTTGAGTCGAACCGTAAGGCATGCTGCAAATGAGCAGTGAACCAGTTCCATGAGCTGAATCAAATATGAAACTACTGTGTATAATCCATACGGTATACTTTTATTAGTTTCTTAGTCTTATGAAAGTCATCAAGAGATACTTTTTATAGTTTTACTGCAGCTGCCTTAAGCTAGATACCAAAGGCCATCTAAAAACTAATCTTTACCAAAAACTTGAAACTTTTATGAACTACACAATCTCCGCTGGCTGTATAAAAGTAACTGTAATCAAGTTGTTTAGGTAGTTCTCTATACATATATACATGTATATATATTATCTACATATATATATATATATATATATATTTATATCACTTAATTTTTTGGGGGCAATTGCAAAAGTTATCCTCGCCCCCAATTCATTCACTCGTTCGCTTCGTTCGTTCATTTGCAGTTGTTGTCACGTTTTGTTGCCTGCCCCTGTTTTGGGGCAATGTCTCTGCGGTGCGGCATTGTCGTCATCGCCTGCTTGTGGCATGCCACAAGCTCAGCGTTCCAATTGCCTGCAGTTGCAGTTTCTATGTCGACTTGGCTGCTGCTCGCTGTCAGCCAAACAAAACAAAAATAAATAAATAGAAAAAGAAAGAACACAGAAAAAGAAAAACGAAAAATAAAAGAAAATCATAAATAAATACTTACAAAACTCATATCAAAGTGTAGGTAACAGCAACAGCAACAACAACAACAACAACATGAGCAGCTATGAGAGTGAACTCTTTTGTGGCATGTCTGGGCAGTAGATTATGTTGTTGTTGTTGCTTTGGCTGCTGCTACTGCTGCTGATGATGACAACACGTTGACAAGCAGCAGCAACAGCAACAGCAGCCACAAGAAAAGCACACAAAAGTAATGCGCGACAGAAAGCAAATAATAACACCAAGTATGTGGACTATAAGTGAGCCAGCTTGGCTATGAGATACCCCGTAATTTGTATAGTTATCAAACGATAGTCACTAACTATTTTCCATGGGATTCAATAGACTTGTTTACATATGAGAAGCGCCAAGAAGGGCTGTGCAATGCCAGACTTATCTCGGTAAAGGAATACTGAAGTCAAGTAAAATGGATTATGAAGTACTTTATCCTTCTCTAGGTTTAAGTAGGATTCCTGTTTCTTGCTCAATAATTACTCACATATTCAGCATACCCCATGCGCGTCTTTTGAAATGTACAGGGCATATAAATGCATAGAGTAATAAAAGGGAAAAACTCTCGGCAATGACAACAAACAAGTTGATGTTGTAATTTGGCGCGTGGTTTTTCTCTCTTATATTTTTTCTTAGTTGTTGTTGTTGCCGCCTTTGTCAAGGTTGCATTTTCATTTGCAATTTGTTGAAGTATGTGTGTGTGTGTGCTGCTGCTTGTCAAGCTGCCTGCCAACGCCAACGCCGCCCCTTGCACACCCACTCCACTCTCAGCCAACACGCCGCATGCCCCACAAAGCATGCGTCAGAAGCCGTGAGCAATTTGTATGCCCTGTATGCAGAAAATTGTCTATACGGGGTATGCCTTACTTAAGCAACGGCGGGCAGCATTAGCCTAATTATGCAATTTTATTTGCTCAATAAAAGAGCTAACAGCAAATTAAATTTCCATTTCATTTCTATAAATGGCCGACAGCTTGTACAGGGTATCTGTGCGTTTATCATTGTGCTCTTTCTGTATTTACCTGATTTTCCGCAGCGTTGCTAATTTAAGCCAGCTAATTTTATATTCATTGTCAAGTTGCACAATTTGTATAAAAAACATTGCAACACTTAGTTCCCAGGCCAAAAGGGAATTCTACAGAGAATATTTATAGAATTCCAATTGGACTTGGAAACATTCTCAAACAATCTCGAATTTCTCACGCTGTTTGCGAGACTATTGGGAACTCATTTTTTTATGACAATCATATATCAAATTTCCATTTCATTCGATTTCCAGCTGATTTATGATCATTTACGTGGAAGATTACCAAATAAGGTCTGATGGACTGCAACCCCTTTTAAATGGCTGGCTTTTCAGTTGCAAGAGTGAGAGGGAGAGAAAGAGGGGGGCAGTGAATGAGTGAGATAAAATAAGTTCAATGCACTCGCAGCGCACACGTTAAAAGTAAATAATCAAATACGAATTAGTCATTTGATGCCCCAAAAAGAGAAAAAACTCATACAATATATATGTATATATTTATTTCTACGTCTGTACGTTTGTGTATATATAAACAGGCAGAAGTAACTGCAAAGCCGATGGGTCGTGGATAAGATAAGGAATGACAACGAACCCGAAAAAAAGAACAACAAAGTGGAATGACAAACATCGCAATTGCACGTTTGTAGAGAGCGCGCAGCAAGAATTCGGTCTTGAGCTATATTCATTTCTCATGATGAATCAAAGCAAATCGCTCAATCGAGCAAGTCATGTAAATGTCATTATAAGACTGCGCAAATCCAGAGACTTCGAAAAGTAATTTCTCTGCAGTTTCTCTTTTTTTGTAAGAAATGATAAAATGGCCATGAAAATGATAAAAACAAAGAGAAATATTTTATGTAGACTCTTCGAAAAATTTTTTGGAAATTGTTCATACAAGAAAATTTCAACTCTCAATAGTTATTGTCTTCCATCATATATACTCTACGAACTTTATCAGCATCTATTATTTTAAAAGTTCTGGCAAATTGATCAAGCATACACTTAATAATGAAGTTTCAAGCTGATTCCCACCAAATAAACAGATTTCTTTCTTTGTTTTTAGACTTCAACTTCGTCTAATTTACTCCAGTTAAACTTCTTTTCATAAGGATTCGTTCCACTTGCGCTTCTTTGACTTTTCTCTCCACAACTCTTAAACATAACCGTAATATTATATAACACATAAAACATTTCGTTTGCGAATTTCACACAATTTTTCAGGTAGTTTAATGTGCCCGCCTACCTGTGCACGACCAACATAACTCTCGAGCCATATATTATAATCAAGTATTGCGCTTACCTGCAAATAGACAGAGGGAAATAAAAAAAAAAACACATTTTAATTAATCTATAAACTGTTTTATGCGCTGCAAAATCCCATAAATATTAGGTTAGGAGTTACAAAAAAAAAACATGATAACAACAACAAACATCAGTTTTATGAGTATTAGCCAGCAAATCATGTGGCAAGTGTCATAAATAACGATTAAAGTGCCTGCAAATCGACTCCGCGGTGTGGCTAAAGATCGCAAATCTTAAATCGTTTCGCCATGTCGGCGCTTTTGGCCAAATCCAAATCATGCAGCAAACATTTGTGTATGCGACTTTTTTGTCTTTATTATTATTATTATTATGATTTTTTTCGTTTTGGTCGGCAAGTGCAGTCATAATTTATGTTGTTGCTAAGTAACTCAGAGAGCGAAACCAGTTCCAATGCAGATGAAAACTGAAAGTTAGGGTTAGGAAACATATATGAAAGAGCTATGGGTTGGTTGTGAAATGAACTAGTTCTGTGAACTGAAACAAAAAGATATCTATATAAAATGAAATGAAATAAATTTCAATGCTGGAAGTGTGCATGTGAACTGAACTAGTTCCGTGAATTAAATCATACTGAAAATCAAAAGAAGCGATTTAATGTTGTCTCACAAACTATTGCCTTGAGGTTGAGCTTTAGGAAATTGCTTAATGAACTAGTACCATGAACTGAAAGCTAATTAGCCAATGTTCAGTTCCAGGAACTGAAAGGCAATTATTTAATTATCTCTTTTACCAAAATAGTTTACAAATTAGTGAACGTCAGGAAACTGTTGGCTGGATTTTAATGAATTAAATCCAGCTATTTATATAAAATGCTAAAGATGTGAGAAATGCCATTGCAATGGCTGCATAATTGTCACTACATCTGACAGCAAGCAACACACACTTAACACACACTTCAACCACATATACACACACACACAACACACACTCGACACATAAATTAAACACGCTTCAGGGCTAAGTGGCAGCATACAAACAAAATGCATTTACAAATAAACTTTTTGAGTTGTCGTCACAATACAAAATCGATAAAAGTTGTTCTTGTTGCTGTTGTGGTTGTTGTTTAGTAGTAGTTGTTCTCGATTGCTGTTGCTGTTGTTGTTATTGGTTGCTCATTGTGGGCGTTTCTTTTTGATTGAATGAAATGCTGCTCTTAATGATTAATTGCAGTCTGAGCGCGGAAAGCATCTAAGTACAGTCATCAGTCAGTTTTTGGCCAATATGCAATCAACGTTCAATTCGATTCGATACGTAACGATACAATTCGAGCCGCATCATCAAGCTGCTGCCATGCACTTTGAATGCCCAACTAATTAGCCAGGCCAGCGCGTTGTTGTTGCTGTAGTTGTTGTTCTAGTTTTTGTTGTAGCTGTCATTAAGAGCCTTTCAAAACTTGCATAGACAGCAGAGGAGAGGCTATTCTGCAGCTAGAATACCCTATGGTTATGATATATATAGATATATCTAGCCTTTCTGGCATTTATAACAAGAATAAATATTTTAATTGATATTTATTTTGTAGCCTACACATAGAGCAGCAACTCTGCCAATTTACAGCATGATAACTCCACTGGGAGCCCAGTTCGCATAGTTGAGTTGGAGGTTTTAAGTGCTATGAGCCTGCACAGCTGGCGCTCTTTGCAAATTGAAATTCGTATGCATACATAAAGGCAAGCACACAGAAAGGTGCACAGCTATACCGCAGGCCCCTTAGTTACGCCCCCTACCCAACCCTCTCGCCCCCTTCCTCTTTCACTATCATCATCGTGCACTTCATTTGACTGTTTGTTTTTCTAGCCATGCGCTGATGGCTGATTAGTTTTGATGGAGGTTTATGCCCGTACTGCCATGCCACGCCTGCTCCTCCTCCTGCTTCTCCTCCTCTTATTCTGGCATTCACATGCGCTGTAAGTCAGCTGTGTAATTATAACTGTTTACAATTGCAGCTCAACGTATCAAATCTCTGTGTGAATGCCGTTAAAGCAGACGCCAACGAAATCAAAGCGAAACAAAATGCACAAAAACGAAAAAAGAAAATGCAACAACAACAACAACCACAACAACAAGGGAAGAGCGGACAACAACAGTTAGAAATGCAAATCCTTAACTAGGTGGAGTAAGAGAGAGAGAGAGAGAGAGAGAGAGAGAGACAAAGCGTGAGCTCAATGTGGGAAATGCAAAATAAATAAATAGTTAAATAAATGAATGCCAAACAGCTAAGAACCGGTATTTTAGCCAGTTCTAGGCCTTAGGCTCAGCCCCGCTGCCCCTCTCGACAGCTCTCACTGTCTCTCTCTTCCCCTTTACCCCTCTCTAATCGCTCATTGCGTTTTGTCGCTTGTCTGCCAAGTTTACTTTCAACGCCTTTTCCTGTCTTAGTTGTTGTTACAGTTGGCATTGTTTGTTGTTGTTGTTGTTGTTGTTGTTGTTGCTGCTGCTGTTGCTGTGCGTGCTTATGCTTGTGCTCGGACCCTTGGGCTAACGAGGCTTGAAGCCATTATACGTATACGTAATATCTATAATTATGCATTTTGTGCATATCCGCAAGCTGTCAAAGCAAAGCGCTGGCTGCATTTGAAAATGCCACAAATTAAACAATTTTCAAACAAAGTTTAACTAAAAATTGCTAGTGGCTATACAAGAAGAAGATGATGAAGAAGAAGCTGCAGCTGAAGCTCAAACTGTGGATAATGTTGCAAGATTTTTAATTACCATTTAAGCTGTCGACATGTTTTGTGTTGTGCACATATATTCGGAATGCAGCTACGCAAAGCGGAAACGGATGTCGACTCTGCCACATGCCACATGACAACAAAGCCAAGGACTGAGGTCTAAGCACTGAGCACCACTGGAGGAGGCGTGTTCTGTCACAATTAGACGATAAGGCAACATAATTGAGCTGCAAGCATACAGAGTGTGACACGCCCCTGATTTTTCTGCCTCCCGCTTTTCATTTGCAATGAGACAAGCAGCAGCAGCAGGAAATGAAGTTTTTTTTTTTTTTTTTTTTTTTTTTTTTGTAAACTGAACTAAACGGAAAGTTTCTGAAATATAATTAAAAATGGAAGTGCTTAACTGCAGCAAATAGAATTTAAACTGTTAGCCTTCATAGGGAATCAGGGAGAAACTTGGGAGAACAAATTGACGAAAATACTATAAAGAAATTCATTAATTTACATATTATATATGTGATATTCCTGTATACGTTTTATCTGTATTCATATTTATATGCAGATCTCTAGACATATATATAATAATATGTTTATATGCTTTAAGCGCTAATCCCATTATGCCTAGACACTATATAAAAGCAGTTAAACTTTGAGTTTTCTCATTTGAGATTTCTTACACGACTTAATGAGCTCCCACATTAATTAGCAGAATTACAAGAAATGCTCTGGCTGAATTTATGTTAATATTATGTTAAAAAAGAACTATATTTTAACTTCTGAACTACTTCTTTTATAGTTCATATATATTTACATATCTGGCAACAAATAGTTATATTAGTATATTAACATATCAATACTAGCTGAGAATTATAGCTGCCTTAAATTGCTTATAGTGTAGTCTAGTCAAGTTTACTATATCAAAACTTTACATGTGAATAACAAACGTGTAATATGAGTTCTCTCCAAATATTTGATTTCCGCATAGAGCTAATCCTGAGCACGTTGTGAATTACAATAATATTATATACATAAAGTTACATAAATTTCTACTTGTTTTGTCTTCTAATCTTTCACAAATACAGTCAAAGCTGTAGCTCTCAGAATAAACTCCCAAGCTCAATCGAGTAAATGCCCAAAAAAACCACTTGTGAATTACAAATACCCCATTGGATTTATTTATATACTGATTTTAATCAATTTCTCCAGCTACAATTCATTCAAATTACTTCGATCTGAGCTACCCACCTTTAAAATGAAATGCTCTTCATTTATCTACCCAAAAGCTGAAAGAAGATATATCAGAAAAAACGTGCTACCTGTGCATTATTGTGACTGGCTTGACTAGCTGATTTTCCATTTACATAAGTAAGTAGTTTGGGCACAGGAAGTCAACTGCTTCGATTGCTGCTACTGCTGCTTATACAAATTCTATTCGTGTCTGGCATTCAAAATTGTCGTAGAAAGAGTTATAGTCTAAGGGCTGTCAGGCAGAACTGCTGAAGAGCGAGAGGGAGAGAGGGAGTGAGCTAGACAGACAGTCAGTCAACTGGACTGCAACTATGTAACTTTGTCTGACACGCAATAGTTAGACAAAACTCGTACCGTCCCTCGAGACCAACTGTCCGTCCGTCCGTCCGTCCGTCTGTCTGTCTGTGTCTTGTCTACCTGCTGTTGCAGTTGCAACTCTGCATTTCTGTGCATGTGTGTGTGGCATGTAATTATGCTGTTTAACAGCGAGAAGTTTGGTTAACAAATAAGACACATTGAGGTAGCCCGAGCTACCACATGTAATTATGCCTTGGAGTCGTACTCCTGCCTCAAGTGCCGGCTCAAGTATTTTACTTATGTTTAGTTTCGTTTCGTTTCGTTCTCTTTTTTTTTTTAAGTCTGAGCACACGAAATTGCTTTTGCTTGTGTAAAATGGAGTCTCAAGTCCCAAATTGAAAAGAAAATCTGTAATAAAAGCAACAAACGACAACAACAAGAACAACAACAACAGTTCATAAATACTGCAAAAGGTCAAAGGTTACAAGCGCTGCTCAGGTAACCCAAAACTAATAAATGTGGCAATATTTTAATAAATGTTGCCCAAAATACATATATAAATATATATATGTATGATAATAAAATGTAATGTTGAGGCCAGACTAAATTCCAGCAAGCTGCCACACAGCATTTCTGTTTTAATGTGCAGCCTTAAATCAGATATGATATATACCTATATATCATTCACATATATACATATCTGTTACATATGCGTCAAGGGTGCGAAAAAGCACATATGGATAAATTATGTGGCAGCATTCCATGGGGGTGTACGAGGCAGACTCGCTGCACTGGCTGGGGTACTATATGTAACAGCGTCTAAAATTAGTTATTGATTGCGGGTAGACAATATCTCATATGCCACATGTGCTTTCAATTGTATTAAAAAAAAACGAAAAGGAAACACACAAACAGCCCTAAATCAATTGAGAGGCGAAAACAATGAGTTGAAAGACAGCACGAATAATATATACCCTATCGAATACATATATACAAATATAGATTTGTGATGTCTAACTGGCGTATACTAATATGGCTATAATATGGTGCATGCAGTCATAAAAGTATTCGACAGATACATTTGTGATATTAAACAACGACGAGCGTGCCTTTGCTCTAAATCAATTAGGAAAATAGAACTCTAATTTAATATCAGAGAGCATGTAAATCATATCGAATATTCCGGCTATTATAATCATATCATGCGATATTTTGATAGTAGAATATGTTTTATGCATAGAGAAATGTATTTATAGTATATCTGTACTATAAAAAGGTCATCAGTAGTCTCTAATAGAACTGGACAATACAAGATATTCCAATACTAGGACTTGATAATAATAATAGAAATTTATCCATATTTTATCTATAATACAAAAAGGCCATCAGTCTCAATTAAAACTTGGCAAGTAGTCAAACCTTTACCCTCTCACGTCAAGAATTAATGAAATTGTGAATGAGGAATGGGCATGACTTAATGTTATATATAGATAGATAGATCTATATCCATATATCCTCTTCAATATATATACAATCTCTCATACATTAGTTATTTCAATTAAACTATCGCTATATAGCTGCTATTTCAATGACTTTCTGATCTACCCCGCATGCTGCATGCATTACATGCCTCCCATTGACTAATTAGAAATACCCTATAGAAGGCAGACAAACTCAAGTGTTGTTTGGTTTTTCTACTGTCTGGCAGGCAAAACAGGGGGGTTCGTTCGTTCGTTCTGGCAGGGCGTGTCATGCATTGGGGAGCAGCTAAACAAGTGAACGCCAAGTGATGTCAGGTTGAATGTACTCGAAGAGCAAAGAGAGCTAAATAACAAAAAGCAACAACAACAACAGCAACAACAACAACGACAACAACTAACTACAACACCATAGAGAACAACGTTCTACGACGACGTGGTCAACGCCTTTGTTGTTGTTTCACGATCGCCAACCGGACAGGCGGCAAAGTTGATAACCTTGAGAGCATTTTCATGCGAAAGTTCAATGAATTTAGTTTTACTTCCATGTCTCAAAATGAAAGAGCACAGAAGAGAAGCGAGCGAGAGAGAGAGAGAGGAGAGAAAAAATAAAAATAAATAAACTCAAGACGCGACGCAGTAGAACTCTCTGAAGCGCAGACAAAGTCGCAGGCGAGCTCTAAAAAAAAAAAAAAATGAGTAAAGAAACCAGCACATGTGAAAAAAGAAGAAGCAGAGCAAAAAGAAAAAAAGTAGTTATAACTACTGAGAAAAGTGAAACAAAACCAGACTAAACATTCGCAGCAGCCGCAGCAGCTGAGAACCAGTTCAGCAAATGTACAAACTGTTGCAGTTGTTGCTCGAAGATCTGTAAAGGCTGCTAAAGTAGCTAAGCAGACGCTAAGACAGCGAAAGAGACAGAGCGACAGACTGGCGAGACAGAGAGAGTGAGAGAGAGAGAGAGAGAGAGAGAGAGAGGGAGCGGGGGGCGTAGTGGGGCGTGAAATCGATGCGTTGTCTTCGTTTTCGAAGCTCATGAAATGCGCAGGAAATCAATGATTCGGTTCGCTTCGGTTTCGATTACACGCACACGAAGACGATTGGCGACGACAACTGCTGCAGCAGCAGCAATAACAACAACAACAGCAACCGCATGTTGCTGCAACATGCCAGCCTAGCTTAGCTGCATGTTGCTGAAAGCATTTGCAATAAATTAACTAAAATTATAGACAATTATTAGCATTGAGCGAGTGAGCGATGAGTTGAGCAACTGGCAACTGGCAACGTGCAACTTGCAACGTGCTACGTGCCACGGTGCAATTGCATATTTATTGGGGCGTTTGCGCATTTTAATTAAGCGATTTGTCATTACAAAAGGGTCCAACATGCATCTTGCCTTGTCTTGGCTTGCCTTGCTTGCTTTAGGCCAAACAGCAAGAGGCAGAAAAAAAAAACAGAACGCTTTTCTTATTGATTACACACGTTTAAACAGGTAAAACTGCGTCCAGGGGGCAGATCAGATAAATATGTGGCATATACGCGTATTTAGATAGCCGCTACCATGAACAACGACAACAACAACAACAATAAATATAGGGGGCGCAACGATCATTATTCAATTACAGCGTTGGATTTTGCACTCAACTTTTGTGCATTGAAATTGAAATGGGAATGTTGAACCATGAAATTGTAGGCTAAACGGCTATGGAATTGCTATTGACAATGGAATCGAAATTGGAATTGCGATGGGAAATGGAATATATTGTTGAAGAGAATCTGTGAGAAGTGCAATATGAGAGAAAGAAATTTGATTGAAGAGCGTTTTATACATTGAAAGTAATTTAAACTGAGAAGAATTGAAGTAGAATACCAAGTGGAAAATTCATGCAGTTTTTGTGGAAAATTAAAATTGAAAGTAATCGAAAATTGAATATTGAAATTGAATATTGAAAGTAGTTAAAGTTCAATTCGAATTGAGTTCGGAAAACAAAGTCTTAAGCCCATTTAAAACTAAAATTGAAACCACTGAAAATGCCATTTTATGGTTAAATAAATTGACTTTGAATTGAAGCATCTTTGCAATGCAATTTTGAAGACTTCATAGAAAGTAAAATAAATTTCTAATATTATATTCAAGTCTCTGTCATTGTCTTATTTGATTATATTACAATTCGTGACGAAATAATTGAATCGACATCAATGAATGAAAGCACATATTGAGTTCGTTAATAGAATTAATTTGTATACAATTAGCTTCAAAGTTGACAACGGTTTGATTTATATTGGCAAATGCTTAAAGTTCACTAAAAGAAAATGATTAGCGACTAAAAGTTGTTAAAAGCCAGAATTGAAATAAATCAATTTCAATGGAGGATTTTGAAACCAAGAAATTTAAATAATCCAAATATTAAGCTGACTTCACGCTCTGATAGCAATCAATAACAAAATCTAAATGCGAAACGTCGTCGAGCTTACTTCCTTGTGGCAACGCAGCCAAGATAAAGCCAATTTTAGGCAGATTGAACAGCTCAAATTTCAGTTAAGGAAGCAGTTAATAAAAACAGCTGTTTGCTTTAAGAATTGATGTAATATATACACGTATATATGTATGTATGTATATGTATATAATAAAGTGAACATTTTCAGTAGCGCCTCGAACAGTTTGGAGCAACAGCAACAGACCCAAAGAAGACCCAGAAACGAGGTCGTGAAGTAGAGCCCCCAAGCTTTGGACATTCGTGTGTAATTTGAGTGGCGTGTAAGCTGCCAGACATAAAGCCCGCAGCGTGCATAATTTAATATGAATATTATAAGTGTATATATAAAAGGTTACCTCCCATACCCCTCTCCTCTAGAAGCTCCACACTGCACAGTTTGTTCAGCCCTTGCTTAATGACGAGCTGAAGTGCAGCACTTTCAACACTTTTAGTGGCAATTTACAGGAGCTGACCACAAAGACAAAAAGGCAGCAGCTACAATAATGACCACGTCCACGCTGATTGCTGATTATGACATGGCTGAGGAGAAGGAGGAGTATGAGGAACTGAGGGAGCTCAAAGAACTGGGAGCGAGCTCTGGGCAATCTGGTCAGCCTGGTCAGCCAGAGGGCTCCAATGCCTGTGGCTGGACAACAAAAAAAAGGGTGAGAAAAAGAGCCAAGTTAGATTGTCGTCGAGGCACATGCAGATGATGTGAAGTGCAAATAATTATGACAGCCAAGAGTAGAGGGCAGCCAAACGGAAGCGGCTGCAACAACAGCAACAGCAACAACAACAACAGCAACAACAAATCGTTGCACACCTGCAAGAGAACAGCTAAGAAAAAATGGTGCAAGCAACAAAAAACAACAACAACAACAACAACAACAGCCACATCAACGTCTACTGTGAGCTGTGCAACACTTGAACTTTACTGCAGCTGCAGCAAACATAAGCAGGAAAGCCAACGGCCAACGGCCAACGGCAAGCATTGAGTCAGCTAAAAAGTCTCAACCTTAGCCACACCTTCGGCAACGCCAACAAAACTGTGGCAGCCAACATAACGATGATTATGAAAGACAATCAGCTGTGCCACCATTGTTGCAGTTGCAGTTGCAATTGTTGTTGCTGCCGCTGCTGCTGCTGCTGCTGCTGCTGCTAGGCAGGCCTGCCTGCTGTTGAGGTTTGTAGGGTAATTGACAACGGCTGGTGCAATGCCGCGCAGCCGAGCGAGCCAAAGCCACTCAATGAGCCACCCAGCCAGCCAGCCAAGCGGCAAGGCAATACCAAATGCCTCAGTTATTGGCCCAAAACGAATAACAACAAAAAGGCTGTAGAAGAAACAAGTAAAAGTGGTCTAATGGGGAGTAGACGACTACCAAATACCTAGAACAATGTGAATAGCTGGGGAGGATTTGATATAAGCAATCATTATGATGAGTCTGGCTCTTATAATATAGGAAATATGGCCTATCAGATGTCGTATAACTGAGGTTTTGGTTAACTTAAAAAAAAAAAGCTATTGATTATTCTTAATGAAATCCGATCTAGGCGTGTTACAAAACGAATTTTTACAATAGAAGGGAAACTACACAGAGAATTAGCTCATCCAAGTTATGTGCTTAGGCTTTATAGCTCTCCTCCTGCCTGTTACATAAATCCCAAGAAAACCTTTATACCTCGCTTACCCACTTGCCGTTCGTATAACAAAAACTTAAATAAAAGCGCAAAGAAGCGCAAGGGAACTATAGAACTATAGAGCCTCCAGCCCAGCCGAGGGGGGTATTTTAATCTTGTCTGTCCCTGACAAATGGCTAAGCTCTGCGCGAATTGCTGATAAATGTGCTGAAAAGGCAGCACAGAAATTCCAACGAAAAAAAAAAAAATAAAACTGAATCTCCCCGAGCAGACAATAAAGTCAAGTAAACTAATATACATATATTTGCCTTACATAATGCTAAAATCCCAAAGTCTACAACTTAAATTTAAATACCTTAAATGACCACTCAACTGACAGCGATGGGCTGCTTTGTTTGTTGTCATTAAGTCGCAGCTTGTCAAGTTCAAAAACTTTAAGATTGATAATAAAAGCGCAACTGCGTATAAAGCCCCTATATATAGCTATTATACAACAGTCGCCGCCAACTAGGGGGGCATTCGACATTATTACAATAATATGCCGCTAATTATGATGGCCCTTCAGAAAAGTTTAGCATTAACTGATTGACCTTAAAGGGCATGAGAGCGACCGTTGAAGTTGAAGTTGAAGTTCAAGACGCGACTTGAAGTTGAAAGTTCAAGCAATACAAATTGTAAAACATAAAAGAACCGCATTCAAATGAAACGAAAATCAATTAGCAATTAATTATGTTCGAAACGGGTTTTCCGTTTCGGGCATCCTTAAACGAGCCAAACACGAAACTCACCGCAGGGCGTCGCATAAATTGTTAGATGAGATAATATTCGTTGGGTTTGATATTAGTTACTGGAGTGGGCCAAAATGTTTACGCTTTCAATTAGCTTTTTGTAGCTCTACCTCTACCTCTACCTCTACCTCTACCTCTACCTCTACCTCTACCTCTACCTCTACCTCTACCTCTACCTCTACTTCTATTCGACCTCTACCTCTGCCTTCTGCTCTCTTCCATCCTTGACCATTTCCTTCGGGTTCCTCTCTTCAACTTCCATTTCCCTATCCTACCCCTGTTCTATGCCTCTACCTCACGCTCTGCCCCTACTTCTACCCATGTCACTACCTTGACCAGTCCATTTGACCCTATACCCCTCTTTACCCCACTGCTCGTCTCTATCTCCTATCCGCCCATCCTCTCCCTCTTCCTCTCACTCTTGTTCTGCTCTCCATTGGCACGCAATGCGCCATGACACTGGCTGACGCTGATGCTGACGACGACAAGTGTCATTATATCAAATGATTTTACTTTTGGCCACAGCCACTGGCGCAGGCAGCCTGATGCCTGATGCCTCACTTAACTACTCGTCCTCTTTATCTGCGCTCCAGCTCCGCCCCAGCCATGCCCACTCCACTCTCTGTCATTCACATTGGCATTGGCTGCCAACTTTTGAGTGGCTTATGAGTCCTATCTCTCTCATTCACTCACTCGTGCGCTCTCTCGCGCTCTCTCTCTCTTTCTCTCTCGCTCCATCCCTCTCACTCTGTGCTTCCTTTGTTTGACAGTTTTGAAGTGTTATGCGATTTTACATTATTGGCTCTGCTTGTGCGCTCGTCTATTGCTGCCCTCTTCTATTCTATTCTCTTGACTCTTCACAGCTATCTCTCTCCTCTCTGCTCACTCCCTGTCTCTTCCTCTGAATCTCTTGTTAGCTGAAATAGTTTTGACGTAGTTTTGCATATGTTGGCTAAAAGTTTTGTGCATCGCTGACGTGTCTGGCTTCTAAATAGATTTGCGCTTGGCGGCTTTGCAGGTTGTCAGCTAAGATAACACTGCAAGAGCGACAGAGAGAGAGAGAGAGAGAGAGAGGGACTGCGAGAGATAGACAACCAAGTCTTTGTTTGATAAGTTTTCTATGTTATGCATTGCTTTTCTGCACGTGTCTTTTACAAATCCATTTGACGTCAGTGTTACTTGCCTGTTTTCCATTTGGACTAACAAACTTTAATAACTTTGATGTGCTTGCTGTGATTCCAATTGTTATTGCTAATACTAATAAAGTTGACTTGCGCTCGACCTTTGCCGTTGCAAACCTTTGAGCTTTAACTAGAAATGATTGACTTTAAATCACGTTGCAATTCAGATTTTATTACAAAAATATTAACTGAGTTAATAGGAGCCGGCTAAATTGGCAGTTGGTTTTCTGAATGCCTGTGCTGTTGGTATTATAAAATATAATGGAACTAGAGCAGGCTTTGAGTTGGCAATGATTAAAGTCTTTCAAAGTTAAACAGATTTTAGATTTATATAGACTTGCACTTATATTATTTATTGTACTTAAAATAGAGAAAGAAAATTAATCAGAGTGCATTTAGAGCTCATTCCTAATATATAAAGCAAAAAGGCTCTATCATTGTCTTAACGGAATGTAAGTCTCGCGTAATTGGGCTAAAATCTCTCAGCTAATAAATTTCCTGCAACATTTACAGGATTTTTTTTTTTCCTTTTCACATTTTGGCAAATATTTATTCGAATTCGGTTGTAGAGTTGGTGGTGCATGTCTGCTAAATTTCCTGTAATGTGTAGGCTTACGACTAATTATAATGAGGGTACATATGATGTGTGAGTAATTTAATTTTAGGTTGCCCTAAAGGCAAAGTCAAAACGTGGATTTCCATGATATTTGCATAAGCATATATTATGTTGGATTTCCATGTATTAAAATTTAAGTAGGTCTAGCCTGTATACACTCTTATTTTCTAGTAATTATAGTATTATTTTATATATTTATCTCCTAGTTCGTTCTACTAAATATTTAAATGTATTTTCCTCTTGCTTTCAATTACATTTTATTTCACATTATTTTTGCTTTGCTTAAATAGCTTTAAGGCAAACACACACATACCCAAATGTATATTTCTATATATATAATCTACTTATTTATTACTATAAAAGCAATACATAGTAGATTTCAAATTTAATTGTTTGTATTTTTTAAGCCAATTAAAATTTGAGGTAACTTTTGCTGCAGCATTTCAAATGGTACGCACACAATTACTCACGCATTCTCTGTCTCTCTCTATAATATCTTACTCTGTCTACTCCAATTTGCTTTTTACATATTTCAGATGCAACATCTCCAAACGCACAAAGCCACATATAAAACACTTAACAATTTGTTGCTGCTGCCTCCAATGCTATTCAATACATTTGTATATATATGTATGTATGCATGTATGAGTATATGTGTATATTGATATATATGTAGTTATATTTATCTATGGAGAGCGTATAGGAAATGTCAAGCTGGCCGCACATTTTGCTCGATTCTGTTGCGACTGCCATAAGTTTTGTTTGCAATTTATGCACATGACATGAAAACGTGCGCAACAGAGAAACACGCACACACACACACACACACACACACATACACACAGGCACACAGAGAAGCTGTTGTTGTTGCTGCTGCTGCTGTCTTTATTTACGAGCTGTATTTTACGTATGACATTTCTTATAATATTTTATTGTATTCCACTTCTAGCTGTCGATTGATATTCAATTTTTACGCTCCAACATTTTCACGTGTCGCATTTATTTTATTTATTTATTTTTTTTTTCTCATTTTTCTTTTGCTTTTCCATAGGCTCTCTTTAAGCATAGACAATTTTATACAAGAGCTAAGCAAAAGCCCAGCAGCAATTGCTAGAACAACAACAACTACTACTGCTACAACTACTACAACTGCATAAGCCTCTCGACTCGCTGGCTGGCATAAAAACTGGGTCAAAAGTTGGAAAAATTATAAAGTAAAAAGAAAAGTGTGGAAAACTTGCGAGCTAAAAAGAAAAACAACAACAACTGCTGCAGCAGCAACAACGGCGACTGCGAGGCGAATGTTTACATACACACACACGCACACACACACATATGCATGTGTGTTTATACATATATGGAAGACAGTGCACTTTTGAAGCGCACGCAGCCCAAAGCATTGCACTTTTAAGCCCTCCCCCGCCCTCCCTCGCCAACGACGCCCTTTGCAACCAGCTCCCCCGCCTTACTTTGTTTATTATTTTGTTTAGTATTTTCTTTTTATTTACTGTTGTTTATGTTACTTTTATTGCAGCGCCGCAACGGCGAGGCAGCCAAAATGTTGCACTGCCACAAGAGCCTTTTTCATTTGATGATGCCTTAAGGTAAGACCAGAGAGGGAGAGATAAAGCGCGAGATGAGTAAGTGTGTGTGGTGGGCAGAGCAGGGATGGGCGGGGCAGCGTAGTTGTTGTTGCTCTTGCGGAGACTGCGGAACAATGATGCTGCATTATTCCAGCAATCGAGTGAATTAAATGCAAATAAAGGAAAATAAATTAATGCATTTGATATATGCTATATATGTATGTAATGACAGATGCGGGCATTAATGAATATACGGTTTAAAATTCAAGTTTAATATTATTGAAGTATTAATGAATATAGTATATATAAAATAAAAATTTCTGAGTTATAATTATTATTATTATTTTTTTTTTAATATATAAAAAATATATTTTTTCTCACAAGTTTTAGTCTATTATTATTTTGCTTTCTCTATTATTATTCATTATTTAAACGTATATATGCATTCTCTCAAAATACACAAGCACAGTTCTCTGCCTCTATAATGAACTCATGCCTGGAAGCCAAACCCAATTTGGCAGTAATCTTGTATTAATTTGCCTTCATCTCGGCGTCGTTTTGGAGGTGTTAACCACAATTTTATGCAAATTAGTGAACAAAGCTGATGCATATACCCAATGGCTTACGAAAGAACAGAACTAACTTGCATAGAAACTCAACTTGTTTTCGGTAAAAATTAATTAACAAAAAAATTTTTCTTTAATTTACCTATTTATTTTTTATTTTTGCAACAAGCTGAAGCCGCACCTAGGCAAAAACAAAAGCCGCAAACTATAGATATGAGCATATATATTGTATAACACCTTTAATCTGCCTGCCATGAAAATGGAAATTCAAATACCCGTAGTAATCAATATTGGCTAATTATAACAAAATGCAAACAGAAATAAAAAACCTGGCCTTGAGCCAAACAATTGAATAGCAAAAAATACAAATAAAAGACCACAAAAATGATAAAATGTCAAAGCAAACAAAATTTGCTGTTAGATTTTTACGCTTTTGTTGTCAGCTGCAGCTAAATGTTAAAAAAAAGAAATACAAGTTAATAGCTGCAGTTCAGCTTGACTGACTGCATAATACTCTTGGGGAGCTATAGAAGTTATAGAAACAACTGGAAACGTCTGATGGAGCAAAGACAAAGGTAAAGACAAAGACAAAGACAGATTATGAACAGATCGAACTTTAATGGGCTACAACAAAACTTGCTCATTTTTACTCCACATATACATCTATATAATATTTGTTATATCAGCATAGTAAGTCTAATAAGCAGGCTTAAAATTGTATTGTAGTCAATTTATAGAGTAGATGCATCTCTCATCAATCTTTAGGGTATTAAGTTGAAGTCCATGTAAGAGTTTTAGTCAATTGAACTTCTCTCTTTAGGTCATAAATATAAATTTTAATATATTTCAATATCAGGCTATCAATTTCAAGATGTTTTATAGCTAAAAATGATATAGTGTATCTTGGAAAAAGAAGTTATAGAACTTTTCGCTCAGAGAGCCTAGCCTAAGGTCTCAGACAAAAGTTTTTATGCCAAGTCCCAACTCCATGTCTCCTCCATATCATTGATAAGCACAGACAACCGACAAGTAGACAGTGCATAAAAACCAATATGCTCATCTCAGTTAGTCAACGAGCATAAAAAGTAAGAAAAATAAAATACAACTGCACACAAATGTAAATAAATTACATGCAACAAATGCAACAACAGTCGCCGCTGACGTCGCAGTCACGTTGAATGCGACTGCTGCTGGCTGCGACGGTTGCTGTCGCTGCCGCTGCCGCTGCTGCTGCTGCCGCTGTCTGTGCCACTAACCCACTTCAAGACAACTCAACGCTGTCTCTTTCTAGCACATAAGCTGACTCGCTCTCTCTCTTTGTCCCGCCCGCTGCCTTGCTGCCTTGCTGTCTCTCTTTGGCGCAACGCAACGTGAAACGTTGACAACAACAACAATAACAAGAACAACAGCAGCAGCAGCAAATCAACTGCCTTCGCTTTTTGCATTTTATTACGAAAATTCTTTGCATTCAAAAAACAAGAACCTAAAAGCATTCAATTAATCAGCTAAGCTTAAAGGTTGAAAAGGGGTTTGGGGGCTAGGGACTAGGGGCTGGAGCTTGTTGCCTGCTTGAAACAAATTAGCGGCTTAAAGTGCGCCCGTCCCCCAACCAAAGGCGTTGATTGATTCGAAGGGCTTGCATAGACCCAGACATGGGCGTGGCTCGCTTTGGTTATAGTCCATTTGGATCATTTGCTCAATGGCAGCTGTCAAGAGTTTCCCAAAGTTTTGGGTGTCTGGGGTGGGGGAAACGGCTCAATTGAAAGCTTATTTATAGGCCCCATCACACTCGACAGCCGTCGACAGTTGTGACCCAAAAATGTTTGCCGCCTTGCTGTTGCTTATTGTTGTTGTTGCTGTTGTTGTTGAAAAACCACAAAACCACTTTTGACCACACAATCTTCGAAAAGCCACAAAGTGCTCAAGCTGCTAACTGAGATAAAGATAATGACATGGAGCACTATGGACACTATCACACATGGCGAGACTGAGCAAAAGACCAAATCCATTGTTTGGCCTGCTCTGATTCATCAGCAAACAGCACACACTTCCCCCCTTCCCTCCCCGCTCGCTGCTTGCCTGCCCATAAGCATAAACATAATTTTCTATTGCCGCCAAAAGTTCGAGGCGATTTGAGCTCGATTCAACGCTTTGTCACAACAGCTGCAACACAAGTTGCGCTGCATTTGCGCTTTTCAAATGTTGCATAACTTTTTTATTTTTTTATTTTTTTTAATATATCTATGTATATCTCCTTTTTGTTTTGCAGTTGCTAAATGTAACTGATTATGGAAAAAGGTGCAGAGCGGGCGTATTAAGCTGTGGCAAATGCATTGAGAATGGTTTATCATCAATTATCAATTTTCATTTATTAATTAATCATCAATAAACAATTTATCAATTTTATTATTTTGAAATGTATAAAGAAACAAAAATGCCACAGCTAGTTTATAGCATTTTCTATTCTGCTTTTGATTATATATAAATTATTAATTAATTGTTATATAATATATTATATAACTGTTAATCAAATCCTACAATAATTTTAATTACTTTCAGTTTAGAAAATTATATCAGACTTTTCTTTATATGACTAATTTGAAGTATAATTTAATATAAATGTTTATGCTTACATTGAAAATATATACATATATCATATATTTCTTATAAGACTTTCATTTAAAATTCTCATTGAGTTTTGTCATATATCAGTAGGGCTTCAACTGAATTTTATCCAAGAGAACTTACATTAGGCTTTCTTTTATAGTATGTGACTTGTCTTTAATTTCCTTTACAAATTTCAAGCTTTTATTTATAATTCATAAAGCGTTTCAGCATAACTGTCCATATCTTCGTGTCACTTCATGCTGCATAATCAAAACGAAAATTGAATTTAAATTCTCCTTCTAAAAAGTTTCAACTATTACAGGGTACTTCACGCTCTAGACCTTAACCTTTTTAGGTTTTCATTTGATATGTCTTCTAGTTGTTGTTGTCGCAAGTTTATACTTTTTGTGGGCTTCTCGCTTAGCTGCTCAACTTTGTTTTTTGTTTTTGCATATAAAGACGCGAGTAATTGCAATGTTAAGTATACGCCGAGTGGCGCACAAGTTATGCTGAACAAATGCGCACACCCCCACACACAATTACACATGCCCACACACACACGCACACCTATAGCTGCGTCAAGTCAACAACCAGCTGCTGGGTCAATGAACTACATTTAGCCAAAGCCATTTGAACTGCACTGAAATGTTAATTAATTAAATTTGCTTATATCAATAACGATAATAATAATAATGATAATGGAATATATTAGACCACTGAGGGTTCATTGGCGCACACACTCGACAAATTACACAATTTTTAATATGCCATAAATGGCATTAGGGGCTTGGTCAGGGGTTTTACTGTAATGTCAAGCAGGGATGGGCTTCACTGTAGAGGAAGTGAAGTAGCTGGGTAGAAGTTTTACTGTACGGCATTAATTTAAAACCTGTTGACTCATTCCTAAAAGCAGCCACGCTTCAATTATTTGCTGCAGTTGGAGATGCGCGCGCGCGTTTTATACGCGTTTTTTGTGCGTTTTTTATCGCGCACCTTCGAGAAAAGTTTGCGGAATTAACATAAGTAAAACGGCTGACAAAGTGCAATGCCTACAAAAGGGCATTAGACCGTTAAGCCTTGGCGTGTTGTCTAAGTGACGGTAAGGGCGGCAGTGGGCGTGGCAGAGCTATAACATTATTTTTTCTCCTCTTTTTTCTGCATTGTAATTACGATATAAATTCACAACGGATTTGGCGGATGCGAACGATGCGAACGCTTTTTTGCATAGATAAAGCTGGCCAAATGAGTCTAGGCTAAAAGTTATTGTTGCTCTATGTAGTTGCTTAATTGTTGTTGTTGTTGTTGCTGCTGTTGCTGCTGTTTCTGCTGTTGTTATTGTTGCTGGTGGTTCAGTGCCGCCAAGCAGCAGCGCGTAAAAGTCAACGACAGCAAAATGTGGCGCTCAAATTAAATTTTGTTTTCCACTTTTATTGCGGTTACAACAGAGAAGCCGCAAGTGCTGCCCCCATATCAGAATAATATATATACATGTATATAGCATATCTGGCTATACAATTTTAATTAAACACATACACGTCAAGTGCTTTTTGGTTAGTAAGATCTGGAATTTGCTATCTCTGCGGTTTTCTGAGTCTGTTCAACTTTGACTTACGATCTCTGTTCTCTCTTTTCATTCATTTTTTTGGCCAACGATCCATGACACATTGTCTAGAACTTAGAGCTGTGTCTCGCCAATGCCGTTATAATTGTGAACACTTTGTTGTGAACTTACCTGTAAAGAAGAAGAAAAAGGTAAATTGAAACATGAGTCAAGCTAATAATACATTGAAAGCAATTACTTAGAACTAGAGAGGGTCTGGGAAATCAAAGATCTATACATATCAGATGTATAGAATTCTGAGGAAATTATATACCCCCCACTCAGCACAGTAGTACCTCCCAGCTGATGCTTATCGGCTGCCGAATGCCTATTGACTGTGCTCAAAACTTGATAAGCATCACACACTGTGGGAATTCTACCCCTAGATATGCATATAGATGAACAGAGAAACAATCCCCAATGCAGAAAAAATGAAAAGAATGAAACTCACTCTCAAGTGACTGCAGCATATGAAATACAAATTTTAGATCTTTGTTTTTTTTTTTTTCTCTTTTGGAATGAGGAAAAATGTCAAAAACAAATATAGCAAACACTTAAAATGGTCTCAAGTGAGCCGAAAACAAAAAGTCAAACCAGAAAAAATAAAGAGAGATGGTAGTGATAGAGAGAGAGTGTGAGAGAGAGAGAGAGCATCAGATGCACAGTCGAAGAAAAACATCTAAACTACAAACAAACAAAAACAAATGGACGTAAGAAAATACGAAGTGATAGACTAATAAATACTCTATCATCTATGCCAAGCTACAGCTGAATGACTTAAAACTGATACGAATACTCGAATACTCTCATATACTCTACTCTTACTTAAACCTGAATACCAAATATATTCAGACTTTAAATTTCGAGCTCTTTATTTATGTATGTAACAAAATGCACAGCCACAATCAAAATAGTCGACTGGCAGGCATACGTAACTCTAGACGCTCAAAGCTTCTAGATCAATTTAGCTTCTCGTTCATTCTACGATATACAGCTCATTTCTTACACATACATAGTACACCCGCTTGTCCAATTTCCTAGACGCTCAGGGTATAAACAATAAACAAAACACAAACAAAATAAATAAACAACAACAGCGCATTGGCCCAGAGCTAAAGAAGTAAAAAGTCAACTGGCGGCTAAAAAGCTATGGCAAAAAATGTCAAACGAATATGTGTGTGTGTGTGTGAGTGTGTGTGTGTGGGACGGTAGATGAGCAGGGGGCGGGCCAGAACGGGCAGGATGTGGGATGAGGTCAGTTGAATGCCTGTAGAATATGCTGTGCTGAAATTTATGCACATACAGAGAGAGAGAAAGAGATGGGGGAGAGAGAGAGAGAGCGACTTGGCTAGGGAGCTATTGCTAGTCCCCAAAGGCTACACCGTTTTGGGGGCGTGGTCGCCTGGCCCATTGGGCTGCCTTGCAGCGTGGACTCTTTGCAAAATATGCACAAGCACGAAGAGAAATTTAGCTGAAGGACGCGTACAACAAACAGACAGACAGACCTACAGAGAAAGAGAGAGATGGAGAGAGACGAACTAACTGACGGACTGACTGACAAACTGCTGATTTTTATTTGAACAGCGACTGCTTTATGAGCTTCTAGCTGCATTTACAGCAGCTATCACAGTTGGTTGAAAAACTTGCACAATTTTTTAGATTGCAATTTTTTTTTTTTTTTTTTTTTTTTTTTTTTTTGTGTTAGATGTGGATGGACTGTGGCTTTGCGGCTGGGAGTTAGTTAGGGTAGCAAACACAACTGTCAAGGCTGCTTAAAGTTGTAAAAACATACATGAGAGAGATTGCAAATTGATACTAAATAATGCGAGAGATCGTAGTTGAATGCACTTGAGCCAAGTTCGTTCATAGAAAGCTGACAAGTTGATTAAACGCCGAGTTGAATAATTATAAACTAATTGAACGCGTTTATATAATTATGGTTATTAAAGACTGACGTGAGTATATACTAAATGCATTTATATTATAGAGGACAAATGTTAACATTTATAAAGATATAATACACATATATTATTAATATACAGCATATACAACTGAAGTTAAACTTTGTACAAATAGTTATATTCATACATATATGTTTTTATATATATTATATATATTATATATTATATATATTATATATTGTATAAAAATAATTCTTACAAAAAGATGTTTTGCAAATAATTGTAGACCGTTTCTCAGTTTTATTCAAATAAATGTGTTCTACTCACACTCTAAAATAAAAACTCAGAGAGCAACCAATTGCGTCGGTTTTTTAACGAAATCGTTTGCGATCGTTCGGAAACCTTTTTCTCCCAATTTGAGTTCCGAAGTCTACTGTGTGCGTATTGCTAATCATTTCGCTAAGCTCATCTACAGTGAATTTGAACTGAGTGTATGAGTGTGAGTGTGACGAACGTTTGCATTGAGTTGTTGAGCTCACTAAGTCTCCCATTGTGCGAACGTTAATCGTATTTCTCACTAAATGATATTCGTTTAAAGAGGGTCACACGAATAGTTCAACTCCAGCCACTCAACAGAAGTTCAAAACGAAAAGAACCGAAGGTTCATGCTCAGAGCGAGAAAAATTAATCATGACATTAGTCTGAATCCAGATTATTAGATTGGCAGTTATTTACAAGGCTATGATATTCTTACATTGTTTTGCACATTATTTATTAATTTGATATCACTTTTTTAGTTTCTTCATATTAAATATAATATTGTTTATATGAATATTATTTAAATTTTTATTTTTTTATTTCATTTAATTTATTTAGATTTTAATTTTTTTTATTTCATTTTAACAAAAATTTTTCATTTGAATTTTCATGACTATAGCTTTATTTATTTATTTTTTTTTTTCAATTTTTGCCAATTTTATTTTTCATGAATTTATTTAGTTCGCATTTAAAAGTGCTTTGTATTTACTTTTTTATATCATTTTACTTTTATGATTTTTTTTTCGGTGTCATTTTATTTTCCGTTATTTCATTTTCATTTTATCAATTTAATATTCCATAATTTTTTACCTATAATCCTTTCATCTAGTTGATTTGATTTTTTATTAATTTTCTATGATTCGTTTATATATTCTTTTCATTATTATTTGTTCCGCATTTTGTTTTCAATTATTTCATTTGCATTCTTTCAATTTAATAAAAGTTCCATAAACTGTAAATATTTGCAATTAAATTTATAACTTTTTTATTTAGTTTACTTGAATTGATTTGAAAATATTTATTGTTTTAATTTGTTTGGTAGGAATTTCATAAATTATATAAATATATATTGCACTATCTGCTTTTGGCCACGTTTTGCTCAGCCTACTTTCAATTTGGTAAGAGAGCGATAATCTTATATTTGATTTAATTCGATTTTCGCTCAAGTTGGCCAAGGCCATTAAAATTTGGATAGCAAATCGAATAATATTTTCTATCGAGCCAAAGAAGAAAATACAACTAAAAATATAATAAATATTATTCGCTCTCTCTCTCTCTCTCTTTCACTCACACTATTCAGCTAGAGGCTGGCAGCTAAAAATTCATCAAGCAAATACATAAATACAAACACAAATAGTCAGGCAGATAAAAGAGAAAGAGAGAGAGAGAGAGAGAAAAGCAATGCGAAAATGCGCCACAAAACACGTACAATAGCTCAAATAATACAATAACAAATCGCCACAGTGAACGCTGAATGCTGACGGAAAATCGAAGAAGGAAAATCGCTGTAACTTGGCAAATGGTTTTGGGCAGAGGGAAAACAGCTTTGAAGTGAAGCTGAAACTGGAGGCTGAGGCTGCCTTGGCTTTTGTCTGTGGGGCCCGTGTGCCCGAGCATTTGCTGCGTCCAGGGGCACACGCACACACACACACTCACACACAAGTTTTCGTAACACACACATACACACAGAAACATGAAAATCTACTCAGCTGCTGCGAAGGGTGCAAAAGTATGTGTGCGTGTGCCTCTGTGTGTGTGTGCGAAGCGAGGGTGTTATAAGCGGTTAAATTTCGAACATGCCCTGGCTTCCTCTGGCCCAGCTCCTTGCCTTTTCTTCTCACACACAGGCACAGACACATTTTTACCTACGTCTCAGTTTCGTTTCCCCTTTGGCCCTGCCCGGCTCTAGTTGTGTGTGCACGCGCCGTTGGCGCCGTCCTTACCGCCAATTTCCCATCGTCATGCTCGGCTCTGCTCTGCTCTGTTCTGCGCCCCGCTTAAGCCTCAACCCTCTGCCGCCTGCTGTTTGTCCTTTGCGCGACCCCCAGACCAATGCCACGCCCCCTGCCCTTACACACACCCCGCGTCTGTCCACAGTTTGCTCCACGTGCGTTTCGTTTTTGTTTTTTTTTTTTTTTTTTTTTTTTTGGTGTGTCTTTTTTTTTGGCATTTTCCCTTCTGCTGTGTTGGCTAATTTTACGTTACGCAGACGCCACGTGTATGTAGGTGTGTGTGTTGTTGTTATTGTGTGGCTGAACGTAACAGAAACTAAAATTCTGTTGCCTAGTTTTAAGCGCTTTATGGCACAACACTTTGGGGCAGCTATGCAAAATGTGGTGCATGCAACATGAAGTTCAAATTCAATGTGAAATAAATATGTAAAATAAGCAAATGAAACCAATTTTATGATATAATAAATATCTAAAATATTTATATATAATTTTCATTTGTATACAATTTTTTTGTTACAATTTTCACATATTTTTTAAACATTTTTATGTATTTCTTTTGCTTTTGTCAGTCCGGTTTTCCGTCTCGTTTATCTGCTGCCACACGAAATTAAACACAAACAAAAAGTAAAATAAAACAAAATACGAAAAAAGTTAAATAATCGTCTGCCCCATGTTGGAAAAAAAAAAAAAAGAAACTTCTGCCTGCGCTTTGCATATTTATACTCATTCACGAAAGTGAATCAGTATATTGGTTTTGTGCAATGTCCGTCTTGCTGTCCGTCCGTCTGTCCGTCTGTCCGTCTGTCCGTCTGTCCGTATGAACGCAATCTATTTCGGCGCTATTGAAGCTAGAGACTTGAAATTTGGAACACATACTCGTGTATATCTCCGATTTATAAAGTGTTAAAATTTTCCCGATCCGCCCACTAGGGGCGTGGCAAATCGGAAAATGCATTTTCCGATATACCAGAAATCATGTTTGTTGAAGAGCTAGAAAGCTGAAACTTGGTATGTAGGTCCGCGTTGACCACCCAAGATCACAAGCTATGGCGGATATATCTACGCCCATTGGGGGCGTGGCAAATCGGATAAAACTGTATCTCCTAAAGTTGTAAACCTAGAATGCTGAAATTTTGCACGTCAGCTAATGGTATGATTCTATAAAGTCTGAAGATAAATTATAAGTCTACGCCCGTTGGGGGCGTGGCAAATCGGACCTGAAGATATAGTGATTTTTTAAATTCTCCTATATTTTGGACACTATTGATGGCAGAGACCTCAAATTTTGTATATATACTCGGACTGATCACCCAAGACCAAAAAGTTTTGTCGGATATATGTCCGCCCACAGGGGGCGTGGCAAACCGCAAAAGTTTATATCTCCTAAAGTATAATAGCTAGAAGCTTCAAATTTGGATAGTTGAGTTACTGGTAGCCTCCTCTATCGATTCCCCAAAAATAATTTTTACGCCTCTTTAGGGGCGTGGCATATCGAAAAATACCCTGTAATTTTCACATTTTTTTAGGGTAAGCATTCAAACTTTGCAGTTAGGGTAACGTTATCTCTTTCTAAAAACTGACAAAAAATGAGGTGTCTACGCCCAGTTGGGGCGTGGCAAATCGGAAAAACCTGTATATTCTACAGTATTAGAACGAAACTTAACTACTAAATTGTTGATGGGATGTGAATGAGTATTCCGCAGTCGGTAACGCCCGACTGCAACGTTCTTACTTGTTTCGTTTCGTTTTGTTGCTTTTGTTTTTGGTTTGCAACGTAAAATGTCGTTTAAAATGAAACAAACCAGCAGCAGCAGCAGTAGCAGCAGCAGCTGGCAGCCGTGGTCCTGGACGGGAATCTCGGCTAAAGTCAGGCACCCGGAAGCTGCCACGCCCCATATTACCCCCCTTTACCTTTGGCGAACTTAAAGCAAACGCCCACATCATGCCCCATCTTGGCTGCGTAATCTAGCAACTACTCGAGCGGCATAAATTTTAGCAACAAGAGCAACGAAGATGACGACGACGACGACGACGACGACTGCAATGTGGAGCCATAAAAGTTACAACACAATAAGCAGCAGCAGGGGGAGAGAGAGGGAGAGGGAGAGAGAGGGAGCGACAGACAGAGTGAAGTGACTGTGAGTGGGTTTAAGACCTGACCAAAGAGCTACACGCACACACTTACACACACACACACACACACACACACATACAGCTGCATACATAAACACACATAATTTCGCACAAGGCACACCGAACTTGGCGACTCGCTCTGCATAAGTAATAAAAATAGTAATTTGCTCGTAAAATAGTTGCGCTCAAGTAATTTTAACGATTATGATCTTAATCAACTTGCCAACAGGGGGCGGACTCTGGGGGCAGGGGCCAAGTGGGGGCCAGCATCCCTACCATTGCAGTGCTTTCTAAAGTTTTACAAGCATTTGCCAACAACAACAAAAACACAAGATTTAAGATTTGAAATATTTTGATAAATATAAAAGTACAGATAAAGTCTGGGCAGCTATGCTACATAAATTTTGCATATAATTTATATAATAAAAGTTAAGTAAGCTCTTAGCAGTAACTATAATTACAGAAGCTTATCTGTGGCTCCTTTTGGCATAGGAAATGTGATATAACGAGCTTTTATTAAATTAAATTCACACAAGCAAAAGCATTCTATAATCTTATTCTTAATAAAAGTTTGTCTAGGAATGTATAAAATGAATGTTTGACTATTGCAGAAGGCTAAATCTTTTAGAGCATACGAGCTAGATTCATAAAAGTCTGTTGCTAAACTACCGTTATTTCGGCATAGATAGAACTTTAAAGTTTAAAGTTTATGGTTGAGCCATCAATCAAAAAATACTAATTTGGTTTTCTAATTTAAAAGTTCTTCTTCTCTATTCCTCTCAAGCTCATTCACATGTTCCCTCTTTTTATGTGTTTCTCCCTTTGTCACCGTCTCTTTTTCTCTTTGTCTTTCTCTTCTTCTCCCTCTATCGAACTTTCTCTCCTTCGCTTTATGCTATCAATCTGTTTCACTCCATTCCTTTAACTACCTTTTCTAGCCCTTGTCTGTCAATTTGCTACCATATTTGTCTCAGTCAGCTCTTCTGTCTCCCTTTCTCTTTTATAAAGTTTATCTCTCTATCTTTCTCTTTCTACTTTCTCTGTTCACTCTCTCTCTCTCTCTCTCTCTGCTGCGTTTGTTCTTTCTCTCTCTTTGCCTATTCTCTCTTTATCTCCTTTGTCTGATCTCGTTCTCTCTCTCTCTCTCTTTCTCTTTCTCTCCATTGTCCTTTGTCTCTCTGCCCCTCTCATTAAGCCCTATTTCATAACTTATATGAAATAATATTCCCAAAGCAACACAAACTCAGATATTTATTTAATCGAAATGCCCAAACTGCTTTACTCTATTTATTGTATTTAATAAATTATTCAAGCACTTTTCTGATTAACCACACAAAGTTTTCTTGCAAGAAGCAAAAACAAACAAGTAAGAAAGCTCTAGTCGAGACTGCTCGACTACGAGATCCCCTGAACCCTTGGAGCAATAGATATTTCAATAATTTTTCGCGTCTTTCAGCTTACACAAGAAACACGCACACACACACACACAGGCACGTACGCACACACAGGCATACATACACACACACGCATACAGACACACATACACACACACACACACACATACAGACACAAACGCATACACACACACATACACATACACACACACATACACAAACACATACACACACAAGCACCCACGCATAAACACGCATGGGCTGCAGTGTGCGCTTACTATGAGAACTTAATTGTTTAATAACTTTTTTTATGGACGTACGATCTTCATGAAACTTTCAGATTATGATTATAACATGAATATGCATGTAATTGCCAAAGCACAAGTCTCTAGTATTTGAATTACGCTTTTTACAAAAGTGAGGGTGAGGGGGTGAATTTAAGGGTGGGGGGTAAATTTTAACAAAAACCGAAATTGTATAAATTGCATGTAAGTATACATTAAAAATTTGGAGACTCTAGCAATAAAGGTGTAGAAGATATAATTTTATAACTAGTTTTCGATAAGGTTTTTTATCGATAAAAAAAGATCGGGATGAGTTATCGAATTTTAATGATAAACTTGATATGCGCGCTGTAATTACGGACATTTTAAAAAAAATTTGAAGTCTCTAGCTCTTATATCTTCTGAAATCGACGCGTTCATACATACGGACAGACGGACAGACGGACAGACGGACAGACGGACAGACGGACAGACGGACAGACAGACGGACAGGGCCAAATCAACTCAGCTCGTCACCCTGATCAAGAATATATATACTTTGTGGGGTCTGCCACGCCTCCTTCTCCCTGTTACATACATTTCAACAAAACCATTATACCCTGATTTCCCATTGAAAATGGGTTCAGGGTATAAAAACAAAGCAACAACATCACGAATCCAATTAAAAGTTAAAGTTTCCACAGTTTTTCCCGCACAAAAGCCACAGCATTTTCCCACACATGAGCAAAGTAATCAGCCCACAATTTGCAAAACATTTCTACATAATTTGCATGCATAGAAAACATTTAGTATATATATATGTTTTCTATATGCTCTACATATATGTTTTTCTATACTTTTTTCATATTTTACTCAGTCAGAAACAAATTATAATTTTCCATTTTACAAAACTTAATAATGAACATAGAGCCAAGCCCGATATGTGCTTAGAATGCTTTATAAAGCGGAGGTAAATTATTTTAGCAAATTTTTTAGCATACAAAAAGTTATGAAATTTGTATATATCACACACATATATAGAAGGTTGATGAACAAAACATGACTGAGCCAACGAAGGCGTTACAAATGCCAAGCAATGAGTAAGCAAAACAGAGTAGGGAAAAACAAAAGAAAAACTAAGGAAAAACCTCAAAAATATAAGAGAAAAGCATAGGGAAAAACTGAAAAATAGGAAATTTACGGGCACGGAAAAGCAACGCTTGAATTTATGTGCATAATTTTTTTATATCAGCGACAGGCGATAGAAAATACCAGTGCCAGTGGGCGTGGCAATTACAAAGAATGAGGGCGCCATTCGAAGACCGAGCGTGGCGAGCAACAACAATGCGAGGCAAAAGTTTTTCGATTTGCTTTAATGTTAGAGAAGCATTGCTAGGAGTTCGCCAAAAGGTAATTGAGAAATGGTACAGGCAAGCCCAGCTACAACAGACTGCAGCCGCAACAGCAGCAGCAGCAACAGTGGGCGCGGCTCGCAGGCAGCATGTGTGAGTTATGTGGAAAAGTTTTGTGTATGCCAGCACCTACAGGGTATCACTTTAAGTGAACAAGCACAAACAACCAACACATGCAACAAAGAAGCTGCAGCTCGCTCGCTCGCCCGCCGGCGCTGAAAAGCGTGCTACACTTTTTTTGATACAGAATTAAAGCCGCGCAAGTGCAGCTTAGTGTGCATGTTAGCATGTGCATGTATATGTGTGCATGTGTGCTTTGTTAAGCACTTTTAGTTATGCAAATTTCATTTCAAACATATTTGCTAGAGCATAAACAAAACAAGCAGCAGCAGCAGGAAGAGAAAAAAAAAAAGCAGAAAAGAAAACTGGTGTGAAAACAAAACAAAGCCAAGTCAAGAGCTCAAACTTTCTGGCATTATAACAGTAATAAGTATAGAGTGTATGAGTGAGACAGGTGCCAGAGAGAGAGAGAGAGAGAGAGAGAGAGAGAGAGAAGGCCATCAACAGTGACTTTGGCGTTTGGCGTTGAAGTGTGTACTTTGTTTAATGAGTTTTCAAGATGAGTTTTTGTTGCCCGGTCGCAAAAGGCAGCTGCAAAACAATAGCCGCAACTGCCACGCCTATACGGCCAAAAGTTATCTGTGCCTGTGTGTATGTGTGTGTGTGTAACGAGGCCAGGTCAGATATATATATATAATATAGATATATATACAGTAAATACTATATACATTTTTGATTGAAATGCGCGCTGGCAGGCCAAAAAAGTTGCCGAGTCAAAAGTTCTCCAGAGAATGAACGGGAAACAAAATGCAAGTTGAAGTGAGAAAAAGCGCAGAATTGAAATACACAAAAACAATAAAAAGCAGCGCGAGTGAGTGCTCTAGGCTAAGCAATGCGCGACTGGAAGATATCATCAAGAATTGAGGTAAAGATTAAAATAGTAACCATATTATGATATATGAGTGGATAGATATCCAATAATGAATATGTTCCTAGTTCCAATACTTATACCTATAATCTATATACCAAATTTTACAGCTCTATTTCCTAGAAACTTCAAAGCTTCAAAGCCAAAGTAAACATTTCAATATTTCGAATTAATGTAGACTGAAATGGCTAAATCAACACTATCATTAATGCCTAGCCAAATTACATATACTTTCACTGCAATGCCACACCTACAACTGTCTACTACCTACATTTGTAACAGTAACATAATACCCTGCACTCTCATTTTCAATGGGTATATCAAACAAACGTTAACTCCCAAAGAGAACGCTGTGCAAATTGGGTGGAAAAAAAACGTTCAAGAGCGCTGTGGGACGACATGCCCGGCATACCATACTGCCACGCCCCTCAAACGCCCACAACAATTTGAAAGAATTCTACCGCTGCAGCCACAACGAAGTTACAATTTATATATGTACAAAGGAGGCCAGAGAAAATGTTTAAAATTTAGCGCACGGCAGGTAAAACACAGCAGGAAGGAAAAAAAAGAGAAAGACAGAGATTATGTTTGCTTTTGCTTTTGATTTTGCCTTTGCTTTTCCCGTTGCCTTTCCCTTTGCCTTTGTGCCGTTGCCCTTTCCAGGGATAATGACAAAAATGTTGAACAACAAAATCAATTGATCAATTTTACACAGAATTTTCCCCGAGATGTTAATCGGAAAGGAAACGAAACGGCAGCTAAAAACAAATTTCATTAAACCGAAGCGAGACAAAATCTTTTGTTTACACAACAAAAGGAGGGAGAGAGAGAGCGAGTTCATGGTGTACCCCTACAGCTCCACACAGATTTCATCGTGAAGGTCAATAAACTAAGAGCAGGCAGATCGGAGATCTATGCACATATGGTTGCATATATATATTTATTTATATATCTATAGGAATAGTTAAAATTTGATTCGAAAATTGAAAATTAACAGCTGGATAAATATGGGCAAGCCAAGTGGCTGGCGGGAACAGCAGAGAAAAGTCAGCAAAGCCGGCGACAACATTGATCATAATGATCTATCCACGAAGATAATCACGTTCTATTGGCCGTGCGTGCCTTCTTAAGGTGCTGACAAATCAATGATGAGAGGGAATGGGAGAGAGAGAGAGGAGGGCAGATCCATTTAAATTTAGCAAATAGCCAAAGAAGCTGGAAAAACTATGACAGCGACACGAACAGCATGTGCAGCAATGAAGCGCAAAGCAAAAGACAAATAACAAACATCGAGAAAATCTTTAGCATCGAGGAAAATGCTGCCTCCCCTTTCTCACATGACGCTGTCAACGCCGTCAGTGAAGCTGAAAGCGAATTAATGTTAATCCGATAATCAAATGGTAAGCTATGGCTGTGTGTGTGTGTGAAAATCGAGGAAAAACAAATAGTTTTCATCAGATTCGAAAATGTTGTCGCACGTAAAACAAAGTCAAAGATTAGATTGAGCAACTTGTGAAGATATTGAAGATAGATAATTTAGAGCGAAAATGAAAAGAGATTGGAATTTGTATATATATATGCACATATATCTATATATGTATGTATATAAATATACAGTATAATCCGCATATAACGACGATCCCTTCAGCTCTATAGCCATTCAAGTTTTCTCATATAAATATGACCGTACGGACTATATAAGTGGAGTCGCTATAACCGGAATCTACTGTATATCAAATTTGACTTCAGTACATATCCACCTCTAAATATCTTATATAAGTATGTATATAGAACAACTGCATCTATAAATCAATGTGTTAATATGTTTATTTGTCAGCCTGTTTATCTCAGTCTGTTTGTAGCAATATCAATATTAGAATTTTAGGCTATCGATCTATCATTTATCCTCTGCATGATTGTCTATTCCACGTTCACTTCATCTGCTTCTTTCTCAGTTGATCTATTAACTGTCTGATTTATAGATCTATATATATATTCAGAGATCTATGTAGCTCTCTCTCTTTCTCTCTCTCTCTATTACGTCTATCTTTCAACATATCTAATAAATAAGTCTATGCGTGTATGAGTCTCTCTCTCTCTCTGTGCTTTGTTTTTATTGCAACATTTTATGCACATTAATTAAGGCCAAACATGTGGGCAATGGCTAAGTCTAGAACTGCTAAAGCCTACATAACGGTCGCACCAACAGGCGCTCAGAGCGAGAGCGAGAACGAGAGCTATAGCCTGCTGGCTCGCCTAAAAATAGTTACCCTTGCCACGCCCCTCTCGCGCTCGCTCATGGATTCGCCTCGCCTTTGGCCAATATTGTTTTATGGCCCATACAATATTACCATTAGATAAATTGCCTTTTGGCCTGGACATGAACTGGACAAAATGCTGAGAGCGTTGCCCACTGGAGCTCGTTTCTATAAGTTGCTCTTGCCGCTGCCACTGCTGCTTCTTCTTCTTCTTCTTCAACTGGCCACGTCGCGCTGCTTGCCACGTTTCAAATTACTTTCTTTATTGATTTCCCGATGACTCGCATTGTTTGCTATTTTTACTGCACTTCTTCATGCATTCCAGCGACCAACTACTCCATGGCATTATTAGTCGTCTCTCTATCTGTGAGTGTGTATGGGTAGATGTCTGTTAGTGTGTGTACATATGTTGGCATTCACTTTGCCAACCCCTAACCCCATGCTTGATGCCCACACACACACACGCACACTCTCACATTTCACATGTGCGTGTCAATTTGATGCGTGTGGCTGCTGCTGCTGCTGCTGCATTTTGACCCTTGGAACTTTTCGTGCCCCGCGTTGCTTCAATAGCCAAGAGCCAAAGCACTTTGTCGACACTTTGCTCTGCCATCATAAAAAGATGTTCCAGCTATCCACACGTTTCACTCTTATCCGACGCTGCGACCCTATCTCTAGCTCCCTCTCTCTCTCCCTCTCTGTCTCATCTGTTTCTCAGTGCATTTTTTTGTGTGTTATGTATTTTCTACATTTATTTTATGACGCATTTTTATTGAAAATTTAATGCATTTTCTTGTTGTTGATGTTTTTCGACTGCATTTTATGTGCCAAGCTGTGTCACAGCCATTGATTAGAATACTGCGCCCTGCCCCCCGCCCCAGACTCCTCCTCATCTAACTGCTATTACTCATTTTGGAAACTTGGACTTGCCGCATATGCGGGCTCGGGGCGCTGCCTAATTGAACACCCAACCGTTGCCCCGCCTTTGCCTTGCCCACCTGCCTTTTATGAGCCCCTAACTAAAAGTAACTATTAATCAGAAATATATAAGTCGTTCTGGACCTACTCTAAATTACCCATTTGCGTTTCGTTTGTGGGTGTTCTGTTCACTTTACTTACGTCACACTCAAAGGAAACAAGGCATCAATCAAACTTACCTGCAAGACAAAGAAGAAGAAGAAAGTTATTAATAAATAAAAATAAGAAGAAGCGTGGAGGCTTTAAGTCGAATACTGCAACATTTTCAAGCGAAAACTTTATTATAATTATGAAAAGTTTTGAAAACTTAAATGGGTTTCTGATTATATTCCATTATTTCTGTGCCTCGTTAAGCTTACCATTACTTGCAAAATGATATTTGCTTGAATGTATATTATGTTATCCATAATCTATATATAATTTATATTATATATTATATATTAATATGTATTTATAGCAGCTAAAATGTGTTTAGAAGCATATTAAAGTTTACACTATTTATCAAAAGATTTTATTTAAAATTTGTTTTGCTTTATTCTACTTTTTTTTCAACATATATTAATACTGCAAATAAATAATTTCATACAATTTTTATTCAAACTACTTTGAATTTTTTTGTTATTTTATTTAATATTCAAAGCTAAATGCTAATATATTAAAATGCTTAAACTTTTAATTCGTTAATATTCAAAAATATTTGCTTAAAGCATTTTCATTCTACTTCGACAATTTTTTATAGCAATTAATTTCTACTACATTTCAAAATGATTTTTGAGCTATATGTACTATATAAATCACATCAACTATATAGTATACTATATAAAGCATATCAAATTATTTTTTAACAGTTGATTCAATTGCACCATTCAGCAGCTATAATTGGTCATGGGCTCATTGAGCAGCTCATTAAAGCCCTAAGCGTAATTAGCTCAACTCGGCTCAAGCTCAGCTCTGCTCAAATGTGAATCATCTAACAAGCAAATTTGTTGTATATATCATCAAGAGGCCAGCTTTTTTGTCTATAAATAGTTTTTGGCGTGTTTTTTTTTTCTGATATATATCTAATCAATAACCACAAGAGCAAAGCCACAGCACTTGCACTCCCTATTGCGGTTTTCGACAAACAAAGTTAAGGCGCATAGTTGTTGTTGTTGTTGCTGTTGCTGTTGCTGTTCTTTGTCTCTTTGTGCATGTCTGGAGGCAAAAGTTCAATTAAAAATATTTAAACTGCGCCTGCCGCACACTCCAGTGCGAGCCAATGCCTGGGCTGATGCGTGTCAAAACTCAACTTGGGATAGGTTGGAGAGCTCCCGCAAGGCAACAACTACAACAACAACTTGCAACAACAGGCAACAAAATGTGCACAACGAACGCCTCGCAATGGCCATAAGCCGCAACGGTCAGCGTCTGACGACCCCGATTGCCTCCCCCCCTTGGCCATAGCTGCCTGTACCTGACCTCCTCTCCCCAGCCCCACTCAGCGCCAGCCAGATGCCCCAAGCCTCCATACCTTCACTTCTCTCATTCTCCACAAGCAATGCGGACTGCCAGACCATCCGGTTCTCAGTCGTTGTCGTAAAAACACAACAACAACAACAACAATAAAACCCCAACGAAAATTTCATTCTTCTTTTTGTTCTTCTTTTTATATATTTTTGTTGTATTTTTTAGAGTTTTTTTTTGTTTTGGGTGCAATGAACGTTGCGTCGTTGCTGCGCATGCGTGCCAGCAGCAGCAACAACAACAACAACAACAACAACATTGTTGCTCGGTCGTCTGCCCGGTTCGTTGAAAAATTCGTTAATAAATTGGCTACCCGAACTGCAAAGGCAGCTGAGCAGAGGCAGCTCCAAGCTCCAAGCTCCACCTTGCGTCAATATTAACATGCATGCTCATCCTTTTTCGCTTTTCGTTGTTGTTGTTGTTGTTGTTGTTGTTGTTGTTACTGTAGCGACTGCTACCCCTCAGGGTCAACGGCCCACTTGTGTCGTAGTCGCTATTATCTGCGACCATCTGCCGTTGCCCGATCCCAGATCCCAGATCTTCAGACAGGCATAACTCCAGTGCTCCCACAAGAGAGAAGAGCAAATGCAGGCAACAGAGAGAAACAGAGAGAAAGAACGAGAGATTTCGATAGACCCTAATCGATTTGTGACATGTGAGAAAAATCAATAAGCGCACCACAAAGAGAGCGAAGCCGCTCACAGGCTGCGTGCAGCTGCTCTCAAGTGTCCTGTCGCACAAGGACACAGGTACTTGAGCTGTGCCCATATCCTGTTCACGATCGTTGAGCAACCCCTATTACTGCCTACTGTCGGTAATTTGAGCATGCTCTCCCTTATAATACACACTCACAATCCTGCAAAATCTTAAGGTTTCTCTTGCAGGATCTGTTACCTGTGCGCAAAATAGTTGTTTTTGCACCTGCCTGCCACAGTCTGTGCTCAATTCTTATCGTTCGAGTGAATGTTAAACAACCCACAGCTAATTGGAGTATAGCAGAAGAGGAAGAAAGAAAAGAGAGAAGAAAACACAATTGATTGGGCAGTTGATTTAGGGAGCTGGAGTTTCAAGGGTAGTTTACTTCTGAGATCAGCTATTGAGTGATAGACTTGGATTAAGAGAGAGATTGATTTGAGTTGACAAGGAGCATTACAATTGGATTAGCAGCATTAAGTAAACTAATGAAATAGGTTTTTTATTGATTTCTTATCCTCAATTTACAAATTTCACTGATCGAGTGATAAGTGCGTGCAGCATAATTGAAGAATTGTATGTCTAACTGTTAATCTTTATACTGCTTACATAATATTTGTATGACGTGTTTATACATTGTAAGAGTATATTAAGAGGATTTGATATACTCCTCATAAAAATATATAAAGTCTTCAAATATCGTTTATAAATTATAAACAAATGTTTTTCTATACCAAACAAGAGAATTCATTGAATATAATTATATGTAGCTGTTCTTTTATTTTTTATAAATTACTGGGAAATATTTGTTCTCTATTTTGTAATAGAATAGAATGTAGTAAAGAGTTATAAGGAAATATTTGATTATATATTAAAAGAGAATATTGTTTATAAATTATAAAGAAATGTTTTCCTATACCTTAAATCAGAATTCATTCAATATAAATATAAGTTGCTATTCTTATATTTTTTTATTAAGAATTTTTTGTCTATATAACAAGAGAATATAATATTGTATATAATTCTTCTTCTAGTTCTTCTAGAGAGTCTTGAGACATTAAGTTCTCCCTCTATTGTTAATAAATTATAAAGAAATTTATTTCCATATTATAAAAACAAATTCAATATAATTATTTGTAATATATCCTCTCCAGTTCTCAATAACCAATCCGCACTAGCCTCGTTAACAGAAACTTTTGCTACTTTACACTTGCCACAGCGCCCCCCTTCAGCTGCCTTTCACTACATTGTTGCCACATTTCAATACGCAATGACATTTTCCATGGCATTTGGCATCATGTATGTGTGTGTGTGACTTTTCATGTAAACTTTTTCGTAACAATAAGCTGGAAAAAAAAGCTACTGCAAGTAATTCTTGGCAACAATAATTGTTGTCAACAATGCGCCGCAGCTGAAGCTTATTGAAAATTGGCAACAAAGCGACAGTCAGCAGCTGCTGCAGCCGCCCCCACATCCCACACACATCCCATATCCAGCAACAACAACAATCGCAGCGCATTCACATTGCAAATCTCCAACTGACGCAGTTGATGGAGGCGCCAATGCCAGCAGCAACAACAACAATAACAACAGAAAGCATTAACGTATCAGGAGTTACAGAGGCGCTCTAGCGGCGGCAGGGGCGTGGCGAGGCAGCAATCTTTTGTCATAAAACATGCGTTGTACATTTTGTGCGGAAATCAAGATCATACATCAATAACGAACAGACCTGACAATGAGAAGCTGACTCAAAATGCAAAAAAGGAAGCGAAAATAAATAACAATAAAAAAACGCAATGATGGAAATGGAAATTATTTTTAAATGTAATAAGAATGCAAACATGTCAAGCAGCAACACCAACAACAACAACAGCAACAACAAGGCGTGTTGCAGGTGCCGCACAGCACTCCACGACTGCTGGCTGGCTGGGTGTGGCCCAATACAGATCAGAGCAAAGCCAAAAGCTTTAGCCATAGCTGCAGGCTAGACAAATGTCAGCGGCTTAAAATGCAACAGCAGCCTGACAACGACAACAACAACAACAACAACAACAGCAACGGCGAGCAACGACACCAAAATAAGTACAACTGACAAAGCAGATGGCAACAGCAGGAGAGAGTGAGAGAGAGGGGAGTAGGAGCCAGGGAGGGGGACTCTATCTAGGAGCTGTGGCAGTTGTAGCTGTTGCCGTCGCTGCGGCTGCTCATTTGTCAAAAGACATTAGCAAAAGCAGCAGCGCAGGCAAACACAGATAAACAGAAATCATATATATATATATATGTATATATTTTTGTATATTTGCATAAGCGCATATCATGCTGGCATCTTTATATGTCACATTTGAGGCGTGGCAGCTGCCTGATGACGCAAACTGCCTCAGCAGGCTGTGCGTTAGCATTTGAAAGTGCCACAATTAACGCGTCTGTCTAATTATCTAGCTCATGCTCTCTCCCTACTCTCTCGCTCTCACTCACTCCCTGTCTTTCTCCAACCATCTCTCGTGCCAGTCTTCCGCACTGTCTCGCCCGTTGACAAGTGCGAAAATGTAAGCAGCAGAACTCGCTTTAAATGGGCCTAGCAAATGGACAGAAAGTGGCGCCAGCTCAACCATTTTAAAATACATTTCAGCAATACGTAGCGCCAGTTGGGCTGTGATCGACTAGCACATACCCTGCAGGCAGCTAAAAACGAAATTTAATATGAGAATAACTAGTGAATTCAAATTAGATGAAAAAATGCAAAGAAATATTATGAAATATATATTTTTTTAATATATATATTTTACAACAATTAAATATATTATCAACAAAATATATATATTATAGAATAAACGAGTTTTTATTTATGTTTTTATTAGACAAAAGCAATTGAAATATATATATTTATCTGCCAACAAGAAGGTCGTAATTCATTAATCTAACGCTCATTAAAATTATAGTAAAAATATATATATTTTAAAAATTCATCTAATGAATCTTTGGCTTTATATAGATAATTAGATATAGATAGATTAAAAATTGTATAAATAAGATCAAAAACCCAATTCTGCTTTATTTATATAACAAAGTATGTCTTTCTCTGCCTTCCCCTTCCCAATCTCCCCACGCATTTCGCACTTTCTTCAGTAGTTCAGTAGTGCAGCACTTTACAGGGTATAACAATGACGTTGCCATGGAATCGCAACTGCAATTACCGCATCGCAATAGACGAGACTTTGTAGAATTTTAATTGAAATGTCAAAAGCGTTTAGTGCGGCAAGCGCAATGATGCAGCAGCCTGGCCCGGCAGGCTGGGTGGCAAGCAGGGTGCTGCAGCAGCAGCAGTTGCAACAATTGCTGCCGCAACAGACAAAACGCAACTGGCGAGCGGCCAGGTATTGGAATTTTAATCGGCAATGCGGCAGAATTTGATTGTGGCATTATTGAGGTTAAGAAAATATGTTAAGAGCAGCAGCAACTCAGTTGAGAGTGCGCACTCGCTCCGCACAGATGATGCGGGCACTGGTTAAGTCTATAAAGCATTACAATAGGTTTTTGGGGTCTCGGTTGCCAGCCGCTGCACTCACTGTTGCCAAACTTCAAAGTGTGGCAAGCACTGTTGCCGCACTTCACAATTATTTGTGGCATAATGCAAGTTTCAATTACAAAGAATTACAAAGAGCTGTTGCCAAATTTTGCGAAAACAGTGTTGCCAGGCTTTGAAGTGTGGCAAGCAGCGTTGCCAAACTTCTCAATTATATTGAATTGAAGTGGCTCAAGTATTGTCAATGTGATGCTCATAAATCAGTAAATACTTTTTTATTACGCGCTGTTGCCGAACTACACTATTGAAAGAACTGTTGCCAAAATTCATTCGAAATTTAAGTAAATTGGTAAAAGGGTTTGCCAAAACTTCAAAATCTAGTTTATATTGAATTATGAGAATACGTGTATTAAAGATATTCATTTAATTTTTATTAATTTTATTAAAAAATCATACAAATTCTATAATTTAAATCAGTTTTATTTATGATAACTACTTAATTACTTTTACTACAAAACTAGATTTATCAACTCTCTATGCTCATAATATATATTCAGTCGTTTTCAGCTTAAGCCTAATTATCGAATTTTCAATGCAATTTATCGATAGCAATTATCGGCTTATATATAACATTTGCTACACTTGCTGCTGCGCACCTTTTCCTTAAGATTCCCCCCAAAAGTTATGTACAGACAGCTATTTTTAACCCAAAAATAATGCCGGAGCGGGAGACGTGCTAATTAAGCGCTGCAGCTTCATCATTTGCCGCAGCTCCCTCTGCTCCCGCTGCTGTTGCTGCTTCTGCTGCTTGGGGACAGGATTCGCCAAGGCTTTCAACAGCTGCACGGTGGCTCCATTCAGCCTCTCTTATATTTAGCACAATGCATCAATTTTTTTTCGGTTTTTATTTTATATTTGTGGTGTTTTTGTTGTTTTTCTTTTTGTTTAAGAGCCGCTGGCACGACGGCACAAGTCAGTCAGCCGCAACGAGAAAATCGTGCGAGCGTTTAATACTGGCTACGAGTTGTGTCTCCAGTTGGAGTTGGAGTTGGAGTTCGAAAAGTTGAAGTTGAAGTTGTGGCTGCTGCAACAACAGCAGCTGCTGCTGCCATTGTCTGGCTGAGCTCTTCTGCTTGCTGTTTATGCTAAATGAGGGTTAACAAAAAATGAACGGCAATGAGCCAAGCTTCTGCCTCATCTGTAGCTCTGTAGCTGCAGCTGTAAATGTCTGCGGGCTGTTGCTTCTTCTCTCTCTCTCTCTGTCTGTCTGTCGATCTGTGTGTCCCTCTATAAAGTGACAGCGGCCTGGCCCGTGTTCTGCATGCAGATACCCTAATGCCCTATCTGCCATCGGTTGTTGTGCCTAGTTTTGACAACATTTGCCACCCTCTTCGGCGCTCGTACTTGACTGCCGCTTGCAACTTGCAACGAGGAGGGGCAGGCAAGGGGCGAGGAGAGGTGCGGCGAGGCTCAATTTGTAACCACAATTTGTGCAGATTTTGCTGCCTGCGGCAGTGTTAATTAACAATTGTCTGTTGGCTCTGTCTGGACGTTAATCGATTTCGATTGACAGACGTTTCATGTGCCACTTGGCTAAACTTGCCACAATTTTGCGGCAAAGTCAAGTTTCCTTCCAGCTCTATGTGTGCATGTCTCTGATTTATAAGCAAATAGCAAAGTTGCTTGTGGCTTATGCCTAATCACTGTAATCAAACAAGATAGCTGGATAATACCCTGTATTCACTGCAAAGGAGTATAATAGATGCTTTTAAAATCACATATATTTATCATATAAAATCATGTATTATGCATGCTCATAATCAGACGTCAAAGACGTTAGTCAAATCTTTCTGTAAACATTTAACATATAAAATTATCTATTATCTGATCTCTCTCTCTCTCTCTCTCTCGACACTGATCGCTTTTTACTTTCTCTCTCGCTCTTGTTTGCTGTCTCTGTTTTCTCCTTTCTTTCTTGCTCCTCATTTTCATATAATTTTTAATTTCTTTTCACAGTGTCTCATAAAAATCTGTTACAACCGCTTAACAGTGGCATCAAATGCTCTTCAAGTCGCGCGACAAGCGAATCATAAGCTTATGATTTATGAGAAATGTATTTCCGTACACACACACACACTCAGCCACTCTCACATGTGTGTGCATAAATTTCCACAAACATTTTTCCAGTTATTTGGTGTCGAGAAAATAGTTTGACGCAAAACTTAATTAGTTTCTGGCTTGGCCCGAGGCTAGAGGGACGTGCACACACCCTGAAGGCAGCTTAACGCCTGCCTCCTGCCTCCTGCCTCCTGCCCCACTCCCTTCCACTTTGGCACCTCTCATCCTCTCTCTTTCGGGTTTTCTTGTTACCAGCCGGCTTGGTAGTTCGTCGAGTGGCTTCATTAAGTTTGGGTTCAAGCAGTTGCCCGCCGGCTGCCAGTTCAACTGTCCAGCTGTCTAACTGCAGCTTGCCACGCCCCCCCTGGCCGCTCCGCCTTCTCTATCGTGCAATGCAACTCTACGAATTGTCTATTTCAGTTTTCCAATGTACTTTACGATCCGTTCTGTGGCAAAGAGGAGTTTGGTTCATCGCTCGTCGTTTCGTTCTGTTGTCCGACACACACGATGATTTATTTGGCACACACATATACACATACACACACGCACGCACGCATGCACACACACATACACATAGACAGCTACCTGCGCGTGTAAATGCATTTTGCTGTAGGTGAACACGAACTAAGGGCAAAGCGCGCCGAAGCGGGGCAAAGTTGTGGGCGAGCGCAGAGGCATGCGGCATGCGGCATGAGGCGGGGCAGGCAGCAGAGGCTTGCGGCATGGGGCAGCTGAGGTCTCGCTGGGCTAAAGCTTTTTCGTTGGTGCCACTTTGTTGACTATTATTTTTCATTTTGAGCACACGCAGCGCCAGAGAGCAAGCAACTTGGGAGTCGAAGCGAAACGAAACGAGTTGACTGATTGCCAGAATACACTGTAAGCGCTATAGAGATAGATCAGCTCTATCTCTATGGCTATGTACCGCTACCTCTTAAAATTAAGTATATGTATGTAAAGAGAGAAAATAATTGGAATTGATAACTGTGGCTCTTCTCTGCGATTCTCAATTCATCGTTGCTAGACCTCCAATATACAGATATGAATTTAACTCTCTCCTCAGAAAGGAAGCGATCTTTCTCTTTGGGTATTTATGACGCTCCTCTGCGATTCTCAACACAATTCAATTTTCAGATCTTAAGCTAACGACTTTAAAAACGAACATATTCTTTTTTAAATTCATGTACAGGGTATAATTATTTCATGATACACACACGCACACACACATACGCCTGAGCACTTGCATACATAGACGCCTAGTTACAGAATGTTTGCTGTGACTGTTACATGATACCTAAAGCCGCAACTGCAGGCGAGAGATAGAGGAAGAACAAGACAAAGAGAGAGAGCGAGAGAGAGAGAGAGGGAGACAGTGCTGGCAAGCAAAGCAGAGATAGAAAATATAAACCTCAAAGATACATTTGCGCTTCACTTGAACCGTAGAACGTAATTCAAGTGAACTAAGCTGGCCGGAGCAAGTGACTCACATGTCCGTGTACAAGTGTATGTGAGTGTTTACGTATGAGTGTGTGTGTGTGTGTGTGCGTGTGGGCGCAATGAAGCTGTAGACAAAATTGAGTGCGTAATTCTTTGGCAAACGTTTGGTAAAAATGAAAAAGGAAAATACAAAGAGAGTCGAGGCGAAAATAGTTTTGGCACGACAGACAAGGGCTAAAGGACAAGCGCAGACCCAGACCCAGGCCGAGCCACAATATCCAGGCTATCCAGGACATGCGAGTACAGCCGGTTAAGGAGCGTGGATGGAACTGGCACTTTGTTATTTCGGCTAGCATTTCGCTGCTACCTAAGCCCCGGCACTTGAGCTGTTTTTATGGCTAAAATTGCATTTACACTAGAGCCGAGCCGGGCCGCTCCGAGTCGAGTCGACTCGAGCCGTGCTGTATTCCTTTATTTCAAATAAAAATTGTGCTAAGCGACGTTGCCGCACTTCACAGACAATAAGCGGGATTAGCAGGAGGCGGAGGAGGAGCAACAGTGCAAGCAGCTCTTTTGGGAAATGCGTGCCAGCAAAACACACAATTTCATTCACAGTGCGCTGTTGCGAAATTTCACTTTATATATATATTTTTATTTTATTTACATAAATATATAATAAAGTTGTAATTTTAATTGAAATATTTGGCGTGTTATTGAAAAAGTTGTTAATTAACAAAACTATTTGACTAGGAAATGTGTGGTAAGAGCTAAAATTATATGAAAACTGCATGCTAAACTGGCGTGCGCTGTTGCCAAAGTTCAGATAGCACCAAAATTTACATGCATTCGAGCTCACATCAATGTAAACTCTAACTTGAACACATTCTCAAAATTTATGCAGGGATTTTAAACTAAAACCCCCTAACTAAGCCAACCACTCGACCCCATTCAAGCCGCAGGAAAAGTTAAAAATAAAAAGGTTAAAAAATATGAAAAATGGCTAAAGCCAATTTATGTCCGATAATAGAATGAAATAGAATGAAATTCAATCAGAGAGCGAGAGAGAGAGAAATTGTGCAAAAATCTAATGAAGAGAGCAAGATGAATGCAGTGGAAAAACGGGATAATTATTCAAACAGTTTCAAAGTCAAACAGGGAAAATCTAGAAGGGAAAACTTTGTCATTTGAAAATTACAACCCAAAAGGGATGGACACGGGGTAGTTTCTACGGCTATTGAAGCGAATACGTTGTCCATGAGACGAGACGAAATGTTGGATGCCGACGAGAGCTAAAAATGTGGTAGCAGACGATAAACATATGCGGGACTCTACCCTAACTCAGACATATATCCTGTAAGCGGGCCTGTCTGCACAATCCGCACTCTGTATGTGTGTGTGTGAGTGTGTGTGACAGACAAAATATCTAAAAACCGTCGAAGGTTGTTCAACCAACCACCAGCAGCAGCAGCAGCAGCAGAGCCCAGCATCAAGCATTCAGCTCTAAAGCTACGGCCCGAGCAGCTGTTCTGGCTGCTATAAGAAGTGCAAGACTGATCGACTAACAGATGCCCTCTAGTCGACGAAATTGATATATATTTATATTTATTAATATATTATTTATATATATTTTCAAAGTATTTTTTATTTTATTAATTATCACTGTTGTGATAATTGCAAATTGCTTAACTATAAAATATATAGCCTAACTTTGATGATCCACTATACATCCTAGTCCAATCAAAAATAGATCAAATATCAAACCTATTTCCCGTCACATAGACTAATCAAAAACCCACTATAACCTATTTTCAATCAAGCCAGGGTATACAAACCCAAAAAAATAAACGAGATGAGAATAGTGGAGGAAAAATAAAAACTACGTGTCCCGGTACTTCTCAATGTAGTCAATGCGCCGCCTGCATTGCCTTTGCATTTGTTTTGTTTTGTTTGCTTTTTCGGTGGTGCAGCAGCAGCACAAGAGCAAGAGCGGCAAGGAGAGCGGCAGAAGAAGAGGCTGCGCGGCAGTGAGGAATCACTTAGCAGGCAACAGCGGGGACACGACGATTAATGCCAGCGAATCGCAACGAATCGCGCGTCAGCGATGCGGGCCTAAGACCTGAGACCTGAGCGAACACGGCAAGCTGGAAGCTGGGCAGGGCCATTGGACTCGAGATTAGCGCAGGATTTGCGCCTGATCAAAAAGACTGAAAGCCTAGAGAAACAAGTAAAAACGCAACAAAAATGAAAAACCAATGTTCTAAATGCCAAACCGAAAGTTTGATACTCTCGTAAGGTAAGTAGAGTTAGGAATTCGTAACTGAGAGAGAGGGAACTCTAGGTTTAAAAGATCTCTAGCTATTAGTTCTGCAGCTTCAAGAAATCTATAGCCAAGAGAGATCTCTAGCTATAACAGTGAGAGCTCAAGATCTATAGCTGCTAGTTCGGTGCGATAGACCATAAAGAGTTCTCTCTTCAGTTATATATATATTGTATAAATATAAAGCCGCAAACTTTTGATTGATTGGCAGATTTATTAAAGCAAACCAAGTCGAATTCACCAATCTCTATTAACCTACATTGAACTACCAATTGCTGTTCGCAACTCTAGCCCAACTTGCAATAACAATAACAATCAAATGAGCCACTCTTAGTGTTCTACTCTCCGTAGACTCTCCTATTTGCTAGGGTATAGAAAATAACAGGAACACAAGTTAAGCCAAGCCAAGCCAATCCAGGCTATGGCTATAGCCATGGCTAGCCTGAGCTGGGCAACAGATAACGACAACGACGACGGCGACGACGACAACGACGACACCTTGCGAAGCAGAGTCAAAGTCAGAGCCATAGCCAGAGCCGGAGGCTGCATGGCTTAGGCTAAGGCTAATGCTAAGGCCCAGAAGAGCAGGCCACAAGTCGTGCAGGAAGCGAGTTTTTATGCAGGCAAAAGGTTTACACAACAGTCTCAGCTCAGTCTCTCTCGTTCTCTTTCCGTCTCTGTCTGTTCGTGTGTCCTACTGTCCATTTGGTCCGTTCTCGGACTTGTCGTCTGCGTCTGCCTGCCTGCCGATGCTGCTGCTGCTGCTGCTGCTGCTGCTCTAAAACCAGTTGCAGGTAGTTTAAAGTAAGCCCAAGCTGTTTGGTTCGCTCATCTTTTGCGGGCTCATGCCTTGCTGCCTCTTCTTCTTCATATTCCTCTGCTGCGACTGCTGCGACTGTTGCTGCCTGTGCAACAGGCCAAAAAGACTGGACTCTACGAACTCTGTGTCCAATATTTTGTGTTTTGTGGCCGAAACGAGCGTTTTTCATTGCCCATTTGGCCCTCCTCTCTACTGCTGCTTCTCCCCGTCTCACTCTCTCTCTCTTTCTCTCGCATTCCCATGCTGCTGCTGCCCGCGTTTCTTTATGTTTGTCTTGGCCACAATGCAGTGAGAAAAATTCGTAGAACTTTGCCTAGGATTAATTGGTTAATCTTCTTGTGTATTTAAGTGCATAAATGGTTTCCGATTTCCACGAAATAAATTATAAACTGATTAATCTGGCGTTCAGTCGATGCTTTGCCTCATTTTTTATTGATAAACATTTACATTTTTATGTTGAATGATAAGCTGGCTTTGCTTTATGATATAATTAACACGCAACATGCGTAGGCGTTGTTGTCAAGCATTTATTGCTCCATTAGCAAATGTTAAATGACTGCATTGTTGCCAAACTTCTGTTAATGGCATTGACTGTTATCATAATTCCTTGAATATGATTTCAAATTTAAGCAATGTAATTTCTTTGGAAAGGGTTAAGCATTGTTGTCATTTTTCATTAGCAGAATTGTAACCTGTTGCCAAATTTTAGCTAGGTCTATTTACATATATATGTATAAATATTTGCTTAAAGTTGTATTCATTTTTGCCAAAGCTCATATTGATCTGATTATTATGATATTATATTATATTATGTTCTACATTCTAAGTTTCAGTGTAATTAGACTCATTAAAGCTCACGATCTGTTGCCAAAATTCAGGGAAAGCTCAAAACATCTCTACACAATTATAAATAATACTACATTAATCTCATATTATATTATTACTATTACATTTCCTACTCTGTTGCCAAATTTCAACTACTACACATATTATTTTAAGCTAGTTCCAAGTTTATATAAGCTTCCAATTTCATGCAATGCTAACAAGCTTCACATAAGCCTCTGCATATCTCCATATGCCTAAACAAAGAGTTTAAACCCATTTGGAAAGTCACATTTTCGAAATGTTTGGCTTAAGCCATTGACAAACTTGAAAAGCTGACGCAATTCAAGTCGCTTCGAATAGTTTACAAAACTGCACATAAAATCAAACAGAAACCCCAAAATCCATTTCCATTAATAGCCAAGAGCTATTGTTTTTAACAATTTCAAGTGAAATTCCAATTGGGATTCCAATTTGAAGCACTTTGACCGATGTTGCCAAACTTCATTAACTATGACACTTGCTCGCATTGCTGCTCGACTTCCTGCCAAAGTAATAGACTACACCTTCTCTCACCTGCTGCTGGCTGCTGGCTGTTGGCTGCCTGCCTGCCAGGCTGCTAACCAACGGCACATAAACAAAACTAGCCTCGGCATCTGGCCACACGGGCATCTAACAACAAGTTCGACATTTGGCACTTAAATTTAACGCTTGATTGCATTTACAGTGCGGAGTGCCGAGTGGCCCAGGCTATATATTAATATAGTTTTTCTCTGAGCCAGTGCAGCTGACTGCGACGACCCAGGCCACAGAGACCAGGAGACCAGGAGACCAAGAGACCGACAGACCGACCGTCAGACGGACCAGACCCGACCAGAGCATGATGATTGCTTTTGAAAAGCCAATCCAACGTCAACGACTCTATTCTGCGGGTTTCTGCTTTAAGCCAGAAGGCCTAAGCCAAGCCGGCTTCTTTCTCCTTTTAAACAGCTTTTCACGTTTTGCCCCATTCTTCTAGGGCTTGGGGTTACCAGAGAGGGCGGGCAGCGGCGGTACGAACGACGACGATGCTGCTTACTCTCCTCCACTTGTGGCACATTTCGTTGTCGTCTTTATGCGCTGCACAACTTCCTTGTGCCTACTTTTAAGCACTTTTACTCTATGCCTAACCCGACCCTCATCGCCCCTCCTCCTGCTCATTCCGCTCCTCCTGCTAGGCGTCACTTAGCGTGTGCCAGTTTTTTGTTTTTTTTTTTTTTTTTCTTTTTCGCTAGCTTCTTTTGGTGTTTACCCAACACTTTTGCTCTCCCTCTCTATCTTGCTCTCTCTGTCTCTGTCTCTCTTTCTGTCCCGCTGGGCGTGCAGAGCCGGAAATGCCGTTTTACACGTGAATGAAATTTGTATAAAATTGAAACGTAATGCGCAGCGTTGCCAAATTTCAGTTCAGCTGTCAAAAACAAGTCAAAGAATCAACCGTTACAAGCGTTGCACAACTCGTTTAGCAACAATTAATGTAAAAATTGTAAAAATGCAAATCAAAGAAGGTTGGGAAAAACTTTTGCCCGGCGAACGGCCGCGAGCCAAAACAGAAAAGAACAAAAAGAAACAGAAAACAGCTGGAAAGGGGAAATCGGGGGAACGGGAACAGGCGAGCAAGCAAGCTTGTTTAGAATGGGTGGGTAGCGGAGCATATTTAGAGAGCGAAAAACCACCCTAACTAGGCACAAAGGACGAAGGACGACGCGACGCCTGATGTTAATGTTGACGCTGCGACGACAGACCGCATACAAAAAACGTATATTTGTACATCGAAAGGGGGTAAAGAGTGCATGCAAGAAGAGTATAATAATAATAACAAAACAGAGGCCCATGTCTAAAGGACTGCACAGAGGGAAAGGTCGCCGCCAGGCGCAAGAGGCATTGAACCCTAGAGTTACGTGACAGGACTCTTTAGTCTAGCATGAAGAGCTAACTCCGAATGGGAAAACAACTGGATTTACTATATGAAATATGGTCTAAAGAAGGAGGAAGCAAAAGTGTATAGGTTTATATGATATAGCAAAAATTGGGAATACTTTCATCAAAGACAGAGAAAATGTAGTCCTATGATATATTCAATACATATTCCTTTCTATGAATCTGCCCTGCTTTAGCTCAGTTGGCAGATTGTAATATCCTACACCATACCATATAGATAATCTATATAAATATCAAACCATATCATCATTATATAATCAATCAATTTTTTCTAATCTATATATTATATATATTATATATATATTATAATTTATTTGATTCTTGTTTACCATTGTTTATATTATAATTAGCCCATATAATAATATTATATTAGATAATCTCATAGGAAAAGATTTTGACTTACCAGACAACTCCGAATGCACCGTAGCCAATTGGACGATCCGGCTGGACATCCTGTGGCACCGCTGGCGGTTGATAATATGGAGCCGCTGCGGCCAATATTGCGCTGGCGCCCTGTGGCGCACCACCGGCAGCACCACCCTGTACCAGTGACATCGAAACGCTCATCGAGCTACGCGGCGCAGCAGCTGAAGAATTTGGGCAGCTGTTGATGCTGCTGCTGTTGCTCTTCTTAGTGGTGGTGGCGACGGCGGCTACGGCGGCGGTGGCAGTGGCGATGTTGGTGGTGGTGGTGTTGGTAGTGGTGGAGTAACTTAGTGCTGTGTGCTGGGGATTAGCTGGCGTTTGATAGCTATAAAGTCGTTGCTTGCTGTTGTTGTTAGTGCTGTTGATGTTGCCGTTGCTGCTGGTGTTGGTGGTTGTGGTGGTGGTGATGCTGCTGCTGCAGTTCGTGGCGGTGGTGGTGGTGGTAGTTGGATGGGAGAAATGGTGTTGACTGCTCAATGGATGCCGCTTGGGGCCACTAATGGCCGCCATTCAATAGTTGCCCATTAGAAGTTTGTAATTTTGGATTTCTGTTATTATTGTTGTTGCTACGCACACTTTCTTGTTGTTGTTGTTGTTATTTAAATTTTATTTAACACATTAAAAATGAATTGATGGAATTTAATTTAAATTCTGCATTTTACACACGCTTTTCTTTGATTTTTATTCTGCTGTTGTTGCTGTTGCTGCTGGCGACTGCAAGAGAGAGAGAGATAGAAAAATAAAGTGGAAATAGAAGAATTTGTGATTTAGATTTTTAGGCGCATTTTTTGGCAGGCAAAGAGAAAAAGGCAGACCGAAAAAAAGACGAAAAAGTGCCGTTAGCTGCGGCCGGGGCGCGTCTTTGTTAGTGTGCGCGCATGTATATGTATGCGTGAGTCAGTGAGCTAGCGCAAGAGCCAGAGAGAAAGAGAGAGAGCAGCCCGGAGTAGGCAAACAGAAAAAAGAAACTAAAAGTGGACTATGGAGTTTATTCCTATTTTTTTTTCTTTTTTTTTCAAATGAGTCAAATTTTTACATGGCAGCGCAGACAAAAAATGACGAACAAATTTCTTATTTAATATGTGCACATGTTTTGCAATAGCAACAAAAAGAGAGAGCGAGACGGCGTGCGCTCTCACAGCGTGTTTAGCGTCAGCGTCGCGCACTTGACACTTTTTGCTGTCGTTGCGGCTCGACACCGATGCCGATGCCGACTGAGACGCTGACGCTGACGCCAAGGCAACGCTCATGGAAAACAATGCACAGAGCAATAGCAATAGGAATAAAAAGAAAGAGTGCAATGAAATGCACAAAATGTGCGGCTTTTTGTATAACACACACATGGAATTTGGCAGTTTTTCCCAGCATTCGAGCTTACCTTTTAACAAAATGCACAATTATTGAGCGACGACTGCGGCGGCGACAGAGGCAACGGCAGCGAAAATTATTGTTGATGGCAACGGTGGGGATCTAAATATGCCGACTGCGGCGACTCTTCCGCATTTGTATATATGAATGTGTGTGTGTTTGGTTTTGCGTGCGGCTTGCGAATGTGTGTGTGCGTGCAGCGTCGTTGGCGGCGGCGGCGGCAGTGTGAGAGAGAGACGATGTGAAATGTACAAATACAAATTCAAAGCGCGGCGCGAGCTGAGACGGCAACACAGTGGTTCACAGCGGAACTGCAACAACGACTAAAATGCAGCAAGTCTCACGAATTTGTTATTATTTGTGTTTTATTAACGCGTACACACATTCATTTAAAGACACAGCCACACACACAGAGAGAAAGAGCGAGGCGAACGAGCGAGCGAGAGAGAGAGCGCGAACGAGACCGACGGCAATCAATTGAATATATTTTGTATTTGTTGTAATTTTTTTTATTTGTGCATTTGGTCACGTTTGTTTGGGGGAGCACAGAATATTTACTGCATTATCTTTCTATCACACTACCCGAAGTTTGATAGGCAGTAGCGAAATTGCTTTTGCAATACATGTGTGTGTATGTATTAAATTTTTCCTCTGCCTTTTGCATCAAACACACGCGGCGTCTTCTTACCGATTTTATGCGTGTCGTTTATGCGAAAGTCGTGATAGGACTGACAACAACAAAAATTTCTGGCAATGTGACCGGGCTGCTCGGTCTGGTCGCTGTGTGACCGAGTCAATTCGTTTTCGGTATTTACTCAAACAGCTGAGTCTTAGCAACATGTTGCGTGAGTAGAGCAGTCTGCTGTTATGCTGGCAGCGAATCTTAAATATGTGAAACATTAGATGACTTTGCTGTTTGCTCAATTCATGTAAATTTATATGTTATTTTGAGTATTTTGATGTACACCTCTAATTCATATTTATGTTTTGTAGACATAGCGCGCTTGTTGTAAATGTTGCTGCAACATTAGGAGCATAGCAATATGTGTGACCTTAAAATATTATTGCATTTGCGGCCTGATGTTGAACAGAGCTATGTTAAGTTAACATAAACAGCTGTTGGTCTCGATAGCTCTTATCGGCTTATAAAATGTGCGCTGTATGCTAAGGATTTTGTAAACAAATCAAATTGACCAGAATGGAGAGAGAAACAGAAAGCTTGAAGGAGTTTCTTACGGATCTCGTTGTGCCGCATCACCGCTGCAATGTGAACATCATACCAGATCATATTACCATGCTGCACGGCACGAAGTCAAAGAAGCAACACTCACGCAAACGTCGCGCTCACAAATCGAACAGCCTGACGAGGCGCGAATATGCAGAGCTCGGACTCAATGCTCTGCCCACACGTCAAATGCGTTACGAGCAGGCACTACCGCTGCACAAGCTCTGGCGTGGCTACATACGCGAGCATCTGGGTCTAAAGGAAGGCGAAGAGGTGCCGCAGTTGCATGAGAAACGCTACGACGAATTTAGCCGGCAATTGGTCAAAATGGATTTGCATGGAGCCAAGCTGCGAGTGCACCAATCTAAATGCCCCACTCTCGTGGGCCTCAGTGGAATATGCGTCATGGACACAAAGAACGTACTGAAGCTACTGGGCGAGGATCACCGCGTGCGCACGATACCCAAGAGCGAATGCGTCTTCAGCCTCCACGTGGACAGCATGGATTTCATCATCTTCGGACAGCATTTGAATATGCGACCAGCAGAGCGAAGTGTGAAGAAGATTAAAAACTATGTGGAGCCATTCATGTAGCACAAATTGTAAAACATTTAATTTAAGCTTTTCCTTTGCTTTATATAAAACCGTACGCCCGAAATATCGCGACATATTTATTATATTATATAGATATATATATGTATAGTTAGTTCAAGATGCTGTTGCTGTTGTTGTTGTTGTGGTTCTTTGTGAGAGCATTTACGCAGGCGGCTTTGTCATGATGATCACAGCGGAGGGCACAAGGCCCAGCACCTCGAGCGGCTTCTCATAGTCCTCGTCGGCAAAGATCTTGCGCGGAAATGTTGTCATCAGTGCGAATGGAGTCTCAATGCCAGTCTTCACCTGGATGAACACACGCACAGCGGACAGCGGCTCCTTCACATTGAATTCGGAAGCCAGTGTGGAGCCATCCTGCAATCGCACCTGGATGCGTGTCTCCGTGTACTCGCGCGGTGGAGACTTGACGCCAGTGGGCGTAGTGGCTGTCGTAGTGGAGCTGACAGAGGGTACGGCGTCCGACAACTGAGCAGCGGGACTGTTATGTGCTTCCCTATAAAAATTATTGAGGTTAGCCGAAAGTTTTACATTAGTTAAATGAGGTTTCCACCTGGCTTTGCGTGCCGCTTTGTCCGCTTCGATCTGAGCACGAACACGATCGCGTGCCGCCTTCTCCTCCTCCTTTTCGCGCTTGCGCTGATCCACGATTTTCTTCATCTCGATTTCCTCCATGCGACGGCGTGCCTCTGTCATGTCTTTGCCAGAGCGTATACGATTACGTTCACGCTCCAATGCATCAGCCTTCTCGCGCTCCTCTCGCTCCACGCGCTTCTGCTTAAGCTTCTCCTCGATCAGAGCTAACTGTGCCTTCTTCTCTTCCTCGGTGAGCGCCTTCTTCTCCTCGGTGGATTCGGAAAAGTTGCTGTGACCTGTCTTGGCCGCATGGTATTCTACCTCAGTCTGATCCTTGAGCACCTTGCCACAGTCATCGCATTTCAGAGATTTGGCTACGGCTCCGCCGTCGGCAGCACCGCTGCTGCTGGGCGCTGTGTCTTCGCCGGAAGCTGCGGCTGCAGCAGGAGCTGCATCGCTTGCCGCCGCAGCGGGTATCTCTTCGTCACCATGGGCCAACAGCCATTCCATGGCCATTTCGACGCCCTTGTGGCTAGTTACTTTCAATGCATATTCACTAGAAACAGCCAAATAAAAAAATGTTTAAATTACCGGCGAAAAAATATTGCAGCTTAGACTCACACTCGATCTCTGGGGAAACCCATGTCCATTAAGGTTTGTATGTCGCTCATGTTTGCTGTTTAATATTTGAGTATATATGATTTTTTAATAAACCTGTAACTTCGTGCAAATGTTTAATCTTCTCTCAATATTTTCCCCTGCAATAATGACACACAAAAACAATGTCCCGTAGCTAGTGTTGCACAACGTTGAAAAATGTCTATGGTTACTTGAAATAATTAAATTTTCTTCAAGTTCAGAAGTAATGAGAGCGAAATGTAAATAAAATAGTGAGATAAATATAACGCAAAATATCAAAGCCTAAGAAAAGTCAATTTGAAAATTATTCAGCTCAGTCGTAAACTATTTTCGATAAATGTATCGCTATCGATATCGGGGCAGCTGGTTCCAATTGTCAGCTGCGTCGTTGCAGCTCTCACTCCGAGTAGCGTCATAATTTATACATTTTCTGCGAGTTCATGCTTACCAAGATGTCGCCTCAAAATAAATTGAAAAAGATGATCGTTAAACTACCACGCCATCCACTTATTATGGCAAACAGTGATTTCGTATATCAGGAATGCATGCAAATACGAAAATGTCGCGTCAACTTGGAACGCATCAAAGGACAAACAGCAGCAGCAGCAGCAGCAGGACACCCGTTTCCCTTGAAGTCAAAACCGAAGCGTTGCTGTGTACGTGTGGCACGATTGCCCGATGTGGAACGCAGCGAGATATCCGTGACGCCAGCCAGCTCCATAGTATGCTCGGATTTTGATGATGGTAGATTTGCATAAAGTTTGCTACTTAAAATTAGTCTATTTATAGTTTAAATATTTCCAGATTCTTCTACTGAATAGATAGCAATCATGTAAAAGACTCGACAAACGGTAATTTCATAATATCCGGGACCCCACACTCACATTTTGTAATTCATAAATTTAAATAATTCTAAAAATACATTTGTAACGAAATAAAAGTATACATATTGTTGTTTTTGTTGCTTGAGAGCAAAAACGATAACACATCAAAGGGCAGTATCGATAGACGTCTAACAAAAGTTTCATCACTATACCATAGATGTCAGGCAGAAAGGAAAAATATTTGTGAAACAGCCAAATTATTCGGTAACAAAACAACATTCCAGGCAGCAAACAATTATGAATTGGCACACGGGCAATATAGCTGAAGCTGTGGCTGAATCCAAAGCCAAAGATGCCATCTTCGTTGTGTACATTCAAGGTAAAGAGATTGACTTTTGTATTTGCAATTTAAATTTCACCACGTCATGTTTGCTAATTGAATTTTGTAATCGCTCAATGAAGGCCAGAATGAGATGACAGCCAATCTGGATAGATATCTGGATGATCCACGAGTCACCGAAAAGTTGCAGACACAAGATTTTGTTGCTGTTAAAATTCAAGGTGATAGTGCAAGCTACGCACAGTTTATATCACTCTGTAAGTACAGTGAAACCTCTTTATTGTGGCCGAGTTTTGACTTATAGCACTTGTATACTCTTAGACAAAGTGGTACCTGTGCCATCGATCTTCTTCATTGGTAAATCTGGCACCCCACTGGACATTGCCACAGGAATCGTTAGCGGTGTCGATGAGCTGTTGATAAAAATCAATAAGGTGCTTCTCCTGTCCGGCAAGCAAAAGGTGAATGCCCCAACTACCAGTGCAACAGCTAAAGATGCTCAGGGGGAGCAGTCGCGACGAAAAATCGCCGGCGATGATAGCGATCCCAGTGACAATACTCTGGTGGCCCCAGTTCCATTGGCTCAGAAATCTGTACCTGCAGCAGAAGCTGTGGAGCCTGTGCCTGAGCCGGCTGCAGAAGAGGAGTCAGAGACAACAGATAAATCAAATATGACATCAGATAAGCAAGCTGAGGAGCTTAACAACGATCCTGGGGCAGCTATGAGCAGCCAATCGGCCGCAGCTAAGCAAAAATCTGAGACAGAAATGAAAGTGACTCAACCATTGAAACATGCGCCAGCTGCGCAGAAAGAAGTCCAGGAAGAGCCGCAAACAAAGAAATCTGTTGCAGGCCTTTCCAAATCGTCAAAGAAATTGCAGCAGCCAGCTGCAGCTAACCAGGAAACAGCAAGGGAATCAACTAAGGAACTAGCAGAATCTTCTGCTAAGCAGCAATCGGAGACGGTATCTAAGCCTGTGGAGGCAGCTGCTGCTGAGCCAAGTGCTCAGCTGGAAGCGACATCTTCCCCCAAGCCAGCTGAGCCAACGGCAGCGGCCTTGTCAGCGGCAGCGGCAGCTGAAAAGCGTGCAGCAGCTGCAGCTGCCGCGGCCGCAGCAGCAGAAGGAGAAGCAGCCACCTCGGCGGCTGCCGACACAATGGCCACAGAGATTACATCTACAGCGGTGCCCGGCCCTGGCTCGCCACTGACGCCCACCGAGGAAACGGCGTTGCGTGCGACAATAAACGTGCAACAGCAGGTGGAGAAGCGTAAGAAAGAGCGTTCGGACGAGAAGAAGCGACGCGATAAGGATGGCGAATTGCGGCGCCGTCGTGAAGGACGTGAAGCTCAGGAGCAACAACAAGCTGCCCGGGAGCAGGAGTTCAAGTCTATGCAAGTGAGTGGTCAGAAATTGTCCACTGAATGCCAATAGCAAATTTAACTAATCTTTCTATATGTTTTTTAAGGAACGCATTCGACGCGAACGCCAACAGGAGCAGGCGACACGTGAACGTATCCTGGCTCAAATTGCCGCCGATCGTGCCGAGATGGCCAATCGAGCAGCCATGGCTGCGGCGGAAGTTCCTGTGACAGCTGCGCCAAGCCCAGCCGTAACGGCAACAGCAACGATCACACCCGAGCAGTCGCATCATTCCACTGTGGAGGAGACACGCCTGCAGATCCGCTTGCCCGGCGGACTGATTCGCATCAAAGATTTCCCAGCCATCGAGCCATTGGCTACAGTGCGTAACTACGTGCGCGAGGAGCTGCTCGCCAGCAGCAACATACGCGAATTCACACTGGCCACCAGCTATCCGAGGCGTGAATTCAAGACGGAGGATGAGCTGAAGTCATTGAACGATTTGAATCTGGTGCCCAATGCAGTGCTATTGGTGCTCGGCAGCAGCCAGGTCAACGTTGTGGTGCGCAGCCGGAATAATATGATGAACATCCTAACCAGTGTACTCTGGGCAATCCTGACACCGGCCGCCGTGGCTTTTGACTATATCAATAAGTATGGCTTTCAACGTCTGCGCGTGAATTTCATGCAGATGATTTCCAATATTGGCTGGCGCCGGCGACAAGAAGTCCAGGCTCCTCCCGCTGCCCAGGTCGGAGAGTAAGTGCCACTGCAGTATAAATTGAAATACCTATTTAATTGCTGTCTTCCTTAGTATCGGCTCTCGGCGCAACATGGATATGTTTATGCTGCGCACAACCAGTGCACCCGGCCTGCAGCGTGCCAATCCGCAAAATGCGGTCGGAGGACCGGATCATCAGATTAAGCCAACGGAACTGTCTAACAATGGTGCGGCTCAGGCGCAGGACTTGGCACAGCAACGATCGGGCATCTTTAAGTCAACTCCTTTTGGCCAGACCAATATACGTCGTTTGGCCGACACAGCTAAGGACGATGACGAGGATAAGGCCACCTACAACGGCAACTCGACACAACAGCAATAAGCGCGAAGCAATTTTACATATATATATACACATATATACTTATACATAACTAGTTAAAAATGTTCTCTTTATCCACATTCACAGCTTCAAGATATGCAGCCTTAAATTATATAAATAGCTAAATACAAAAGTAATGGAAATTTAGAATATTCAAATTTAAAGTCACATTTGTTTACTTGCTGTTTCAGTGTGTGTTTATGTGTCGGTGTCCTTTATTGAAACAATCGATTAAATTATTAACAAACACAATTTCGTGATTAGGTATCAAAGGATTCGATAAAAGTATACAATTTTTTTTTTTCTTTAAATACATAATTTGTTCTAGACTACGTTTATGCGTAGTTGCTTAAATGTGATTGTGAGTGCTATAAAACATATTAATAATAAAAAAAATGGTTCATGTATTTTCTATTTATATTTTGATATTGATAATCACAAACAGTTGCATACACAAAAACGTCTTTTTGATATAAAGAGATATACATATAGTTGTGGTATGGTTTACACAATATATAGGTATTATCATCATGTGGCTTACATAGTCACTCAGCTCAATTTAATACAATTTACCCTCAAGTCCAGATATACATAGTTCATACATGGTTTACACGATCATGCAACTTGGGCTGATGGAATCGTGATATGATTTACATGATTAGTCATCTTTTTGTTTACAATTTAGCCTCAAGCCTGATACATAGCGAAATATTATATGGTTTTCTTATCAAGAAATATATGTATGTACTTTCTCTGATATGATTTGCACGATTCATCAAAATTTAGCCTCAAGTTCAGGTTGCTTTTTGCTTCTAATACAGTTATAGTATACATATAAAAAAAATAGTGTAATAAGATCTCATATGCTTCTTTTTTGTTGTGGATTATAACAATTGATGCAAACAGAGGAAATACTCGAAAGTAGAGAGACGGATGGGGTAGTTCTTTACAGTGTAAACCACATGAGGAACTGCAACAGTTTGTAGACGTTGACCAAGGGGAATTTCCACTCGCCCTTGCGTTGCAGTGGCGGCACCAGGCTAGGATAATGGACAGGATTGCTGATGTGGCAATTGGTGTTCACGGTGCCACCTGGATATCTGACCGCCATCACATCGCCCAGCTTGATGCCATCGCAATCGATCAGCTCCAGGGACTTGTTGAAGCATATGCGTATCTCCGATAGGTAGCTAATGCCGTGTTTGCCATCGTATAAGCAGTGGATGGATGGATTCTTGCCCAGGCCGCGCACCAAAGCGTTGTTCAAAGCAATCACTGTATTGTTCGAGTCGGGATGTATGCCAGAGTCATCCAAGATCTTGGACATGACGTACTGTTCGCGCCAATTCAATCCCTGACCGAAGTACTTCAGCTCGTTGTTTAGCGCCTCAAGGGCAGCAGCGCAGGTGCCATGCTTCAGCCATTCGTGCTTCCAGAGGTAATCCTGCGACGCTTCTCCTTCCAGATCCAACCAGTAGGTATTCAAGCGATCCATAATCGATTCCAATAGCTCCGGGTCGAATTCGGCGGACTTGTTGCAGAAGTTCGGTCCGAATTGGCCCATTTTGGTCGGCCAGATGCCGTGGATGGTCCAGAATTCCTTCTTCTGCGGCAGGGTGCACTCGTGCGATGGATCCTCCTCCCTCCAATGATAGCACGTAGTCACAGGCCATTGCTGCGTAAAGACAAGCACATCCCAGCTATGCGGATCCCTGCCTACGAGATTCGTATACAGTGGATAATCCTCGTTGTCCTCATCATCTTCGTCCGAGAAATCCGCAGCGCTGGGCCGCTTCAGAGGTTGCTCAACGGAGCTGCTTGACTCATCCGATGCGTTGGCCAGGGCGACACCCGAATCGGATATTTCATCAAGAGCGCTGAAAATCGAAACGAACCGGAGAAAAAAAAACAATGCCAGCTGTGAGTAATTTGTGGAGGTTATAGTGCGGGCGGCTCAAGATGGGGGCAACCTTGAACTTGATGCCTGCAAGCGGCATATCGAAATATCGATTCGCAGTTTCCCCTTTTACTATAACTGTTTCTATTTTTGCTTACGTTTACGCAAATCTTGCGTAGCAGGAGCAAAGAATAATTTTGCTTATCTTTGTTTAATTTCACAAACATTGTGGGTAATAACTCACCTAAAAGGACTCGTATTTGTCACAGCAAGGCTGCATGATAAAATCGTCAAGGAAAGCAAATACTTTTGCAGTTTCTTCATAATTGACTTTTGTTTTAAAATAACGCAGTTAAGTTATTATATATTATTCAATACAAATATGACGCATTTTACGCAATCTGCGAGCTCAGCACTTATTTGCGTTTTTTAATATTTTATAAGACTTGTTTAGCTTTCTATTCGCAATAGTATGAAAAAAATTTGTAAGTTGTTTTTATGCACTTCTTTTGTTTTTGTTTTTTTCCTTTTTTCTTTTGCGCTGCTATTGGGTTAATAACAGCTGTAAAGGGACTCTGTTAAGTATATTGGCAGTGCTGTAAAAGACGTGACAAGCTACAGTTTTCTCTGCAGTGATGCAAAATACTCTATCGATAAGTTGAAACTATCGCTGAAGGCGGTTGAAAATGAAATTCAAATTTAAACGGCAGTCTGTTTATTGTGTATTTACTTTTATTATATTGTAAACAATATTGAATGAATTCATCATTTAATAAATTATTTGCTGAGAACTTTGGCAGACTGTTAGTATTGCTTACTAATTAATTAACTCTGTAATATATAGAAACAATATTTGAAACACTCTGCTATTTAGAAGTAACGACTTTATCGCAATAGCTGCTCTAATTGAACTTGTTTTCTGATTACCCCTAGAGTGGATTTGTGAAATACGACAGTTTGTCTGCACAAATCGCACAAAATCCCAGTAATGAAACTAAAAAAATCCCTGAGAAGTTTCATTTTTTTTTTTTTTTTCGAAAGATAAGATGCAATTTCGAGTCCACACACACGCACACACACCCGCTTTAATTAGTGACAACGATAATTACACATATTCTGGGCTGGCACAATTGCGCGCTATTTTATCTATGAAATACAAACATGACATGTAGCCAAACACTAAACGACTTCTGTTGAAAGCCCAATGACTACACACGACTACAACAACAACAACAGCAACAGCAACAGCAACAATGACAAGAGGAACAACATAAGCATGAACAACAAAACGATTTTTGCTACTGAAAATTACGACAAGCAATGCTAAGCAATTGATTATTGCTTAACTGTACTTTGGACTTTACACTGATGATCCAACCAAGGCTAGCCAATTAGAAGGGGGAAAACTAGATAAAATATATATATATATATTTTATATTTATAAAAAAAAAAGTCCCAGACCAGACCCATGCTAGTCTGGGGGCTCTTATAGGGAATTTGTCAGCACTTAGTTTCAAGCACTTTTATCACACTCAATTAGTTCGAGTCGAATGATAAAACTTATTCAAATGCGTTATCTATACCCTTGTCAGGGGCTTTATCAAACATTTGTGATTATTTCTGTGTCATGTTTCTAACTAAAATCTACATGATTCTATTTTTTTTTTTTTTTTTTTTTTTAGCCATTTGGGGGTTGCTTTTATGCAGATTTGGTTGGGCAAATGAAACGTTTTTATGCTTTGTTTGATGACAAATTAATTTAATAATAACAGCTGCAAAACATTTTGTAATCAATTTAGCTTGTCGTCTCAAATTATCGTTTATGTACAAATCAATTAATGTTTGCCTGTTGTTGTTTTTGTTTTTGTATCTTTTTTTTGTTCTGGCATACTTTGTGTGTGTGCATTGACTAAGTGGGGGGATTTGTTAACATATTGATGGAGCTACTGAGCTTTAGATAAAGTTATACAATTAACATCTCAAAAGTTCACTTCTCTGCACTCAAATTGACAAAAATTATCATTATTTGGCGCACATAGTCGAGCAAATCGTCAAGGCAGCATAGAAAAAGTTGAGACATTCATTTTAAAATGCGGCCATTAGAAGTCGACGCTGCCGCAGTCAACTTCACATAATGAACGCCATTATCATGGGCATCATCTGTGCGCCGCCATGCTGCTGCTGCTGTCGACGTCGACGTCGGCGCCGACATCCGCAACGCATGCGTGGAGAGCATGCCTGTGAGAGCGAAAGAGAAGGCGTGCAGCTGTGAGAGCGCATCGTCTTGTGGGTGGAGTCACAGCATAGCATGTATATATGTATATATAGAGCACACACACACACACCCACACAGGCAGCCTGAGGGTGAGAAGAGCCGGTAATTGCCTCAATTTGCCATACATATGCGCAACCCGCAGCCAGTCACTTGACGTGCTGCCCTTTTTTTGTTGCTTTCTTTACGACGTCGTCGTCACCGTCGCCGTCGTCGTCGTCGTTGTCGTCTCTGCTGCCGTCGTCGTCGACGCTTTGTTGTTGCTGTTGTTTTTGTGCAATTGCTGTGTAAATGGCATGAGAATGATAATTGTAGCAATTATAATATTAAATTGGGAGATCATGGCTCACAGGGTTTTCCTTTTCCTTTTCCTTTTCGTTTTCGTTTTCCTTTTCGTTTTCGTTCTCTCCTTCCATCAGCCCAACGTTTTGATATAGCATACTTTTTTGCTGCCATCGCCTCGACGCTGCCTTTTTGGCCCAAAACTTCGCCATCTCTTTCGCTCCCCTGGGTAACTGCCGCTGTATATTTTGTCGGATTTGTTTGTTAATTAGAATTCTAGCGTTGAAATTAAAATGCTCACTCCATTGCCGTCGCTGCGCTGCGCGGCTCTCACTCCTCTTCTCTATATATATATATATATTTGTATTTTTTATAGTTTCTTTTTGGGGCGTTTGCCGTGGGTGGAGCCACGTTTGAGCTTTTTCGTTTTTTTTTTTTTTTTTGGCTGCCTTCTCTTAATTACTGCAGTTTATTTTCTAAGTGAGACTAATTAACAGGCTATTCGTAGCATTGCGGCACAATCTCGTTTAGTTTCGAGAGAGAGAGAGAGAGAGACTCGACTCGACTCTGGACTGGAGCTGCGTCTCGCTGTTTGAGTGGTCAACATTTTGGGTCCAGTTACATAGTTTGGGCATGCAGGAAACTGTCATATGGAGAGGCTATTAAAAAGTTTCTCATTTGTTACCAAACAACTTTGCTCTGCCCAATTTGTTACTCAAGATATGGCCAAAAGTTTTAATAATCAAAAAATGCCAGTAAAGCAATTTAAGTTTTTATGAAACTAATGCAAATTTATAGTAAGAAAAACTTAACTTTATTTATTGTATTTGGTAACTTTTTAAAGTCGGCAAGGGTAATTTATATGCAGTTGAACGGAACCGATTAGCAAGCTGTATAGAGTTACGTATGTAATAAGCAATATAGTAATACTATATTATTATGTTACTATTAAAATGAAACTAAGAAATTTTTCAATATTTTCATTAATTAAAAAAAAATATAAGTCAAGAAAAAGGAGCACAAATTTTAAATTTGCTAAGGAATAAACAAATATTTTTTACCAACTTTAGTTATTAAATGAAATTTTAGTATAATTTGAATTCAGCTTTTTTTTCAATGTATCCAAAATAGATCATTTTAAGTTTTATAAATAAAGCATTAAAGACAAATCCTTAGCTAACATCCTTTTGTGCCAACTTTTACAACTGAATATTTGCTGCTATATTTAGCTGCCCATATATATAATCCAACCATTTAATCAAATGCTCGCCATGTTTACTTTTATGCTAGAGCTCACCTCTCTCTGTCTGTCTCTCTTTCTCTGTCGCTCGCTTAGTGCGCTAACCACTTCAATTCTAATGTTCAACTGCTGCTCCACTAAGCCACAAATTTACGTTATTAGGGCAACACTAGACGCACTGCTAATTATCAACACTGTCTGGCAAAGCGAATGCCAGCAAAAAGTAACCAACACACATATACACACACACACATATACTACTATATATACTATGTATCTATATATAGTTGAGCCCTTGTTGTTTGGGGTTGGAGCACAACCCTCGCACGTTAATGAACGTAAAATTCACTTAATTCCAACTTTAGCCATGAATTAAGCACGACAAATGGTTGGGCGAGTCGAGTGCTTCGAGTGCTTCGACTGCTCTCTGACTGGCTGTTTGGCTGGGGCATAAATAAAAGCGTAAAAGACGTGCCACTGCGGCCAGTTTGCAGCTCGAACTGGTGCTGGAGCTGGTGCGGTTCCTGCTCCTCCTCCTCCTCCTCCTCCTCCTGCTGCTGCTGCTGCTGTTGCTGTTGCTGTTGTAGCTCAGTCACAATAAGTAAATGTGCTTTTATGGCTCTTAATTAAGGCAATGATGGGGTGTTTTAATACGTTTGCCAAATGTTAAATGACAAATGTGGCAGTTGAATGTGGCACGTTCTCAGTCGGGCTGCAAGGCTGCCAATGCTGCTGGCGCTGCTGCTGCTGTTGCTGCTGCTGCTGCTCTGACTGGCGTTAATGAAGCCGCGTTTTTATGCTCGTCTGTAAAGAGAAAGGGGTATATGGGTTAGCTATGAGTGAGCTTGTAAAGCTGTATATCTTATGTTGTTTGCCACGCCTCCTTTTGCCTGTTACATGCATTTCAATAAAACCTTCTTAGCCTATTTCCATGGATTCAGGTTATAATAAAAATACTTGAACAAGTATCAGGCAGTCGCTTAGAGCCGTTTACCATTTCGCTACTTATTTAATTTTTGCCAGAGGCTTTTCTTTCATTCCTGTTTACATTCAAGTGTGCAGCCCTTGCCCTGACTAATTAGCTGCAGAGCGAGAGCGAAGCGCTTCAAGTCTTTCAGCTCTGCACTCTGAAGGTCTTTTCTCCCCTCTTTTTTATCAGCTCTCTTATTGTGCTAGCGCTTTTTTATGGCCGATTGATTTAATAGGGCCATAGCGAAAAGCGCTTAGAGCTGCTCCTTCTGTCGGTCTGCACGATTTTTATGATTTGTCAACGTTTGTCTTGGCAACTTTATGGCTACATTTGCTCAACAACTAAATGGCGCCATTTGTGGCTTTTTCTATGGACTGACCAAACACACACACGCACACACACGTTATACAGTTATGTATTATGTTTGTTTGTCTGCGTAAATCTGTGTCACATAAAAATCACAAATGCGACATTTGCAGCGCTGGCAAAAATAACATTTTCAACACTTTTCGTTTGATTAATCAAACGCAACGTTTTACAGCCTCGTTCCCCAGCCACAAGCCGTTAGGGGTAGACTTAGACCCTCCATATACCCTATACATATATATGTGAGCTCTATATATTATATACAATATGTAACTTGTATCCATTTAGTCCAAATTAGTATGCCACGCACGTTTCGTCCGAAAACAAAAAAATATCCAAATACCGAAAACCAAACAAAGCACAAAAAAAGAGAGAATACAGAAGCAAAAAAAAAAAAAAAAAAAAAAAAACGGAAACGGAAAACAACAACAAAAATGGCTGCCTATTGTTCTTGTTGTTGCTCTCTTCTTTTTTATGTCTATTTATATATTCAAAACAAATGCAATTGGTTTATTACACATCAATAAACGCGACCAAATAGTCAAATTTGCGCTGGGGCTTAAAAAAAGAGGAGAGAGAGAAAAAAAAAAACAGAAAAATAAATAGAAGCATCTGATATATATGTAAATATATGGGTATATATCCATGTCTGGCATAAACGTGATCAAATTATGATTTGATTGAGTGAAAATATATGTAATTATACATGCATACAAATGTATATTGAGACAGAGTGAGAGAGAGAGAGAGAGTGAGAGAGAGTGAGAGAGAGAGAGAGAGAGTGAGAGAGAGAGAGAGCAAAGGATAGATTTGCTGTTAACTTGTTGTTAAATAGTAATCAATAGGAATCTCAAATGTATAATGACAGAACGAGAGAGAGAGAGATAGCGAAAAAGAGGCACATATTATACTCTTACTAGAGTTTAGTTCAGTCATAGTATTTTCTACTAGATTTTTTCTTCTCTCATTTAATATACCAAATAGATCGATTATAGAATCATGTTCAGTACTATTTTTAGGACCGCTGCTGTACATATACATACATCCACATATTGCTCTATCACCAAGAACTCCTTCCATTAATATATTTAATTAACACTTTCTATCATACATCATTATCCAGGTGTATTAACAGCCTTACCCCAGCCAGAGAAATGTTTCCTCAACAGGTTTCCTTATAATATATCTAAATAGCCTTCTCCATTGACCCAGGCAAATAGCCTGCAGTTGCAATTGATTGTTTACCGAATGGGCGCCCCCCATTTAACTGGCCCCAAACGCCACTCACGCCCAAAAATTGAAGTCAGTCACGTGCGACTGTGTCTAATGCCTTGACCAAACAGGACTTAAGCCTCCGCACTTGCCCTGCCCCTGTCCACACTCGATGATGGAGACAATTAAAATTATGAACTGGAGTCGTGAGTATCTATGACTGGAGCCTAACTTGGCTTGGGTGATTAAAAGACAACAATTGCAACGACGCTGACAGCCTCACAAGTAGACAAACTCCAGGCCAACACACACACACACACACACACACACAGAGACAGAGACAGAGATAGTCACATAACTTGGCCAGATTGCAATTTATCTGCACGCAAATTTGCCCAGACCCCGAAAACGCAGCCGCTGGCTGTTGAATGTGTATGTGTGCGTGTGTGTGTGCTGGTGTGTGCGTGTGTATGGTGAGTGTGAAAAGTCAAGTTGTCTGTTTTGGCTGGGCAAACAATTGGCAGCTATTGCCATGATCTTGGTTTGCACTTTTGGTGCTGTCTGGTTCTCAACTCTGATTTGTGAGCAGCGTCGGCTAAGCCAAGTTGTGAGGGGAATGGGAATGGGAAATGGGAATGGAGAGGGGAATGGTAAGGAATGGGATGCTTCGCTTTGTTTTGGCTCTGTCATGGAGTCAATTTGTGCACAATTTCGTTATTGGCTAGCAAATTCCCTCAGCTGTGCACCCAACTCAATTTGCCTGTTAGCCAAGTGCGGCCAAGTCGTGCGTTAACTTACCAAACATATATCCATCTGCTATTCCACTTGGCTACAAAAGTTTTCAGTTATGAAGAGCATTTGCGTATGTGTTTAACGAAGCGATGCTAGCCACAAAATTTGTATATGATTTTTGTTTTACGATTGCCCAAAAAAGCAAAAAAAAAAAAAACTGAACATGAAAATCATTTCGAGCAAACTGTACCAGAAAAGTGTTGGCCACGTTTAGCTCAAGGATCTGGCCATTTTGACCATTTTGGCCATTTGTCTTTGTCTTGCTCTCTCTCTCTTTAAAAATAATAATAAAAGACACACCCAATTTTCGTAAAATCCACAAATAAATACAAGAATTTTTAGGCATTGCCACGCCCAACCAACGCCCATTGGCGCCAAAGAAATGGCCAGTCGCAAAGCCAGTCAACTGAAAATTGCCCAATTTTTGTTTACACAATTTTATTGTCGTCCCGCCAGGCAGCCAGGCAAATTGTCATGCAAGGCAGCAACAGCAACAGCAACAACTACAACAACAACTGACCCTCAGCTTAATTTTCAATGGCTAAAACCACAACAACAACAACGGCAATGCATAGCAAGACGTTCCATTTAATTTTTGGTTATTTTGCAATTTTTCACTTCATTAAACATTTTTTACGGATTTGTCATATCAATTTACTGAAAGGGTTAAGAATTTAGCCAGCCAGCTCAAGTCAAGGGTTGATTGCGACGTTTGCCCAAAAAAACAAGTTAGGCAAACAAATTTGTTATGCCAGCCCGTTACAAGATTATGGCCAGTTCTGCTCTCCGTTCCTCTTCCAGGACTCCGAGTTCTGTCTTCAAGTCAAATCAATGTCAGCAGCGTCTTGGCTTCGCTTGCTACTTACGCAATTTGCTTACATGATGTCAGCATCCCCTTCGCCTCTCATAAACAACTTCAGTTTTTAAGTGCTAAGCACATCTACATACATAACATAAGAGAAACATTTGTTTTTATGTATGTGTGTGTGTGTGTTATGGGCCCCAGAGACAATAATACGTATACGTTTCTGCCTTGCCTAAATTCTGACAAATCTGTAAAAATTTGTTCGCTGTCATCAACACACACACACACACACACTTGGCACATGTTTAGCATACTTATCACAGAGTGTGTGAGAAAGAGAGACAGAGAGAGGGAGATGGGGCTGCTCTTGTATCATGCGCTCGTTAAGCGTCAAGTAAAACAAATCATAATCTTCAAGACGTCAACATCGAGTGCTCTGAAATATGACAACGCGTGCCATTTGCTCTGTTTGCATTTGTTGTACGCCTTTTTGCGGTCTTTGTGCTCTCTGCCCCTTGAAGGACCCCCCAGCAGAGCCCATCAGCAGAGCTCACATGTGCTAGGCAGGGATTTGCTCGTGTTTGCCTCTGCTATTTGCACAAGCGACTGGGCAGCATCAATCTTGAGTGAGTTTGTCATTTGATTCGATCTGAAATGTGGAAAGGAAACAGAGATATAGAAAGAACTGAGAAAATGCCTGCCCAGAACTATATTCTTAAGAGGAGCAAATATCTTAGAAGTGTAAATGAAGATTTTAATTTTAGCCAGACTACAAAATATTTAAATTTGAATTGAATTTTCGTAATGTTTCATATTCAGCTATAATGAATCGACCCTTATCTTCTTAAATAATTTACTTACTATTTTATTTAATAATATAGAATATACAATATAGTTACTATTTTAATTAATAATATTCAAAATACTTTTAATGTACACTTACTTTGATTTGAATTTCTTTTCTTGCTGTTTTTCACTTTCTTTAAGTTTGAAATATTTGCTTCAGTTAGTTCTCTCTCTCTCTCTATGAGTCGAGTTTCTTAGTCTCCCTCTGTAGCCAAGTCTATAAACAGAATTATCAATCAATGCCCGCACAGCAGCTGCCTGAGACCACATATACCCTCCCCTTAGCACCTACACACACACACACACACACACACAAACACACACACCCATGTTGGCAACTTGAACTTCGCACCAAACAGTTGCACACTTCATACCTAAACACACACACACACACCTAGCCATAAATATCCAATGTGATATCTTATCAGTATTTGAAAGCACTTTACTAATAATTAAAATGTCATCATTAAGAAATATGAAAAAGTCAACAAAAGGCGCAAAGCAAAGCAGTTGACAACTCCCAGAGAATTCGAGCAGAGCAGAACACACGGCTAGAGATGAGCTCGTGCTGCAATGCGACGAGTTCGTTGAGGACTTAACACGAGAAATGTTAAATGTTAATTCATCTAAAATATTGTAATATTTGTTAAGCACTCTTCAGTTTGTAATTGGAGCTGAAAATCGTAAGCTGAAATCGTAATTTAAGCAAAGATGTATTTATTTCTTTTCAATATTTTTTATGTATTCTGAATACAATTAAGTGTTTTCGTTTTCGTGTCACGACACGCGCTCAGGCCAAGTCCAAACAGTTCACAGTTTCAACCGCATTTGATGAGCTAAAGAAAATTTATTGTTTTGCTATTGACTATTTAAACTTGAAGTGAAGTGAGAGGTGAGCGTTAGAAATAGAGAGGGAGATGAAGACTATCTACCTATGTAGCTATCTACCTGCCTATTGAGTAGGTATATTGGAGTAGAACTGCCCATTTTATACCCTGAACCCATTTTGAATGGGAAATCAAGGTATAACGGGTTTGTTAACATTGTGTAACACGCAGAAGGATTTAGCCTTGTCCGTCTGTATGTATGAACGTGTCGATCTAAAAAAATATAAGAGCTAGAGACATGCAATTTTCCTAGGTCCGTGTATATCGAGCGCATATCGAGCTTTTCTTCAAAAATCGATAACTACTTCCGATATTTTATTATCAAATTAAAACCTTATCGAAAATTTGTTATTTTATTATATCTCCTACATCTTTAGAGCTAGACCTTCCAAATTTTGAATGTGGACTCATATCTATTTGATAGAATTCCGCTCAGGGTCATTGACCTCTCCTCAAGGTCATTGACCTCCGCTCAAGGTCATTGACCTCCGCTCAAGGTCATTGACCTCCGCTCAAGGTCATTGACGTCCCCTCGAGGTCATTGACCTCCGCTCAAGGTCATTGACCTCCGCTCAAGGTCATTGACCTCCGCTCAAGGTCATTGACCTCCGCTTAAGGCAATTGACCTCCGCTCAAGGCCATTGACCTCCGCTCAAGGCCATTGACCTCAGGTCAAGGTCATTGACTTCCGCTCAAGGCCATTGACCTCAGGTGAAGGTCATTGCCTCCGCTCAAGGCCATTGACCTCAGGTGAAGGTCATTGACCTCCCCTCAAGGTCATTGCCTCCCCTCAAGGTCATTGCCTCCGCTCAAGGCCATTGACATCCCCTCAAGGTCATTGACCTCCCCTCAAGGTCATTGACCTCTAATCAAGGTCATTGACCTCCGCTCAAGGCCATTGACCTCCCCTCAAGGTCATTGACCTCTCCTCAAGGCCATTGACCTCCACTCAAGGCCATTGACCTCCGCTCAAGGCCATTGACCTCCGCTCAAGGCCATTGACCTCCGCTCAAGGCCATTGACCTCCGCTCAAGGCCATTGACCTCCGCTCAAGGCCATTGACCTCCGCTCAAGGCCATTGACCTCCGCTCAAGGCCATTGACCTCCCCTCAAGGTCATTGACCTCCCATCAAGGCCATTGACCTCCCCTTAAGGTCATTGACCTCCGCTCAAGGCCATTGACCTACCCTCAAGGTCATTGACCTACCCTCAAGGTCATTGACCTCCCATCAAGGTCATTGACCTCTCCTCAAGGTCATTGACCTCTCCTCAAGGTCATTGACCTCCGCTCAAGGCCATTGACCTCCGCTCAAGGTCATTGACCTCCGCTCAAGGTCATTGACCTCCGCTCAAGGTCATTGACCTCCGCTCAAGGTCATTGACCTCCACTCAAGGTCATTGACCTCCGCTCAAGGTCATTGACCTCCGCTCAAGGCCATTGACCCTCACGGTCTCTGCCTCTCATGGTTTCTCTCTGCCCCTCTACCTGCCTCTTCATATTTTTTCGATAACTCACCCGATACCTTTTTTATCGAAACGTGCAGTCGCTGCTTACTTCGCAGTTAGCAGAGCGCCTGCTAATACTTGCTTGTGGTTGCATGTGTATGTTTATGTATGTATGTATGTATTTATGTATGTATATGCGCATAAAAGAAGTGCAGTATGATTCGAATATCAGCTTGGAGGGTTCAGGGTATCTCCTAGTCGAGCAGTCTCGACTAAAGCCTTCTTACTTGTTCTTTTATCGAATCAGCATTTACGTGAGCTGGACACACAGTTGCCTCCAGTTCCGTGCCGCGACTGCTTCTGCTTCTTCTTCTTCTTCGTCTGTTGACACTAATGACAACGATTGGCGTCAATTTTCGTGTCACATTTGTGACTCGACTCTGTGGCTCTTGCTCTAGCTCTTACTCTGTCTGTGTATGTGGCTCTGGCAGATAGATAGGCCTGAGAAACGACAGTAGCTGCATTTTCAATTAGAAACAGATGTAAAGGCCTGATAAAGTTGGGTGCGAGGTGCGGCTTATCAGGCTGGCCGTGCCCGGTCTGGTACTTGAGCTGTAATGAGTCGTGTCGTGTGTAGCAGCAGTCGTTGCAACTGCAAAGTTGCCTTGCACCAAGCACTGTTTGCACAGATGAGTTTTTAATTAAATGCTATCGTTGCGCTTAAATAAATTGAAATAATCAATTTATATTACGTATACGCAACGTTCGCTCCGGCTCCAGCCCCAGCCCCCGCCCCAGCACTGGTTCCAGCTCCGCCTCCGGCTACGGCTCGTCGTCCATGGCGCTCTGTCAACAAATTTAATTGAAAATCTAAACAGCAAGTCAACATCGGATGGCAAGTCAAAATGGTTACCCTATCGAGCCGTGGTGACGGACACGTATCGAGCAGCTCCCTAGCAGCTTTGGCAAACAGTAGCAGCAGTGGGAGCAGGAGGAGCAACAGCAGCAGCAGCAGCAGCAGCAATCGGAGTAGCAGCAGCAACAGCCCCAACAATGCTGACAACATTTCATACTTTTGTTTGTGCGCATAATTTTAAAATCAATAGAAATATATCCAGTTTCATCATCATCATCATCATCATCATCGTCATCATCAGTGTCATCATCATCGACTTCATTCTCGTTGGCTCTGGGCAAACATTCAAATAAATGGCAATCAATGGTTACCAACAGTCAGCCAACTGACTACCGTATAATCCATGCCCACACCCACAATATGCCCAGCCTTATCTCTCGCCTCCTATCTCTATCCCTCTATCTCTCTCCCTCTCACTCTCTCTTTTTTTTGGCTTTTCGTTGATTGAAAATTATACGCTTTGCTTTCAATTAAAGCTGTCTGCCATGAGATATGCGGCAGAGCTCATAAATCTTAACAGCAAGTGTCGCTACCGTCGCCGTCACTGTCGGCGTTGTCGTCTATTTATATATATCCCTATCTATATCTTTATGGTGGCCCGGTAGCCTTATCGACTTCATTAACTAAACAAATGTGTTTATTGTTGGCTTAGGCTATAAACCAGCTCAGCTAGATAAATAAACAAATTAAACGAAATTATTGTGCTAAAAGTATTAAAAATAATATTAGCCTCTGGATAATACTAATAAGCGTAATCAGCCGCCCGCATTGAGCATGTTGCGCTTAGATCAGACCCTGTATTAATAAATAACGTTCGTTTATGGCATTTGCCATAAAGCCTGATCGGATAACGCTCGGTTGCAGGTGCAGGTGCGTCGGCTTAGCTGGGAGAAAAGGGTTTAGGCAATGGGGCTCATATACATATACCGAAAGTAAGTCATGGGAATTATTTATTAAATAACCTAAACAAATTCAGAGATCGATAAGGCAACAAAATATATAAAAAATATCAAATAGTGTTTGACATTGGCGCTCCTCTTTTTTTATAAATTTTGATTTTTATATGAATTATTTATTGTTTATATTTTTTACATTACTATAAAGAGTTTAGAATAATCAAAGGGTAGGAATATTTTAGTAGAGACTGTTCGACTATGAAATCCCTCGAGGCGTTCGAAGAAGCGACTGCGCTTAGGCTTATAAGTACTAAATATATGGAATGGGACTTATTACATACATGAGAATTATAATATATCATATAATTTCAACTGAGCTATCTTATATAAGTCGGACTTGGCTAATTCTAAACTTTTCCCATTTTAAACAATATATACGATAAATATTTTCAATCTCATATTGCTTAGTGAACTATTTCATTCCACACAATAAATACTTTAGCCTCATTAACACCTGCTTAAATAGCTCCCCCTTTGCGCCTATGCCCTGAACGGCTTCACTGTACATTTGGGAGCTATTTATATGCATGGCCCAAAATGCAAAAGGCATCGCCATTTGCACGCAATTAGTGACACAAATTGCCGCCCGCCAAAGAGAGAGAGAGAGAGAGAGAGAGAGATAGGGAGAGAGACAGTGCGCGAGGCGTGGCAGAGGCATAGACAAAGTCATTTGGCTACTGTTTAGGATTAGCGCTGGCGTTTATCTATATCGTCATTTATGTAACTGTATTTACGCAGCGTCGTTTGCATAATTATTTGAAATTTATTGCGCGCTAATTGTGACGCCAAGGCTTCAGTGGTATTTAGTAGGTGCCGCCAAATAATCCATTTCCAATGCGATATCAGCAGCCAATCGAAATGTGCCTCGCCGGCATTTGCATAATCGCAATCAATCAAGGGCGGCGTAAGAGCATAAAAACCATTTGAAAAATTACGCTGCACTTGTTCAAAACAATTTGCAGCCCTTTTTATGTACAAAGAACTTGTACAAAATGGGGTTTTTTATGTGCTCGCCATGATGGCAGAGGGGGCAGGCAGGATGTGGGAAGGAACGAAATGATAAATGCTAATTTGAGGCAAGATCACGCATAAACCAACAATAAATAAATCAAATGGCAGGTCACACAAAAAAGCTGCCCCCCACATAAAAGAGGGAAAGAGTGAGAGAGAGGGAGAGGGGAAGAGTGAGTAGAGAGTAGATATATGTCTGTATATGTACATAAGTGGGCTGCTCTCATACGAATGCGATTTAGGGCCACTTATGCGTGCACATGTAAAAATCCAAAATCAAGAAACCTTAGCACGATTTGCACTTGCCTTACCGTACAGAATTTTGCAAATTGTTAAGTGATTTACGAGACAAGACAGGCCATTTGTTAGACTAAGATTAAGTAAAGGGAGCAGGGAGCAGGACACACAGACCGAGCAGCAGCAGCAGCAGCAGTAGCAGGAGTCGGAGCACAAGTTCACAAAGTTTGCCATTTTCTTTTCTCTTTTCTGTTTTTGGCGAAAATTCAAAGAAAAGTTTTCTGCTCAATACAAATTGCAGCAACATTATGTGAGATTATATTGCCATAGAGTTGGATGGGTATCCAGCTGCAGCGACAGTAGGTGTGCTGCATATAATATATTGCAACAGGAAGAAGAAGCTTTGTCTTTTATTTAATCTATGTATGTAATCTGTGTTGTCTCTGCTCTAAATCAAAATTTAGTTTCATTGGCTTAAGTTTTTCTCATGTTGCAGTTAAGGTCGCTCAATTCTTATTTACTATTCATACCAGTTCCATTATATCCCCCTTATATTTTATTCCTTTCCCATTTCGTTCTGTTTAATTTGAGAGGCAAGCAAATTTATATTGATTAAAAATCCATCATTTAGCTCTTCTATGATATTCCATGCCCTAAAGTTCCTTCCTCTTAAGTTCCATAATTCGATCTGCTCTTTTCTCGTATTCCATTCCCATTGATTCCAGTTGCATTGTAAGTCTTACTTAAATTTCATTCGTTTCAATTCCACTCTTTTCCACCAAGAAATACCTAAAAAAAATCTCACTCTCCCACTACCGAAATCTCAAGCGCTCACTACACACATTACATAATATGAGTTCGCAAAAAAAGAAGAAGAGATTCAGCTTCTATCTACTTTTTTTGCACAATAATGGCTATAAAAGATGATAATGTTCCAAATCCTTCAGCCAGATTCCCAAAATCAGCCTCACACGAAGGCAGCAAAAATAATTTTCAAAATAAAAAAACTTAAAATATAAAAGCAGCACAAGAAAAACAGCAACAAACTACAACAGCAGCAGCAGCAACAACAACAACAACAACAGCAATAGCCGTAAAAGCTATTAACATATTAAAGCAATAAAAGAAATGGCATATAAAACGCTGCCACAGACACAAAACGTGGGGAGGCAAGCTTCACTGTGGCACCACCCCCATGCTTAGTGGCAAGTGGCATTTACCCAAGCCCAAGCCCAAGCCCAACCCCAGCCCCAGCCCCGACTGGGACGCACTTGCCGCGCTGTCTGCCATCATCAACATCAACGACGTCGCCATCAGCAGGAGCAGCAGGAGCAGCAGACGATGGAACAACCCTGCTGCAGCCACAGCCAAAGCTCTTCGAGTCGAGCTGAAGGGTGGGGCGTGGCTGGGGCGGACGGCAAGGAAGGGCTGCTGATAATCATACTAAATGCTGCCATTTGCCATTTGTGAGGTTTTGCCACTTGCCCTACACACATACATACACACACACACACACACACACGCGTGTACACATTGACTGCGTGGGTGGTTGAGTTAAAAGAGGGCGTGCTTTTTGGCAGTGCTCGCAGGGAAATTGTGAAAAGTTCGCCTGGAAAGTACTTCTAAGCTTTGTGTAAACACCCACTAAAATCAATTTGCTGGATTTTCTACCACCAGAAAATGTGTATTTTACGGGTTACGCTGAGAGTCCGTCCGGCGACAACTCGGAGCGATACACTCTTCGAGTTTGGCTCTTGGCAATGTGAGCGAAACTGGCTAAGATTGGCATAAAATGGCGCATTATATGGGTTAGCAAACGATAAATACAAGATAAATACAACGATTATATAGAAAGGGATTTGGCTATTCTATTGAACTGGCTGATAATGGAATGGGCAAGTAGTTAATGGAATTAAATAGAGTAGTCTAAGAAAAACTTGACGAAAGTTTAGATTATATATTAATAGAAGTGAGTAGAATAGATAATAAGCTGATGTGGTATGAATAGAGTGGAATAGAGAGAATATAATCATGTGGAATGGAACAGAATATAGATTAAATCAGAGTGGATATGGAGCTGTATACAAATGAAAGAGATTTCAGGTGCAGCTAAGAGGCAAAGGAAGATAATTCAAATAGAATAGAGTGGGAATGGAACAGAATAAAAGTTGAGCAGAGTGTGTAGTATGAGCTGAATAAAAATAGAAGAAATTTCCAATGTAAATGAGAAGAGAATTAAAATGGAACAGAGTGAGAATGGAGCGGAATACATATAAATATAGAGACGTGTGGCACATCGAAACTTTAAATTCGGAAAATATACTCACCCATAATTCACACCTACGAAGTGGGTCATAGTAACCCCTATATACATTTGTATGTGCTCTTGGGAGCAGGGTAAATCAGGAAATGAAATATTTCTTGCAGAGTCCACAAGATTTGATGACTGCAAACTTTCCTTTGAGATAATGATATTATCTAATGTTTATTAACAAAGTATTCTTTTATATTTCATATAGACTTATTCACAGTAGGCTTGAACAGAGCTCAGGTTATATGCCGAAATTCCTTATTCCTGCAACATTTATTCACAATATATATTTCACACTTCAGCGCAATACAGAAAAAACCAAACTTTCACTACAACTTGATGGCAAAGTTTTGGGAGCAAAACAAATAGAAAATCAACCAAAATCCGTCCGTAACTCCCACACACACACACGTACACACACCTATGCAGCCCATACCCTTAAAGCTAAACGCCCTCAGGTATTTCAGCCAATTAGTGGCAATAAAATAAATTCAATTTTACGCACACGATGATGCGGTTGGACCCAGTTTTTGGCTGCGGCTTTCGGCTTGCCGGGGGAGCGGGCCAAAGACGGGCCGCGAGCCCTAGGGAATGTGGGGAGGGGAAGAGTCGTGCTCGCGTTCATTTAAGCGTATGTGTGAATAATGCGACCCTGCGGCATACGCAGCCGTAGCGCCTCGCAAATTAACGCCGGCTTTTTAGGGGTTGATTAGGCACGCCCCGATTCTTCTTGAATGCGTTAACTTCTCGCTGTGTCGGTCGGCACTTGTCGGAAAACGGGCATCAGCAAGCCCTAAAATCTACCCAAGCGTACAAGCGTACGGCGGACCGGCATTAATTATGCTAAACATTTTTAAATATTGTCCTCACGTGCAATGCCCGGCGAGCAGGCCCTTGAGGGCAGCCGGCGCTCACTTTTGATTGGATTGCCTTTGCCTTTGCCTTGAAACTGTAAAAGTTTTTCCTTCCGCTTCGACCGTAGACCCCGTTGTCCCCGTTGCCATCCCCGAGGGGTTGGCTGATTTCGTCGCTCGCGCATTTTCAACAATTATGCAAATGCGTTTTAATGCCTTTTACTCATTTAAGCGGATTACAATTTAATATTTTTGTTTGTTGTTCTCGCCGTTGTATCGTTGTCGTTGTTGTTGCTGTTGTTGTTGCAGTTGTTATTCAATGTTTGTTTAGAGTTTAGAGCACAATTCCAAAAAGGTAAGCACAATGCCAACACATGGCTTCATTTGCATACGCTACGAGTTTTGTGGCAAAACATTTGTATCTTAATTGTTGCAATTAACGTGGCAAAAGCCAGCGACTGGGCTGAGAAAGGGCTACCAATTGGCAATTTGTCACCAGTTGATGGATGTAAGAAGGCTGAAAAGACGCCTTGGCCGTAAGCATAATAAATGACAGAGCTGCAGCGTGGAGAGTGACTTGGAAAAGCTCTTAAGATGTTATATAGATGTAGTAGACGTTGGATTCGCTTTGGAATATGAGAGACCTAAAGCTTGATACGTATAAAACCAAGACAAAATTTTATAGAATCTCGCTAAAAAATTAATAATATAGTATTACTTTTCACATATATTAATAGTAGATTTATCCCTTCTTTAAAAATCTGCCGTGTAAGGTTTCTACTTTTCCCCTCTTTACCCATTCTATGCTCTTGCCCATTTTCTGACTTTCATTACAGTTACAAGCATTTTGCTGCCTCTTCAGCTTTTGTTCACTTTCTCTATAATAGCCTCTCCAGCAAACTCCACACAATGCCCTCAAATTTGCTAATTAACTGAACATAAGGTTTTCTAATTTCATTTAACGCGCAGCGCTAGAGAGCAAGAGTGAGAGTGAGAGAGAGAGAGCGAGTGGGTGAGAGTGAGAGAGGGAAGCAATACACCCGCAGCCATCTGACAATTGCACCCTCAGCCTCTGACTCTGCCTCTGACTCTGCCTCGCTCTGACTCTGCCCTTGGCAAGTGTTTTGCTCCTTGCCAACGGAACTGCAGTTCGTCTCAGTGAGTCAGTTAGCTCGCTCGTCCGTATCATTAGCCTCCGGGGATGATTTGTTGTTTGGCAGCACTTGATCAACGGCAATGAATTCAATTAGCACCAAAACACCAGCTAGCACAGTTAGAGTCAGGCATTAGTGTGACCGAGCAGGGCGATTCACTGCCTCAGGGTGGGTAGCACTTGCTGCAGTCAAAGGGGCAGAGAGAGAGAGAGAGAGAGAGAGAGAGAGAGATGCTGGGGAGGTAGAGTCAGTAGAGATTCAGAGTGCAGACACACCCCCTCCATTAGATGTCAGTGCTTCGTCTGGTCAATTGTTTGGATTACTTTTCTGGTGAATTATTGCGTGTTGACGCATATGGTGACAATTTGTACTAACTCAATGGGATCTGCCTCTATCTCTATCTCTCTCTCTCTCGCACACACACACACGCGCTGCGCTCTCTGGGGATCTAATGCGCTTTGGGCTGCGGACTGTGGGCCCTGGGCATACATGACTGCACCATTGGCAATTAGCGTTGATATTCGTGAATTTTGATTGCAAAATTTCCCGGCGATTAAATCGAAATCATTTGACAAATTCAATGCCATTGTCCAGCCATATTGAAGAGTCTCTCATTCTCTCTATCTATTCCTCTGTATGTGTGTGTGTGTGTTTAGTAAACTAATGGCCTTTGTGCCAGCCTGATGAGCATGGGCCCCGACTCCTGCTACGGCTTTCGATTTGGCTTCGGCTTCGTTTCTCGCTTGCATTTTTGTTTACTTTGGCGCGCACGCACGGATTTTCTTTTATGGATTGATGGCAGCGACTACAGCTTGAACTGCTGATTGTAGCCGGACATGGGCATCTGTGTGCGTGTGCGAGTGTGTGTGTGTGTATTGAAAATATAGCCAGATGGATTGTGTAAACATGTTGGAAATTATGGCATTAAGCAGCAATATGCGTTGTAGTTTTTGTCAGCGTGCGCTATAAATCAATAAATTATTTGATAAGCTGACAAAAATTAAGAATACCCAAAGAACTAGCTGAAAATACTTAGCATACAAATGATAAATGTTGGTCTAGAGAAAATATCGAATGCAAATATATAAGCAGTGCTTAAAAAATTTTATTTTTAAATTTTTAATCTTTTTAACTAGCAGACAACAATTAGTTAAGCTAAGGAACTATGAAAAATATATCTAAAAATATGTAATATATTTTATTTTTTAAATAATTAAAAATAATAAACAAATTTAGGTATATAATTTTTATAATAAATAAATTATTTTAAAAATATTAATCATAGCACTTTTTTTGTTAATAAATTCCAAATATTTGTAAAAATGTTTATATTTTTAAGCAGACTATCAAAAATCGGTTAAAAATTAAAAACTACATCTCTAGCTCTAGATTCTACGAACTTTTCACATAGATTTATGAGAATATTATTTAATTTTAATTTTTATAAGATATTGGGTATTGCGACTAAATTCATTCTCTTTACTTAAGATTTCTTCACAAACAATTTCGATATTTTATAAATAGAGATATTTAGACATAGATTTTAATTCCCTCTCCTGCTCTCACTTTGTTTTTATTTTCATATTCCAATCAAGTATTTGAATTATAATTAGCTCATAAAGCAACGCTCAAAAATTTGAAATACAAATGTTACATAAATTGTCAAATCAATTTCAGTAAATTGATGCCAAACCGCCCTCAGCCCCTTTGGTGTTGGGCAACCCCTATCTATCTGTTGGGACAGTCAGCCATTAGACAACTAACTAACGAGCCATATCAGTGTTATGTTCATTGTTGTGCGTCCGAATGCAAATTTGACAATAATAAAATGCAGCATATGACAAATAATCGCGTATATTTGGCAATAAAATCGAATGGAAATGGCGGAAAATGTGGAAAATGCATTTGGCCAAAGCCGTTTGAATATTAGCAGAAATTCAATGAATGCTCAAATCACAAAAGTAAACACAGTAAACAACACACACACACACACACACGCACACAAATTAAGCATAAAATGTGATCATCTGTGTTGACATGAAGATCAACAACGATGTGGCAGACACCCCTAGGGTAACCAAATTGTAACACCAGCAACAACTGCTGACAAAGTCATAAGAGACGAGGCGGGGGGCGCTGCACGATGACGACCCTCAATTCAAATGGCAATTTGCTGGGTGTGCACACACACACACACATACAGAGTCGTTCTCTTTTTGGTTTATTGTCTGATGCGACCCGTGTTTATAGAAAATTATAACTGAAATTTAATTTGCAACAGATGCGAGAGCATCAGAAAAAAAAATCCATCCGACAATTAAGCAATTGCCGAAACTCAAACTCAAACTGAAGCTGAATGCCCAGACTCCGGTTTTCGGGGTTTGAACTCTGTCACCCTTTGGCTGCCTGTTGATAAAAGGAAATTTCTGCCCTTGCAATTGTTACAAATTACCCGCTAATAGCTCATGAATTGAATTAGACAGTTGCCATTCCACACAATATAGCTGGAAATCCTTTGTGCTCCTGCTGCTTCTGCTCCTGCTCCTGCTATTGCTGATGTTGCCTCAATTCTGGTTCAACTTCCACACTTGGCCACTTCAAGGCATCTGAACTGAATAGCGCAGCATCAGCAACCACAGCACACCGCAGGCCACTGCACAGTGGTTCAAGCTAGATTTGATTGGCTTACTCGAGTCTCGATGTTATATGGTTCATAGAATGTTGTTGAACTTGGAAATTCGATTAATTAAGGCGAGTCCCTTTTCTGCCTGACTTTTGGTTATTCAATCTCAATTTGAGTTAGAGTTTTTTGACGTGATTTAGCTGTATTATGTCAGGATGTGCTGGAAGATTATTAATAAAGAGAGGAGATGATTTTCATAGAAATTTCTATACAACTCTTGAAACGAAAGTAACGGTATTAAAGATATATATTTTAACTACACCTTTTCTGTAATTTAATTGAATTCTATATAATTGATCTTTGTTTAGCCTTATACTAAATCAACCACTGTATAGCACATTGAACGTAGGACAAATATCAGCCAAAATTCATCCATTCATTGAAATGTCTTGCCTACATCTTTCTCTCTCTCTCTCTCTCTCTTTATCACTCTACCCTCTCTGGCTGATGTTGACGTAGTGCGTTGCGTTGCTTTGGGTGAAGTGTGTGCGAGTGTCTGACGGATAACGAAATGAATTTTTATTAGCCCATCAGACGCATAATCAGCAAGCAAGAAGAACTGCTGCATAACAATAACAACAGCAACAGCAACAACAACAACAACAATGCGAGCATATCAAACAAGCAATAATAACAACAATATAAAGCATACTTCAAGGCATGCTGTCTCTGTCTCTCTCTCACTTATTAAGCATTCTCCTGTCTATTTATGAGCTAAGGTCGCGCTCTGAGTATTACGTGATGAAGTGGCCTCGTCTTGTTCCAATCACAATCTCCTTTTATTTCCCATTTCAATTATAATCCTATATAGCTAATTGTATGAGCTGTTTGCTAAGGATTTGTAGAGGGAGCGATAGACGATTACGAATTGTTATTTTTGAAATTCATATATATATATACATATGTATGTATGTATACCAACATTTAATCAAAAGTACACCTAATGCCAAACTGAGCCAACTGAGAATGAGAACTTTGTTCCAATTAACACTGATTGCTGGCCGATTAGTCGATTGGGGTATTACGCCCTATATAAGTATGTGGCCTAAACAATTTCGTGATTATTAGCTTCATTAGCTACGATTAAGCCACGTATCACTGAAAACCTAATACATTCCCAGCTCTCTGATAAGATGGCAGATGAAGTATTTTACTTTATATATTTCTCAAACAATTTATTAGTTTATTTATTCTCAGAGAATTCTGATTGCGGAAATGGAAGCTCACCATGATTTTGGATTTTATTTTATATAAGTGGGCTCGATTGTTGCTGCTGTTGCTGTTGCTGCTGCTGCTGCTAGCTCCAGGCAACATTTTAATTAGCGAAATAATTTTTAAGTGACATTATAAATTTAGACATAATTATTGTCTGAACAATTAAATTGATTATCTACGAGTATTTGATTTATTTGCCTCGATAAGTGATATCAGCCATGAAATTAAAAACTTTTGTACCTGATTGGCTTTTTATATGACTTTTATAAATACACCTTTAATAGTTTTTCGTTCGTTTTTTTTTTTTTTTTTTTTTTTTTTGTCACATATATAGATAGCTCTAAATGCTAACCAAGTGATTAGATACTTTAGTTTCGAGAGATAAAGCACCCACTGAGTGTCTTGTTTTTTGTGAGAAATCTGAACTGAAAGAGCACGCTTTAGCACAATTCGTATTCTAGAAAATATAAATAATTAGATTCGAAATTTTTCTATATGGAATTAAATTGTTATAATCTCTCGAAAAGTTAGATGAGGAGAGATAAGCTGAAAGAACTTTTATTTTTAAACTTTCTAGGGGTTCTGTTATTTATTTCTATAAATAATACTATTTATAGAATATACAATTTTATAGGATTTTTAATCCAAAAAAATTTCTTAGAGCAAAAAATTACATTTGATATTTCGGAGAAACTTTCGAAAATACCAGAATTCTAGTTCTCAAAATATTTATAGAGAGAAAGAGGGAGAGAGCGAGATATTCTAAAGCTTCTTTAGCTCAATGTATTAAAATTCTCCCTTACACCTCTTCCGCAATAATAATAAAGAAATTCAGCTTGACATTTTTAAAGCACATTTTATTTTTCTCATTTTCGATTTTTCAAAATAAATGTAATAAAATTTGCTAGAGCCGTTTGTTTGTTGTTTAAAATTACATAATTACAATTATTTACACACAATGACATAAGAAATAAGATCGTGACCATATACAAACTAAACTAAACTAAACTAATCTCATTTAATTTATATATAGGTTTATTTGTATATATTATTTGTAAGGTAATTTAAATTAATTGATAGATTGTTTATTTTGTGTATGTACAGTGTGCAGGAGGAGCAGGAGGGGGAGCAGTGGGAGGGTTGTCAAATACTTTTATGTAGCAGTGTTGAATTTATATATATTTATAGATATATATATATTTCTGGTTTACATATATCACACAGTGCGTTTTGTTGTTGTTGCTGTTGTTGTTAATTCCCACAACAGAAATCAAAACAACAACAACAACAACAACAACAATGACCAAAATAATTTCAACTAATTGCGTAGCTAATTTTGCGCAATCTCATGAAATGTTTTTATTTTTCTGTTTTGGTGTTGCATGTTGTTTGTTGGGTTGTTCGCATACAGGGTGTCTCACCAGGTGGACGGTTGCTCCAATGCCAATGACTAGAAATGCTTTTGCTCTGGCTTCAGGAGAAACTAACTCGAGCTGCTCGCGCTGGCTGTGCTCTGCTGCTGCTGCTGTTGCTGCTGCTGCGCCTTGGCTCGCTCCTTGGCCTCCTGCTGCGCCTTTTTGGAACGTTTCCATTTCATGCGTCGATTCTGGAACCAGATCTTCACCTGCGTCTCGGACAGCATCAGGCCGCTGGCCACCTCGAAGCGTTTGGGCCGCGACAGGTATTTGTTTTGCTTGAACTGCTTCTCCAGCTCGAGCAGCTGCTGGGAGGTGAAGGCGGTTCGTGGACGTCGCGTCTTGCCCAGTATCGCGTGATGCGGATAGGCGGCCAGCTCTGGAATGCGATGATGCAACATGCCAGCGCGTGCCAGAAACTCGAACTGCAGCTGCGAGGGCATAAAATTGTGACCCATGGGTATCTACAGTCGGAAAAGAAGTAGAAGAAGCAACAACAAAGTTGACTTCTAGTTAGCAAAAATGTCAATGCAGATGGAGCTTTCATGATGCTTACGGGTATGGGCTTGCCGGACGGATCGAGAGGCCGATGGAAAGCGGAGCCGCCAGGTGCCAGCAGCTGATACGGATGCCCGCCCGCATAGAGTGGAAAGTCCTGCGGTCTGATGGGACTGTGCGGCGGGATGGGCTTCTTGAACTCATCGTGCAGCTCGGACATACGCATGCCCAAGTGGTGTGTGTGGTGCGCGGGCTGGGGCTGCTGATCCTCGCAGCCGGGACTGATGGGCGGACTGGAGCGATGCGATGAGCTGGGAGATTCAGATCTGCAATGGGAAACAAATAGAGTTCAATGCTTAGACACCCTGTAAACTGCTGCACAATTATCAAAGCTCTTCAATAAACAAGTTACGCGACAATTAAAAAAAATATAAATAAATTGTTTACTCTGCCACACACATACACACACATGCACACAGACACCCGCACACGGCGTATACGTAATCGCAATCATAATGAAGCCAACGTGACCAGCTCGATTTGGCTTTTCGGCCATGTTGTCGAGTGCTAACAAAGCCGCTTTAAAGCCCAAAAGCATTGTTAGCATTCGCTGCTGGCATTTTGTTGGATTTGTCCGCCAGCTGTCAGAAACACCTGGACGGCCTTTTGGCTTAAAGGTGAATTTGACTGAATCGGCAATTGATTTGAATAACATATTGGTTGAGGTAGTGGTAAGGGGTAAAGGGAATTGTAGAAGTAAAGGTAGACATAGGCGTTGCTTAAGGATTTAGATGAAGATATGTAAGTCAAGAGTAATTTATAATAATTTTACTCAAGAGATGTTTAAATTTTATAGTCTATAAGGCAATTCAAGTGGAAGTCTACCCAACTCAGCTGTATGGCTAATCTATTATCTATTAGTTAATAGATAATAGAGTCGCAATTTCTATTCAATATTCAAGTTCACCAAAAATTTTTAACCAATTTAAATATTTCATAAAAAATATAAACTTAAACCCACCTGGACATGCCGTCGGGACTGGGTGAATCATATTCCCGCGACTCGCGTATTCGCTGCAGCGCCTCCTGCTCGCTGATGCCGGCGGCAGCGGCTGCCGCAGCTGCATTCGATGCTGCCACAAAGGCATGATTCAGTTCCGCCTGATCCCGAGCATAGTGCAACGCCGCCAAACGATGCTCGTCCGCAATCATATCGGCTGCTGTCGGAGGCGGTCGTTCTGCACCTTGGTGCTGATTCTTGGCGAGCAGCGCATCGATGCAGAAGGATTTCTTGGGCTGAGCCTGCTGCAGCGCCGTAGTTTCGGGCGGAGAGCAGCTGGCTATGGGAATGGGCGGTGCCGGCGGCAATTGTGTTGCGGCTGGAGCTGGTGCATTCGCGGGCATCATAACTGCAGCTAGGGGCAGACGGGGCAGCGGGTAGGCGCCGTTGACCAAGGCGGGATGTGGAACATGATGTGGTGGGAAGCCGCCTTCGACATAGAGACGCGGATGTGGTGCATGTGCGTGCGGATGATGGGTCGGAGGTGGTCCAATGCCCTGGCAGGCCATGGGAATAGGTGCCACTAGCAGCGGCATGGCAGGTGCAGCAGCGGGAAGTTGAGATTGCTGCTGCTGCTGTTGTTGTTGTTGTTGCTGTTCCGCTGCGCTGTCTTGTGCCGCCGCTGGGCTATGTGTGGGTGCGTAGGCGCTGTGGGGGCTACCTGTCGTGGCCGAGGAGTGCGTAGGGCTGGATGCAGCTGCAGCGGTCGCTGGACTGCGGCTGCGGCTTGATCTGGGCGACGAATGGTTGCTGCACTGATCGTAATCGACGACGACGGCAGCGGCGGCGGGTGGTGTTGTGGTTGCACGTTGCTGTGCGGCGGCTATGTGGCTAATAAGCAGCTGGCTAATGTGGGGCGTATGTTGCTGCTGCGGCTGCTGCTGAGGCGACGGCTGCTGCGTGGTGGGCGGCGGCGGCTGTGACACTTGGGCGCTGGACATGCTTTGTCTGCGCGCGCGACTAACTAACACTTATGCTACGAGCTTTTATTTGATTATAGTTGTTATTGGATTTGCTTAATACTTGTTCTTCTTTGTATTTTACCAACGAAACACAGATTACAACACTTTGACGTATGCGTACGATTCGTTTCCGCTGGAGCGTCAAAGCGCGCGTTCGATATTCTCTGACTCAGACTGCGACTGCAAACTCGACGCGACGAGCGCTAATCAACGACTGTGCTCAACGCCGGCCCGTGCCCGTGTCATATAGAGTCGCATATCGCAATGATTGGGCTGTGCCGAAACCCGAAACGTCGATGTACATACGACTGCGAGTGTGTGCGTGTGTGTGTGCATGAAAGAGAGAGAGCGAGAGAGAGTGGTGCTGAACTGAAGGGTGGGTTGGCAGCAACGCAATGTGAGAAGAGCCTTGCGGCACTGTTGTGCACTGAGCGCAGTCTGTTGTTCTGATTACAAGCACTTACTTAATACTTAATAAATTAATAAGAAGTAAGAATATGAAATATTAAATAAAAATAAATAAAATATATACAAAAATAAATATAAAATTACAAAATATAAAAATCAAAATAAAATAAATAAATACTTACTAATAAAGTTTTATTATAATGGAATATATATAAATATAATGTAAATAAATAAATTCTATTATATTAACCTCTGGAGTAATATTATTGCAATATTATTCATATTAAATTTATTAAATAATACGAAGTGTCCAGCTTACTTAATTATTTTAATATTTATTATTATTATTCGTATAGATAAGTATACTTAAGTATACCTCAAATCCCCAAATTTGTATTATTATTTATTAAAAATATATATGGTGTCTAGTTTATCAAATTATTCTTTATAGTACATACATATGCAGTTAAACTCGACTTTTTCTTCCAGTGCAATGTCACAGAGCTTGATAATTGCCCACCACCAAATACTAGTTAGCACCTACTTCGCTCACTTGCGTGCGCTCTCTCCACCTTGTTCTTTCTCACTCTCACTCGCACAGCGTTCGCTCTCTTTTCGTAGCACGCTTTCAAGATGGAGGCGCTCAGCGCATGCCAACTCGCTCACACTTGTGCGAGTGCAAGCGAGCTGGCAATATGCACTGGGCGTTGCCATTTGCTGGCACCGGAAAAAATGTCGTGTGCGATACGTGCGTGTGTGTGTGCCTCAGCTGGTGGGCGTGGCCAGCTGATTTGGCGCTCCTGGCTGCAAAATTTCAGATAAATTGTTGGAAAAACGAGCTATAATTGCCATCATTATGGAGTGTTGAGCCAGTTCTGCAGCAGACTGGGTCTGCGTCAGGGTCTGGGTGTGGGTCTGGGTCTGGGTCTGGGTCTGGTTCGGGTCTGGGGGCCTCGACTTCATAATCAACTTGGGCGGCGGCTCTGTCTTTGTCTGCTCCGGTTAGCCTGGCACATCATTAGAGCAGCAATTAAGGAGGCAGTTAGTTGACTCGCCTTGACTGACATTCATGATTCACGGGCTTGAAATTCCAGTTAAATCCACGCTTTAAGTCCATGAAAATCGATAATGTCCCCTCGAGTTTGGCTCATTGATATTCAATTGTTATGGCCAATCAAATCGCTGGTCGCACAATAAGTGATATAAATGATTCCCATCATCATTTCGCATTGACTTTTTATAACTTGCTTGTCCGACTTTATCATACCAACAGCTAATGTGCACATAATGCATTTTTTATTAAAGCTACTTGTAAGGGATACAAACAAGTAAATTGCTTACCGGGTTTCCTATTTCCTATTTTTATGTGTCATTTATAGATTTTCGTATTTGATTGATCGATGTGGACGTGTGAGAGCTTTTTAAGATGATACTATGAAACGATTGTGGAACAGTAAAAGTTTATGTTTGAAAGAAATTTGATTGAATTTCCCTTGAGCAACTTCTTCTAAGTCCAACTCCTCACACATCTTTCATGCCCCTATTACACATTGTTTAGAAACAGTTACAAGTCTCCAAATGCAATTCAACTTCTCATCTCTCTTAACTGCTATCAAACCGACTTTTCTGGCCAACTCAGCTCAACTCTTTGTCCTATCCCCCACTTTTGTTGTTCATCTAATGTCTGCGCCTTAATTTGAACTATTCACCTATGCCAAAATAAACAACGAACGATGCAGCTGCCACAAGAGCCAAAGAAACTTCAGTTGAAAACAATTCACATACATCTATACATATTTATTGTATTGCAAGAGTTGTTTGTGAGAGTGTGTGTGTGTATGGGCAAGAACTATATCATACCAATGTATGAGGGACAGCAAGAAAACTGTTGGCTAACAAGAAACGTGCTAAAGTGTATTTTCTTTGGCCACGTACTTGGCCAACACGATTCCGAAATGGAACCCAAAAACTAGCTCCAAATTAGTGCGATGACTGCAACGTGGATTGCGACTGATTGCTGTTGTTCTAGCTGCGCTTGTTTTTCTCCACTCCGGCTGCCATTGTTGTTGTTGTTGTTAGCCCTTTCCCTATTTTATTTTCATTATACGATATTTATCTACTCATCCACGTGCATTTAACTAACATTTACAGTCGGCAATAGGGGAGTTGGCTGGCTGGATGGCTGGCTGCTGGCCAGCACTATGATTGCTGTTGTCCCACAATAGTTGATGTTATATAACAAACAAGAGGTAGAATGGGAGCAAAGGAGAGAGATAGACAAGGAGACAGATACAGCAGCTCACTGGGGTTACATACCATATATATAAGGCTCGGTCTTTGTTTTAGCGCTTGATTTATTTCCGATATGAGAAGGAATGTCAATTTGAGTGACGTTTTTCTATCTCAAGGTGCAATTTCCCTCTCTCGTAAGACCCATTGAAACTGAAGTAAATTAACAGATCTCTAATCAGGCATTATATAGCAAATATGAAGAAAATTGTCGCATATGCTGCAGCAATTTAGCCTGTGGCCGTTGAGTCGAGCAGAGCTGGTGCAGAGCGAAAAGAGCGGGGGTCGTATGAAAGACCACCCCCTGGCCAAGCTTCGCAGCCAACCCTCGTCAATCGTATCACTGCACAATTGACAAAAAACTTCTGAGATCATTAGTGTAGCCGGGCGTTGTTCGATCTCTTAAGGGTTGGCCTACATTTAAGGGTTACATAAGCTCTGCTGGGGGTTGGCACTCTTTGAAAGTCACTTTAAAGCCAAACGATTTGTTTGGCCAACAAATTTGACAAGAATTTGTAAACATTTTCGAAAACAATGCGCAGTATCGCGATGTCGATTAATCACGCGCCTCATTGATGATGCCCCACCCACTGCCCACCACTCACCGCCCTCAGCCCACATCCCAGAGTCGACGCCCACATCAATTGAGCACAACATGCAATTGATAATTAAACAAATATTTATGTACAAATAATTGGCATTAAATTGCGTTATCAATAAATAATTTTTACAACTCAGCGCTGATATAAGCTGTCACCGCTGAGATACAGACACAGTTGCAATTGCAGTTGCAGTTGCAGTTGCAGTTGCACTTGCAGTTGCAGATACAGATACACATTGCAGCTACATTTGCTGCTGCATATTTAAGCATTGGCTAATTATGTTGACCGAGTTGCGTTCACTCACAGTCAATCTATAGGCAGATACAATAAAAAATAATTATCTGCCTGCAGTTCATTTTGTTTTCTCTCTTTTTATTTATTTATTTTCTTTCCCCTTGCCTTTTTTTTACCATTTACAATGCAAACTGAGGCGCAACTTTGATTAATGGAATTTTATTGAGTGTAGAGATAAACAAAGTTGTATCGAAGTTGCATGGGCTATTTTTTATAGAACAGCGTTTTTAAATTGTGCTTAAAATAGATATAGTAAATTGTTCAATTTTAGCTCAAATTTCAAGTCCAGAAAAGAGTTTTTGTAAGCTGATTTAAAAAATAAAATTTTTAAGTGAAGAATATAAAAATGTATATTAAATCTGACTTTGTCTGTTTGAACTGTCTTCTTGAACAATTACTCCCATTATTATATACCATATACCATTAGCAATATTTTAAGTTTTATGTTCTATATCATATCTTCTGCTATTTATAGACTTCCGTTTTCTTCAGATTTTGATTAACTAACTCTTTCAAGATTATCCAGATATCTTTTATACCACACTCCTCTTCCGCTGCTCACATATCACTATATATATTTTATCTTTAGCATTACATATTATATCAATATAGACTTTGGATGTGCGCATATCTCAACAAAAAAATTGAAGACGAACCATGACAATAATAAAGTAAATTTCATTTATTGACATTAAATTTTAATTCACTTTCAACATTGAAAAAAACCTTTAACGTATGCGCATTTGTCTGGTGTGTGTATGTGTTTTTTTTTTTTTTTTTTTTTCAACTTCCCCTTCCCAAAACATTCTCGATAAAGTTTATAATTGAGTTGTGTGTTTTTATTATTAAGTGAGCGAATTGATTTGCTTGTTGTTGTTGCTGGGGGCAAACGAATTAAAAACTGATAAATGAGTTTTATTGAATATTATTTATTTATGAATATGTATTATATATGATTGTGTATATCGCGCAGGACAGTTGCCCACAGGTATTACGAAATTATGAGATTTATTTCATTTGAGTTTATTGATAATGAAGCCAAAGCCAAAGCCAAACAAAATTCGGGTGTGAATTAAACCACGAGAATGATAAGCCATTCGACGTAAAGCAACGGCTGATTTACAGAGGAAATCGAAAGGGTAAGTGGTATGGGGTTTGTGGCATGAGATGGCTAAGCGGTTACAAATTAGTGCCAATCTACCTAGGGGCCTGTCCTGGCATGGATTAAAAACAGTTTTTAGCAACAGCTGTAAAGTGGGGGTCTACGAAATGGGACTCTGTATAGGCCCCATGTGAATATGTATCACTGTATGGGTGTATGTACGTAGGTATAAATACATGAATGAAAAGGTATATGAATGAGCTAGAATATATCAATGAAAAAGCATGAATTTATAATGAATTGAATGTATGAATGAGTGCGAAAGAAGCTATTCATACAAACATCATATGAATAAGTATATGAATGTATGAATATATGATAGTACAACTGAATGAAAGTATCAGATAGTATGAATGCATGAATGTTAGAATGTACAAATGAATGAATATGTGTATAAATAAATATATGAATGAGTATGAATTATTGAATGAGTAAAATGAATGAATGAGTATGACTTCTTGAGTGAGTTAAATGAATGAATGAGTATGATTGCTTGAATAAATTTATAAATATTTAAACGAAATAATAGGTATAAAAATTAATGTGTATATATCTTTATAAATAGATAAGTGTGATTATTTAAATCTTTAAAAATTTCAATATCTCTGACAACTTGAATTTTTCATTCATCTGAACTACTTAACGCAGTGTGAATACCTCTGGTTACGTTTTATCTACAATATATGCATGTACGCATGCATATGGAAAAGGTTTAAGTGTATCTGTATCTTTATCTTGAACTTAAGATATCTTGTGCAGCTCGAAGAGCTGCGGTCGCGTCTTACTGCGCTGCACAAATAAAGTTGGCTCATTAGGCGCAGCGTAAACAAATTCGATGCCATTGAAAACCATCAGCCGTCAGGCAGTGAGTGAACCAGTGAACCAAGCCAGCCAGTCAGACAGTCAGACAGCCAGTCAACAACTACATATACAACCACACCGAGCAACCACTCAACCACTGCGGATAGTGGAAGAAAATGTGTAGCAATGCACGGCAGTTTGTTTGCTCAGATACATTTTGCTGCCGGTTAACGTCGATGTTGATGTTGTTGTTGTTGTTGTTGTTGTTGCTTTTGGTGCTGTTATTGTTGTTGCAGCAAGAGTTTTTTAACCTTTCGTCGCACACTTCCTTAAAGCGCCAGGTCGCAGCTCGGGCTCGAGTCGAGTTGAATCGATTCGAACACGGCAGTATATATAAACAGTTTACAGATAAGGCCACCTTTTGGCTGCTTGAAAATCGCATTTTGATTTGTATTCCGTATTTGATCAGATACACAACATGTGAGCTGTACGAGGTTGCGACTCGAGTCACATATTTTCCTCATATATTTGTACTGCATTTCTGTAATTATTTGTTTTGTAAATTCAATTGCCAGATAATGATGACGGCTCTGCTGCTGCTGTTGCTGCTTCTGCTGTTGCCTCAGTTGTCCCAGTTGCCCGTGTCCTGGCTAACTGCCTGTGCCTGAAATTTAAGATATCATAATATTTAATATTTTTTCGGTTAGGTCTTGTTTACCTTTCCGACTGTGCTCATAATTTATTATCTGTTTGTGTATCCATTAAAAATGTGGAATACGAGTATGTTGTAGTTATGAAATGATATGTAACAAATTCATAAATTATTTCCTCAAGAATGCAGGAAACTCTTAAATTAAGAAAACTAGAGATTGGAAGCTTTAAATATTTATTTTTGAATATGCAATATTAGCTAGTATAAACTAAATTTTTTTTTGAAGTTGAAGACCGAGTCATACATACCACGCTTTCCATTATGCATACCACTACCCTTATAAGCATAGATTTTACCTAGTATAGTCTCAGACTTTGTCTGTATATCTTTGGGGTATTTTCTAGTCCTTCACTCTTTACCAAACTCTCGATTCTTTCTTGTTTACTCTATAATTCTCCTCTTGCTTATCATTGTTGAGTTGTTGGTCATTCAGCTCAATCGTCTTTGACGTCTATTATGATGGATTAAATTTCAATTATTAAAACCCCGTTTGGCCGACTGCTTATCGATTTAACCTATTCGGCAGGCAGCTAGCTAGCCCATTCGCTTATCGTCATTTCCTCTGGCAATAATCAATTTTCAATTAATTCGAAGCACTAGCAGCCGATCCCACGCGCATAATCAGAAGCAGATAGCATTACGGAGTATTGAAAATAGAATTATAGAAATTTGTTTAAAGTCGTTTAAATTGCACTTTAAGCGTCGTTGTGTCACTCGAGCTGTAATCTAATCGCAGTCTGCGATTTAATTTATATAATCAACATGTTTGCCTAATTAAAAAATATTAAAATTGTTTATTGATACAAACGAAAAGTTGAAAGAGCTCATTGGAAATATATATTATAAGTATATAGACCGAATATGTTTTATGGTCCGTTTGATTGGGTAGAGACGTTATCGCTCTCTGCTTTGTGGCACTCTAATTGAAATTGCATTGAAATTGATTGATTTGCCCATAAATGTGAAATAGAACTCATATACCCCAGCTCCATTTGTTTGTTAATCGTTTTATTTTGGTGGCGAGTTACCTATATATAAGTTATATATAGTATAGATGTAGTATTTGATTTGAAGGGAGTTTACTGGAATGGGGGCAAATCAGTAATTGGGCGTGGTTGCAGAGCTTAAGCAGCGATTGCCTAATGCAAGTCTTAACTGGGATTATGTAGAAGAAAATATTTTGATAATATTCTGAGACAATTTATTAATTTATTAGGATCTGATTTAAATAACAGAAGTAGATATAAACCTAATCAATGATCTGACAATAGAGCGCTAGCAGAACTATAAGTTCTCTAGGTTCTATTAGCTCTTAGCGTCTCTGTAACATAATTATAGTTACCTTCTTGAATGACGATTGTTATTAAGGGATATGTGTATTGAAAAGTCAAGGAACTTTATAAAAATTTCGTAAATCTCTTAAAAAATGTATATGTAACAAATTTCCATATAACTTTTTACTTTTTATAAAAAAAATAATAACTGCGGCTCTCACTTATTAATAAAAATTTCCTAATTTCAAAAGTATTTCATCAGAAACACATATATAGTAATACACTCTCTAATCTATTGTCATTGCCAATTTCGCATTACGCATACGCCACGTAGTCGGCCAGCGCCAGCTCTTTCCCACGTTCCTAATTAGCCGACTGTCATAAAAAGACCAGGCAAAATAACAATAAAGACAAAAACTGAATAAATATATAGGAGCATAAGTAGTTTTTTGTTTTCGAAAAACATTTAGCAATGTAAACAGCAACGGGGGCGCCTCTCGGCGCATTAATCTCCATTAAAAGAGAATTTCAATGAATTTCTGCGGGTGGGACAGTGTGGCGCCAATGGCAAGCCTCCAGCCTCAAGCGCCTGTGGTTAGCTTTCAAGCTCCACAATCATATTGTCCACACTGGCAGCTACCGCACTTACGCGACTCTGCGCCGTACTTACATTTGCAATAATTCAAAGGTAAATAAAGTGCCAAAAATGCTTAGAGAAAATGATTTTATGCTGCGCACCGACAACGACGTTCGACTCGAGCCCCGCCCCCGTCTGCCTAGCCGGCACCCATTTGAGGGGAGCGCAGACAGACATTCACGAAGGCGACGCCGCAGCGCAAACATTTTAGTCGCCCAAAACGCTAATGGGTAAACATCTGCGTGAATGCGGTGAAGATCCAAAAAGCTGGGAAACTGAAGCTGAGTCTGAAGCTTGACAACTTCAAAAGTTTGTAAGTTGAGCGCGTTTTGGGCGCGGTTAAAAACGCGCACGGAAATACCCACTCGATAGATTCGATTAGCGTACGATTTCATGTAGATTGCTAAATTGGTTTTCCCTCGATAAGACCGATGCCCGATGCCCGATGTTATAGTAAAAATATTTGATTTATCAATTTGCCGTTGCCACCTATCAAGATGGTATTAAGCTCTAATCATAGACGTTGATTTATCAACCAAAACCAGGCCAGCCTTCTAAATACCTAGTTATAAATAACCCAAGCCAGGCAAAAGCCATATATAATCGTAGCTATATATATGTGTACATATATATAGCATGTATAATATTATTAACAATAATTATTGCCTTCCATATCTGCCAGAGATTCAAGAGAGTTCCACTCCTCCAGAGCGGGCCGCCTCTCTGATAGAGCATGACAAATCTGTTTACCGAACCGACTTGACTGGAATTTCAGTTTCCAATTAACGTGCGTATAACATTATTATAAAGATAGATATAGATAACTGAGCGATTTCTAGAAATTCGTATAGCCGGCAAAGTGATTCAATTATAATGAAATGATATTTTGTTTCCTTATAGACATTGTGTCACCTAGCTATAATGATGAATGTGGAATGACATATGTTTGTGTGTATTACTAAGGCCACTCTTTGACGTCAAGCAAAGTCCAGGTATTGCAGCTATAGCCTCTTCCGGTTAATCATGCTTTAGGTGGAACACCAGGAAGTGTTGAGAAAACTGTTGTATGGGTCAGGGTTTAATAATAGTAGGCGCTGATATATGGGTATCATATATATAGATAGAATTGCGACAGCTAATTGTGAGATCATAAATAAAAAATATTTCTTTACAAATTTTTGTGAGCATGAGTTCTAATAGACCACAGATAATCAACAGTTATATAATCAGTACTTATCTCTTCTCTCTTCTATATTTACTTACCTTCTCTTCTCATAAATATTTACTTTTTTAGATTGAATATATGTATATGCATATATTACTTTAATAATAATAATAATAATAATAGAAATATAAATAAATACTTAAGAGTATATAATTTAAACAATCATTAGAAAAGTTAACTACATACATATGTATATATATCGATATAGTCTCTGTACTAAGCAATTCGAACAAAAATCCATTGAAACTTATCTCTAAAACGTGTTAGTTATTATAGGACAATACTCACATTTAATAATAAAAACCTATTTAAAATTATCTCTGATCGACGTTGTCACAATCTTGAAATTGAATCAATATTAGTTTTAATGCCACCCTACGCATTGGAAGTAGGGTGAGTCACGCAAATTCGGCATATCGCAATGTTCGGTCAATGAGCTTGCGTCAATAAGTTTGGTCATTAATGAGCATTATCGTGCGATTCGAATCGTCATTCATTTGCCGAACAAAGCGACAATTTTAAATACCAATCGACCCACTCCAAAAAAAGAAAAGCTTCCATCAAGAGAGAGGTTTGGTTTTTAGTGTATTGACTCAAAACGGTAGCCGCTCAACAGTGGCTAATGGTCATAATTAAACTCGGCTCTATTTGCATAACTCGAGTGTACGACGAGCCGAGGCGAAACTCAAAGCAAAGCAATGCAAACTTCAACAACAACTAACTGCAAAGCGGTCCGACTTACGGCAATGGCTGCTCGGTGCTCTCTAAAGTGTTCACAATGTGAGCAGAGTATATTGGCATTGTGCATATCAAGCTTTGCGGCGCCTTTGAAGTGGGCAAATCAAAAACATTGAAGGGTCATTGGAAAATGGAATCTGCAGCAGAGGGAAAGTGCAGCAGTTGCTTGAACTAAGCTGATAATAGGCCCTTCTGGTCTATTAGCAATTCCTCTTTATGCTCTCCTATAGTAAAATAAATGGAATATATACAGGCTATATGGCTGTTTTGTTTGCTCTTAAATCTAAGAACTTCAAACGGGAGAGCCCTGCTGCAAAGAGCATGTTGCAGTCGCTCAGACTCGTCTCTAAGTTCGTTAAGCCTTCGTGAATATCTGCCTATGCTCAGGTTCTCTCATTTTGTACTTACACTTAAAGTATGATGGGTGAATTGGCTGTCTTTCAGTCACTCTGCCTTCTGGCTCTCTATATGCTTGCCCTCTCAATCCATCCAACTATCCAGCTCTCAAGTACTTCTTAAAGGCAAATCGCCACTCTCCTTATAAATACATATATTAAGTTTCAACATTCTTGCTCAGTGAGCGAGTATGACGAAGTTCCTATCACACCCACCTCCAACTAATTTATGCCTTGCGCAATTGTTATTAAGTATTAAGTATTAACTCAACTTATTTCTTTGCACTTGCTCGTGGACTTAATTTACAGCTAATTGTCATATGACCGACTATCAATGGCGGTAATTTATATAGTAGCTACAGATATCTATATTCATACATACGTATATATATCAAAGAAATCTCAGGGATTTACTCGCCTTGGACAGTTGGAAGACCCTGTCTAATTGCTAGCTAACTGTACTTAAATATCTTTATAATTGACGCCAGTGGGTGTCATAAAATGCATCGTCGCGTAATACTAGTAGTAAGTACACCCAAGTCTATGGAACGAACGCGTAAAGCCCCCTCCCCAATCAGCCGCAACCACAGGCCCAACTGAACCACCCGCAATAAAAAGCATTTATGTTATTTGTCAAGTTTATCGTGGGTAACTCCACGTATGTAGAGTCGACTGTGTACGATGGGGTACATACAGCAGATTGTGCTCAAAAATGACAAAAATAAGGAGTATTAAACAAATAAGAAGAAGAGAGAGAGGCAGATAATCTGAGCAAAGCAACATTTTAATTTTATTTGGAAGGTGAAATATACTATATTATGGAAACCCATCAAAATGCTATCCAAAATATAGGCTTTACGACCCACTGTGCAGACCGTGCACCTAATTAAACTCGGATGGTGGTGGTGTTACTTTATCGAGTTGTAACGATCGATTGAATGTTGCGTTTATGGTTTTCAAATACCAGTAGCCGAAGCCCGGCCGCACGCTCTCCTCGTATCATACGATATCATATAGTTTATTATTATTTATTTGATTTGTTCGATTCTGATAGGTGGAGAGAGGAGCAGAGCACAGTAATTGTTGTGGCTTTTCAAATTTATGAGCCAAGAAGACAGTTTGTGGTTTACGATGTCATTGCATTTCCAATTGATTATGATTGAGATTGTGTTTGAGATTGTGAGTGTGATTGTGATTGCAATGAATGCACGGTAAACAAGCTATTCGAAAAGCACAAACATCCGATAGTGAATGGACCCACGGGCAAACAGAAGCCAAATGAGCTTGTCCACGGCCTGTGGGGCCGGAAATACGACAGGTGAGAAGATCTCTTCAGAGTCGGCTTCGATGTCCACTAATCAAAGCCAAGTGGCAGACGCTTGAGCTGCAACTGTAGGGTCTGTGACGAAGCCGATCAAAAGCAACCGCTTCGCATTCTGTGGGTCAAACAAACGTCGAGACGTTTGGATGCCTTAATCCAAAGTGGCTACTGAGTTGCCTAGTTGCAGGTACTCATCTCTCATCTTCTGCATGGACAAACACTTCTTATGGCATTTGGTCAACAACACTTTGGCTACTGATCTATCTCTTTCTCTCTCTCTCTTTATTGAGTACTGTGTCTCTCATGATCTCATGATGTGAGGCATCAAACTCGCATTGCTGTCAATCTCCTGTGGCAAATAAACTCGAGTGCCTCATATGCAAATATTTAAATATTTACTCTCCGCTTATTAAGTGAGTAACAGCGGTCAGCGACTACAGCAACAGCAAAAGCAGCAGCACCAGCAACATCCACAGCAACAACAACATTAAAGTTCTTTCCTTCGCTCACGCACTCACCTTTACTGACTCACCTGTGCATTGGCAATTGTTTGTTTTGGCTGTTTAATCGCTTTAATGGCTAGGCAATTAACATTTTTTCAACCTAAGTAGGCAGCAGCCAAAAACTTTCCAGTTAACAAGTATAAAAAGTTGCACGAAAATACGAAAATTCTAATTTCATGCAATCGCAAATTTTAAACTGCTAACGGCTTCACGGCGCCCTCTACAGTTCATTTTACACTTGTCGTTAATAAATATGTATCGATAACTGAATTATAAACAAATTTTACTTTCTTATAAAAACACCATTTAATTTGTTTAAAGCATTTCATGGAAATGTGGACTAATTCAATAAGTCACCATAGTGCAGCTAACTGCACACATTTACATTACAATAAATACAAAAGTATTATAAATTTAAAAAAGCACCGGGACCCTTATTCTTCGGCTGGCTGCTGTGCACAGAGCTAACATTTATAACAATGTTATTTAAACAGTAAACTACTCTTGTTACCACATCGTAGCCTGCCGCGGGTCCAGTGCGCTTATAAACTAAACAAGTGTAGGATGAAACACACAGCAAACGGTTCAGCTAACACCAACAGCAAATAGTTTATAATGTTGTTGTTGTTGTTTCATTTGATCCAAATTGCTGCCGTGGCCAATTTGTTGCATTAGCTACTCCTTGGACGCCATATGACCAACCAGATTGCTTGTGATTTTCTCAATTTTCTTCAGATCGGGCATGTTTTCCGCTTTATACTGCACACACTGAAAACAAATACACATACATTAGGTACACTTTATTTATTTCTCAGCAATTTTTAATACCTTCACATTGTCCGTCATTTTTAGCAGTAAGTGCCCCTTATTGTGCACGTATTTCATGGTGTATCGGCAGTTTTGTGGGTTCGCCATATACATATTCTCCGCGGCAATTTCAAAGTCCTCCCAGTTTTTAACAAACACCATGTTGATCTTTTATTTGTTAAATGCAAATGCAAAAAAATAAAATGAAATCGAAATCCAGCAACAACACAAACGTCAAAAGACAGCGTGTCAAAGACGTCATCGGTATATCGATAGTTTATACGTGCAATAAATATCTAACATTTGTTATACGGTCACTTTGAGTCTCTTTGGCATTTGCCAACACTACAGTCATTTCTCATTCATCACGAAAATCGGTTGCTCGGCTGATGTTCTCACATATTTTATTGATAAAATGCGCTGAAAACAGCGTGTTTTACTGATAAAATTGTTTCAAATTATAGTCCAACTATGTGGTTAAATAGTTCTTACATAAATTGAGTGCGACACTAAGCTAAAATGTGCGAAAAACGTACGCGAAAAAATGAAAAGTAATCAAAAATACGTCGCAAATGGAGGGGGCAAGAGGCTGATGGCCAAACATAGCCACAGCGAAAAACGCAAATAAGTGACACGCAGAACAAATAGAGAATGCAATTATATTAAAAATAATCAAGCTACATCTATAATATACAAAACACAGAAACATAACTCAGAGAGCACTACGAAAACAAATAACAAATAAAACAACCACTGCACCTGTATTGGTGTGTATATGTATGCAAGTGTGTGTGCCTGTGTGGGTGCAGCACACACAGTAGCTGGATAGTGTCTGTTGTTGTTGTTTGGGGTGGAAAGCTGCATAACGCGTGACGTGTGACAACCCCATACACACACTCATCCGTTCACCCACACTCAAATGCGTAATTAGGAAGAAATACAAAATTGAGAGAGAGAGAGTCAAAGACCAACAACAACAATCAGCATGATGGACAACGATGACACAATGCTCAACAACTGTGGACCGCAGTCGGGCGCCGAAACGGTCTACGGCACCGAGGACAACAATATGGTCATGTCCGAGAAGGTATGCTCCACAATAAATGATTCATGCGGGCAACGCTTATGCGATAACACCACATTCATATCTCGGCAACAGTTTATAAGTAGTAGATAATTTGGCATGCTTTACAGGAAGTGCCACGCACAATCAGTGTTACATATGACTGCTATTTATCTATAACTCTGCCCTTCTCTCTCACTCCCACTCTATCTCTCTTGCACTCGCTGGCTCCGGCTTGTTTATTATGCATCAGCTGAGCAGAGTCGCGGCGAGTCATTGACATTCACAAGTGCTGCCCGAAAAAGGAGTTCAAAGAGTGTCTGCAAAAAAGAGGAAGAGAGAGTGAGCGAGAGAGCGCGTGGAAGTAGAGAATAGAAATCAATAAACCGCTCGTTTGCCTAATTTAATGTCGCCTCACGCAATTTGCTCAGCAGTTTATTTTTATGTTTCTTACTTCCCAGCCCGTCCCTTTCTCTCCTTCATATACTAACGGATGGCCCTTTTATATGCTTTATACTCTTTAAAGAAGGAAAGCTTTTTACGGGGCATATTAGAGTTTCTACTTTACTACTTCGTATACTGTGTATGTAGTTGCTTACAGGGTAGCAGCTAGTCGAGCGCCACTCGCCTACCAGCCGTATTTCTGGCAATCAAAGCAGCGTCATTGATTTTTGCATTTTATCAGCTTCGCAAGGGATTTAATCGGGCTGCCCTCAATGCAAATGCTTGGGGAATGAGCTCATCGAGCTTCCTCTCATGCCAAAGGCCCTTTAGACAGCTGCCACTTGAACTACCTGTTAATTGAGTTAATATTGAGTTAGGTAATTTGACTCACTCAGCCGACTCCGTCACAGCTGTGAGACATGTACATATGTATGTCTGTCTGTATGTATGTGTGTATTTACTTTCCAAAGCAACTGCTGCTGCTGAATAATAAAACTGGTTGTACTTCAATCAACTTGAGAGCAGAATGGTGATTTAGTCTTATAGGTAACCAAATATATATTTATAAATATGTATATAGCTTGACCTCGAAGCAAAATATTGTCTTATGCTGGTCTTAAATGCGGAAAAGCCAATCTTGATGAAACGACCATAAAAATAATTTTTATTGATTTTTATATACGACATTTTATTATCAATTTATATGCTTCACTTTTATGCAGTCATTTTATATTTAAATAAAGTAATTTATAATTTATTTTACATATATAAATTTAATTTCAATAAAAGGAATGAACCTTATTGCTAATAATAATATGAAATATTTATCAAAATAAACTTATTAGGAAAATGTGAATCAATTAATTCTAGCTTTAAAGCTTAGATTTTAAACTGTTATAATCGACTTTATAAAAAAGTTATTCAAAAAGAAAAATCATTTAATTTATGCCCTAAGCTCTCTTTCAAAGCTATAAATTTGTACCCATGATATTTATATTTATTTACCCATAATCGACATATTATTCTATCTTGAATTGAAATACAATTTTTCATGCTCATATTATATCATTTATATATATTCGCACTTGCATTTCTCATTGGCCTTCGCACTTTGTGGGTTTCTCGACTTGTTTATTTATTTACTTTTATGTGTTAACTTTAATTTTGTTAAACCTGAGTATTTTACATGTGCCCATTTCTCTTCTTTTTCTCTTTCTCTTTCAGAATGGAGAGGTTGGCAGCATCGTGAGTTTGAAAATTTCTTGGTTCTTTTTTGTTTGTTTAATATTTTGTTGTCTCACTTAAAACGTTCAACTAAACGCACGATTTTTAATTTGTTTACATTATATTTTTCTATCTCTCTTTTAATTTGTTACGCTTTGCACTTAGTTTAAGGTTTTTTTTATTGTGTTTTTGTTTTTTTTACTAACCAAACGGCATGGGAAGTTTAAAACTTTGACCTTTCAAGCTTTCCCATTGCCTGCTCTTACCTAACCATCTTGTGGGTCAGCGCGGGGTCTGGCGACGCTTAAGCATGCCTTTTCATTGGGCTTTCATTCGCGTTTTCAAGTGTTCCATTCATAAAACAAAGCAGCCGCAAACCGCAATTATGATAGGTTTTAATTAAGCCATTTAAAGTGCGCCCATCTCTCATTCCATCTCTGCCTCTATCCATATCTATATCTATCTTACTCGCACAAACTTCGTCTTGCTCTTGTTGTCTATGCTGCATTGGCATTTGAAATTGATGCACTCTCTCTTCCTTTCACAGGTGCAGCAGCTGGCTGGCAGCATTTATCAGGAGTTCGAGCGAATGATCAATCGCTATGACGAGGATGTGGTTAAAAACTTGATGCCTTTGCTGGTGAACGTGCTGGAGTGCCTAGATGCCTCGTATCGCATCAATCAAGAACAGGATGTGGAGCTGGAGCTGCTGCGCGAGGACAATGAACAGCTTGTTACACAATACGAACGCGAGAAGAGCGCACGGAAGCAGTCGGAGCAAAAGGTGAGCGGCTGAGCGCTCAATTGTAATCAACATTTAATTAAACCACTCAAACAGCTCTTGGAAGCGGAGGACTTGGCTGAGCAGGAGAACAAAGAACTGGCCAGCCGTCTAGAGTCTCTAGAGAGCATTGTGCGCATGCTGGAGCTAAAGCACAAGAACAGTGTGGAGCATGCCAGTCGTCTAGAGGAGCGTGAGGCGGACCTCAAGAAGGTGAGTAGACTGGAGGCCATTGGAAACCAGCTGCTGACCTTTGCATGCAACTCTCAGGAATATGCCAGGCTACACGAGCGCTACACGGAGCTGTTCAAGAACCATGTGGACTATATGGAACGCACCAAAATGCTAATGGGCTCAACGCACTCACAAATGAGCACTGCCTCCGATCGCATGGAGGTGAGTCGGGCGCGACTCAACCCGGTGGCGCGCAGCTCGGGGCCTGTCTCCTATGGCTTTGCCTCGCTGGAGAACTCTGTGATGTTGGACACGGAGACGATTTGCAGTGTGGGCAGCCAGTCTGATGACTCCGGGCCGCCTTCGTTGCAGAACGAACTAGATAATTTGGCTGGTACCGTGGAGCGAGGCGCCGCAACAGATGCGCTGCAGCAACAACATCAGGCCACCTCGCCGCAGAGTCCTGACATAAGTCCCGTTGTGCCAAATGTGCCCGCAAATGGTAGGTGGAGGCGTCTACCAAATGGCTGAACCTTTAGCTAACCTGCAACTGCACTAATTTTCCAATATTCTATTTTCTTTTGTGTTTGTGTTTGTGTTAACTTCACTAAAAACGAATCCATATATAAAACAAAACCCAACCCCAACCCAGTTGGTCGTTCGACCACCAAGAAGGAGCAACGCTCGGACAACAATCTGTACCAAGAGTTGTCCTTCCAGGATAACGAAGAGAGCGAAGAGAATGAGATTGTTACGGGTAAGCAGTGGATACTTGAGATTAAATTTAGAGCACGTCAAAAACGTATTCTTTTCTCTTTCTCTTGCTGTCTGGGCGCACACATACACACGCACACAACTGAAACACTTGCACACACACACGCAATCACTCCCTGGGACTCAATGGCCACTTGTCTCATGCTCTTTCTGTGTCTCTCTTTTCTGTAACAGGCAGCTGGGTACATCCCGGAGAATATGCATCCTCAGGTAGGTACCACACACAAGACCAACTCCAAGAACAACAACAACAAACTCCACCACCAACACCATATAATTCCTACATATATGGATTCATCTATATAACCTGTAAATACATAAAATATCATACGATAATCGACTGATCGAAAGAACAACAATAAGTTATAGAAATGAGCATTTAGCATACAATGGATACTCTAGCGAACCGTGTTTGTGATATGTGTTGGAATCGATGTGCTCGAGATACTGTTGTCACTATATTGCAAAGCTTAATAAAAACTATCATATTTATTGACCTCTAATGAAATTTCAAATTTCTCTTTTTATGCCAAAACCAATTTACTTATTCCAAACATCCCTTTTCCCTATTACCACCCATAAAAAAATCAAATCTTTTTGTACAAATATCAAACACTCAAACACCGACACCTACAACAACAACAATAAACTATCAAAGCTAACGACAACTATTTCGGTAAGTTTTCTCGTGCGTTACGATATACCTATATACATAGTTCCTATCTATTGTAGTCTCTTGCTATGTAAGTAGTGTCCCCAGTCTTCCTCTCTCTTCAAACTTCAGTTTTACTTTCATTGTTGGTGTTAGAGGATGATCTCTGGGCTAAAGGGTGTTATCAGAGATTATTAGTTTTAAATTGTTCCTATTTTAATACCTTTTTTTGTGGATAGCTTTATTTTTGGTTCAGGTTTTGAGAATATTTTGTGTTTCACTTAATTCATGTTTTTCGTTTATTCATAAATATCATGCATGTTATTTGATCCACTTAAATACGATCCTCATATGTTATGCATACTTAAATAATTTCATTTGTTTTATACTACCTTTCAACATCTGCTCTTACGTTCCATATAAAATCCACACTCGTTCCACATAACATTTGTTTGATTTGCCCTAATAATGTTTTTATGAATACCTTTGCAGGAATGGGCAAAGAAGTGGAAAACCTCATCATGGAAAATAATGAGCTGCTAGCAACCAAGTAAGTTTTAGCTACCCATAAACCAAATCAATCAATAAATGTATTCATCATTCAATTCCCACACAGAAATGCACTCAATATTGTCAAGGATGATTTGATTGTGAAAGTGGATGAGCTGACGGGTGAAATAGAAATCGTGCGCGAAGAGCTAAATGCGATGCAACAATCGCGTGCGAAGCTAAGGCAGCGCATTAGTGAGCTGGAAGATGAGCTCAAGAAGACCAAGGAACAGGTGAAACAACAGAGTAAGTTACTCCAGTCCCATTAAAATAGGCACAGCTAAGTCTAATTCTCTCTAAATTCTCACAGACACCGAGCAGGAGGAGAACGATGTGCCGCTGGCGCAGCGCAAGCGTTTCACACGCGTCGAGATGGCCATGGTGCTGATGGAGCGCAACCAGTACAAGGAGCGGCTAATGGAGCTACAGGAAGCGGTGCGCCTAACGGAGATACTGCGCGCCTCGCGCACAGTCGATAATTTGGATAAGAAGTCGAAACAGAGCATTTGGAAGTACTTTAGTAATCTTTTTACGTAAGTATATCACATATATTCCACCCTGCATATTCGGAGTATTAATTGCTTATATTTACTCTCACAACAGCCCCTCCAACCGTCCGACGGAACGCGTCGCTGACGGTCTTGGAGGGGGGCCGATGTTTCGTCACACAGGCGGAGGAAGTCCTGCCCACAGCCATGGATCACCCAGCCGTGGAGGAAGCGACAATCGCCTTACCCTAGCTGGCTCACAGCCGCCGCCGCATCCGGCCAGCGCCGGCCTTGCCAACGCACTAATCATGGCCAAGGACTATGCAGAGGAGGGCACCTCAGAGCGCATCAGCGCCAGGCGGCGTGAGCAATACCGACAGCTGCGTGCTCATGTGCAAAAGGAGGACGGACGCCTGCATGCCTATGGCTGGAGCTTGCCCATCAACAAGACCAATCAGGATGCCAATCCAAATCGCCATTCAGGCGGTGTACCCGTGCCCGTCTACTGTAATCCCCTAGCGGAGGCATCGCCGCACATGAAGGTGTTTTGTGCGGCAGGGGTGAATCTGCAAGGTGGCTTCACAAAGGATGGCCAATCGCTTATACCCGCCGATTCGCCCTATGCACCGCGCTCGACGCTCAAAATTGCGGAGATAACCAGTCCAACGGCCGAGCAGAGCGCCGAGGCGCTGGATCGCCAAATGGCGCGTGCCAGCCTTGAGACCCTGGAGCCCGAGACACAGCTCAGCTCGTTTGTGTGGATCTGCACCAGCACGCATGCCGCAAGCACGGTCAGTGTGGTGGATGCCAATCAGTCGGCCACTGTGCTGGATGCTTTTCCCATATGTGCATCGCATCTGCTATGCATTGCCTCTGTGCAGGGCGCCATGGAGAGCGACTATGCGTTGCTGGAGCAATCGGAAGTGGTCAAGGCGGGTGAGATGCTGCAGCGGCCAGGTGAGGGCCCCGAGCTGTGTGGCAAAGTGGAGTTTGTGCGTGTGCGACCCAAATCGGATCAGAACAGCAACAGCAAGCAGAGCTCACAGGAGGGTGAGGAGGTGCCCGCGACAATAACAGTCGTTGGCGTGGCAGAGGCCAAAGAGGCTACAGAGAAATCGAATGAGCAGCTGCCCGCCGTCGATGCAACCGAGCCGCTGGGCAATGTGGAGGCCATCAAGATACGCCAAGCGTTGCCAGGTGCACCGCAGCGACTCTCCTCCAGCAACGCGGACATCAGCAACAATCATGTCAACAATAACAACAGCAGCAGCAGCAGCAATAATGTGCAATTCAGCATAAAATCGTTGAATCCCATTCTGGGCACCAAAGACCGCGATGAGCCCTTAATGAGCTCAGTGGGACCCACCATGTGGATGGGCGCCCAGGACGGTTGGCTGTATGTGCACAGCAGTGTGGGCCGTTGGCATGAGTGTCTGCACAAGGTGCTCCTGCCCGATGCTGTGCTGGCGATAGTGCATGTGGAGTCGCGTGTTGTTGTTGCGCTGGCCAATGCTCAGTTAGCCGTGTTCCGCCGCCAAACAGACGGCCAATGGGATCTGAATAGTTATCACCTGGTTACGGTCGGTGATCGCAATCATTCGATACGTTGCCTCTGTGTGGCCGGCGAGCGCATTTGGGCTGCGCATCGCAACAAGATCTTCATTGTTGATCCCATATCGCTAAACATTGTGCACTCGCTGGACGCGCATCCCCGCAAGGAGAGCCAGGTGCGTCAAATGGCGGCAACAGGTGCTGGCGTTTGGGTGTCCATACGGTGAGGTCATAATCATTGAATCCGAAGTCCAATGAAATTAACTGATTTACTCCTGTTACAGCTTGGACTCCACACTACGTCTATATAATACACACACATTTGAGCACAAACAGGATGTGGATATTGAGCCTTACGTGTCCAAAATGCTTGGCGCTGGCAAGCTGGGCTTTAGTTTTGTGCGCATTACAGCGCTGATGGTGTCCTGCAATCGCCTCTGGATAGGCACCAGCAATGGCGTCATCATATCTGTGCCGCTGGCCGAGGTGCAGCAAAAGTCATGTGAGCTTAGCTTCCCATTCTATCTTTGTTCAAAGCTTAAACTGATTTATCCTCATTGCTTGCAGCTGATCCCAATGGTCACATGCCCTTGTGCTGCATGGCCAATGCTCAACTGTCCTTCCATGGCCACCGCGATGCGGTCAAGTTCTTTGTATCGGTGCCCATGCTCCAGCAGCCAAATGGCACGCTCACCTTTAGCAACAAACGGCCCGACATGTTGGTCATGTGTGGAGGCGAGGGCTATATTGATTTTCGCATAAGTAAGTGGAGTCACCGGCCATCCAAACTCTAGCTAAACTATTCACCAGTCCTGACAATCAGCGATCTCATATCTAACTAAACATCTATATATAAATGCAGTATATAGTATAATCGTTCCATATTCCTCTGCAGGACATGAAAAATACGATGCTAGTGATAATGCAGCGCATTTGATAGTTTGGAAAGTCGATACGTAAGCTTTGCTTTTAATTTTGTTTTTGAGTTGAATATGTTTTTAATTTGCGCCGTTTACGTAATGATTCTTTTTGTTGTTTCAATAATATTTTTAATTTCTCTTTTTGCTTAGTTTTGCATTGTTGCTATGTCTATTTGTTTACCTAATTGCATTTTCTTTTTGTTTAACCTTTGCCGTGGCCGTGTAGTACCTTCAATTTGTAGTGCTCCGAACAGCGACGTGCCCATGGGCCGACAATCCAATTGGAATGCAGCATTCTTCTAAAGGTTTATCCATATATTTATGTTCAATATTTTGTTAAATTTTTGATTTATTTCTGTTTATCACGTTTTACAACCTCCAACAAATTTGTCTCTGCACTTTTTTGTCACAATGTTCCAATGAAATCCACAACCCAAATTCAAATATGTGGATTATCTGTAAACTGTTCTCTTTGGTGTCCTTGTGAATTGTCCCTGTGAACTGCTATATAAAATATATAAGAGCAGCAATTGTATTAAAAAATAACGAAACAAATGAAAAACCTGATACAGGATATAAAATATCAATTTTGTATATACGATTTTTTATCTAACTTTTAGTTGCGGTTCTTAAACTTTCGGTTGTAGTTTGCTGATTTTATTTATTTAATGCCTTTTAATATTTATTGTAAATTTTATTTGCTTAATATTTTTAAAATAAACTTATACTTTTTATATATTTTTTATTTAATTTTGCTCCAGTTCTTACAAAATTGCTGGCTATTTTACAAACTACCAAATAAATCGCGCACTCTCACTAAAATATTATAATAATGATGAAAATAAATACTAATCAAAAACCAAATAATATATGAAATCTTGATCAAGTTATGCATATATATCAAATTATGATATATGAATGCTGCATAGTAGCTCAATACTTTTCAATGCTTTTGTAAATTATCTAAAAACAATTAAAAATCTCTTGTAGTTCTGTCGCAGCAGCACTAACTAAGTGTACATTGTGTATATATGTTCCTGATTTGCTAATTTGAATTCCTTAACTCTTGCAGATGATAATGACATGGAGAACAGTATTCAACTGGAACCAAATCAAACAATCGAAAATCGTGGCGATAAAAGTTATTTGATTGTGTGGCATGTTAGTCAGCGTTAAAACTAAATTGTTTTAAGTAAATTACAAGTTATGCATATATATAATATACATATATATACAAATCCGACCCAAGCAGTTACAAGTTTTTGCAGGCTAGAAAAAAAAAAAAAAAACAAATATCTTTACCTTAATTTAGTTTTTAAAGCTCCCAACTTATTTACAGTACAATGCGTCCGAGCATTGCCAAGAGCATAAGATAGACATATATACATATATATTTTGGTTAGGCAAACAGACTTGTGCTAATACTTATGCTTCACATACTAGCTTCATATATAAATATTTATATTTAAAAAAATGAAAAAATTAACCTAAATGTTATTTAACACAGTGATAGCTCGCTATATAACTCAATGATATATAAATTAAAATTTGTACATTTTATGCGCTCTTGAAGCAGAGAAAGTTATGTTTTTTACATATATATATATTCAATAGAAATGTCCAAATACCTTAAACTAAACTAAAGATCCCGTTTGTGCGTGATTTTTTTATCCAAATAATTAGTTAAATTTGTATTTTAAGTTCAAAGTTTCAAAAAGCAATTTCTAATTTAGTTATTTGTTAAATAATTTTAATTTTTAGTTGAACCGATTACGTCTAATTGTTATTAATTTGTTTAATAATACGTAATAAACGAAAACAAGACCAACATTTCGAATATTATTTTTCATTTTTATTCTTAGAGGCAAAAAGTGATATTTATAATTTAGAAATTTTTGGATACTTTAAATACGGATTTTAATATGGCATAACAAGGCGAACTTACGCATTAGCTTTGGCTTGAATCGAGCAACTATATAATGGATAAATATACATATACATATATATAACACTAGATTATGTACTGTAAATAAAGCCACAATTTATAAAATATAGCAAATTATGTGAAATAAATTATGGATAACAATTGAGGATTTATTGGATTGGTATGAACTATCTAGGATTATGTACAGAACTGGACTATCGGGCAGCTTTGGTAGTTATAGAATTGGAATATCTACAACTGTAAATAAGGCTAGTCTGAATGATAGATTGTAGACTTTTGACTATTGTTTAGATTAGGTAAATGCATTTCAACATTGACTCCGCTTTGATTTGTATCTAAAACATTTTTTTATTTATCTTATTTAGATCTTATATAGTTCATTCATTAAAAACTCCATTCTATATCCTCTCGGCATTCCTGCGCATGATCATCGAGTGATGCGATTATGCCGACAGCATCATCATCATCCATTATGGAATTGGTATCCAGTTCGGATCGACATTTCTTAATGTAATCCGTGATGGAGGCGTGTCTGCATTGCTTGAAGAACGCGTGAGTCATCAGCTTCTTGGCGCTCCAGCGATTCTCGGCATTGCGATTCAGACAAATCTCCACAAACTGATGGAAATCGTCGGAAAGCACACGTTGGCTGTAGATATCATAGGTTCGGCGCGTCGTCGCATTCTCAAATGGAATTTTGCCCTGGTCGTCCAGGAGCATAGTATACGTCGATCTATCTAATAAGGACGGCACATTTCCACGTATTTTCTCTGTGTACATTAGCGTGGGTTGTGTCTCGAAATAGGGTTGGATACCGTTAGCCAGCTCACATGCCGTTATGCCCACGGAATAGATATCTGATTTCTCCGTATATCCATGAATATTTTGATCCAAAACTTCCGGAGCAGCCCAATTCAGATGCTTCTCGTGCGATATGCCATGCAAGACGGGTTTCTTTTTGCCATGCTTTATAAAACTGCGACTCTCGTGAAAATTAGATAATACTGCCTTATTTCCGTCCAATAAGATGTGCAGAGCCCTCACAGACCCGTGAACAAAGTCATTCGAGTGTATATACAAAAGGGCGGCGAGGACATCCTTGAATATCAATGCTATCAATGTCTCTGGAAAGCCGTTGCAGAACGTCGTTTTAAGCAGAAGTTCACATGTGCCAAAGCACATATACGGGTGCAGCACATAGACATCGCTATCCACAATAAAACTATTTAAAATCTTATTGATATTGGGATGATTGAATTGTCGACAACATTGAATCTCGGCGAAAAGTCGCTTTAGTTCGGCATCATCGTCCACTTCCAATGAATATTTTTTAACAACTAACACACGATTGTTGACAGTACAATTTGCTTTGTAAACCGAACAGAATTTGCCATGCTTAAATGCTTTTGTGAATTCATAGTCTGTTAAGCTATTGCTAAACATTATTATTTCAATTTGTAGAAAAAAATTTGTGTTCGAATTTCGAACAGCTGACTTTGACAGCTGTGACCTAATTAACGGCGTTGCTTTTGCAAATTGACGGCTTGGTATTGCCCGCGCAAAATTTGAAGGAATGCGGTTGATTTATTCTTTATCAATTCATAATTAATTTAAATATGTATAGTATTTTCTTTTGATATACGGTATTCAATTCATGCTGTAAAACAATTATACAGGATTCTTATAAGTATGGTTATTTAATTTTTTGTCGTTATTTCTGGTTGTGCTGTGAACAGCTGATTTTAACAAATACTACCTTAAGAACGGCGTTCATTTTGCTAATTGGCAGCTTATGAGTGCGCACAGTCGCAAAAGGCGAGTGTACGAACACAGCATTAATGCTGTTTATTTATATTACAAATGAAGTATTTTAAAAATTGAACATGGCCACGATAAGCGACACCTTTCGTAGCAACTGGCTAATCGCTACCTTTGGCCTGGGCTTGTTCATCGCCGGCTCCAGTGTTCTCTACTGGAACGAAGGGCGAGCGGTGCACACGATGTTGGCTCTGGATGAGGCTTACGCAGACATCTACTCGATGCAGTTCACCGAGGAGGAGCAAGATATGAATTTTGAAAATCGGATTGTACATCTATCGGGGCCCATCATATGTGGAGAGCCGCTCACCGAGCCCGACTACAATATACAGCTGATGGCAGTGAAACTAAGGCGTCGCGTACAGATGTACCAATGGGTGGAAGAAACAGTGGAGCACAATTTCGGCGAGAGCGTGGGCACAGAGGCGGACTCACGAAGCTATTACTATACACGCGAATGGCGGGACAAGATCGTGGACTCGCGACAGTTTTACAATCCACATGGCCATACGAATCCACAACGTTTCCCCATCGAGAGTGCCGTCCAGGTGGCCGATGCGGTTTACATAGGCAAATATGAGCTGGGGTCGGCTGTGAAGAACAAGTTCAACAACTACCACGAATTGACCTCGGACATAAGGCCGGATGACAGCGGAATCAAGCTGCATCTGGGTCTCTACTATCACACCAGCGATGTGTTCAATCCGGAAGTAGGAGATCTGCGTCTGCTCTTCACCTATGCGGGACTGGAGGGCGAACTGTACAGCATCGTGGGTCGCCTGCAGGGCAACAAAGTGGAGCCGTATGTCACCAGTCGTGGAGTGTCCGTGCTGCTCGTCTATCCGGGCGAAATAAGCGCACTGGAGGTATTCCGATTGGAGTATAGGACTCAGGTGCTGCACACCTGGTGGTGGCGCTTCATAGGCTGGCTCCTGATCTTCTTTGGCGTTACCTGCAACACGAAACTGCTGAGGGTTGTATGTGAGTGGATAACCAAAGACTTCTACACTATATATATTCATATATTTACTAGCATAAAGATATTTAACTCTACATATATTTCTATTAATATATCCCTTCTACTCTCCTCTTGCAGTGCTCCGTGTGCCTTTGTTAATTGGCCTGGCGCCCGATTCGCATTATCCGGTAACTGGGAACTTCTTGATCGCCTTCTCGCTGTCGCTGACCATTGCTGCGGTGGCCTGGATACTGCATCGACCTGTGATTGGCGCGTGCCTGTTCCTAGCGGGCGCCTCGCCCTACGTCTGGCTCACACGCAATTTCGTGGACTATCAGCGAGTAGATTAGTCCGTTATGTTCTCGTACGAGTAGATATTTACACATAACTTATTTGTATTTCGTGCCATCAATGTCAATAAAAAACTGAATAACACTTAAAAGCTAATCGTATCGCTATAATCCTAATCCTAGAACTCTCGAATGCCCGGATTCGTTGGTTCGCTTAACTTCGATTTGGGCGTCGACTCAGTGGAGGTGTGCACACTGGGACTCTGCGACTTGTCCTGCTCCTCATGGCAAGCGGCCGGCTCCTCGAAGCGCACGTAGGGCTCGAAGCTGTTGTTGATCTGCACAGAGCCACGATGCAGATTGTTGGACTCCGCCTCAAAGAGTATTTCGTTGATGAACCTCTCGGCAAGCAGACGCTGCTCGCGAGGCAAGCGCTTCAGCTTGTATGTCCAAGTGCGCGCAATGGACTCCTCCTCCGGATAAGTGCCCGCCAGATACTCGCAAGCTATATTCAACAGCTCGTCCGTGTTGTGCGTGCTCACTGTAGTTGTGGTGGCGGAGGAGGAGTTGTTCCCGTTGCTACTACAGGGTGGGGTCTGCCTGGCTCGCTTTGCTGCATTTGAATAGTCGGGCTGCTGGTGCATTAATCCCGATCCCGCTGCTGCTGGCGGCGGTGGCGGTGGCAGCGGATCTACCTTTTGTACATGCCCAAACGATTTGTGAAACATCTCCGAGATGTTCGGCGTCTGACCCACTCCACTGCGATAAGAGTAATGCAAGGAGGAGGCGCTGCTGCCACTGCTGTGCTCCATGAAGGATGCCGTCGAGCTGGAGTTTTCGTTGAACGAGAAGCTGGGCTCGTTCTTGAATGTAGGATTCACCGCGAGGAACTTCTCTGTATTCCTCAAAAAGTCCAGCTCCTGAAAGGTCCAACAACGTGGCGTATGCAAGCTGCCCGTGCGCATAGCGCTCTCCACGACCTTCAGCTCCTTGCGATAATTCGTGCGCAGTGTGTTGATCTTCTTCTTCACGTCCTCGACGGTCGCATCTCGCTTTAGATAGTGGTAAATGGGCACCAAGCGCTGATATGCCTCTGCTCGCTTCTCTCGATTCGTGTAATCCCGCAGAGAAGTGTCCCACAGGACGGGCATATCCCGATATGTCTGTATGAAGGCACGCAGATAATGACGATTCTCCTCGGCTCCGGACATTATTTTGATGCTATGCGACGGCTGCTGCGACGGAGGCGGCGGTTGGTGAAGCATTCTCTTTTATTCAAAATCCACTTTCAAATGCTCCCTCTGAAAGGGCGGTAAAAATATACCAAAATAAACACAAAGCGAAAAACGATCGAAATAAGTTTTACTTCAGCGTGTAAGTGAAAAAATGACAAATTTATGTATGGACCTATTGACGAAATGTCATTTTGTTGTTGTAGTTGCGATGGTGGTGGTGGTTTGCTTGACAGATTGCTGGGCATATTGCTGCATTGACGTAACTGCGCTTGTATGTGTGACGTCACAGCAACAAGTGTTGTCTGCGCTTAAGTTTTTATTTTACTGTGTGTGGTAACACTGCTTTGGCAATCGAATATAAACACTTAACGATGAGTTTTATTTGAACAGAGTACCATTTTGAGTATAACAGTCTCTTTGTATGTTAAAGGCGCCTTTGTAACAGTGCCTTTGTGAGTAGAAGAGCAGACAGCATTAACATTTATGTAAAATAAAGCGAGACGAACAGCCGTGCGACCGGACGTGTTTGACCGTTGATTTTGATTTTTAATTCCGACGCGCTGCAAAGAAAGTATAAACTGAAACACGTACAAGGCGCAGTGTAATTATTTGTATACGAATTACAAGCTACATTTGTGCAATTAAACGCGTGTATGCAAAAAAGAAAAATAAACAGGATTGCAAAAAGTGCTAAATTAAAGTGACGCCGTCCGCTGCTTCTGTTTCTGCTGGCTGCATTTAGTGGAATTCGATTGTGTGCGTGCACGCTACGCGTAAGTGTGTGTGTAAATTGTGACTGTTGGCGCTTGGCAGCGATATTTTGCGCGCCGCTTTTTAATTAACCAAAGCGTTGTTCAATTTAATTGTGCAAAAACAAAGATGCTTTGGCATTGGGCATTATTCAAGCTATGAGTAAATCAAAGCAAACAAACCAACATTAAATAATAAAACAAAGAAAATCAAACACGAAAGCTGTTTCAAAAGTGTATGTGTGTGTGTGTTCGTGTGTCCAAAATTAATGCAATTCAAAGGAAATGGAGACCATCGAGGAGCAATCAAAAACAGGTGAGTTCGCGAATCGTAAAATAGAAGAGTGGGCATCAGCAGCTGTTTTGCCTCACATCCGCTGTTTGTCTTTATTTCTATATAAATATAGAAATATATATTTTTCAATTTTTAATTTTTCAATGTCGCAGGCGTTAAGCACACATAAAATATGTCACAGCCAGCAAATAAATATCTTGGCTAGTACTTTCTTGTTGTAGTCAGGGAATTTTAAGCTGCTTTTTTTTTTCAATTTTTTGAAATTTATTTCGGTGTGAAACATATTTATGTATCGTTGTGAATGATTTGCGCGCATATAATATGTGTGTGTGCTAAATGTAGTTGCACCCCTCACCCCGCTGCGCACTCGACAAACCGGCACTGTACCCAGCAACAACAATAACCAAAAGCGCAGCCGCCGCGGCGAAGTTCCTGGCTGCCTGCCTGCCTAACTGTAGGTAGATCAACCAACAAATTACGTGCGCTCACCCTCTGTTCTCTGCCTCTCTGTCTCTCTCTTTTTGTCATGCTAGTTTTGTTATTGTTACTAGACCTAGCGATTTACCTACCACACGTTTGCATGTCTGCTCTTCCCTGCCTGTCCTTCTTCCCTCTTTCCGGGTATACATACTTAACAGAGCGCGCGCACATGCCAATGTTTTCGGCTGTCGGCTCAATGTTAATGGCATTCTTACATACACACAAGCGCATCTGCATATATGTATAGGTGCGTGTGTGTGTATTTTTGTGCGAAGGCCTCTGCGTAGTCGCAATGTACTGAGCCAAGGTTCTGCCAGATGACAACGTAATTTTATTACAAGATTCCACTTTGATGAGTCTGTTGCAGAGAAATCCTTTAGCGAAATATCAGAACTAGAGTCCCCACGCTGATCATTATGCAAATGTCACTCAATTAGTTTTTCGTCATGTCTCTTTGGCAAGGGGCCAAAGCAAACGAAGAAGAGACAGCATAGAGAAGAGAGTAGTGAGTGAGCAGCGCAGGCAGCGGCAAAGGGAATTTCCCAAAATAAAAATAAAGGAAGAGAAGTAAATACTTTATTTCCCTCTGTCAGCCACCACCTGTGAGGGTCGATTCGCACTCTGCCCTGAGTGTCGTGTATTTGCATTGGGTTTTCTGCTTCGACGGGGGCGCACACCTGTGGCTTCCGCCTGACTGCTTTGTCAGGTGATCTTTTAGTTGCAATTCAGAGTTTGATCCTTACACATCAGCAGCAACAGCAACAGCAGCTTCAGCATGTTGCACTTGCCAGTGGCAACAACAACTCAACATTCTCAGCTCGACTTTGGGCACGCCTGCAACAAGCAGCGAAATATCGTCACGGTTCGTCGTCAGGCTTGGTCCTATTTCACATACGCAGCCCAGGAGGAAGTCAAACAGACGCATCTCAAACATGCCGCACTATGTCAAGTGTATGAGGACTTTACAGGTATTTCATTACACAGGCCAGGCATTCACCACCAGCCCAGTTAATGGTGGAAGTGTCTCACAGGGTTGTTCTCACACAAATTTACAAACAGCAAACACATTTTATAACGAACGACTTCACTTTGGGCATTTTGTGGTACGCAATTTAATTGAAATTCAGAGCGTGTTTTTGCACTTTAAGGAATTTGGCGCAAACAAACTCAAACAGACCAGGGAACGAAACTCTGAATTCAAGCGTAATATTTTCTATATATAATATATAATATATGTATATGCATAAACAATTTAAATAGATTTGTTTAAGAAGCAAAGTGAATAATAGCTTGAAGCAGCTTTCTTCAAAGAAAAAGAAAATTCTGTTTAATATATTTTTTGCCAAACTTAATACTTAACTTACTTTTTCTTAGTATTTACCCTACAATGATTATACAAGAAAAAATATGTTTTTGGCTCAATTTCTTGGGAACGTAATTGAAACATTTAATAGCTGTTGCAGTTGCATATTGTTTACTGAACTTGTAACGATAAATAAATTCAATAAATTCAATACTATATAGTATGTATATGCAATACCTATGATTATATGATGAACACCTATATTTATTATCGCAGTTGTTTGGGTCGCTTCAGGTGTTTCATTTGATATTATACGAATTACTGCGTTGAAGACAAACGATTTTCCTGTATTGCAGTATTAAAAGCTGTTGGCTTTTTGTAAACACAACAAACTATATAGTTTACTGTTATAGAGAGACCATAAATTTCCATTGTAAGACTTAGTTATTCTAAAAATTTCATGCGTCATGCGGCGACAACAAAAAAATCAGCAAGAGCAACAACTCCTGTTCATTACCCACTGTGAAAGCAGATGCTGTATGGACCAGAGAGAAGGAGTGAGACAGACAGAGAGAGAGAGAGAGAGAGGGAGCGGGAGCGGGGGTGTGATGGAGGGTATAGTCTGGACTTTGTTCAATTGCCCAAGTGGCGACGCGTCTGCCTCGATAGAGAGATACAAAAGCGCAATTGGCATCAGTTACAGCTGCACAATTCTGGATAAAATTAATGCACAAATGCATGTGCAATCAATTCTGGGGTAGGCAGCAGTAGGGGTAGCTGGGGCGGGGCCGGGAGGCTGGGTGGCTGTTGGAAAATTTGTATGCACTTGAGCAACTTGTGTAGAGCTCATTGTGTAGGCGGGTGGACGGATTGGCGAATGGGCGGATGGGCAGTTGGGTTGTGTTGGGTGCATTTTCTTTCTCTGTGCTTTGGCTTGTCAAAACTACGTTGGCAATGATCTGAAGGTCGCAGAGGGGGGTCGGGTGGGTAGGTAGGCAGCCATAGACAACAAACAATAATATTAATGGCAGCAATCAGCACTTGGCGATCACAATTAAAATTGATGTCAACAGCTCACAAAATTGCGTCTAAATAATCGACGCTGCCCTTCGTTCAGCTGTGGACGGATGCTGCTGACCCAGAGATATATACAGTGAGATCCTCTTGGTTCTATTTTGTCTTGCATTTTGTTTGTTTTCTTTTTGCGCAACAGTTCGCAATTTGCATAAACAAACGAATAGACAATAGCAACAACATACACTGTGATGGCCATAAATCATAGCGCCAAAAACTTTGAATATGTTCGCCTCCGCCCCCTCCATCTACACTGCCTCCCGCTGCCTCCTGCTGCTGCTGCTGCTGCCGCCGCTGCTACTCTGCACTTGAACAAAGTGTACTTAATAATTTTTAGTGCGCTACTCAAGAGGGCGTGTGCGAGGGTTGAAGGCAACCAAGCAAGCGAGCTCATCAATTATAAACAAATCACATGTTTATCTATTATATATTCACAATATATCAAATGTTAGCTTCAACTTAGAGTCATTAAATCCAGAGTGTAGTTAGTTGCCATTGAAAATGGGAAATCTGGGTACAATGTGCTTGTTTATTTACTAACTATTGTATATTAAACTAGAATATGTGGGGTGTATGGACTAGTTTTCAGTTTATAAATTTGTAGACCCTGAACCCATTGAATGGAATGCCTTATATGAAAATATATATTAGATATGGTTTTATACAGATTCTTCTTTTTATAAAAAATAAAAAAAGATATAGTTGTATGTATATATAAAATAATATCCGAAAGCTCTTTTAGATGCATTAGTTGGCATACAAAGTTTTGATGAATATCTTATTTAAGCAAATGCCGATGAACTGAACAACATTCTTAGGTTATGTAGCACAACCCGTGCCCTCTTTGTACAGTTAAGCATTATAAGCTCCGAGCTATATATAGAACATCGTACTAATGCCTTGTGTGTCGTCTCCCATTCGGTAATTTGCAGAAATGTCCATTATGTCAAAGCTGCCCACACGCATCTGCCTGGTGGGCGAGGCTGGTAGAGATGCGGAGACGCTGCAGGCAGCCGAGAGTTTTGGCATGCCCGTCATACAGTCGGAGACGGGGCTGGACATCATCAACGATACGGATTGGCGCACATTCTATGTGCTGCAGGACTTTGAGGACGAGATCTTTGATGCCATACACAAGCAAAAGGAATGGTAAGTGTTGCCTTCTCACTCATCACTGTTGGCTCGCGCTTTATTATTTTTGTATGGCTTGCTTTGGCCGGATCTTTGTCATCTATAAATACATATCTGAGCATAATGTCAGCAAATTGAATGAGACGCGTCGTGGCGTCACGGAGTGCCACGAGTGGAGCACCAACAGCAGCCAAATTTGAAATTGAGACACACGCATGTGCGCTCTGCTCTACACCACACTCCCACACGCCCCGCCCTGCTGGGCAGAGGGTTGAGATTGACAGCGCCAAAACCAAAATCCGTTGACAATTCACGCTTTTCAAAATGCCCTAGTATACCCAGCAAAAATTGTTGGGCATGGGCGGAGGGCGTATTGAAATGGGAGTAGAGAAGTGGGAGAGGACTTGAAATGAAGTTTTCTTCAAGAAAACTTACTTTACAAAGTCTCAAATAGTTTAGCAACTTTCATAAGTATCCCAAGTGTTTCCCATTTGTTATCTTTCATTTGCTGCCCATCACAGGGTACACTTCAGTTCAGCATACTCTGTTTCGCATCTATTTTTGATTTTCTGCAAATTTCCTACAAATTGTTGTCAAATTTGAGGCTTGTGCGACAGTTTCTACCACGCTTGATTAATTTGCCCGCTGCGCAGTAATAGCCACATTTAAATCAAACAAGACAACAACAAACACAACAACAGCAATAGCTAGAGTATTTTGAGGAGCAATGCGCGACTAGCAGATACCCTAACAGAAAGTTAATTGAACTATTCTGATCTTCCTTCCACTGATACGCATAAAAATTGTCAAATCTTAAGTGAAACATTTTTAGATTCCAAAATCTATTTATACTCTAGTCTACTAGCCCCCTTGCCCATATTCAATAATTGGCAGGGTATAAAAACACAAAAAACATGCACGGTCTCTGCCTCATTAGAGATTAACAATAATAATAATTTTTTGTTTTATTTATTTACGATCATATTCAAGGTCAACAAATGCGTTTGCTGTGGGTTTGCAAATTGTGGCATATGGAAGATGGAAGATGGAGGAGGAGAGATAGAAGCTGGGGCATTGTGGGCATTGCCTGTTTTGCTATGCTTTCGTGTTAAACATCAGTTCTGTTCCTTTTATTTTGTTTAAAATTATGTAAAAAAGCACTAGAGATGAAACGGAAGCCAGGGGAAGGGGGGCATTACGTGTATTATTTATTTGCCAAAATTTCATTCATCTTTCGTTTGTTTGTGCTTAGTTTTTGTTGTTTATTTTCTGATTTTCTTTGCTTTTCTTTTTTGCCATTAAATTGTTTTTAGTTTATGAAGCATATAAGTGGATGCTTTTTTATGGCATTTTGCACACAAATAAGTTCATCACAATTCTTATAAATAGTTGCCAATTAGTTGAGAATTATATTCTAAATATATTTGTTGTCATTCAGCGGAAGAGTAGCCTACTCATTCATGTTTTTGTAAACAGATTTCAAATGCAAATTCGTAATATTTTATGAGGCACAGCCAGCTTTAATGTTGAAATTAAATGGTTTTACTATTGAGTTATAAATTATTGCATACGAAGATAAAAAGACTTTACGGACTAGCTCTATGTTCTTATACTAATGAGGGAGAGAAGTGAAGAGAGAGAGAGAGAGGGAGGGAGAGAAGTGAAGAGAGTATATTGGTTTTCAACTATTCGTCTCTTTGCATAAGTAAAAATTATTGTGGCCCTATTAGAAGTATAGAGGTTTGATTAATTTTGAACATATTCGTACCCTACTATCCACATACGCCTACTAAGGGCGTGGCCAATCATAAACAGTATTCTCTACATTTTTATAGCTAAGACTTCAAAGATGAATGAGATTTAGTTACTTTTTTCAACTTCTGTAGATTTTGTCAGTATATTTCTGTCCTTAACTTTTTTTTTAAAGTCTGTTTAAATAGTCAAATCGGAGAACGATTCCCTTCCTCCTACACAAATTGACCTATAAATTATTTAATTTTCCCTCTAGAAATATCGATTGTTGAATTATTGTTGTTCATTATCAAACTATTATATCACAACTATGTAATATTGTACATGTAAATGTCACCCCACCTATCTCCCTCCCTCTCTAATGCCAATTAAAGTGAAGCCTTTCTATAGAAGTCTATGTTAATTGCTATGCAACATATGGACTCTTTTGTCTGTGCACGGAATTCCGTATAACTTTTTGGTGCTTCCCGCGAAAATGCATGCAATGGGGAGCACACAGCTGTTGAGAAAAATTCCCTCAATGGATTTTCAGAATTGCACACACAAACACATAGTAGCCACTTAAACTCACACAAATTGATGGCAAAAAGATCTTGTTAATTGTGACACAACCACATTGGCTATAATTATACGATCTATCGTATGCACTGAAAAGTACTCAGAGTTATATTTATATAGAAACTGAATCATAAGAATACGCTTGCATACAGACGTTCCCCTTGGGGGCATTGCCTATTTTGGGGCCGCATTCATTCAGCGATTAAAACACAAATAGTACAAAATTCTTAATGAAAATTTGCTCAACGAAAATTTATGACAAAATTTTCGTTTTTATTTATTGTCTAAGGAATTCGTTAAGCCGAAAACTTTGCGTACTTCCACTGAAATCGAAATGAATCGCTAACGTGTTCACATGATTGCAGAGGTGGTTATCTATATACATATATGTATATACATATGATATATAGGAGAGGGTGGGAGTTGCGGCTACTGCGGGGGTGCGTCATATTGCAGCAATCTATTGGCGCCACGATTCTATAAAAAATGTTTTATATGTGGAACACGATGGCAAAGTGTGAAAAGCGTCGCCAACAAGTCGGAAATTCTTGACAAAAAAACCACAACAACAACAACAACAACCAATCAGAAAAATCCTCAAATCGCAGAAAATAAAAATATATGTAAACTATACATATTTTTTTAATAATATATTTCAATATGTGTGTGTGTATAGCTAGCTGTGTCTATATAATTTATAAGTTTTCAGCATGGCTAATTAATTGTGCGAGAGGGTGGAGCTGGCTGGGGGGTGGTGCAACGCTTTGCTGTCATTGACTGCTCTATAGTTTTGACCCTCGCAAAGTTCGAGTGTTATGTTTGTATACGAAGGATGAAAGGGTGGGCGGGTGTATGTTTGGGTGTTAAAGATCAGCGCACTTTATAAGCAACAAGTTCTTCATGGATTCTCCATAATCCATAAACACATACTATATATGCATATATAAATGTATATGTATATATATGCATATCTGTATATTATATGCTCCAATTGGAGGTCAGCTTTTAGCGCTCGTCTTTCATCTTTCAGCTGAGCAGCACGCGCTGCGCATTTTTTTGCATTGAGTAAGCACTGCGCCTGGGTTTTCCTTCTGCTCACTCATGTGTTGAGTCTACGAAATTCCATTGATATATAATATATATTAAATGTATATATTTTATTTGTCAAATATTCTTTTTGCATACATTCAAATGTCACACCTGGTTGCCAGCTTATTTGTTTATCATTTTGTCATTTGGCTTTCCTCGAATGTTTGCGCAGCTTACAGTAATATTTTGCTCTCTTTCTTTATCTATCTGTGTGCATGTGTGTGTGTGTATGTGTGAGTGTTTGGCATTTGGCACTTGAGTGTGTGCCATCAAGTGGCATTTTCTATTTCCACAATTTTTCATTCCATTGCGTTTCGCAGCTGCCGTCGTCGTCGCAGCCGCCGACGCTCGCCATTTGGCTCAATCATTTTCCACAGTTCACAGCGCGGCAACAGTTGTGTTTTTGTTTAGTTTCAGCTGTGCCGTTAGAATCAGCAAAACGTTTTTACCAATAAATGTTTAATAATATATACATATATATATTTATATCTATACTCTGTGCCACTGAATAATATAAACTTAACGTGTGTCTAAGCATTTGTGTGCGTGCTGCTTCCACATAGATGGAAACCTATTTGTGGTAAGCGCCAGGTGGGACAGGTGTAGGTTTGTGTGCAGCCAGACTCTGTGTGAAAGCTGTGAGAAGTCTCGCCTTATCGCAGTGAAATTGAAGTGCGTGTTAGTTGTGCTCTATGAAACGAGTCTTAAGTTTCCAAATCTGTTTGCTATTCGTAGTGCCAACAGACTGAAACGAAACGCATTGTGCAATCGACTGTGTGAGAAGCAACAAATTAAACAATTATAGTGTAAAGAAGTTACTAAAAATGTAGTATGATTGAGTATATGCACTGTAGAATGCAGTTAACTGATGTGCCCAAAGTCTAAATTTCAATTCAGGTGTAAAAGAAAAGTGTTGAGTGTTTATTAAAATAATCTGCATTCATGTGAGTTAAGAACTCCATTGCTTCAAATCCGAATCAGCATCCATATATTTATACTTCTCAAAGAATTCTTTCGTTTTCTGCTAAATAATAATTTATTTTGTATATTCCTTCCTCTACTCTTCTCTATACAATATTTTATTTTGAATTTCTCTAGATATATTCTATATTTATTTGAAATATTCATACTTGAAACATGCACACCTCCTTAACCTAGTTTAGATTGTATATCTCTAGATTCTTCCTCTTCGAATCGATTATTTACTGTATGCCAGCCAGTTGCTATGTCTACATATATCACTTTCTTATAATAAATATATTTATTTTTATGAGAATTATTTAAAAAATGTCGAGCTTTTTGCGAGCTTTCACTAGAGATCAGAAGAAAGCTTTTTGCTCGTTTATTTATGCAAGGAAAAATCAAGAAAACTTTATTCAACTATTAATAATGTTTGTATTGAAGTATGTATTTAATTTTGTTAAATCTCACTGAAACTCAAATAGCTCTCAAGAGATTCATCTTCTACCTTAAGTGTGTTTCATATCAATCCTTCGCTCATCCCATTCAATCAATAATTTTTGCCAACAAATGATTTCCTGGAACTTTGGATTATTTATAAAAATTTTTGCTGCTGACCCAGCCCATTTTGATTGGCTGAGAGCAGCGTATGTCCTAGCCACAACACATGAGTGAATGATGAATGTACATAAATTAATTTCAATATTAAAAATATCATAAATGCATAAGGCGAGCCACACAATTACACACACACACACAGACAGACTGACAGAGGCAGAGGCAGAGGCAGGGCAGCATCCGCCCACTTCCGCTCGATTGATTTGTTTATAAAAACTTCCGGTACGTGGCCAGTTGTACGCCCGTATAGTACAGCCTGTACAGTCAGCCTGGCTGGCATGTGCTTCGTCATAAACAAAAAGCCCTTAAACAAATTGATTGCTGCATGAGATGTGGTTGGGGTTGGGGTTGGGGCTGAGGTTGGGGCTGGGTTTGAGGCTGCTTGTTCCAGTCAAAGTTCAGTGGGAATTCGTCTGGCTTTTGATTGTTGTTTACATACCCCAGCCCCAATTGCCACCTGGTGTCGCGTGTGTATATCTATCTAGCTATCTGTCGCTGTCTTTGTGTGTGGGAAAGACGCGTCGCATCACATCGCATCGTATCGCAACAGAGCAACTGTTCTCGAACCGGATGAATTGTTAAGTTGCAGTCATTCGTGGATTGCCTGATCGCACGGCAGTGCTTTCGCCTCAGTCTGTGTCTCTGTCTCGTGTTTGTGCAATTGAAGGCGCCTATAACCGATTTATAGTCTTGAGTGATTCGAATAATTGATATATGGCTACTGCAACAGCGCCGCAACGGCCAAGGTCAATTGGGGCATTACAAAAATCGCCTTGCATAACTCAAAAGTGTGCCACATAAATATTTAACGATCTCTTTTCCCCTCTCTCTCTCGCTCTCTCTTCAGCATTTTGGGTCCACCCGCTTTGAAGTATGCGGCCGAGATGAAGCAGACGCTGGGCCAGAACACCAGGCCCATTTATAACTATGCGATGCGCGGAGTAGTCACTTGCTTCACGGGCATACGCAAAAAGGATGAGCTGGTGAGTGTAACGGAATAATTAATCCCCATCAGATGAATGTGCAATAATTTTAAATATTTTTGACTTCAGACAAAGCTGGTGAATCTCATACACTCCATGGGCGGTTGCATCAAGAAGGATTTGAATACAAAGACCACGCACTTGATATGCAATCACAGTGGCGGCGAAAAGTATCAGTAAGTATATAGAAAGACTGCTGAAATTGTGTTAAAGCTGGAAGCAAAGGAACAGATCACTATCGCGAAAAGACTTTAGCCTGTGTGTTTAGCAAGAGAGAACTTTATAGAAGTAACTCAGCGTATTTATATAGCTTGTGCATTCCAAAAATATAGTCAAAACATAAAATAAATTGATCAGTTGTTATAGATTTGAAGAGTACATTTGTATAAAAGCTTCCACTATGCTTCAATTGTGTAATGATCTTAAATCTTTGTATTTTGATCAATATGCTCTATTGTAAATCATATTAAAATGCAATATATTTGTTGAAGAATAGAACATGTCAAAATTGTAACAATCTAAGAGCGGAATAGTTCAAGTTTAAGTATAGAGAGTTTATGTATAGAGCCTTCAATAACTATAATAACTGTAAATCGTACTCAGTCATATTCAGTTGCTCCCGCTCTATGCAAACGGTTTCGGTTCTTTTCGTTTTGGTCTTCGGTTGAGCGGCCTACGTTGAACTATTCGTGTATTCTGTTCAATCTCTCTGAGGAACCGACGCAATCGATTCTCAGAGTTTATAAGAACACCTATCAGACATTGAGAAACGTTCAGCAGTAATTTGCAAACTCTGATATTTATAAATCAGTCAAATCATAAGTTATTTACCTTTTACCATATAAACTTAGTATAGAGTAAAGGGAATGTATTTGATATAAGACCAAATGGAGTTTATTTTCTAATTGTTTGTCCACTTACAGATACGCCAAAACCTTTCGTCTGACCGTGGTGCGTCCCGCTTGGGTCTATGCCGCTTGGTCCGCTCGCAATTCGCTGGGCTTTGAGGCCACCCAGGATAACTTCACCAAGGCGCACAGACTAAAGGCATTCGAGGGACAGAAGATTTGCTTCTTTGGCTTCCCCGCCGAGGAGCATCAACACATGGTCGATGTGCTGCTGGAGAATGGTGGCGTCTGTGCCGAGTTGGATGATCCCGAGTGCTCGCATGTCGTGAGTTCTGTGCCCCGAAATAAAACTGCGGCACTTTTTTACTTAAATTGTTTTTTTATTTTTATTTTTTATCATTTTTTCACTCGCTCTATTTTGCATGCAACTCACCTTTTTGGCATTTGGCTTAAACGTTTTGTTTGTTTGTGTGTCTTATGGCTGACTCTTGTGTATATATCTTGCAGGTGATGCCCAATACGGGCGCTGTCCTTACAAGCACTAGCTCTAGCTCTACTAGCACTAGCACTGATACTAACCACACCACTAACACTAAACCCCAAATATGCAGCAGCCCCAAGTCCCCCAAAATCGAAGCAGATTCAACAGATGAGGCAGGCCAACGGCAGCAGCAGCAGCGGCAGCATCAGCTGCACCACGAACTGGATGAGCAGCAACAGCAGCCAGTGTCGGACAAAGAGAATCATTCTGGCGAACTCGATGACATACATTTCGATGAGCGTCTGTTTGTCGAGTCGGGCGACATGCAGCAGCCGGAGGAGCTGCCGCTGCCCGACTCGGCGGACGAAGAGGATGTGCAGGCGAGCACGCCGAAGAGCAACAGGCAATCGAATGTTATTATTGCCAGCGGCACGCCCACCAGCTGCAATGGCAGCCCACTGGCCGCTGAAGACTTCCAAGACAATGAGGAGCGACTATCACCAATTCTGATTGCGCCCGCCAAGCTGCTAACGATCGACACAATCAACGAGTGCGACATGGAAACGGATGACTTGACGGCCGCAGCGGCCGATAATGACTTGAAGCGCAAACGCGACAGCTTCGACAGCGTCTCGCTGATGTCTGTGGACTCGTTTGCCTTGCCCGCGAGCACCAAGAAACCGAAGCTTATACGCACGGGCTCCATAACGCGCACCCTGAAGCGCTCCATGAGCTTTGTGGCTGATCGCACGCCCATCATCAAGACGCTGCGCACGCGTCGCAGCTCCATTGCCGTCGCCGATGCATCCACGTTTCTGGGCAGCGAGACCATTGAGGCGGATGATTCCGTGTGCTCGCTGGCCAGCATCAACAGCACGCTGAACGAGTCCATAAGGAAGCCTGTGAAGGCGCTGCGCAGCATTTGCGATCGCATCACGCGCAGCAGCAGTCGCCGCGCCGAGCGAGAGGCCACGCCAGAGGGCGGGCCATTGGATAGCGGCTTCAAGACGCCCAAGGCGCCGTTGCAGCGCTTTGGCGTCGGCGGCAGTGCATCGTCCTCTAAGAAAACAGCAAAGCGTCTCTTTGGACCGGCGGGTGGAGGCACAACTGCTGTCAGCTGCTCCCTAACATTAACAACTAACAATGCCAATGTCCCTACCAAAGATACGGTCAACGCTTGCTCGGCAACGACTGTTACTGCCTCTGCCTCGGTCCTGTTGCCCTCGAAAATCAGCTCATCCATAACAGCAATCACATCATCAACATCATCATCATTAACATCATCAACATTGATCGCTCTGCCCGTGGACTCTGCCAAGCTGCCAACGTCGACGACCGCTGGCGATGAGCAAATGGTACTTAAATGGATTAAAATCCGCAAACCTAAAAAAAAAAAACCTGGAAACACTTTGAAACGGCACAGCATAAACATTTTCTCTAGGACATTGTTAAGCTATACAATTAAAGCTAATTAAACACTTTGTTTATGGCTTTTTAAAGAAACTGCTTGATGTAACTTAATTCTCTCATTCATCATTTATTGAGCCACCCATTTGAGCCTCAGCAGTTTCTTTACTCTCCATTCGCCTTCATATTTCGTGTGAGAACTTCTCATCCATTTCGTACGCTTCTCGCTGTGCCTTTTGCATTGAAACATTTTGTGCTATTTTTGTTCGATTCGTCGCGCATTTTCAACATTTTTTCAGCTGTTTAACGAGCTGCGGATCACGTCTTTTGTTCTTAACCATTTTCAGGCCAAATTCAACAAATTTTATTAAATTACATGTTAATTGTTTATGGTTATGTTTTGTAGTTTTTTAAGCCATAATTCGGGTGCGGTGTTTTATCATAACTTTTTTCACTATTAATCTCTCTCACTCTCTCTATCTATTTATCTCTCTGTCTCTGTCTCTATCTCTATATCTAATGCTACTGTCTCTATTTTCCAACTGTTTTCCGAGCACACACGCAACAACAACAACAGCACAATAAATATTAATCAACAGCACACGTTCCGCTTGAATAAATGTTAAAAATGCCTTCAAGAATGCCCAAAAAAATAGGGGCCAAAAAAAAAGATTATAATAATAACAAATAAACATAATGTACATAAAGGCTGGGCGTTTGGTATAGACTAACAAATATTTGCACAAATGTTTCAGTACATTCGATGGCAGGAATTCTCGAGATAAACAATTTCATATATACATATTTTATTTGCTTTTTCTATATTTTTCTACTCTATTGTTTTATGATCTTTGTTTTGCTTGCAATTTTTATGCCCGTTTCAAAGTGTTTGCCAAAAATGTGCATTAAAAATGTTTTGTTTGCTCATATTTTGTTGAAATTATTATTGAAATCAAATAATTCAAATCAAAATCATATTCAGTTTCGGATACAGATACAGATTCCATAATGTATATAATTTATTGTGCTGCTCTGCTCTGCTGCTGGTGCTGCGTTTGTGAACTGTACAATAGATTTAAATTAGTTAGACGCTTGATTTAAGATTGTATTGAATGCATTTGGCAACAAACAAAACATTTTTATTTTTATCACATTGCTCACATTGCACATTTCCACATGGTTTATAATTTTCTTTGATTTGCAATCAAATTGTTGAGCCGCATTACTGATCTATATATATATATATATCTATCGCCCGCCCATCAGGTTGTAGACGAGCACACGACTGTGTCGAAACCGGAGCCCAAGAATCATAATACTCACATTCTGAAATCGGACTGGTTCTGGTATACCATACAGAATGGCTACGCCAACGAGATGGATTATCTATTTGGCGATGTAAGTGCAATCGAATACCCATTGCAAATCAATTATTCATCTTTCTTCAATTTATCTGTAGTACTTGGATAGCATTACGAATACGCCCAGCACAGATCGTCGCGACTCGCTGCCCATTAGCTTTAACAAGCGGAAACGGAAGCGTTTCTCACAGCGCATCCAATTGGAGGGAACGCCCTTGGGCTCCGGCAAGCGACGGTCTTCGGTGTCGGATGCTGGCCTCTTGTCCGTGTCGAATAGCTTCTTTGACTGCACCACCAGTCCTGATAAACTGGAGAATGATAAGCTGCTGCATGTGGAGCCAGAGGTTAGCGAGGCCACGCCCACCAAGAAATCCATGCGGTTCAATCACTTTATGGACTTCTTCACCACAGAGTCCAACTATGTGGGCATCCTAGATACCATACTGAATGTAAGAGCTGTCGCATTGAATCCTTACCACACAATACTCACATCTTTCTCCCTCTTTCCGTGCAGCTGTTCAAAAACAAACTGGAGGAGCTGGCCGAAACGAATGATCCGTTGCTTAATAAATCGGAGATCAAATCAATTTTTGGCAACTTTCTGCCCATTCACGAGGTGCATCAGAGCATGCTGGAGCATCTGCGCAAGCTGCATGCCAATTGGCGCGAGGATTGCCTCATCGGGGATATCATTATACAGCATCGCGATGACCTGATCAAAGCCTATCCACCCTACGTGAATTTCTACGAGCAGATGAAGGAACAGCTGCAGTACTGTGATCGCGAATATCCACGCTTCCACGCCTTCCTCAAGATTAACCAAACCAAGCCAGAGTGTGGGCGTCAGAGCCTGCAGGATCTTATGATCCGGCCTGTGCAGCGGCTACCCAGCATCAGTCTGCTGCTGAATGATATATTGAAGCACACGGCTAACAGTAATGCGGATCATGCGCGACTCGAGGAGGCGTTGAAGGCCATCAAGCAGGTGACGCTGCACATCAACGAGGACAAACGGCGTACGGAGTCGCGCATGGCCATCTTTGACATATTCAACGATATCGATGGCTGCCCGGCACACCTGGTCAGCTCCAATCGCAGTTTCATCTCCAAGTGCGAGGTCAACGAGCTGTCCGATTCGCTGAGTGGGCGTGGCGACATTCTATTGCTGTACCTGTTCTCTGATTCCATAGAGCTGTGCAAGCGGCGCTCGCGGGGTTTCAACACGGCCAAATCGCCCAGCACGGCCAAAACGCATAAGCACATAAAATTGATATCGCTGAATACGATACGCTTTGTCATCGATGTTACGGACAGTCCGCGTGCCTTTGGCCTGCTGCAGCGTGGCGAGAAGGAGAAGCTCTACACCTTCAGCATCATTGACGAGGAAACGGATAAGCTGGTCTATCTCAAAAAGTTGTGCATGCAAATCGCAGCGCACACGTGTCGCACAGATGCCGTGAGTGTTTCCAAAGCTAATCAATTATATAAGCTGACTAATGTTCTAATATCCTTTGCAGGACAAAATGCTGCTGAGTCGCACTTCACTGGAATTGGAGGTGGACATCAGCGATGTAAATGTCAGCACATTGAGCAAGGCTTTCAAATTGGCTGCCAAGACGCGTCTAAAGGTGCATTCGTTAACTAATTGAGATAGTCGCAACAAACTAAATACGTTTTTGTATTTTTGCAGGTGGGACGTGCCTTTTCCTTTAACAAAACCCCCAACAAGCTGAAACGTGCGGTGTCCACAATGATGACTTCGCCTTTCGGCAGCACCAACTCGTTGACGCCCGCCTCGCAGCTGGCGCAGATGCGTCTGGCCAGCTGTACCAACATTAATGTAAGCTCGAGTGGTATATAGAAATATATGTATTTACTATATCCAATGCTTATTAACAGGAAGTAGCCGATGAGGATTGTGCCAGCATGCGCAGCAATTCGCCATCCACGCAGTCGGAGCTGCTGGTTGTGCCCCCTCTATCGGTGCAGCCCACGCGCAAAAACAAGGCCGTCGTGGGCCGAATTTAGCCGGCGAAGCTTGAGCCTGGCCCTGGCTAATGCTCAACTATCTCCAATAAGCGTATTCCATATGAAGTTTTTGTGTAGGCTTTTAAGTACGTCTCGCTGCAAACACACTCACTCATGCGTAATCGTAATCCATACTTTCGATATTCGTAATCTCAAAAAAAAATTAAAGAAAAACAGAAAATCACGCGTCCAATCAGTATAAGGTCGTAATTTTAGAATTTCGTATAAGATTTATTTGTCGCTCGCGAATGTTGAAGCGTTTGCGTTATTGTAGGCGTTCTCAATGAATTTGTATTTGTAGCGCTCAAGTCTATGAATAATTGTAAATAGTTCTTTCGTATTCGCACATATATAAATATATATATATATGCTAATATATATAGTAATCTATCTATATGTTCAATGTAATCGTATAATGTAACTAATCGTATTAGTGTCTTGAAATCGCATTCACGCACTGAAAAACAAAATCGGTTCGATTTCATCTTTGTTCGGCATTGCAAAAGCTGTGAATGTTTACTGAGTAAATTTTTTTTAAAAAACAAAAAGTACATAACGATTAATGTTTAAAGTCATTCAATTTATTTGAGACGGGCATATACAGCCAAAAACGTTGTATTGTAAGAGCATGATGATGTTTAAGATATAATATACGACACCATGATATAAAACCTATAAAAGAAAAACAAATCGAATTTATTGTTTATTCTGAATGGAAGGGGGTAAAGGGAAAGTCGTAAGTTTCCTTTTAATAATCTGCAGCGAACAATCATTTTTATTATCAATTGTAAATAAGATACGGTAATTTTTTTTTTTTTTTTTAATAGGCTAGCTGAATTTCTTGCTGGAATTTCAAAATACAATTTGGGTCAAAAATATATCCAATTAGGTTCTTATACTAATGAGCACTTATACTACGCTAGTCTTATATGCTGAACATACGTAATTATAGAATTAATAATCGTTATAGACTATATACAGATCTGACCCCAGAATTTATTTTTGACATCGCATCCGAGTGCAGCTGGTATTGCAAGTTGTGCGATTGTAGGTGTAATAAGGTTTTCAACTTAAAACCAATCTCTAGAACGGCCAGCTCGTTGGTTCCATTGGCCGTCCAAACAGCTGCAAAAATATGAATTTTAACTGAATTTACTGTAGACATACATTTTACTTACATATCTTATTGCTTTTCGCACGTATGTTAACTACAGCACCACAAATTTCACTAGCATATTCAAAAGACTCGCCCACCATCATTAACAGTATATCCAACCAGATGCGATCCAGGGCATACTTCGAACTCTTGCCGACAGTGAAGAGCCAGCGTCCGCCCTTTATGTTAGCTTCATCCTCCCACATTGGTCTGCAGATCAGAGATAGTGCTAAGATTTTAGAATATGACAAAGAACTACGCTTAACTTACTGAATGCCATGTTTAAACATATAATAATCGCTGCCAATCTTAAGCTCTGATGGTGTTTTGATAGTATAGTATAATCTGAAAGATTTACAGCTCTTACAATCTATATAGAGTTAGTAAAATTTTCAGATGGAGAGTGACGTACCCCCAAAATGTTTCAATGCTATCTATTTGTGTGATTTCATTGAGCATGTCCTTCCAGTGTTTGGTGCGATCGTTCTCTAGGTACCATAGTGTCCAGACATGCTCTAGTGGATGTTTGTATTCGATTTTATACGTCTGTTCACTCTGCTCCCCGGGCATATTTTCCAGCTCATGGTCTCTTTCCTTTAGCAGCTCCTGTTTCTCGTTAAGGATTGATTGTTCCAAGCGACTCTGCAGAAATTTATTTGGCTCAAAGACCGATGGTTCAAACGGTTGCATTTGGGCGCTGGCCATCCTAATTGATATTGTTTTTAGATAACACCCCTCTACTCCGTTGAAAGAGTAGCAAATAATCAACGATATGTATATTAGCGATGAGTGCGATTGCCGGAATATTGCGGAAATACCGAAAAGTTTTGAGCGAAACGTAACGTGCCGAAACGAGGAATTCTAACGATTAGAAAGAATGCAGATTGAAACCAAATAGTTGACAACAAATGCCAAGCAAATGCTACAGTTACTCAACCTGAGATCAAAGCCTGCTGCTTTATTGTCCAGTGTTCACTTGCATATAATTAATAATTTAAAAATTTTAATTATAACAAAATTCAATTTCAAAAGCTTGTCAAATGTAAAAACCTATTATAAAATCTCCTTGTGCTTTACTTTCTCCTACTACTAGTCATTGTCATTGACTCTGTCTAGTGTTGAGCAGCGAGAAATTAGTGTCAGACAAGCTGACTATGAAGAAATTTAAGAGCGAGCGAGATGACACTATTGCTAGCTACAGCAGAGTGTGGCTGCACTTTGTAAGCTGGAGCTATTAGCAGAGTAGGTAGTTAAAAGGAAAACGAGATACTCTGTTATTCATTCATGTTATTCATTAGATTGGCTTAAGATAGTAACAGAATTTCGCCGCGCTGTTGCGCAGAGTCATTTACATTCTCTCCGAGAGGCCTTTTGCTTTTCTCATTCATTTCAAATACTTTTGTAGCTTTAGTTTTATGTTTATTTTTAGCTGCAAGTTATATAAATACTGCAAAACTTAAGTTAAAACTTTACAAGAAATTAAATTTAAAAATGCGAAGTTTGTAATGATAAGAAACTGAAACTAAATACATTTTTAAAACATTAAAATTACTAGAATAAAGTACACAAATTTTAAACATTAAGGAGCGGCTACAAACTAAACGAGAGGCACTAGCGAAAGGGAAAAACAATAACTAAAACTTAATTTTATGTGGGGGTACGAAATGCGTGTAGCCTAGACCCAGAGCACAGCGGCTGCATCCTCGTTGGAGAGCGTTGAGAAGCGCTGATATCGATTCGCATTACGATAGGTCTTCGCGGGCGATTGACAGTTCAAGGTGCTGCTGCTGCTGCTGCTGGGCGAATGTTGGGGCTGCAGTGGCACGCCCACCCCGTTCAGCGCCGATTTGAGCGTCGAGTTGCGACTCTCTGTGGAGAGCGAGAGACGGCAGCTGTTGCCACCTATCAAGGTGGAGCTGAGTGGCAGACCCACATCATGGAACGAGCTAATCGAGCTGAAGCCACTCTCATCCTCTGTGCTGGATCCATTGTGCTGATTGCTCGTGACAGTCGTTGGGCTCTGCTTGCTGGTGGTGCTGGCTGTGTGGTTCTCTTCATCGGTTTCTATTTTCGACGAGGACGAGGCCGTCGAGGAGATGGTGGAATGCACAGAGCTGTCGGTAGAGCTGCGCAGCGATAGTCGAGAATCTCGCATCGTATTGGCGCGCAAGAAGAGCAGCTCAGGGCTAACAGCAGAGGAAGTGGTGCTGCTGGTGGGGCTGTTGTTGTTATTGGTGGCGGTGGTGGTATTGTTTGTCGTGGTGGTGGTATTGTTGTTGTTGTTGTCAGCCGGTGCATCCAGGCTAGTCGAGTTATGCAACGGCGCCGCCATCAGCGTCAAGGCAGCGTTGCTCTTCTGGCTCTGGTTTCTGAGTCTCTGGCCCGCAGCCGCGCCGTGTGGCAGCATCGTGAGATCCGGCTGCTGCTGCGATGTGTGCAACAGATTGCGTATGGTGCGCGCCAGACGAAATGCCTCCTGGTTGAGCTTCTCCTCGGCCGCCTCGGGCGAAGACAAACGCGACTTGCAGCCGCCCAGCTTCTTGGGTGAGCGACGCCTGTTGGAGGAGACCATTCGATTAATGAATATTCAGCTCACTCAAGTCACATTCGCTCTCTTACCAGGTAAAGTCCTTGAAGGCATTGTAGCTGCCGGCGGGCGCAATGCTCTCGTAGCCGTGCTCCTCGTTCATCGTCAGCATCGATTTGTTTAGCATCAAATTTGTGCTGCTGCGCGCGCGCATATACGAGGCAGAGTGCGTGGCTGAGGCAGCGGTGCCGTTGCAGTTGCTGCCGCCAGTTGCATCCACATGGCAGCCATTCGGATCGCTCTGCACGCCCTGCACATGATGCAGACTCTTTGAGCGCGAGATTTGCTCCCCCAAGCCGCCCAAACTGTGTCGATTCGCCAGCTGTTGGCGTTGCTGTTGTTGTTGTTGCTGCTGCTGTTGTTGTTGCTGCTGCTGCTGATAGCGCTCAAAGAAGCGAGCAACCTCCTCCATGACAGCACGATACATTTCACAATTGGTTTCGGTCTAAAAAGGAGCAGAGCAGATTATTTCATCAAGTACTTATATAGAACATATGTTTCACTTATATATATGACAGTTATCAGGAATTATAGCAGATAGCTAACTGACCTAAATGGGTTTTCATTGTCGAAGATCGAACTTAAGTCGGTTGGATTACAGAGAAATTGCTTATAAATCTTAAAAGCGTAGGTGAAGCAGATTTCTATAGACAGAGACAACAGAGAGAATCCATATAAGTTCAAAAACAAACATTCAATCAGATTGCAGTTAGTTATAGCCGTTTTCTAATTTAATCAAGCACTTATACTAAGCTCCACAATTTCGAAAAGAAAAGTAGTAAAGAATGATATCAATTTCAATATCAAACATCATTTGAGCGATTTACATATTATTAAGGTAGAAAAATATGTAAATCATTTCAAATTATGTGCGCTCTCATAAATTATGCCTTTCATTTCTACAAATCTAATTCAAATCAACAGACGAGCCAATTCCGAACTCGAAATCTGTCAACTCTGAAGACCTTTTAAAATGTTATTGATAATAATCAAATATTTAATGTGGACTGATGTGAAGAATGGAATCGAGTGGCTTTTCAATGACAATCAATAGAAGATTTAGAGATGTATAAAGCTAAATATATATAATTTATTTACAGTAAAGAATATAGATCCACTTTCAATTTCCAAATTTCAAAAAAATCACCGCTTCCATTACGTAACTCCCAGACACTTAAAATTCTATTATTGTTAATCTAACTCTGACTCTTTATACCCATTATTGGCATGCCTCACTTACTCAAACTTCTGAGAATTGCATAGAACAGCAGTATTTATCATAAATTTAAGTAAATGCAACTAGTTATTAAGTCAATTTGGCTACGGTTATACCTATAATTCGCAGCATGAATAATCGCTAGATTATGCAATGATACAATCGAGCTCTAAACGTTTTGGCCATTGTCTTTGCCATTGTACATGTAAACGACGCCCTGTCTGGTATTCTTAGGTCATACAGCTCGGCTGTTCCATTCCAGTCGTCTCTTTGTCTCTCTTCTATACATTTAATTTTACGCTTCGTCTGCTCCTATTTGAAATTCATTTGCAGCAATTTGTTATGTTAATTATCTTAAGTAACTTGGCATGCAAATTTGAATAGACATGTTTTTTTCTTTTTTGGTAACTTTTCTTCTTCCACTTTGCCTTTGTTTCTAGAGTTCGAAATTCTGTTAATGATAATTTAAAGCGCGCTCTCTGAATTCAAATTTCGTTTCATTTGTTTGTTTTGCTTTTCTTTCTAACTGTATCCACCAATGCACCCATAACTCTTCAGATTGGAGTTTTTCACTTTTTCATTCACCTCTGTGGCCGGACAAGGTCGTTGCCACAGTAAACTCTCTATTTAATGAATTTATGATCATCGATATTTATCTATAAGCAATTTATAGATTATGTTAATTTTCCATCTATCGGAGATCGTTGCATTTGTCGAGCAATCCCCTTCCACCTCTTGCATTCCGCCCGTTTCACAACTTTCACTCGTACAAAAATCGGACTTCAATTTCAGTTCAACTTTGTTTCTGTGTTTCTGTTTCTGTTTCTGTTTTTCTCTCCTGCTTTGGGGTCTTTAGGCCAGTTGGTTGGCCAAGAAATTTGCCTAGCCTAATTAAGAGGCAGGCACACAGCTGCCAAATTGGCAACACTCAAAGTGTCAAAGATGCCACCTGATCAGAAAAGGCAGCAGCTGCGGCTGGGCCACACCCACTTGCTGCATGCCACATGGCCAAAAAGAGTTTCACACGACGCCCAAATGAGGCAAAAGCTCAACAACAAAAAAGAAGCCAAAACTAAAAACAAATGTTGGCAATGCAATTTGGCAGCAAGCGATTTTAGCCAATGTTTTGTTTTTGGCTTTTTTGCTTTTGGCCAGCCTGCTGATTACGTAAACTACAAAATGTTTGTTGCTGCTGTTGCTGCTGCTATTGCGGTTGTTGATAATACTGCTGTTGTTGTTGTTGTCAGTTTGGCAGTAGCAGCAGCAATTGCCGTTTAGCGTTTTCCTGCTGCGTGTTTATTGGTTTGAAGATGGGAATTACAAGTGCCAAAAGCCCACACATACACACTGAAGCACATCTAATAGGCACACACACATACTCACACCTAGCTTTGTGCAAGATTTATGCAATTGCGCAAAACAACAGGTTTAAGTGCGCCATTTAGGATTCCAAATGTTTTTTAAGTAGATTAATTATGTTGTACTTATAGCATATAAGCATATGAATATATATAGTATACATATATTATATACATACATAAGTTACTAATATATAGAGAAAGTTGTAAATTGAATTGATTCTTCTATGATGTTCTCATACTCAAATTTAATACAGTTACATTTTTATACTCGCTCACATAGTCGAAAGAGTATATTGATTCTCTGCAAATCAACCTGAATTGCCGACTATGCATATCGATATAGATCTTTATTTATAATATAGCCACCTGTACATACAAATATACATACATATGTATATGCTCTCCTTTATCTTGATCAAGTTTATATGACGTGGAAGAGCATCAAATGTAGAGCTGACTTTGTATCATGCTCATTATCAATTCTGTTCCACTGCTCTTTGCCGTTCCGTTTCTACGTACCTGACACAGCTCTCAGCTCAGCTCAGAGCTTGTTGAAGTGAGAGAAGTGCAGTACTTGAGTAATATTTGAGTGGCGCCTGGAAGCCGAGTGTGTGTGTGTGTGTGTGTGTGACTCTTTGTAGATAAAAGCACGATCACAATTCAACAGTTCACAGTCAGGGACAAGAGGGCATTAGAATTGGGTCGTGCTGTAAATTCCAATGCCATGAAGCGCTCATAGCAAAGGTAAACAATATAGAATCTCACATGTTTACTAAACAAACATATATAAAATAAATCACTTTTTTCTCATATATATACCCAATAGGGTATTGATAAATTATTAAACCTAATATTTTGCACAGTTCAACATCTGACATTTTATTATTATTTATGTAATACAGTCGAGTCCCGCTAATTCGAAATGGCAAGCGAACAAGTTTTTTTTTTTTCGATTTAAACAATTATGGAGAATTATTGAGAACGATTTTTTTTCAAGGGGATACATATTTTTCTATTTATCTCGTTTTTTTACAGTTTCGAGACTCGACTGTATTTTATTATAAGTATTTTTCTGTATTTTATATGACAAATTAAAAATATTTTATTATTCTAATTTATGCATCCTTATATGAAATTATTTTATTTATATATTTTATAATTATTTTATTTATGTATATTTTATAATTATTTTATTTTTATATATTTTATAATTATTTTATTTTTAAATATTTTATAATTATTTTATTTTTATATATTTTATAATTATTTTATTTATATATTTTATATGTTGTCCTTTTCACATTTAATGTAACACGTAGTGACATCATCGATCAACCTGCCCTTGCAATAAAATGTCATAGATTCTGAATTCTCACTAAGCCCAACAAGTCTTGAAATGCAAAAGAATTTTTCATTTGAGTGCACCATTTTCCATTCATAGAGTTGCCTATGATAGACACCAGCAAAAGAAAAGAATTTGCAGCATGTGGCAGCTATTTAGCAGCAGCAATAACTCAGCTAGTTCTCCATAACCAGTCAAGGCAGAGTCTGCTTCAAGATTGTGAAAGTGTTGGTGTTGTTGCTGCTGTTAGATAGTGCTTATGGCTTGTTTAAAGCACATTTGACAGGCTTAACGAATTGAGCTCGGTACACATTGTGGTTCTTCTCTACTCTGTCTTTTTTGGTCACTTCCTGCCCACAATTTGGTTCATTAAAAACCCATCTGGAGCTGAGCCAGCATCCGCTCACACACAAATACACAAACACGCGCAGGCAGAGTGAGTGAGAGTGAGGGAAAACTGTGCGCATAAATTAAAGTTCCTGCCTTCAATCAATCGATGCCATCAATCACAGCGGCTCAGGGATTGAGACTCGATGTCTGTGCGCCTCTTACAGCGCGAGCAGCGGCCCACGCTTCATTTCCCTGATTTGTTTGCTGTTTAATAAAGTTGTAGCCGACGTTGTTGTTGTAATTTTTTGCCGGTTGCTGCTGCTGCTGACCGCCTTTGGGTGCAACATAACCCAGTTTTGCCTCGTTTTATTTTATTTCATTTTTTTTTTTTTTTTTTTTTTTTTGCGTCTTGTCTTAAGTTTTCCGGCGGCATTCCAAGCGCCTTCGAGTGCACCGAGAGAGAAGTGTGGAAAATATTTATCACTGATTAGATTGCAATTTGCTGCTGCTGCTGCTGCTGACGGCTTTCCACCAGGCGCATTTCAAAGCGCGTTAAATCAAAATGAAAGCGTAAATATTGTTGTAAGTTGATGAATTAAAAAGAATCTGAAATCAGTTTGTTGACTGCAAGTGTTGCGATGTGTGTAAACAGCGCGCGCCATCTGCCATAGATGTGGAAAGCTGAAGGTCAGCATGGTACAAATATGGCTTGGAAATTCAATTGAAGCAACAACAGGAGAAGAAGAAGAAGACAATGATGAAGAAGAAGCAGCAAGCGCAGCAGCAATAACTGACTATTGAGCACAAGCTACGCTTAACTATTAACCAGGTTAGCTTGAAATGCGACCCACATACTTTGGAGTTCTTGTCTTCTAAATACGAAGCGGTTCAATTAGTTACGCACAGGTTGGGTGGGCAAAAAAAAGAGCAAGACTTAATATTGGATGCATGAATGATTGCTTTGGATTTTGAGCGATATACATATATAATTTGGTATATTGTTTGTCTGTGTATATGAAACAACTGGGCAAAAATATTATATATGATCTTTAATTAATCATAAAATGACCTTATTTGTCTTGTTTTAAGAATTTGAAGAAGTAGGGATAATATCTTATACAAATTTATAATATTATAATAAATAAATAATAGTAAATAATAATAATAAACAAAAATAATAATCCATTATCTATGTTATAAAAGAATAGCAGGATTTATTATTTATTAGTATTTTAAAATACTAATAAATAATAAATCCTACTCTACTTGTATATCAAAGATTATTGATATTATATTTATATGCTTTGGCAAGAGACTTTATTGAATTATCAATAAGTTCAATTAGAGCGACATTTGAGTGAATTATGAATTTTCTAAATAGAAACCAGAGGCGATTGGTCATATTATACTTTTGCTCCCAGAGAGAACCAGACAAAAGTTTCGAATCTATGAATAATAAATCGATTACATTTTACTTCACTCTCTTAAGAGTTTCTCCGTTTCAGCCTAGTCAAGGTTATTCAATTAGAGCTTCCATTACTTGTTATGTAATCTAGTCTACTTCCCAAAGGCATTCTCTTTTACAGATTCTTCACATATCTCATAAATCGAACTAGACTCTTTCAGTTTTCCCATTATCAGCTCCGCTTTAGGCATAATTTTACCAGCAGCAGCTGCACTCTTCGCGTCTTTTACAACTATTTTTCCTCAATAATTTTAAGTTGAAATCTTTGTTAAAAAATCTCGAACATTTTTATCTGATTGGCAGCACAGTAGGCTGGCATTTAAATGCTATACTTGTCCATCAGCAGTCAATAAAAGATAAAGTCGCCATCTCTCTCTCTCTCTCTTTCTCTCTAGAATCTTTTGTTTGAGGAAATTTAAAATTAATGCTGCAAGTTTTCAGCCATTGAGGAAATGGCCAAAAGACAATGAGACGCCAAACAGAATGGAAATAAAGAGACGAGAACCAAAGAACTGAGCTGAGTAGAGTGGAGAATATAGAATCGAGTGGTGCTGGCGACCACCACGCTGGCCGGTCTATAATTAAGCGTTAAAAAGAATGTGCCGCCTAATTGTGGATGTGGCTGGACGCGGCCCTAGCACGCAGCCGAAGCCGGACAGCAAAAGCATAATAAAAAAAAATAACAGAAATAAAGGAAATGCGACGATGAGATACAAAGAAAAACGAACAAAGGCCACTTAGTATGAGTAGATGGGAAACAGAGAGTGAGAGAGGGAAGGCGAGAGGCAGGCGGAGTTGTGTTTATTAAGTGTGGCCGCAGACACAGACTCTATTTCTCTCTCCCTCTCTTTATCTATAATTATAAGCGTGAGAATATATTGTTAGCAATAAGAGAGAGCGAGAGAGAGGGAGGGAGGGAGGTAGGCGCACACATGTCTTAAAAGTCAAGGGAAACAGGTTGAAGTCCAAGCTATGTAGAGCAGCAGCATGGGAGGAGTAAGGAGCGCGGCAGGGGGCAGAGCCAAGGCGGCGGGGGAGTAGGGCTATGAACACCCGCTTGCATAGCTAACAACAAGCCAAAGTGAGCGCTGAAGTCACGTTTTCTGTGTCGCCGAGTCTAGACTCTTGTAGAGCGCTTCGATTCTAATGTGAAGTTTGTGTCTTAAGTCTTTTGTTATAGTCACTCACCTGCTTCAATTGCCATTGCAATGTGTCCACCTGATTTTGCAATATGACAGCCTCGACATTTAACGCTGGCTCAGCTGCTGCCGTCACTGTTGCTGCTGCTTGCTGTGGCAAGTTGTTGCTGTTGCTGCTGCTGTTGTTGTTGGGTGCGGCAACATGACTGGCATCCTGCAAATGTTGTAAACAGAAAAAAAAATGAATAAATGAAATGAGTGCAAAAAAGGCAACTGAAATACGCGTTAAATTAGTTAAAGCTTTTGCCATCTCAAAAATGTTGTCGCGCCGTTTGGCAATTTGAGCGACGCGACGCGACGCGACGACGCAGGCGGCGTCTGGGTGGGCTGGCAAGCATGCCACATGTGGCAGCCAGTTTCGCATTCGCCAGACCAAAAGCGGAAAATGTGCAATAAAATAGCAGCAGCAACAACAACAATAACAACAACAACTGTTTGTACAATTAATTAGAGAAATTGTTTCACAATGTTTTTTCCACAATTTTCCATTTTTTTTTATATGTTTACTTTTCTGCATTATACATTTATATATTTATTTTCACACCAAATTATAAAAAACAAAAAGCGAAAAATTGTACGCTATAAATTTCTGGTATACTTAACATTTTTTACATTTAGTCAAGCGAGGCTTTTTATTAGATTTGTGGTTGTTGCTGTTGCTGTTGTTGTTATCTGTCTGCCAGAACTCGTTTGTCAGTTATGCACCATGTTTTTCAGTTTTTCATATAACCACATTTTTCTATATATATACTATATGTATATAGTTTTTGGCTTTATTTTTTATGCGCCTGGTTTACTTTTTCTTTCTTTTTTTTTTTTATAACGTCATTTTTTCAAAGACTTTGACCCATAATACAAACAGAAAATTAGAAAATACAAAAACTGAGTGATTCAAGCCAGGACTAGTTCAGCAGAGCTGAAAAACAATAATGGAAATGTTGCTGAAAATATAGATAATAACTTATACATATATTAACAAAGTCTATCTGTATATTACATCCATTTTCCCATATTTATTTAATCTATAACATTCATACAGCTCATATGGAAAGTTAACTTTAATTTATGAATTGAATTCTCATTGTTTAATTTTCGTTTTGTTTAAACTACAAATTGAGGTTTGCTTATGCAATCTGCATTGATTGCTGCAAATTTTACAATGCTGCGGTTAGCATTTGTGGTCTATACGCCACGCCCAGTGCTCACTCACTCTCTCTCTCTCTCTCGCTCTCTGCAAACAAACCACAAGTTGAACGCTTATTAATTAAGATTTTAATATGAATTATCTGCTTGTGGCTTTTGCTATGGTCAACATTTGCATAAACTTATTAAACGATATATATAATATGAAATATATATAAAACTTTTATTTATGGCCAGGCAGGCGGCACATGAAAGACAGAGGCAGAAAGAGCGATAGAGAGAGAGAGAGAGAGAGAGAGAGAATGAAAAAGATACTTTAAAGACGGTTATCAACTCTTTAATGTGTTACATTTAAGAAACAAATACTTATTTATTCGTTAACAAATTATTTACTAATTCACATATGAAATATACTAAACTTTAAAGTTTTTTTAATTTATTATTTGTAAAGCATTTTCTTAATATTTAAATGTAAGAAACTTTAAGATATATTAAAACTTTATATATATTTAGCTAAAATTCTAATGAATATCATCAATGACATCTAGGCATTACTCGCTGCATAAAAAAGAGAGAGGTTCCAAAAACTGCATGACAAAGTCTCTTTAAGTCAACTCTATGTAAAGTTTATATAAAACGTTTATCATACAAACTTGGAAGTTTAATAAGAGTTTTGCAAATATTGCTCAACTCCAAAAATGTGAGCAAAAAACTGGTTAGACTACTTAAAGCCAAAGCATAATTTTGTATATACAATTTTGAAAGCTTTTTAAAGCATTTATGTATATTTAATTCCTTCAACCCTTCAACTGTGTCCTTATGCATATTTAATTTATATAATGCAATATTCTGCCTTATTATTATTTTTATATATATATATATAATTTTTTTATAGTTCTGCTTATGCTATAGCTATTTTTTAGCCATTTTTCATTTAAAAAATTGCATGCAACACAGTTGCATTATTATTATGCTAATCGAGCAGCTATTAAAGAGTTGATGTTCATTATATAAATTCAATTTAGTTGCGGCTCGTGTGACGCCTTTAAGAGTTCATTTCCCAAAGTTAATTCAATTTTTTTTATACACATTTAAATTAAGAGATTAAATTGCTGCTGTAGCTGTGAACTAATCTGCATGTAGTTGAGTTACTTCCCCGGATTCTAGCTACCTCATCTCATTACTCTTTTCCTCTCTCTCTCTCTCTCTCTCTCTCTGACTGTCCTTCCATCTAGCTCGCATCAAAATCTAATTAAAATGCGCGTTACAATTCGCACAAATAGAAGTCGACCTCATTGCAAATGGCTTTGGCATGCAAATTTGCCAACAAATGTCAATTGCTGGTGCTGCTGCTGCTGCTGCCAACAACAACAACAACAACGAAATAACAGTGAGTTAGTGGCAAGTGGCAAGTGGCTGTTGCTGTTGCACTGGCTGCCGCATCAATGTGCTGCTGTGCAATGAAACCTCAGCAAAGCAGCTACCAAAGAAATCTACATTTTAAATCAGCGCCAAACAACAACAGCAACAACAACAACAATAAACAATTCCATGCTCCAGTAATTTTTTGTTGCCTGGCTAACAACAACAACGACAACAAGGGCTTACCCACATGTGGCACAGTAAAGATTCCCAGGCACAGATGCGGCTCCATTACCAACTTGTTATTTAAATTGTTTTGCACTAAAATCTGCCATATATATATATGAGAGAGAGAGAGAGAGAGAGAGAGAGAGAGAGAGAGAGAGAGAGAGTCAGACAGTCAGCGGGGGTGCTAAAACAGTCAAGTAGCTCAAATGAGAAAAAAGGGCCAAACAACAACAACAAGAAAAGTTTAGAGCGAGAAGCTGTTTAGCTGCCAAGGCAGGTTGGGTTCTGCCTGTTGTTGTTATATCGTGATGATGAAGTTAAATGATGTTGATTAAACATCTGTGTGCACAATGAAGTTGTCGTTGTTGTTGTTATTGTTGTTGCTGGGCCAGGCAACAGCTAGAGATAGAGGCCAAACAGGAAGTTGTCTGCAGCAACAGCAACAGCAGCAGTTGGCAAAGGGAAAAATGTAGAGTTTTTATTTTAATTTAAATTAACTGAAACTGGAGCAGCTAGACATGTACATAATCTATAAACGTATATATGTATTTACATATAACTGTGTGAGCCAGCTGAATAATTGACAAACTGACAGATTGACTGACGACATATGTATGTGTTGAATAGCTGCAGAGAAGATGGATGGAGTGGAAAAAGTAGGAGTATTAGGAGTAGAAAGAGGAGGGGAGGAGAGGACTGAATGGAAGTAGAAGAATTAGAAAGAGTAATGGGATGGCGAATAAAAGGAGATGGAGCCGAAGGACTAAGATGTTGATTAGGAGTCGAAGGGCACTATGAAGGAAGGCAGCAGTAGCAAAAAAATAAGTAAAAGTAGTAGAAGGAGGACGAGTAGCAGTTATATTAGGAGTATATAATGAGTGAATGATGTGGGAATAAAAGTGGAGTGAAGAAATTAGAGTAGAAAATTGAATAGACATTTAAATTGAAGATGAACTAGA